>NC_140224.1:28665661-29343161 GCF_951802725.1 Rutilus rutilus | reverse complement strand
ATCGTTACAATATAATATATAGAGGCAGTTTAGACTGAATTATATCACCATCTGCATCATTACTTTGCTGTTTTCACATATCAATATATCAGAATTGGAATAAAAGAGGCAGACTAATGATAACCAGACGTTGCGTGTTGTTTGGAGTGTGTAATTGATGAGGGCGAGTCAGAATGAGAAATGAGATATGAGGTGTTGCGTGATGGGTGGTCATTATCACGCCCTTGACCGCCGATTGCAGATCAGCACTCCAGTCAGGCTCCAAATTTGGACTCGCTCCTGAAATCTAGGATGGCGGTTTTAAGGGGTTTGTTTCCGATCAAACAAAAGCAGGCTGAAACATGAAAGGCCAGCTGATTAATGTGTATCCGTGGGGTGTATGTCACTGGCACCACAAAAGATTATGGGCTCTTAGTCGTCTCGTATGGAATGTAAAACTGTGCCACTGTTAAATACACCCTTCCTGCACACAACCCGCACCCTCATTAGCCACATGTTAATTGATAGAAGGGCCATAAAGGCAGCCACTAATGACTGGGGATCAACAAACGAAGAATGGCTCCGGTATTAAAAAAATGTTTCAAGCAAAGCAATGACCTGTATATCTATAAGAAAACACATGCTACAGGTTATGCTTTAGCTTAGTCACAATCAGTGTTTGTGGCCGTCCTTCATTCGCACATTTTTAGTGCACTACAAGGTGTTAATTGAAAGAGAATGGTCCTTTGGAAACGGTTGTGTTTGGTCCAAATTGGCTATAAAATCGAAAGGTTCAGGCTGGGGAACTCGTCTTGACTTTAAAAAGGCTTATGCGGACAATCAGTTCTGTGCACATTGAGCATTAATGTAGCACATGTTGTCCTTTATCAAGCCAATACTCGACATGGCAAATCAACCCGGGGACAGCAACAATGTTTTAAACATTTCTCATTTTTGTATAGTCATCAAGCAAGCCATATTTATGACATCATATTTAATTGAGAGACCAAACAGGATGTTGTGCATTCAAAAAAATAGTTTGTCACAGTGCAGGACTGTTTTTAAAGGGATAGTTCACCCAAAAATGAAAATCATTTAGTCACCCTAAAGTTGTTCCAAACCTGCTTTTCTTTCTTCTGCGGAACAGAAAAGAAGACATTTTGATGAATGCGGGTAACCATCAATGGGGGCCCATCAACTTTTTGGTTACCCACATTCTTCAAAATATCATTTTTTTTGTGTTCAGCTGAAGAAAGAAATTCATACAGACCACTTGAAGATGAGTAAATGATGACAGAACTTTACTTTTTGGGTGAACTATCACTTTAAATGAACTGCACAAAAAATGTACTATTCACTATAAAATGTAACCTAAAATCCTAAACTTGAGGGGAAAAGATAATAGACATAATTTGTACATCTAATATAATATATAATAACATGAAATATGAACACAAAGAACATTTTACATAGAAATTCTGTTACACATAAATCTTTTTATTAATTTAACCCAATTTTCACCCAAAAGAACAAACTAAAATGGTTTAGGCCAAACAGTTATCAACTTCTGAAGTCTGCTAACATGTAACTTGAGCATTGGATAAGTAAGCCATGTTACTGAGAAGGCAGCGTTCCATTAATATCTTCTGATTTCAAACCATATCTCTCTCTCTCTCTATATATATATAAACATTTGCTCTTTTGAAATATAAAATGTAAGATCTCCAGAAGCGAGATCAGGAAATTTATCAAAAGATAATCAATTACCATGATTAGTTTAACCAGCAAGGTATAAAAAAAAAAAAAAATGCAGTTGGGGGAAAAAAGATGCAATCCACACACAGTGTGGGTGTAACAGACTTCAGATACACATCACTGCAGAACATAAACCCATGAGGCACTGAAAACAATCACATCTTCATAGGCAAATATGGAATGTAGAACAACAAAGCAATGCAACCCTGAAAAGAAATACAAATAATTGACTATGGGAAACAGTTACGTTCAACACTAAATCAAGAATCTATATGGTCCAATTTCAGAAAACCTCAAAAGATGAGAGTTGAATACTTTCATAGTGATAAAACAGGCAAAGACAAGCTGAACACACAAACAAATCAAAAGAGAAAAACAAAACGCACAATAATTTTAGTCAGCTAGCAATAAATCAGACATTTTGCATCAGTCGGAACATCAGCGATTCTCATACTTCATTCACTTATAGCTGGTTTGACTAAACTATTAGATGTAACAGTTAACAATATAGTTAACTTTCAAAATATACTATTAATTATCATAAGTTAACTCTTTGGAAGAAAAATCTGATACTGCAGCAGACCCACATAGAAAGACACTCCTTTAAAAGGCGTACATTTGATTGCATTAAAAAGAGAAAGAACTTAAAAAAGTTTCATAAAGGACTTTGGATGAAAATGAAAGAAAATATTATTTTCAGAAACACATTAAGGAAGTCTCTGGCTGGACTTAATGTACACTGGAAAAACAAAGATGTCAGTGACTGTAGTCTCAGATAAGACACTCATTTTTACCAATCAGACTGACCACCGAACATATTGGCCAAGGTAACATTAACACTCCACGTTCAAAGTACAGAATAGCAGATTGAAAACACTAAGGCACACACAGTAAATGGTCCAATAGTTCCTAGAGAAAATAAAAATCTGTAAATAATCATATTAATTGTAAAGCCGAGGGAAGTTTCTGGCTTCTGTTTTCATTCACAGAAGGAAGTATGCAATAACTAAATTACATTTTACAACTTGGCATATCATTTACCATAGCAGACACAAGGGGGTACACTTGTGCTGTTTTCCTTCCTATGCGACGGTCCAAAACACAATATTCTTAAATGCCCAGCGTGCCCATCAAGGCCCATTTTTAATGTGATGCCCGCTCAGTTTATTACACCAGACATTCTGTTTATTGCACCAGATTCAGCAAAATCTCACACAAAACAATAATGGAAGCTCATAAGGGACTATGGATTCAGTGTTCCCGGCGGACAACTAAAGGATCACGTCAAAGTGCCCACTGTCATCATGAACCCAAAAGGACTGTTGTGTCTACTTTTAAAATGAGGAGGAAAGAGATTCTTCTCACAGCCAGATCACTTCGTCCGCACGTCCATTTGAGAGGTCCATGTGGTTCCCAGAGGTCGTCTTTCCAGAACATTCTACTCTAGTCTTCATTCTCCTGCCTTTGAAACGTCTGTTTAAGCTGGCGTGTGTGAACCAGAGACCCTGCCAGCAGCTGTCCCTTTAGGTCAGCGTTTAAGTCTAAACCTCCTACGTCCCGCAGAAGATCCAGGTCAGCACCTCCTCCACCCTCAGGGTCCACAGCTCTGCGCCTCCTCCTAAGGTCATTCTGTCCGCTCCTCTTTTCCTCTATATTCTCCTTCAAGTCCCTGCCTCCTTTTTGCTTAGGCATCGGCGGGAGCTCTGCTTTGGGTGCACCTTGCTCTTTCTTCGCGTCAATGACCTGCTGTAGTTGGTCTAGTCGTTCCTTATGCTCAAGTATTGATTTCTCCTTCTCGGCACGTTCCACGACCTCTTTATCCGTCTTCTCTCGTTCCCGTTTTAAACTCTCATCCTCAAGACTTCCCTTGTCCCGCCGCTCCTTCTCCTGCCGCTCACGTCGCGCATCAATGACCTGTTGCATCTGGTCTAGCCGTTCCTTGTGCTCGAACAATCTTTTCTCCTTCTCGGCACGGTCCATGATCTCTTTATCAATCTTCTCTTGTTCCTGTTTTAACCTCTCTGCTTCAAGCCTTTCCTTCTCTAGCTGTTCCTTTTGCTGCCGCACGTGTTCCAGCTCCTGCTCGCGTGCCAGTTCCTCTCGTCTTTCCCGCTCCTTCCTCTCCTTCTCAACACGGGCCTGCACCTCCTTCTCAATCCTTTCCTTATCCAACTTGTCTTTCTCTATTCTCTCCTTCTCCGCCTCCAGTTGGGCCAGTTTCTGATTCAATCTCTGCTCCTCAGCAAGAGGGTCAGGATTGATTTTGAATGGTTCTGGTTCTCGTTGGTGCAGCGGAAGACCTTGGGCATCGACCTCTGCAGGTACTTCTTCGCCTTCGCCCAGCTCCTTCTTGAGAACTTCAGCACCTCCTTCTTGCACTGATTCAAGGGCATTGTGGGGAAGACCGGCTACAACATGAGCCTCTTTTGCTGCTGGGTCCTCAGGAACCGGCTCATCCTGGGGCTGTTGCAACTGGGCCGAAATGACAGCGGCAACTTTAGGCTTCACTGACCCCGCCATCCCTTCCAGCTGCCTCTGCACAACATTCTCCACCTCACCTGCACCTTCTCCTACAAAAGACATGATATGTTTCATTACTGCACTGCATGCAAAATCACTTCAGAAGGGAGCAACAATACTGCTCATTCTCTTTTTATTTTTCACTACATGACCAGGGTCACAAATACATTTGAGAAGAGCTGTGTCTGTATTGGTACCACCAGTATGAAACAATGAATGCGTTTAAATGCACATTCTTAACTAGATTATGCTTAAAGGGATAGTTCGCCCAAAAATTATATTAAACCCATGATTTACTCACCCTCAAGCCGTTCGAGATGCATATGTGAATCATTTTTCAGACGAACACATTTTCAGTTATTTTAGAAAATGTCTTAGATCTTTCAGTGGTTATAATGTCAAGTTATGGGGTCCACCTCCTTCAAGTCCCAAAAATGTGCATGCGTCCTTCACAAAAGTAATCCATCCGGCTCCAGGGGACGCGCGTCGACCGTTGCCGGAAGCCAGTTATTTTCATTTATAAAATTTTAAATATGTATATTTTTACGACAAAACCACACGGATTACCCTCAGAAGGCCTTCGTTTATCCCCCTGGAGACGGATGGATTACTTTTGTGAAGGATGCATGCACATTTTTGGGACTTGAAGGAGGTGGACCCCATAGCTTCACATTATAACCACTGAAAGATCTAAGACATTTTCTAAAATAACTGAAAATGTGTTCGTCTGAAAAATGATTGACATATGCATCTCGAACGGCTTGAGGGTGAGTAAATCATGGGTTTAAAATCATTTTTGGCCGAACTATCCCTTTAATAAGCCGGCAATGCACGTGATCGTGTAACTGCATTAACCTGTTTTCCTTTATCGGAGTAAGGTCATAAAAGGCTTATGCATAAACCTATCATCACAGCTAGATTTTTGCCCTTACGGCGATTTCGCCCAGCCTGTAAATGCATTAACCAGCTTTCTGTTGGCTTGTTGAAGTGTGCATGTGTGATCCGTGACCGGAACGCATCCAGATTTTTTTATCACACTCTTTTCTTGAAATCTCGTGCAGAAGTGGTACAGTCAAAATGCTGCATCTGTAACTGCACGAGAGGATAATATTTGAGCCGCAAGTTTCCCGCTGACTCTTTACTCTTTTTAATGCTTTATTTAACATCACAACCGACATAACAAATGACATACTCTGAGTCAGAAACGCAAATTAAGTTTTGATGTCACTACCGGGAAATAACCTGATTTATTAATAAAGTCCTGTAAAGGCGGTTTACTTGCGTTGTCTGGTTACTGGTTTTCATGTAAACAACAAATTATTTCAATAAGCTGATTTTGTAAGTTATCAGCATACTGGTGTTCTTGTAAACAGGATCATTATCTGACTTTAGAGACTAACCTGCTGCTGCCTTTGGTTCAGCTTCTCCTTCCTTTACTTGATGGACCTCCTCATGTTTTTTCTGCTGTTCTACTGCCTTTGGTTCTTCTTCTCCCTCCTTAATTTGGTGGATCTCCTTGTGTTGCTCCTCAATCACCGCCAGAAGTTTTTCCTGTTGGTCCAGAAGCCTTTTCTGCTGTTTTTGCTGCTCCTTAATGACCTGCAGCAGCACAGCATGGTCCAACTGACCCTCTGAGGATCAGTCAAACAGAAAGAAAAAAGAGAAGAAACAATGATCCAACATGCCTTAAAATAGACAATAATACGTAAAAATTTAAAATTTAATTTAAAATTTAAAATTTAGATTTTACATTTTTCTTAAGAAAATGTTAGTGGTGAATGCCTATACAAAATCTGCCGCCGTGATGTTGTAGTTGGCCTGATAACTTTCCCAGTATTTGCCAAGCAATAATCAAAACAAGGTGTTCTGATTCTCAAACGTATTGTTAAGTTCTTCTAGGTTGTTGCTAGGGTGTTTCTATGCAGTTAGTAGTGCATTGTTAGGTGGCTGCTAGGAGATTGCTGTGTTGTTCTGTGATTTTTAGTGCACTGCTTGCCAGTTGCTAGATAGTTACTAGGGTGGTTCTATGCATGTGCTAAAGCATTGCTAGGCAATATGGAATCCTAAACACATCAATATGGAACTCTACCAAATAAACCACTTTCATCATAAAACAAGAGACAGTTGTACTTCCAGAGCTATAGAACCAACGCATTCTCATCCTAGGGCGTCATATAATGACGCTTTTGACATTTCGTCTACATCGAACGCACATGGCACCCTTTAGCGTCAATATGACACGCACAGAGCTTTGTTCGGTTATGGGTAGGTTTAGGTCTGGTGTAGGGTTAGGGTTAGACCGTTAGGAGGCGCCTTCTGGCCCATATCTATCTGCGTCTCATATTGACGCTAAAGGGTGCCATGTGCGTTCGATGTAGACGAAATGTCAAAAGCGTCAGTATATGACGCCTTGGGATGAGAACGGGCTGAACACTATACACACATAAGCCACTTTTCCAGCGTCGGGCCGAACGGTTCTAAGAACAGTAAGGACTGGTCCCAGTTGTATTTCCACTTGAGCCTGGTACAGCACGACATGATTACAAACCGTTCTCGGCCCCGAAATTTTCAGCACGGTTGGTCACTTGTCTGTTGCCTGGCTACCAATTTCTCTGTGCACTATTTCAGCAATATAAACACAAATGAATAATAAAATTAAAAGAAATATCTGATCATCCTCCATAACGGTCGCTATTCTCTCATATCATCTGTAAACTCTTGTGTTACCAAGGCAATGACTGACACGTTTGTATTACATTCCGAAGAGTTCTGTTATCAGCACCACAGTGGAAAATGAAACCATATCTGTACCGGCTGACCTGGATCGGCACGGAATGGAACGGTTAAGCAAAGAGAACTGTTTGGCCCGATGGTGGAAAAGCGGCTTTATACAGTAAACTAAACTATTATTAACAGTTATGACTGAAGTGTGAGAGAATGACTTAAAAATAATAGCAAAGATGACAGACTGAATGAACTGAGAACAGCAGATATAATACACATCATCTCGTACCTGCAACAATCTTTTTAATCACTGTAGGAGGCAGGAGTCCATGGCACAACAGAATGGTGGAGGAAGATAAGAAATCGAGAAACAAAAGAGAAAAAGACAGCAGAAAGAGTGCAAAGTGCCTTAATAAAAAAAACAAGCCACGTGAAAGAGACAGATTTAAGATTTGGTGCTTCCTTGCAGTATATCTGAGCATAGCAATGCAATATGACAGTTCAGATGTCGGCCAGAGAAAACAGAGAAAGTAAAACAATTACTTAGAAAAGAAAAAGGGCTAGATAGGTTCACATATCAAATACTACTTTCTAGTGTATGGACTGAATAAAATGAATTTGCTTAATAAAATTATCTTGTATTGTATCCTACTAAGTCATGGGTAAAGGAGTTATATATTTATAAATGAATTATTTACTAATATTATGAATCTTAGATAGTGTGTAACAATAAACCTATGATGAATGGAGAGAGAGAGAGAGAGAAAAAAAGTCCATTGTCCATTTCCCACTAAGAAACAAGGGTAGAAACCATCTGGCCAGGAGTTATGAAGAATAACAGAACCAGAAAAAGAGAAGGGAAAATTGCAACTGTGAGCTCATACATCTGACTGAAAAACAGACCAGGAACCACTATTTTTCAAACCACACTTCCTATAGCGTGTGGACAATGTTCTGTGATGGATAAAGCACTTACCTTCCATCTTGTCCCCATCTTCATCCTTGTCTGCTCCTCCATCCTTTCCATCTGGAACCTTCTCTTCCTTGTGCTCCTGCACAAGAAGCTTCTCCTTCGCTGGAGGGAGCACAGTCAATGAATGAACAAATCATTTGCTTGGGCCTTATGATGTGCCATATAAACAGAATATGAATAAATACAAAAGGTCAAAGACTACTACTTAAAGAGTTTATCAGTCATGGACGCTAAACAGAAACTAGATGTTTACATATTATGAAGATCTGGTAGGTTGTCAGAGAGTTAAGGAAATGCTAATGTGTTCACTTACGTTTCTCATCCTGGGGTTCAAGGGCTTTCTCAATCTCCTCTGGTAGCTTGTCTCTGGCCACTTCATTCTCATCATGCTTCTCATTCACTTCAGGCAGGTTTTCTGGTTCTTTATGTACCACCAAGGGCTCAACGTTCTTCAGATCTTCTGGATTTTCTGCCTTGTCCAATACCTCATTAGCTGCAAGCTGGTCTTGATCTACAACCCTTTTCACCACAATTATTCTTTCTTTTGACTTCTCCTCTTTTATAGATTCCTGCCCTAAGTCTTGTGCTTGCCCTGCCCCCTGCTCAGCAAGAATCTCCTCCTCCTCTCTGGCAGGCAGTTTCTTTTCTTCCTCCACAGCTACAGGTTGTTTCTTTTCATCCTCTAGCTCCTCCTTGTTTTTGATCTCATCTACCTGAACTCTGTCATGAGGGATGGGTGGCTCATGGCGGTGGGCTTCCCCTTCTGGGACCGCTACACCTGTAGAAGATTAGTCATAACTCTTAACTGCTCAGAAGTTCACAAAGCCATCAAAATTACAAAGCTAAATGCATTACCCGCTTCAGGGCGATCCAGCTGAACCTCTTCCTCATTCTTTCCCTCAGCCGCTTCCACAGGTACTTTAATTTGAGGGGGCTCTGCTGCTTCCTGCTCTGCTGGCTGTTTAATCTCTATTGGGGGCCTATCTGGCTTCTCTCCTGGATGAGGATCGACTCCATTCTCTTGCATTAGAAACAGACAGACAAACTAGATGTCACAATGTGCAAAAAACAAAAAAAATATTTCAAATTTCTGTGCAAGGTAAAAGGCATGTCAAAATTATCCCATACCCAATGTTATCAACCTATGACTCTCAGGCTTCACGTGGCTCTTTAAAGGGATACTCCACTTTTTTTGGAAATAGGCTAATTTTACAACTCCCCCAGAGTTAAACAGTTGAGTTTTACCGTTTTCGAATCCATTCAGCCGATCTCCGGGTCTGGCGGTACCACTTTTAGCATAGCTTAGCATAGATCATTGAATCGGACAAGACCATTAGCATCTCTCTCAAAAAAATGACCAAAGAGTTTCAATATTTTTCCTATTTAAAACTTGAGTCTTCTGTAGTTACATCGTGTACTGAGACCGACGGAAAATGTAAAGTTGCGATTTTCTAGGCTGATATGGCTAGGAACTATACTCTCATTCCTGCGTAATAATCTAGAAACTTTGCTGCCGTACCATGGGTCCAGCAGGCGTAATGATATGACGCAGCGCCTGAAAATAGGTCTAATAGACAAACTTAGTCCCGGTCACGCTGGAAGTTACTGAGCTGGGGACTATTTTCAGGCACTGCGTCATATCATTACGCCTGCTGGACTCATGGTACGGCAGCAAAGTTTCTTGATTATTACGCAGGAATGTTCTGACTGTTCTAACCCTTTTTACAAATGTGAGTCTCTCAAACCAAAGAACTTGTATCTTAAACTGGCTAAGGCTGAGTACCACTGTCATATACAATATTCTTTTTACTCCAAGCCATAGCAAGAAGCCTGAAACTAAAATATGTGCACGCTTTTCAGCTGCAGCCCAGTCTTCAAAATCCCAGAGGGCACCACACAAATACCAGTAGAGGGCAGCAGAGCATGAAAGACCAACAGGATACGAGCAGAACCCTAAAGATTTATAATAAGGGTATGAGATGGATGCTCAGTGCTTTCCATATAACCTTGCCACTCATCCTGTGCAAAACAGCCTTTGAATATTTACAATGTCCACACCTTTCTTTAACCGGAGTCCACTACCGTAACAGATAATCTATTGCACGACAGCATTTATGGATATGCAGAAAGGAGTTACACATTTCCAATGAGAAAGGATAGCAGTCTTGATAAACATTATCTAAGGGAGCGAGACAAGAAGAAGGGAGTTGGAAAGAAAGAGCGAGCGTATAGTAAAGGGGGTTGGGTGCACTTCCCAACAATCCTGAAAAGCAAAGCGTGCCTGCGTGTACAGCTGCAAACGCACACCTCTACATGCCCGCGGGCCCCATGTTCCACTCGCTCGCTCGCTGAGCCCTGCATTTTCATACAGCTGCCCTCAACAGCACGCTGTAAACAGGAAACAGGTGTGGAAGTGGGTGTCCGCTCAATGATAAATGCCAGTGTCAGTCAGCAGGAGGGAGTGAGAGGGAGAGGAAGGAGGAGTGGCAGAACAGAAAAGGAGAGGTAATGGTGGATGAAGTTGTTGGGACGCTCCTGGTATGTGCCTTTTTACGAGCCTCTGTCCTGTATCAGCCTGTGTTGCAGGGAACACTGTCGTTTCTGCCCTCTCCCAGAATTGGACGCCCTCCCATCTTCCTCCCCTGACCGGAGCCATAACGGGAAAACGCCACCGGCCGTTTCACTGCTGCTCTGGGACACCGAGCGCTCAGGTTTGAAGGGCGTCATTCAGGTCACTGATTCAAACAGAGGCCTTCTACTCATTTGTGCTCCTTCACAATTCTGTCTCTTTTTTCTCATTATAACTCTTTCAGAACTTCATTTTGTACCATTTTTCAACTCATTATCACTCTCTCTCCATAAATATTAGGCATAGATGTACCTGGTACTTTGGGCAACTCGTGGGGGATAGGAAGCTTGTCCTCAGTTCTTGCGGGGACATCCAGAGGGGGGTTTAATTTCTGCGGCTCGCTGGAGGAAATGGACAGCGTGGTGAAGGTACTGATGAGCAGGATACCGAGACCGACCCACAGAACCAGCTAAAACAGGAGAGGAATGAAGAGAGAAAAGAGAGTTAGTGTGTATCAATGGTGTGATTCAGATTTGTCTTCTTTTTTATTGTCAGGCTCTATTAAATGCACTCAAAAATATAATAAAAATACAATTTATACAGACAAGGACTTAAATACACCATGTCTTTGATTAATATTTTTTCAATTTCTGCATTAAAATTCATTTTGATATAACTCCTTAGAGCATAATGCAAAACGTTGCTATGTGGATAAAAAAAAAACAAAGCTGGAAATTATTATCACAGTTTTAGAAAGTTTTTATATATATTAAAAATATTTTAAAAAATTGTTTACTTTGAAAACTAACGAATATAATTAAGACATGTACACTAACAGGTATTCAATGTATTAGGAAATTATTATAAGTTTTACTTAATGATTACCCCACTTACAAAAATAACTTGCAAAGATAAAAACTGGTAAATGAAATGAAATTAATAAAATGGTAATACGTGGTTTTTTTAGTTTTTTTAGCTAATTTAAATTTGCTAGATTTAGAAAAAGTATGGATGGAGTTATTATCCTCGCCCATTCAGAGTTAGCCAGAAGTTTAGAAAATTGGTGCAGAGACCGTTGGCTGACCAGAATGTTTGCGATTGTGGGTTTTTGATCCACATCTTTCATCTCTGGAATGCATTCAATGTGAGTCCTCATGTTTGTAGTGTACCTAACATACTTCACTTTGACTTTACACAGCTTGCATTTTGCATACACCTTGTCAAGCTTCCCCTAGAGATGATAAAATCAAAAGTTTGTTCAAGTGCTTGACCTCACTGAAAATGGGAAGGATGTATTCATTTTACCCCCTCCTTTGCTCAAGGATACTCCACTTCTGCTGCACTTCCTGCTCATGGCGTGAGGTGTGTGCTCTCTAAACTGTCCCAGTGCAGCACCGCTCTGCTCAATACACAAAGCTGGCAAGGGTATCGTTGGCATCCGATCTACAATAATGTCCTACAGTCATTAATGGTGCCCCAAACGCTGATGAAATCTATTAAAGCAGGCCCTTCCAGACTCACTGCCCCTGATCTGTGGGTATTCTTTGTGCAGCAGTGGACCTGGACATGTCAGGCTGCTTGGCATGAGACATGGAAGACTGGCATTATACACTCACGCCAACACAAACATCTGCTGCACTCATTATGACAAGAAGCTCTTTTGGAATGAT
This sequence comes from Rutilus rutilus, assembly GCF_951802725.1. NCBI lineage: Eukaryota > Metazoa > Chordata > Actinopteri > Cypriniformes > Leuciscidae > Rutilus > Rutilus rutilus. The sequence continues at coordinate 29,330,971 of NC_140224.1, read as the reverse complement.
CCTCGCCCCAATATCAGAAACACCACCCATTTGGGTGGACTCCAGTGTTTGGGAAGCGACCCTGGTGGCAAACACTCATGGGCATGGAAGTGTGGCATGGTTGGCACTAAAGAACAATGAACATCAGTATGTTGGCTGCTCGCAAACCACACAATGCAAGAGAGGTGAGGGAGACATCAGCATTGTGGTTACACATCATCTAAGATGAGACCTCAGTTGTTTTCACTCTATTGTGAGAGCAAAGGCATCTGTAATTTGGGAGGGAGACGGAGGGGGCACAGCTCGAGGCACAGAGCCAGACAGTGCCAGCACACACACTGTGGGAGTGACTCCACACAGCAAGTCAATGCACTTGCAGGATATCAAAATTAATGACAAACTCCATTACAAAGAGAAGAACAGCTGCCTTTTCTTCCTCACACACAATCCCAGTGCATTCCTATTTCAGCTCACATCAGATGTCACGCAGACACAAATTTGACGTCTGTAAGATTTTTTAATGTTTTCGAAAGATTCGCATTTATTTGATGATAAATATAGTACTATTGTGAAATATTAATAGAAATTTAAAATAACTGTTTCATATTTTAATATATATATATCATATGGGTATTGGGTAAAAAAATGAACCGTCGGGTGTGCCGTACCTGTGCAGTCCAGGCGTTCTTCATGATCTTCTTGTAGATGAGAGCTGGGCAGATGAAGCAGATCAGACTGCCCATGGTGGCTCCAGTCAGACCCAGGATGGTTTCCACTATGGCACACAGACACATACATACTTTTATTTTATAATATCATTCTGTAATCACAAAAATGTGAGTGCACTACTAATTAAGAATCTAAAAACAAAAACAAAAAAATACTATATAACCAATATCGTAATGTGGTAGTAATTTAATAATTTGGCTCTAAAATATGATTGGACAAGACATATTTGAAGCTGTAAAATCGCCCATGCACACATCACTTGCATTCTATATTAACGTATTAAGTTGCTACATTACAAAAACAAAAAAACAAACAAAGGTTATGATAATGACCTATATTATTTGGAAGAATTTATTTGTGTAAGTATTTTGCAATTAAGAATTGTAATTATTCATTGGACATTAGTGTCTTTTTAGAAAATACGTCAAATATTAGTTCACTTTCTACTTTGTATTGCTCATTACATTTTCTATAAACTTTCTAATGTTACAAATGGCTTCTAGAATTTCTGGTGGTGTAACAAAAAAACTAAAACAAAATGTTTTTAAAACAATACAAATTTTTTTCTTTACATCTTAAAGACATGTACAGTAAGTGCACATTTTATTCAAACACATTTTCCAAGAATACTTTTTTAAGATACAGAGTTTTTAAAACCTACATAAATACACTACCGTTCAAAAGATTTAGGTCAGAAAGATTTTTTTCTAAAGAAGTCAAGATTTGATAAGAAATATACAGTAAAAACACTAATATTGTGAAATATTACTACAATATAAAATATCTGTTTTTATTTTAATATACTTTCAAATGTAATTTATTCTTGTGATGGCAAAGCTGAATTTTCAGCGTCACATGATCCTTCAGAAATCATTCTAATATGCTGATTTGGTGCTCAAGAAACAGTTCTTATTATCATTGTCGAAAACAGTTATGCTGCTGAATATTTTTGTGGACAATATTACACATTGTCTTTCGGGATTCTTTGCTGAATATAAAGTTCAAAAGAACAGCATTTATTCAAAATATTAATCTTTTGTAACATTATAAATGCCTTTACAGAAATTTTGGATTAATTTAATGCATCCTTGCTGCATGAAAGTATTAATTTCTTTAAAAAAAATCTTACTGACCCAAACTTTTGAATAGTAGAGTAAATATAAAACCTATATCATATTTCTGAAGACAGTCTGAACTAACTTAACTAACATAAAAAGGTAATATTATCTAATTTTTGTTTAATATTATCTGACATTCAAACTTACTGACCTTGACACACAATGTAAGTGATCTAACACCACCCTTAACAGTTGTATAAATCACTGTAATGTGCATCCTTAGATGGCGAATTGCTTTAGTATATAAACCAAAATACAACAGTAAGCTGATCTAACTCAGGGTAAAAATCCATTCCAACCCGCACTATATTCAGACCCACCAGTTTAAAGCGGTAAAAAAAATGGCACAGGCAATCTACACCATCTCATCTCCTGAATCACCACATCCATCCTCCATCAGTCTTTCTCCCCTGACCTTTCCATCACACACTCCCCCCTCATCCCTCTATCTGCCTCCTACCATCCTTCCTCTATGTTGCCCTTGTGTTGCAAGGCTGGGCAGTGGGCCCAGGGGGAATTTTTCATCCTGAGAGCAGCCATATTGTTTTACTCAAATTTATGCCCTGCAATGTCTGCTTCCCTATGGTTGGATTTGTGGCCATGAGGACACGCCGGTGGCCAGCGGAGCCGTCATGGAGGACAGAGCTATGCCTCTCCCCCATTCAATCGTCTCTGCGAGTCTCACCTTCCCCTCTCTATTAGTCTAATTGGGCCCACTGAGCCAAATGGAGCCCACGCCAGCGACAGCCAATCTCCATGAAGAATGAATAAAACATGGCCCACCCCACCATCGCCTAAAACGCACATCTTTATCATCCTGTTCCACTGATAATGACTGGACGGTACAGAGAGGAAGGATAAGGAGTGATTGACGGAGAGATACTTTAAAAGGGAAGATGAAGTGGGGTGTGATGTCATGACGGTATTAGAGAGAGTGAAACTTGAGAAACGCGAGCACACACAGACTTACCATTAGGAATGAGGATGCCGCCCAACATGGTGCCAAAAACAATGCAAAGAGTGATGCTCTTGAAACGAAGGGGTGGCATATACCCGCCTGCGGCGAAGGTGCCATCCTTTTGCTGAAAAACAGAGACAAACAGATCACCTTCACAAAGCTGTTACTAGATTCCAGACATGCATGTAGTTCTCCAAGCCTCTGTTATGGTTGAACAAGTAAAATGCATGTAAGGATATTGGGTTTGGCATGCAAGCTTCATAAACCCCCCCCTCTGCTCAGTTGTCAAAATGCCAGATTTAACGACAGCATAAAACCCTTCGCCCGACTGCGAATCCAGCCGTGATTTGAGCTGATTCAGCGTGGCAGCGATGGTGAGACAGCAAACTGAAATCTTGGCTGCTTTATGGAGGAGATCTGGACCTGTTCTCATCAATCCAGCCCCTTTTATTTCCTCTTGAATCTCTGTCTGCTGTCCGTGGAGGCTGGATCACTGGTGTCTGGGTAGTGGAAGGAGACTCAAGGAATCTCAAGGGATCCATACCGAGGGACAGAGCATGCAAATGCACGCTGACTGAGACCAGACTTGGGGTCTGACATCAGCCCTGTGTAAATCTGTTAGACTCAATGAAGTCTTTATGGAGTCCATTAAATTTAGCAAAATACTTCTGCAGCTGGTTTATGTGCATCAGTAAGGAGGAGACACCTGAGTTTGTCCAGACGGTGTAAGGTAAAGGATTTTAAATGTGGGCCAAGAATTTTGGCATTTAAACAAAAGGGGATACATACTGAGGGTTAATTTGGTGTGGATAAAATGGGACGTCTTTGTTGATACGTTAAACCAGTCACAATACACATCACTTTTAACAGTTCTTTCTCAATTCTCCTTCAAAATAGGTCAAAACAAATTTGCACTGTTCGGTTTCACAAAAGTAAATGACAAATGCAATAAAAACAGAAAACAAAACCGAAAGCAAACAAAAAATGAAGTGCTGGGGTTAGAAAAGCGGTCATCAAACTGGGGTCTGGGTAGGGTTGGGTATCATTTGAATTTTAACGATTCCGATTCCAGTTCCGCTTATCGATTCCGATTAATTCGGATTCCAATAAGGAAAAAAAAAGAAAGTCTTGCAAAATATTTTATTGTAGCTGAATACCATGGATAAAAATCACCAGGCTAAAGAACACTTACAACAAGAATACCTAAAAAAAAAAGAATAGCCTAACTAAAATAAATTTCAAGCATATAAAAAACAAGTAAACAAATAAACAAATTAGCAATAGCACAAATAAATACACCTGAAGAAAGATACGATTGTTTTAAGATGTTCATTTACAGACACTATGAAATCAAATGTAAAATAACATCGCATTTTATAAATAAAATATACATTACAAATATAGTTTAAAAAGTTATCGTCAAGAATAGTAAGTGAATTTTCTCATTGTCTTTAGTTGTTTGATTAACAGCAGGAATATTAGGCTTCTGTCACTTTTAAGAGCTGTACGGATCTATACTGTGTTATGCATTTTCTTCATCAATATTTTGCTATATTTTGAGTGTATTTGTCCGTTCAAGTGCAAAAAGATGCGGTAGAGAACTCAGTTCAGTACTGTGCACTATACAGTCTTCTTGCGCTTGCCTTGGATGGTTTAAAATCACATTAAAATCACTTTTTGTGTGCGCGCACTTTGGGTGAGTATGCAGCACAGAAAAAAGCATGCAGGAATTGAAATATTAATTTCATAATAAGTATCCGATTCCAGAATTGGAATCGAGTTCAATTCCCAACCCCTAGGTCTGGCCAGGGTTATTATCATCAACTAAAACTAAAACTAACAAAAATCATTTCTGTTAAATGAAATTAAGCTTAAATAAAATGAAATATAAATATTAGTTGAAAAACTTAAACTAAATGAAAATGAAAATGAGAAATGCTGCCTTGGCAATAAACTGAAGTTGAAGCACTAAAATGATAAATAAATAAAAACTAAACTACAACTGAAATAAAAATAAATTAAACCCAAATAGCAATATAAAAAAAAAATAAAAAAAATTTAAAATTAAAAAAAATTATATATATATATATATATATATATATATATATATATATAGTAATTTCGTTTTAGTTTTAGTAATTTTAGTTTTTTAGTTTAGTAATTTCGTTTCATCATTTTATATATATATATATATATATATATATATATATATATATATATATATAAAATATTATTATTATTATTATTACTATTTTATATATATATATATATATATATATATATATATATATATATAATATTATTATTATTTTATATATATATATATATATATATAAAAAATTATAATAATAATAATAATAATAATAATAATATATATATAAAAAATGATGAAACGAAATTACTAAAACATTTAACTAAAATTAACATGACTGGTAAAACATTTTTAGTAAAACTATAATAAAACTAAAGTAAAAACTAAAATCTGCAAGTTTAGTGAGAAACATTGTGTAAAAATGATTTATAAATAAATAAAATAATAATAAATAAATAAATAAATAAATAAATAAATAAAATTAATTGAAATAATAAACCAAATTTTACAAAATAGAAAATACATATTTTCCATATAATATTATAAATGTATGTATAATATTACATTATACAACACGTTATATTTCACAGTGTAAATTTTTTTTATTCATGAAAGTAAATTGCTGTCTTTATGTTTTAGAAAATTGGTCGGTCACAAGGGAAACATAATATTGAGGGGGTTCATGGCATCAAAAAGTAAAAACAATAAAAATAAAAGCCTGTCTTTGTAAGACTGTTACCTGCTGCTCGAATAGCATTGTGTTGATGGCCTGTCTGCAGGGCAGGATCATCATGGGGAAGCCCACAGCCACAGACATCATAAAGCCCACACGGATCATCTCCGTCACCAGGTTAGATGGAAAGTTCATCAGAACGTTCCCAGCAATGTTATCCGTGAAGCTCACATAGCCGAAGAACCCCACCTGGAGGAACACGGAACGAAGTACAGTTAATCGTCTGAGACTTACGAAAGACAAATCTGCATAACAGACAGAACAAAAAAATATGAAACAGCATTCAGTAGTGATCCATTTTCAATTCAAACTAAAAATTAGGCAAAAATTAATGTAGTGTAGGACTCGGTTTAGTTCATCAGGATTTGATTGGAGAGGCTGAGAAAGCCATTATATTATTTTATACTAAAATCATCTAAAAACATTTTTTGCTAATGTACTTTTGTGCATCATGTGTGGTAAATTATTTTGTGAGATATTAATGATCATTTTGGCACAGTCCTAGTTTCACTGCAGTTTTTCAATTTAAAAAGATGGATACTCAATACTGAAGTAATGTTTGTTTGGAGGCGAGCGAGGAGAAGAATTCTGTTACATTGACTTTCCACTTCAGTATGTGAAGTGTAAAATTTCATATGGGGTCACTTGATCCTGCTTGAAATGATCAGGACTAAAACTTCTTATGGCATTATACAGAAGCGGCCTAACAGAGATCCATGTCTCTTTGATGACCTCACAACCCCTCCTGACTGTGCAATGATATTGTTTTTATGCGATGAAAAATAGCGAGCTGCTTTTCAAAGGTCTTTAAAGCCTATCGGCCCCCTGAAGGCCCTCTCTACAGAGAAACAAAGCAGTGCTTTCCCTCCTTTCCCGACCTTGCTGGCCTTGATCTATCCGCAGAGGAAAAGGTTCCCTTCAGTAGCAACACCAAGCAGAAGTCCTTGAGCCTGCCACAAAACTCCCTCTCTATTCTATTCTACAAACCCTCCCCTGAATCAATTCAGCTTTTGTTCAAAGAGAAAAAAGCAAAAAGATGATGAAATATAAAAGCAGAATACAAAGAACGCAGTTAAAAAAAAAAATCACGAGCAATATTATCTCTCAAGGTAACGTTTATACTTTAGCTTTCAGAGAAGAGAATGGGGACCAGAAACATTCTGACGATGTCTTAAAACACATTCCACACAAAGTGTCCCTGAAAATATTTATGAAGGAATAAAAGAGACAAGGCATTTGATGTTGATGGAGCGTGTCAGTGTATGCGGGTTATAGAGGAACGTGCCAGTGGGTCTGACCCCATCGTCTGAGTTCTTTCTCTTCCTCTAAGCTCCAAATGGGAATTGGAAGGATTTTCCAGGGTATCAGCGTGAACCCAAAACCCACAAAAGGGGAAGGGCAATCACCTGTAGGGGACGGATATGGATCTAAAAGCAAGAACGTGAGACGACAGCAACTCTACCGTTCTTGAATCCTCATTTCTTTCCCGTGTTTGAGGGCACAGGTTCCCAGGAGCCAATAAGGGCAGTGCAGCAACAGAGCAAGTGTTAGAAGTTTTATATAAATGCTACAGTTTGTATAAACAAAAATGCATGTTATACACTACTGTTTAAATGTTTGGGTTTGGTTAGATTTTATGTTTTTGAAAGAAATCTGTTATGCTCACCAAGGCTGCATTTATTTGATCAAAAACACAATAAAACACAATTTTAATATATTTTAAGAGTCTCGTGATCCTACAGAAATCATTCTAATATGCTGATTTGCTGCTTAAGGAACATTTCATATTATTATCAATGTAGAAACAGTTGTGCTGCTTAATATTTTTGTGGAAAACATGATATATTTTGTCAGGATTTAATGAACAGAAAGTTCCAAAGAACAGTGTTTGTTTGAAACAGAAATCTTCTGTAACATTATGAATGTCTTTACTGTCACTTTTGATCAATTTAATGCATCCTTACTGAATAAAACTTGTTACTAATCGATACCCTTTCAAATGACCGAAAAACATATGACACGACTATCCGATGTGTATGATGTTTTACTGATTCCTAATATTATTTATGAAATATTATTTATGAAATAAGATTATAATAAGTATGAAACAGAGCACTTCTCATTTGTCAGAAAATCAATACGCTATTTAGTTAATCACTCCAGAAAAGGTTGAAACAGAAGAAAAGGTTAAAATACAAAAACAAAATGGTTCTTGTTTTGGCCTCAACAACAGCAGATTATCAGTTATCAGTTGATGAAGTGTCTCACACACTTACTGTGATGTAGAAGGTGGTGACCACGTTGAGGGAAGAGGTGAATATTGTGCTCATTCTCTTCACCGAAGGCTCATCCAGGCTGTCATAAGTGGGTAATACTTGCCTATGGAAGAAAAAACTTTTTTATACACATCAGGCTCAAGATGCATACGTTGAAGTGGGTCTACAAGTTAAGACTATGACATACTGTTGATTACCACAGACAAAAATTCAGTTGGAAATCATATTTTTTCATGACGTTTATATGAGCTATTTCCCAAATGTCTGTTATTTGAACTGTAAAGCATCCAAATCATTATTTAACAGTGTTCTAGGTGGAAGAACATTTGGTTGTACACAAATTATTGTGGGTGCATTTTTTAAAGCCCATTTCTTGTGTCTTTGCACATATCATGTCAATGTTACGGGGTCTACCAGTTTTATTTATATTTTTTACAAACTGAGGGACACCATGTGGTAATGGACAGCACGTCACTGATAAATTCTTGCATCAAACCCAAAGCATTCCTTTAAAAAAATTAAAAAAATCACAAAACTAAAAGGACACATTATTATAACAGATGCACAATTTTTGCAATGTCAGATTTATAGTAACGTTATGACAAAATATAACATTATGTGAAATCACATAAATGCTTATTTATGGGTTAACTCAAACTGACCAGTCACAGTATAATCATCATTATTTAGCATAAGGACATACTGAACTGTGCATTTGAGCTCAAGAGACATAAACATGCAAGAGAGCAAGAGAAGCAGGAATTTAATATAGAAAGGCCATCACTCATTTCAGACATACAAAAGACAAAATGGAGGGAGGGTGGGAAGGAGGGAGAGCCGAACTGGATGAAACGAGCACTGATAAAGGGTTCAGTATCACAGAGAAACAAAAAACAGCTACAAAAAGAGCAGGGAAAAAAATCTATGTCTGTCATCAGGACAACTAATAAAACCAGATGCCAGCAAAACATTAAATGGGGAATTTACAACGGCTATATATTATCGACAAGTGCTAGTCAGACTTTAGCATGTTATAAAATTTCCTGGCAGTATGGGCTTTTGTTCGGGCTCTCTTGCTCTCAGCCCACTCACAGCTCTTGTAGACACAGTCGGAGCCCATTCCTGCTTTTATTGGGATATACAGTACCACGTTCTGGGCTTTTTAAGCCAACGCCTGATCTCACACCAAAGACCAGTCTGTCTCATAGCAGGAACCCACTTCCAATAAAAACCAGAGAAGGAGGAGAGAGAGACATCTATGCAGACTTACACATTTTATGTGTGCTTTTTTTTTTTTTTTTTACGTGTTCATTACAGTATTTGCAACACAGCGCTGGTATTATATTGCTCAAAACATTCATTTTCCATTCAAAGTCCATTTGAAATTTGAAAATCTCCCATTCAAGTTTTTTCTTGATAGGAGAAAATAATTTTTTATTCAACAAGGATGCATTAAATTGATCAAAAGTGACAGTAAAGACATTTATAAATGTTATACAAGATTTCTATTTAAAATAAATGCTGTTTTTGTTTTACTTTCTATTCATCAGAGAATCCTACAATTTTAACCTAAAATATTAAGCAGCACAACTGTTTTCAACATTGATAATAATATGATGTTTCTCCAGCACTAAATCAGCATATTACAATGATTTCTTAAGGACCACGTGACACTGAAGACTAAGGTAATTCAGCTTTGCCATCACAATAATAATTACATTTTAAAATATATTAAAATAGAAAACAGTTTTTAATTATTTATTGCATTTTTGATCAAATAAATGCAGGCTTGGTGAGCATAAGAGAACTATTTCAAAAACATTTAAAATCTTACCGACCCCAACCTTTTGAAAATGAATAGATGTTGTGTAAAATTTGCATACTTTATAGTATAAATGTCAACAAATGTCTCCAGAAATACAAAAAATGTGATCTGAATGAGGCATAATTGAGGATTTGTAGTTTAAGGCCAGTAAATGCTACCTTTGTTTCTCCTAGGAAATACTTAATAACTGACACCATTTAGAAGCCAATGGTTGATTCTCATATACTACAAACCAGTCACATATTGAGTCTCATGGCAACGAGATGTGCAACATCTGATGCGTAATTTACCCAGAGCACAAATCTAAAATCTGACTTAATTTACTGACTGCAATCTGACTGTTTTTTTCCTTCAGGAAATGCAAATATGTGACCCTGCACCACAAAACCAGTCACATGGGTCAATTTTATGAAATTGAGATTTATGCATCACCTGAAAGCTGAATAAATAAGATTTCCATTGATGTATGGTTTGTTAGGACAATATTTGGCCGAGATACAACTATTTGAAAATCTGTAATCTGAGGGTGCAAAAAAAAAAAAAAAAAACACCTTTAAAGTTGTGCATTTATGTTGGCGATTGTGCTGCATCCACTCACAAAAATAAATGTTTTAGATATTTACGGTAGGAAATTGACAAAATATCTTCATGGAACATCATCTTTACTTAATATCCTCATGATTTTTGGCATAAAAGAAAAATCAATACTGTTGACCCATAAATGTGTTGTTGGCTATTGCCACAAATATACCCGTGCGACTTGTGACTGGTTTTGTGATCCAGGGTCACATAATTTCCTTCAGTGTAAGTTTATCTTTCAAGTCCTTCCAAATGCTTTTTCACAACATCTTTCATATTGCCAATATAGTTCACATTGAATTGAGAGAGAGAGAGAGAAATAAAATGGGAGCATATGTTAGTAGCATGGCCAGTCAAATGCTTTTACAGCCATGACAAGGACACAAACTGGAATTCAGACACATAACTAACTATAGAATCCTATAGATTTGTAGAATTCAGAATTCAATGGAGAGAAAAGACCCCAGAAAAGCCATTCCTGATGAAATTTCAGCGTGCGTAAAGGCGGAAGATCGGTGATGCTACAGTCCCACTGCAATTTCTCTACACCTCTACCAAGTGTTGACACAGTAATTATTTTGTAATGCTACTAAAATGATTCCGTCATAACACCTAAAGCTGTGAATCTGTGACTTGATGCTGTGTAAGCTGACATGACAATTTTACGATAGGAATAACACTATTATGGTGTTTACACATTACAGAGGTATTTACACATTAAGCAGGAGCCGTATAAGGGCACCAGTGGACCCAGAAATGCTGCTCTTCAATAAACAGTTTCTGTTCTGTTCAGTAAAAAGAGCAAACAAGTCAACTTTTCTCTAATGAATCAATTTGGCATCAAACAGAGCTTGTACTAAATGTACTAAAGTAATAAATGTAAATGGATGGATAAACGTAGGCGATGACAGGAACTGTTTGTGGTCTGATCAGGGGTCATGTAGCATCGTCTCGCTCTTCTAATGATCGGGGGTAAGTGGCATTGTATGTCAATGCTGGCCAAGAAGTCACAGCCAAATATCACTCATCACCCTTCTGAGAGTGTGTGTGTGTGTGTGTGTGTGTGTGTGTGTGTGTGTGTGTGTGTGTGTGTATAAAGGAGAGTTACAGTCAGCCTCAAGAACCATATTACCTCATCCACACCAGAATCCAACACTGACACCTCCTCCACCCCAACACCCTCACTCTCAAACACACACACACATTTGTGCTGGCATCCACACACTTAGACACCTCAATTCTATTCACTTCCAAACACATAAAAACCAAGACACACACAAACATGCACCATGTTAAAGATAACAGAAGGAACCTTATATGTATAGGCCTATATGTATTTCTATAAAGTTACTTTTTTTCACGAATTTTATCAATTTTATCTCAAAAACATTTACAAATCTTACAGAACCCAAACTTGTGAACAGTAATGTTTAAATATAAACATTTATACGAAGGAAAATTATTACATTAATGTAGTTTTTTTTTTTTTTTTTTTACATCCCTGGATGTTGATAGTTTAATTGTTTAAAAAAACATCCATTTGACAGACAATATTAGACAGGTCAAAACTATGATAATAACCATATGTGTATTGTAGAGATTTTATTTAATATAATGTGGGTATAGAAAAACTACAGTAAGAATGATCTGCACAATAAAAAAAGAGAAAAAAGGAGCAGAAGGAACTGGGAGTGGAAGATGAATGGACATAGCGTGGTGAATGGCGTTAATGTTGTGAAACATTAGGAACAGAAAGGAGTGTGTAAATGACGCTCCCTGCCCAAGCTTGAGAATACCTGATCGGGTAAACACTGAGATTACCATTGGTAATCATGGTTAGTATATTTGAGCTAGCGGAAAGGAAAGAATAGAGACATGAAATTAGTTCAAGACAGAGAAAAAGAAAGTGAATTCTTATCGATGTGAATAAACACTGGACAAATGTCTCCCAGCAGAATCAAAGAGCTGTAACAATGTTAACTATGATCTCAACATTAGTTAATGGTACTCCCACAACATAATACAAACAAAGACTGTGTCAGTGCACAGTGGTTGAATTCATCAGGGGACGATTCGGTCACGGTGAGCTCCTTATGGAAGAACTATGAAAAGCTGCAAAAACTCCTCATTTATGCTTCTATCAAAATGCAATTTCAGTTCAACTGTATGCGGACCTGACAAGATGTCCACTGACAGAATAAATCAAGACGGCCTTGTGGGTCGATCTTTCATTGCAAAGAAAACCGAAGCTATTCAAACATGTTAAAAAGGGAGAGAGGCCTTTCGTGGTAAGGAATAGTTCACTCACAACTGAAACGCATTCTGCCGTTATTCACTCGCTCGTTGTTCCAAACCTGTATGACTTTTCTTTCCTTTTTTTTTTTCCTTTTCATTACACACATGTGCGAAAGATTTAAAAGCTACAGCGGAAGCAAGACAAACAGTGAATAAAAACTTAATGTTGGTCTTTTCCTCCGTGAAAGCAAGAATGTCATACAGATTTGGAACGACATGATGGCAGATTTTTCATTTTTGAGTCAACTATGCCTTTAAGGAACAGAGTTAGTGTTAAGAATAGGGTAAAAACAGTACGCAACAAGGCAACAAGTTAGGCATTCCACGCAGATTAGAGCCACACAATTTCTCAGATATTTGATAAAGAATATAGTAATGCCAAGCTAATAAGCAGCTTCAAAGGTCCATTTTCTCAAAGCAAACACATTTGCGTTAGATGCATCGGCTCTTGAATGTTCTTTTGCACCATTAAAATGGAGCCTTAAATTAAGCCTAACTGGCGACAGAAAGGAGGGAAGAGGCAGTGCGAGGATTGGGGAGTACTTACGACTGACAGGCAAATGCCATGCCACAGATAGGGATGCAGCGAAAGACGCCGTCCCACCGAACGTAAATGACCTTGTTCAGCCACTGGCCAGTGAGGAGGCCGTGTTTGAAGGAGGAGAGCACCATCTGTGGTGGAGGGGAGAGCAGGAGGGTTACAGAACATCCCAGAAAGAAGGGAGGGGGGGAGAAAGACGAGGAGGGCAGTGATGATGCTGTGATTAAACCCTTAGACTGACGACGAAGAGTGCATGGAGACACTGTAATCTGTTCAAAGAGATTTAAAGACTTCACCCTAAAATTAAAATTCTGTCAACTTTTACTCACCCTCATGTCGTTCCAAACCAGTATGACGTTATTTTGGAACACAAAATGAGAAATTATGGACTAGTCGCTCTTTTCAATGCAATTTGGCTATTTAATTTTAAAGCTTAAAAAAAAAAAATAATTCAAGTCTTCTAAAACTACACTACTCAAAAAGTCTCTTATGCTCAACAAAGCTACATTTATTTGATAAAAAAAATACAGTAAAAGCAGCAATATTGTGAAATAGTATTGCAATTTGTTTTCTATTTTAATATAGTTTAAAATGTACATTATTCCTGTGATGGAAAAGCTGAATTTTTCATTTTTTCATTCTAATATGCCGATTTAGCTCTCAGGTAAGCTATCAAGGATGAAAACAGTTGTACCACTTTGTATTTTTGTGGAAACCGTGATACATTTTCATTCACAATAACATTTATTTGAAAAATAATTTTTTTAAAGGACTTTATTGTCACTTTTGGTCAATTTAATGCATCCTTGCTGAATAAAAGTATTAATTTCTTTAAAAAATATATCTTACTGACCACAAACTGACTTCAGACTGCTTCTCTCACAAAGCTATCACATGGGTTCAGAACAGCGCATTAGTTGTATGGACCACTTTTATGGTTTTTGCATCTTTTTAGAAGCTTGAAAACATCAAAACAGCGCAGACTTTTTTCTTTTGTGTTTCATGGAAGAAAGAAAGTAATCAGGTTTAGAACAATAGTTCTGTCATGAGTAAATCATCACAGAATTTTCATTTTTGAGTTAGCTATTCTTTAAGGAGAGAAATAAATTAATTAATTTGCCAACTAAAGGGGCAACAAATTGTACTGATCAACTTCCACACATGATTTTCAATACGAGTTCATCGCTGAAGAACAGGAAAACTTTTTAGTTTCATGCAGAACAATCTTGAAGGATAAAATCTTGGTTGCTGCACACGTTTGCAGAAAACACTCACCGAAACTTTCAAAATCAAGAGCGCCAGCCCGTGTAACCATCAGAATCACCACCAATCCCAACCCTATCAGATCTGCTTACCCAGTCATAGGGTATAATTCTAGCGGGAAATATATCAGGGGACTCTGGGTATTACCAAAGAGTCAAGACAACTCTGATGACCCACGATTCATATGAATTCTGCCACGAACGCACTAACCTCACACCCACACATACACACAGACACACACAAAAATACCCGAAACCAGACAGCGCCGACAAACAGAGTTTTGGATTGGATGAAGGTGGACAGAGGAGGAAGGGGTTTTGGGGTAATGTAGCTGAATCCATGGCAGTGGAGTGGTCCGTTCTCCGGGGCAGATTACTTACGGGTGGCAGCAGAAGGTGGTGGCGATAATTGGCAGACACTGTATGACACCCTTGAAGCGCCACAGATGCACTTGCTCCACCCAGGAGCCACTGATTATTCCGTAACGCAGAGACGACAACACTATCTATAGGCCGGTACATCAGATGGTCAGTCAGAAGTCAGCATCAGGAATGGGGGCGGGGCAGAGGTTGAGATGGGGGCAGAGGGAAGACATATAGATGGTTAAATGCTAGACTAATAAATTGGGCTGGGGGGGAAAAAAACACACCGTGGAGCTGGATAAAAGGTATATAAACTGTTTAGGTGATTACACTGTGATGCAATAGACAAAAAAACTCCAGGAACATCCATGTTTGCAATGTCAATGTTATAAAATATTCAGATTACATAAAGTTGGGTCAAAAATGTCTATATCAGGACCTTTAGTAACCATTAGTGCTTCTATGTCGTGAGGAAAATGCCTTTTTGTCATTTAATTATTACAAATTATATTATCAACACAATTCAAGTGAAATCCTGCGTAAAACCTGAACTTCACGCATGTTTTGCTTCAATGGAAGAAAGAACACCTGACCGTCTTTACAAAGAGGTTGATCAATATCACATTTATGAGCAATAAAATCATTTATCATCAATAATATTACATTTAATTACTGACCTAGAATGCAGTCTTAAATATCTGTCTTATTAATTTTAAAACTAAATTTGTTTTACATTTCTCAAAATTCTAAAACGTACACGTACAGGTTAAATTACAGAATTTCAATATGATCTCAGCAATTATTCACTGTATATGACTCGAAAACTTTTTACATTGAATGTTCATTGAATTTGATTTAAAAACTGTTCTCCACCGCATTCAACATCTTTTCCTAATAGAGTTTTATAATGTTCTGTGACAGCTCTCTTTAGTTGTTTAAGAGCTTACGCTTCACTTTTAAGCTTCCAAAAAATCCACTGACATTGAAGTCCTGCTGCCATGGTGATGCATACTCACATTGTATTCACAAAAATCAGCCAATCACCACATTAAACTTCTCAAAAGAAACAGAAATTGGCCAATTTAATAAAAAAAAAGCTATAAATGAATTTCACACATACTTATATCATTGAAGTGACTTTCAAAAACATGTCTTTAAAACAACCACAATGAGCAGCTGTAATTTGAAGTGCTTACGTTTTGCAAAACATTTTATATCATTTAATTCAATATTCAAAACGATAAAAGATAAAATTACTCCTTTACTTCCTTTTATCAATGCCATATATATATATATATATATATATATATATAAAAAGTATATAGATATATATAGATATATATAGATATATAGATATAGTAAACTGCCTACATCTGTATGAGGGTGTGCTGATGGGATCTGATATTACATTTTACAGGGTTGGAGTTTGGAACGGTGGAAAGGGGAACGACTCACCGTGAACATGAAGAGTGTGTAGAAGATCAGCGCCATGGCTGAGAACGACTGGATGGATGACATCATGTTTCTCTGCAAGCTGAGGGGTAGTACGACTACCAGCGAGACTGAGATCAGTAACACGATACGGAAGCTACGTGTCACCTGAAAAAGCAAAAGGAAAAGCAGTTACTGGCAATATTCAGGGCAACAAAACTGGGAAAAAAAATATATTATATTATATATATATATATATATACATATTTGAATATATATATAAAATGTAATTACAAGTGGTCGACCGATATTATTTTTTTGATGACCAATGGCGATATCTCAGAGAGCAGGGTGGCCGAAGGCCAATATAAGGTTGATAAGCCGATATATCATTTGACCACTAGTAAGATATATTCATGGCCAGTAATATTTCTCAATTCACCCGGTGCGATAAGGTGTGATAAAAAGTTCATTTTCACACAGAAACTGTGATCTAATCTACTCTAGAGTTATAAAAAGTCTATGAAGTGTTCTTTTTTTATTAGCTCAGCACTTTTTATAGATAGTGGCCTTTGAATTTATCATTACAGGAGGATTGTGAACAAGGGCAATGATCAGTTCTGTAAACTGCATATCAACAATTAATTGATTTGGAAGAAAGGTGTTGGAGTAGCAACAGGAGTTTAACTAATTTTAGCCAGGTGACAACCTAAAAGTAGGAAGGTTATTTCTTACCTGCAGCCCAAGCAGCTGAGCAAAGAAGTTGGACCCCAGATCTGCGATGACGACATAGAAGGCAATGCATGTCCCCAGCATGAGTCCGATCATGCTGAAAAGAGAGAGAATGTAAGTAGAAAATACAAGCAATAAGACCTTACTTCATTCATGAGGTCGAAGCTGAAAAAGTTAAATCTCCACAAAAGCATCTTACCTCAATTCCACAAGTGCTTTGCCTGGTTTTCCATAAGCATGAAAAGCTGGGAAGGGAGAGATAGAGAAAAAAATGTTGAGTTGGCAAATTTCAACACCAAAACCAAAAAAGTAAGTTTCTTGTAAAAGTAAGTTTTTTTATTATTATTATTTTTTGACAATAAAGGTTGTGCATTTTCTCTTGAATAGCATTTTAATGTGACACTACTTATCACAAACACTGCTGTGGCAGGAGATCTTTCAATCTGCGTAACGATGAGTTGTAGGTGTAGCTTTTGTGAAACTATATAAATTGAAAGGCCTATTTGTTTGATTCACTTGCATTGATAAAGTTAGATATTTTCTTTTAGCTGCCTTCTCAAAATGTGTAAATGCATTTAATTTCATGATATTGTTTCATAATGATCTCTTAATCTTCAGCAAAGAAGTGAATTAAGTTAAATAAAAGCCAAAATTCAATCTGTTCATCATATAAAGCGATCGAGTGAGTCTCTTCAGAGTTTTACAATCTCTTCATGAACCTTTTGAAGCGTCAAAGTGCTAGTTGCATAACAGTTTATGGAGGGACAGAAAGGTCTTTTTTGTTTCATCAAAAAGATCTGCATTTGTGTTCCGAAGATGAACAAAAGTCTTACAGGTTTGGAACGACGTGAGGGTGAGTAATTATTAATGACAGTAATTATTAATGGAAAATGAATGCGACCTCTGTGTGTTTGTTGCTTTTGTTCACTCTCACCTAGTCCAGCATAAGTCCTGCGTTTGGTGTTACTGGCTGAGTGGACTAGAAACATGCAGGACTGATGGGTCATCCACGAACAGAAGAACAACAACAATGTGCCCAACACAATTCCACACTGCAGAGAGAATAGAAAATAAATAAAAAAATCCATATAATAGATGAACACAGATGTCCTACATGTTTAAAATCAAAGTCAAATGCTTACTCTGATTCTTGTACTGATACAAACTAGTGTGGACAAACTAAAATTGCAGCTTATCAATTTCTGATTCGCTCAGTTTACAGATTATTAACCAGCAAAGTTGCACTGTAAGTGCATTTGGCAGACCTAATCATATGGAATCAGCACACAAAACTGCACAGCACACTTTCCCATAACCCCTTTAACAATGTGTTTACCTGTTTGAAGCAGAAGGGCATCGTCAAGACACTCACACCCACAATGCTGTTTACAACGTTCATGATCAGACCCGAATTTGACGCAGTCATTTTGGCTCTCGGACAGCTGAGATCTCTAATGTCCAGACGGGTATGCGTGGTGCTTCTACACTGGCTTAAGGTTTAATTGAGATAAGTGGGTTGACACAGATGTCCTTTAACTGTTCGCTACGATGCTCTGTGGAGACACAGAAGAAAACAAAAAACATTCAGCCTAAATGAAATTGAGAGATTTTTGATTTTCTTGTTTATAGTGTTATACTTTGTATATGAAGAGGAATATACAGGTTAATAAAAAATAGCAATTTATACATAATTTTTCAACAATTAAATTGCTTATTTATTAATTTATTCATTATAAATGTTTATCCTATATGACAGAAGAAGAATATGCAAACAGTTTCTTAAAAACAGTAATCAATGCAAATCAAAGCATAGGCTGTATATATACACATAGCCTATATAAAATCAATACAAATTCTATACTAATATACTATAATATATATAGTTTATACTAATAAAACACCTCCAAATAAACTCTGAAATATTGCAAAGATGCTAAATTTATAAGAGATAGCCTTCCATGCTAAAGGAAGGCAGATCATCACAGAATGACCTGGAATAAAAATATATATTTTTCTATTGTTGGTCTACAAACAAGTTCAACTAACCTGATTCCTTGAAAACATTAACAATGGCATATATCTAATTGCTGCACTGATTACAAACAGCAAGTGTAGTTGTCAAATGTGTTTTTGGTTTGCTTGCCATATGGCAACAGTTGTGTTGTCAGAAGCACTTTGAGTACTTTTATACAACTCATAGAACATGTTGATTAGTCATTTTTGTAGGAAGATTGGAGGCAGTTTACAATAAAATCACAAATGGCAGCATGTTTGCATAGAGTATAAACAGAAAATATGCAGTGTTTGCTTTTATCTTGAATCAATAGAGAAAATAAACACTTTAGTCTATCAGATTAATATTAAGAGTTCATGTGACAGTATGTATAACACTTGAGTGAATACTATACAGTAACACATCAAGTAACGTTAGTTGTTCTATACTATACATCTAATTTGCCAATTTAATACGCTATACATATTGCAAAAATTAACATGTCTCATAACTAACCACATTGACAGTTCATAAAGTTTCCCATCTCAGGACTGAGGATGCTATTAAAAAGCTTGTTTACATACCACGTCCACACTTTTCCCATCAGTCATTCATTTCTATGTCATCATCGGTTCATAACTGTTTTAAAACGATTATTAATAAACGTCCGGTGATGTTTATGCCGTCTGTATAAAGTTAAAGGAGTTTCAACAAATATTTAGAAAGATATTTCCCGAAATGGGCGCAAAAAACCCTTGTTTCCACAATCTGTAACCAGGAAGTACGCGCAGTGCTGCCAGTGTGGCGTTCTCAAAGACACCAGCCCGCCCTGTTGCCTCCAGTGGCCAGGAGTGGAATTACATGTTGCCTATAGCGTCACAGCATGTCACGGTTAGTCAGGTTCACTTTCATTTGACAAATATTGCTGAAATTGGAAGTTGACGGTTTGTTCGTTTTGTTTTCAAAGTAACCAACACCTGCAATATCTTTGAGTCCCGCAATGCTTTACTTTGACACACGGTGTAGGTTTTATGCATGCAGAGATCACATCAATGGCTCTGTCTGTCAACAGCACCTACACAGACGAAACACGGTGTTGTTTCATTTGGACAGAGATTTGAGCAGGAAAGGGAAACAGGAATAAGGGATGTTGATCTGCAACAGGAGCTCCGCGGATTCCGGGCAACATAGGCTTCTTTTCTGTTGCTAGTGTTTTTGGAGGAGAGGTTGGGACCAGCGTGCCCCAGTTAGGCATATGCTCTCCTGGGAGGGGATTTTAGTGTGTTGTTTTAGGGGGGCTGGTTTTAGGTAGGAGACAGGAAAAGTCTGGCTATTGTGTACCATTGGCCTTCGAACCTAACTGACAAGTCAGCCTATTGGCCCGAGGGTCTTGTCACTCCACACCTAATCCCTGAAGATTGGAATTAGGCCCAAGCAGCAGAAGGGGAGACCGTGGGCAGATTGCTGGGCAGATTTGGCAGCGGGGGGAGAGAGATTCTGTAGCCAGCAAGAAATTAGACACAGGCACCCGATTGAACCGCTGACCTCCAGGGGAAACCCCTGGTCAGCGCGAGGTCACGGGAGCACAAAGCGGGGCGATGAACTGCAAGAGGTCAAGCATGCATGCAGCTGAAAGAGAGCCTTTGTGAGCTCAGGCATGCACAAAATTTCCCATCAGCCACCAAAGTCACAGGCTCCTCAGGAAGCCAAGGAAGGGGGATGAAACCTGGCGACGGAGAGTTGCAGCGTGTGTGTGTGTGTGTGTGTGTGTGTGTGTGTGTGTGTGTGTGTGTGTGTGTGTGTGTGTGTGTGTGCGCAAGTGACCTCAGAAAGGACACACACAGACTGCGGCTGTAATCACATTTAATTACACATCAACCAGCCTTGTGAATGAGGTTTTTAATGCAAACTCTCCCTGCACACAAAAAGACTGACATGTGCAGCTAAACATTGCCTACCTTTGTCCTCCTAAAATCTATTAAAGCCCTCTCTATTAACCATCAGCATTGCTAAAGGCTGCAGATAACGACCATTATGTTGATAATAGTGAATAAAAGGAACAAAAGATGTTTTTTGTGCAATGAGAATGGTATGCCTCAATCAACCGTTCAACCAAAGGTCGGACCTATTTATAATGGGAGCCTGGTTGAAATTAAGGACGGATTCAGTAAAAGAAACAAATACCTGTTCCTGTGCCAATAATCTGTCAACGCTTGTAGTCACCAATCAATGGTTTACTAAGTGTTCTAAACAGCCCTGTCGGTTTTTGTTCACTCCAGTGTCACCTGTTTTAATATGATTTGCTAAATCAAATCATGAGTTTCAAATCTATTTCAAATTCATGTTGGTGTGTTTTAAATACAATAGACTCAGTGATGAAGATAAGAAAATCAGTTTAGAAGAAAATCCTTTAGAACGTCTTGTTCTGCATATGTTTGTGTGTCATTCAGAATTGAATTAAGATTTTTTTTTAATTCAACTGAATTTGGAATGAAGTAGCAAACAGGATGCAGATTTGCAATTTGAATTTTAATGTCAGTACAATTAAAATGAATTTATTTTTTTATTTTTTTTATCTAATGACCGTAAATTGTAATTGGTTTAAGAAGTGCAACATTTAAAAAATTGTTTGAAAGTTTTGAAAAAAGTTAAAAAAATAATTGAAGTTTGTTTATAGAGACAGATAGATAGATAGATAGATAGATAGATAGATAGATAGATAGATAGAAGGAACCAGTTGCCTTAAAATTATTAAGTAAATAAACTTTGTGTAATTGAAAAAAAATAAGTTATGTGAACTTGACAATTCCACATAATTAAATTTTTTCAATTACGCATGAAGTTTATTTACTTCATAATTTTAAGGCAACTGGTTTCCTCACATTTTTAAGTTGTAAACTGATCACTTTTTTACAGTATAGAGGTAGATATTTTAATAAATTAATTAATATGTTATAAATTAATTTTAGGGTGGGATAACCACTTAATTTCCCAAAATGCAAGTGTTGAATTTCAATTCAGTAAATTCCACTTCCTGTCATTCCAACTGTAGGTGTGCGATTGAATGGGAACCAATTCTTCAGTGAATTTGTCATATTCCTGGTGATAAAGTAAATAAAATAACAAAAAGCACAAACACTGAATTAATTGACTAATTAGTTAAATCGATCATATATACACTAGCCTACCGTTCAAAAGTTTGGGGTGAGTACGATTTTTTATGTTTTTAAAAGAAGTATCTTCTGCTTACCAAGGCTATATATATATATATATGAAGAGTTCAGATGCAAAAGCCTCTAAGTGCCATCTGAAATTTTCTTCTAAAATGATCATTTTTATCAAGCTTGTATATTTAAGTTCAGTAATTTCACTTAAATGACAATTATTATTGTACTTAAATATACAAGCTTGATAAAATTTTTAGAAGAATATTTCAGATGGCACTTAGAGGCTGATTTGCATCTGAACTCTTCATATATATATATATATAGTGTATATTTTTTTACCAAATGCCAAACTCAAGATTGAGGGTGAAAGTTTAAGAATTCATCATTGATGAAAATATCAGGGAAGACATGACCATTTTAGGGAGAACATTTGGGAGATGACACAGAATATTAGCTGGTGCTTAAAAACAGTGTTCATTGTTTCATGGATATTTCTTGTTAAATAAGCAGAACACGGCCTCAGACACATCTACGCGTCACTGCGTGGGGGTCAGCAACATTGCTGGGAATTTTTCCCGCAGTAACACATGCACAGGCAGCTCTTTGGCATGTGCATGTGGACAGTAAAAGTGTCAGAATGACATTTACACCATTAGAACGACTAAATCTCTCTACGTTACAGATACTGCCATTACGGCTTGGGGTGAAGCTCTCACACACACACACTCAAACACACAAGATGGCAATTGTGAAGGGAAAAACTGTGCATTCAGTATTTACCAGGCCTGACAGCTATAATTTCGGTTTTCACACAGCTTAAAGATAGGGGGTAATTAAAGTGAGAATGTTTTCCTTTCAGATTAGTTGTCCTGTTCATTTATCAGTTGTCTGACCACATGTGTACAGACGCTGGTTGCCTGTGAAGCACTCACTGAAAGTCAGTCTTTCAGAAAGAGCGCCAAATTGTCTTTCCCCATTAAAAACTGCTCTCCACCCAAACATGGCAAGCGTCTCGGCTTGAGAGGTGGCTATTTTACAGGCCTAAAACATTCCTCTGCCTCTTTCCTCCATCTTTTTCTGTACCCGACCCATCCCTCCCCCCCCCTGACTGCCAACTACAGTAGCGTCTGTTGGTACAGCTCAATCAGGTCTTCATGTTGAATTGGGCTTAACTAACTCAAACACCCATGAAATAGCAGAGAAAAAACTTGTCATAAATCTTTACACGAGAAAAAAAAAAAAACCCTCAGACTCATAAAAAAGGAGGGTGACAAGAGTTGCGCTGATGGGCTGATCTATGTAGCCTCTCCTCTCAAAGTTATGCACAGCCATCCTCATACAAGCCCGCCGTATATCAGCCACGGGGGATGGAGGGCCAGTCAATGGCCAGGCCTGTTACATGCGGCGGGCACAGAAAGGGCCCCTGAGTAGGCTCCCGTCGAGCTCCTCCAATTAAAATCCTTTTTTGAGACATGGTTATGTGTGAATGCCGACACTTGACTGATTTCTTGATATACAGACTATGCGGAGAAAGAAGGCACCTCATTTCTGTGTGGCAGTGGGGAGTGATTGGGCTGGTTTTAGGTTTCTGTAAAACTAACGGATCATTTAGGACTTGCTTGATGAAAGTGAATTCTAAATATAATATATTACTCCATAAATGCTTTGATTTGGCCTCAGTTTACACAAGCAACGGCCACCGCATGCCTCTGGAAATCTTTCTATGCCACTTTCGGGCCTCTCTATAATTCTTTGAGAAATCTGCGTCGGCCGTTTCTCACTAATTATAACCCTCATGGTAAAAAGAGAGGAGACAGTGGCAGCTCAGTGCCTTAAAAGAGAAAAGCATAGATCATAGATCTTTTTAGTGGCCCCTCCCTCTTCTGCCCCTCCCACTGAAACACAGCCAATCACAGGCACAGTGCTCAGACCAGATGCGTGGCTCACAGCTGCTGAGGAATTAGTGGGGTACAGCCATTGCTCCCCTAACATTACTAATGAATCTCTTTTAGATGACTTTCATGGCTTCACATGCAGCAAGTGAGCTACCCAGCCCCTGCCCTCTGATTGACCCCATCCCTGGCCACGTATATTCTTCATAGTGACTGAGGGGAACAGATGGGGTACAGGAATACCCCCCTTTCCTCACCCGTTTTTCACTCTTTCGAATAACCACATAACCCCCACCCCCCTTTTTATGGACCATGACCCCATAATCTCTCTCTCTCTCTTCTCCATCAACAGTGTATAGCTTTATAAGGCTCCTCTCTTCCAGGGAAGTGAATGTGTGCTGCATATTATAGAGAATCTTTTGAAAAGTTGACGTCAAAACAAAATTAACAGTCTACCACCTGATACAGGAGAGCTTTGTTTCATGTTGTCATTTATTATTGAGGAGATGTTCCTGTTGCCACTTTTCAGGCATTATATCTTGTTATTCATGTTGCCAAATATGTTTTAGACAGCACAATAGAGTTTTAAAATTTTTATTACATTTTACAAAAACTGATCTTGTGGAATGAACTGAGTTATGGAGGCAATTCTTACTGCTTTAAAGTGTAATGTTACGTCATTTTATTTTGACAATACTTGTCAAAGAATAAATACTTGTCAAACAATACTTAACAATGCTGTAATATTAAGATAAATACAAAAAGTGCATAACTCTTTCTGCGGGTAAATAGTATCGATACGCCTTTAGGTGGCAGCAGGTGTCTGTATTTATGAATACGTTTTTGGAATCATTCATTCAGCCGATTTGTTCAAAAACGCTGATTCATTCAAAAATAGACACAAATGACGTGATGAATTCGGAATCGCATAATATTCTTTAATTTTTTTAAAACCATATCTCTCTATGGCAGAAATAGTACGAGTAGTATGGATAGAATGCGGTTCCGAAATCAGCAAAGGTCTACGGGTGATTCATTGAATCATTCATTGAACCGATTCATCCGAAAAGACGGAATCATTCCAGCAACGAAACGAGACTAACGTTACATCGCTCTTCTGCTGTTTTTGTTTTTAAGACGTATTGAAGGCGTGTTTGGACAGTAAGTTACACTTAATTAACTTCATGTTTATTGATACTGTTGGATAAAAGCAATATCACACAATTGTGCTTAGATACATTTGCGCCTCAAAAATGGCCAAACCGTCATTGCTAACGTGACGTTTTTGAATTAGCAACGGAGACATTTTCTAACGGAATTGTTCTCATATGTTATATTGCTAACGTTATGTTTAAAGCATATTTATAAGAACAAACTAAGTACCTGCTGTGCTGATGATAAACGGCCATAACATCATACGTTTTACACGTGATATATTTTATGTGCTCACCAGTCGTGATATCTTACATACAATAGCCTAACGTTACTCACCATTCACAAATCTATTTTCATATATATATATATATATATATATATATATATATATATATAAGTTATATATAGTGTGTGTGTATTCACACTCCCACACATATGAATTCACACTCCCACACGTACTTCAGGATTATTACAAGCTAATGGGGCAGTTTGAGGATGAACCTTTTCTTTTTTTTTTTTTTTTTTTATGTGATTAAAATCGCTTCATAAAATAAGCCCACTAGCCCAGTGGTACAACCCAGAAACGTCTATATGGATTTCTTATATTCAGTGTCTCTCCGCTTTCCAGCATGGTTTTCCTTTTTGATCATTTTGTCAGATCTAATAGGCACATACACGCACAAATGCACACATGCAATTCAGAAGGAGCACAGCAGCTGAAGTGAACAGGAATCAAGGAGACTTTGGGGATTTTTAATGGCTCCAAATGGCCATACAGTGGTGACAGTGTAGAATCAACATCCATCCATTATCTCTGCATCTGCTTCTAACTCAGCCTTCACGAACACATGCTCAGGAACACACACACACACACACACACACTCACCAGACACATACTTGCACTCAAACACAAACAAATACCGACAGGTACACACTCACCCAGAGAAAGTGTGTCACACTTGCTCCGGGTCCTCTGGAATCTCAGACCCTCACGTTTTATTGCCCCGTTTCCTCCTCCTCCCTCGTTCTGTGGCGCAGAAATGCGTGAGGATCACCACAGAGCAGCTGCTGGCAAGAGCCGCAGGTTCGGGCCAAAGAGAAACACATTATCCTGTTCTAAACAGGAAATGTCTTCTTAAATAGCCATAAGTAAGGGCTTCACTGCACAGTTGGGTAGTTGCACAGTATTTTTTATTTCATGTCGAAAGCCAGCATATGTAAACATAATCACACATAAATCTAAACAGTTATTAGTTCACAGTCTGCCTTTTATATATCCTCATCGCACAGAGAACATTTGTGGAATGAACATACAGTATATACAGGGTAGCCTATATATATATATATATTCGAACAAAGTATCTGCTGTGCTGATAAATGCCCATACACATTTATTTTACACGTGATATTGCTTTAATGTATTTTTTATGTGTCCACCAGTCATGATATTTGACTATTTTTACTTACAATACTCAGCATATATATAAATAATTCTTCTTTTTTTTTATATTATATCTATAATATTCATTTAGAAAATAGATGTGACTTTAGAAATTAGAGATGACTTTAAATAAATGCTACTTGGTTTTTTTTATATTTTGTGAATATGCAATGACATTTTTATGTATTTTCATGCAAGTGAAGCCTAAGTGTCCAGATACTTTTTTGGGGCTTTTGTACTTGTATTTTTTGGTTGCCACTTGTGTGTTGTGAATGGCCCGGGCTTTGTGTCCGCCTGCACATGAGTGAGGCCTGCACACAGACAGTGGCTATCCACATGAAAGCCTTCACTGTCCCCACAATCTCGCCTTTGTTCTTACACTGGTCTGATCAAGGGCAGTCTTTGTGAGCTCCTTGTGCCCTGCCTGCGTGCACTTTCAAGGGGATATTTCTCTTCCACGTCTACCCC
This sequence comes from Rutilus rutilus, assembly GCF_951802725.1. Lineage (NCBI taxonomy): Eukaryota > Metazoa > Chordata > Actinopteri > Cypriniformes > Leuciscidae > Rutilus > Rutilus rutilus. The sequence continues at coordinate 29,303,942 of NC_140224.1, read as the reverse complement.
CTTTGCTTTCTTCTCTCTCTCTGAAATTTAGCTCCGTAATTCATGCCTTTTTCCAGGTAAATGAAAAAAGAGGGCCCATGCGATTGATGTGCTTGGCGGCTGTAGGGGATGCAGTGGTGTGGACAGAGGAAAGTGGTTGAGGAATAAAGCCATGTCTTCCCTTTGTCATTACACCCTCCTACCCATTTGTTGTTTTCCCCCAAGTGTCCTGAAACAACAGCCCTGCTCTTTATTTTCTGTAATGGTGCTGCTTATTTGCTGTGAGTCATTGACTTTGTGCCAAAGCCACATTTTCCAGTGAGTTTTGAGCTGTAAACCGCATCAAAAGGAGGGGTGGGGTGGGGGTCATTCCTGCAGTGAGTGTAAATATTTGGGCACAGAACACATAGTGGGTGGCACTTTGTGTTCACGAGAGAGGAGTGGCATTGCCCTTGGACACAGAGAGATAAAACTGTTCCCCTCTGTGCACGAGCGCAGGATCTAACCCTTTACCCACCTCTCCTTCACTGCTTAATTAGCTCTTATGAAATTAGATGAAGCCCACAGATAGACTGCAAGGGGGAATTACTAGTGTTCTGGGTCTCATTGCAGTGACTCAATATTCTGATCAGGTTTATTGTCTGTATTAGAGGAAACTGGTGGCCTGGTCAGACTCAGGCAGGAATGAAACTCGATTTTTTACAGTTTCTGAAGAAAAAGCCTTCATAAGTCCAGTTGTTTAGAAAAGTAATAATAGCACACTCTCCTCGGCACAATTTGAGGTGTCACTCTTGTCTGCACCACAAACTGCGGGACAATTTTACGTTTTTTTAAAACTATCTACATTGAGAAGCTTCGCAATTTGAAACGCTATTAGTTGCATCAAAGTTTATTACTTGAGGTTAGAGGCTTAGTATGAGCAATTGTAGTAGTGGTGCTATGGATAACATTATTAATAAATGTAAGTTGCACATCGATTAAAATGTATTATGAAAACTAGCAATGTGAACATTTGTGCCCTGAACATCCCAAAATTGATTCAACCTCACCCTAAAGCAATGCTGTACATTACTACCATAGCCTATATCTGGACAAAAGGAAAATCAGAGCTCGGTTTGTCCACAGGGAGTGTTTAGCGCAGTTGGAGCCTGTTCTGTCAATAACTATGATTATCAGCTCGCCGAGGTCATGCTATAGAGAGAAGAGGGGCCTCGGGGTGTCAGAGGTGGGGTGCATATGCCCACAAGGTATAAGGACCTGCACTTCTACAACATGTGGGTGTACTTATATACGACCTTACCAGAGTCACCCCAGCCCTGCCTACCAGGGCTCTAATCATAGTCTCCATGTCCTCAAGCTACATAGTGTGGTCAGCAGACATTCTGGCTGCAGCGGAGAAACTTCAGCTTGTCCGCATAATTTTCTCCTTTTTTTAACTGAAATGCGCCGGTGACCCCGGCCTGGCCTCTCGCTCACCCCGGCCTCCGCACGTCTAGCACCCGACCAAAACAACTTTTACGCTCTCTCCTGCTCGGAGACTCAGCGCAGACTTCCAGAGTTCAGCCAATCGTTTTGTTTGCGAGGCAATACATTTGAATTGTTATTGTTCGCCCTACTATTTGCAAGCGAGTACGTGTCTGTGTGTCAGAGCGGCGCTGCATGCGCGAGCCACAGGTTGCACATTTGGTTTTAATTGTGGCCGTTTCAGTCCAGGGCAAATGGAAAGCACATGGAAACCCCTCCACCTGCCTTGAGTCAGCTACTGACAGAAACACAGCAAATCACACTGACAAGAGGTAGAGAGAGAGAGAGAGAGAGAGAGAGAAAACGATTGCGAGTTGATAGAGGGCGTGCCATGAATAATTAATGATGGCTCCGAAAGGAAAATAATCTTTAAAAGGTAACGGAGAACAATTAAGACTTCAAGACTGATGAGTTGCACGCAGATAAGTTGGTGCAGGTAGGGGGCGCTGTAGGGTCTGGGGTTTTCATTGGCCACACAGGATCCTTGTGTGCAGTTTGGAAATATGCCTGTGCCTGGCTGCCTTGATAAGAAACACATGCAATTCGGACAAAGAGACTCCTCTTGTATGATTCCCTCTGCTGAGGCGAGAACATAAACAAGCCGATTCAAATTAAAGAAGCCAGTGTCAAAATATTTAAACCCACCCAACCTGGGCTGAACCGATTTCAATTGAAACAAGACTGCTGCCCTCTGAGATACCGGCCTATAGTTGCTTGTCAAAAACAGACTCTTTGATCCGACAACAGAAGCAAGTGATGAAAAGTGAGTGAAGTGATTACAAAGAGTAAGAACAAAATATGTTGCTATCAGAAATTTTATTGAATGACCGTGTGGCGTGTGCAGTTCAAATCATCTACTGCATTAGATATATATATATATAGATAGCATATATCTATACATATATCTATACATAGACAGTTATTCAGACTGATTGAAAAACACTTTGATCCTTCACTGGTATTTCTACTGTCCACGCATAATGCGTGCTGTTGTTTTCATACGAGGAACATGCTGTGTTACGGCTCACAGAGGCAGACGGCTATCACATGTGTGAGGCTGAAGTGTTTTTACTACTAAAAATAGTGTCTGTGGGAAAAATGTGTGTTTGCTGACAAGTTTCATTCATGCTGGTTTTGACTAACTGCATGAACAAGCAACCTTTTACAAGCCACAGATTTGAAAAGTTCTTGGAAGCTTGTTGGAAATTGGGAATGCACATACTTTTTCCAAGTCTGTCACATAAAGTGTATTCTGCACACTGACATACAACATGCTTAAGGGCTTTGAATACTTCAATTTTTTATTTATCCTTGCAAGACAGGCTTGTAAACCGTGTTTGCTATGGATGTCCATTTCCGCACCAGTAATTTATTATTACTGTGTACAGAGTACAGTAATTGTGACTTTATTTCTCACAATTGCACTTTTATTTCTCATAAGGCTGACTCTCGGTTATGACTTTGCGTCTCCCAGTTGTTTCTCGTAACTGCAACTTTATCATATTGTTGCTGTATTTCAAAATGTGACTGCATCTTACAATTGCAACTATAATTCTCATAACTGCAACTTTATCGTAATTGTTATTCTAATTTAAAATGTGACTACATCTCACAGTTGCAACTTCATTTCTTACAACTCACATATTGTGTGATTTTTGTCATATTTTGCAACTTTATACTTTAAAATGTTAAGTCTCGAATCTCAAAATGTGACTATATTCCACAATTGTGAAATTCTGGCCATATTTCACTATTTCGCATAACTGCAACTATGTTTTTATTGTTTACTGTGTGTAGAAGCAGGCAAAACCAAGAAGTGAAAAATTTAATCTATGCAATCATTTTAAGCAACCACAAAGTGTCTCATTTAACTATATTAAAATTGGAGTTGTTTCTTCATTTTTTTTTTTTTCAGCTACAATTTGTGTAATCTTGAACTCAACTTAATAAGGGGGCACAAGGGGGGGCTTGCGTCCGGTTGCGTATCCCTGTGATCCCTCTCATCCCGTACCAATCAGCAGCCATGTTATACAGCACTCATCTCCCATCTCATTTAGAGTCACTTAACTCCGTGCCTAAAACTTCTCTGTGCCATACGCAAACCCTCATGCTCCCTTCAACTCTTCTGAGGTCACAGCCAGCCTACCAAATGAGTTTCAAATGTTCATGTTATTTATGATTAGGTATCAATTCACTCTACAAATCTCTTGCAGATGTTTTTGTCACTGCAAGCCTCTTCCACATACATAGGCTTGTATATGCGTACGTGTGTGTGTGTGTGTGTGTGTGTGTGTGTTAGAGAGAGAGGGTCTTGTATGAATTATACATACAGCAGGTGTTACTGTTTACCACTAAACCTTGAGCCTGGGTTATACATCACAGGCGTGGCAATATCATCTCAGGCACGGACGAAAATACATTTACAGTCTGTAAATTTACAATCCCCCCAAAGGAAAAAACAAGAACAGCAAAAAGTTTACATAACAAATTACAGAAAATTACGGTTAAATGAGAATTCCAACTAATAAATCAGCATTGTATTTTACTTTATTTCACGATTTTACAGGCTACATGTTACATTATTGCTCTTATTATTTTAGCTCCTTATTCACTTGCATGTTGAAACAGGTAAATAGGACACAAACCAATCCATCTTACTGAGGGTTTTTTTAGCCTGCACTGTGCTATTACACCAGTAGGTGGAGTCGTCAAAGTGTCTGTCATGACAGAAGCCAAATGGGGGGGGGAAGGATATATTGCAAAATATTGTCCATCTATATATCCCATCAAAATGTTATAAATAATAACATATCCAATCAGTTCCTGATGAATAAAATCAAGTCCTTCTTAACATTTTTCCCTTTGAATATCCTGTTTGACTCGGGTATATTTCTAATAATGTAATTGTGAACATGAACATCATGTAGACGTTTCCTCACATAACATGAACGCATCATTTAACACGTAATTTAAGCAAGAAGTGCAATTTTTATTTCTCTCTTGCTTCATAGAAGTGGGCTTTATAGTAATGTGACTGTGAATTTTAAGAAGAGGGACTGAATGTAGCAGGCCTCACCGTTCGACTCATAATACAATTCCCCCGTGGCCTCCCCTAGAACATCTCTCTTACTGAAACTTACCCTTTCAGATCTCATCAGTCATAGGTTACCCCCGCTGACAGGTCTGGCTTGAGATTGACGCACACATCTTTAAACACACATACACTGCCTTATTCCTTGTTTTCTCTCTCCCCCTGTAAGGCATTCACAGTCAAGGAAACCTGGACACACCACACACATACAGCGGTGTCCGTTGGGGTCCTCCACACGCCAGGTCTGTGCAGTTCTGAGAAGCTGAGACAGGACTTAAGGCTCAAAGGACATGAGGAAGACAGCGCACATGACCTTCCTCTACCCCTCTTTTCCTCTGGCTCAACATCTGGTTTGGTTATCCCTATCCCTGCCGGTGATCTACTCACACACACACACACACACAGGTACCTCAACGTAACACACATGCACACACATGCGCACCACCTCTTGCCCTCCGTCCATTAATCGTATCAGCCACATCGTGCCCTCAGCTTTCGCAGTGATTGGTAAAGTAAACCCAAGACGTGAAAATGATGTATGAGCTGCTCTGCTACGGAAACGACAATCGAGCAGAACCTCAACCTCGGCCGGACCCCGCTGTGCCGCTCTCTCCCCCTTCAAAGGACCCCACTCTTCTCCCAGAAATCCTTTCTCCCAATAGGCAAGACACACCTGTCCTCCTTACATGTCACAACGGTTTACAGGCAGGAGTTTTTCAGCCCTTTATTGGAAGCATCTGAGCCGAAGCCTTGTTAGAAAGAGGACCTGGAGAAGGCAGTTGCTGCCTTATGTGCTTCCAAAACTACATCTTACTGTGTAAATACAGTTAATTTTTGGAAATGTAAGGCCCATTATGATAAACGCTGCACCGCTTTTGTTGCAGAGTAGAACGAAGTCTCGAGATGATGCATTTTGTCATTAGAATTTTTTCAGTAGCGCAGTAGATTGTAATGATTCTGCGGAATGAGAGCATTGTGCTGTCACTGTGAATAATAAAAACATCAACTAACTGTTGTCTCGAAAGACAATGTGGGGTTCATTTTCAGCCATCTTGTCATCAGCAATAACACTGCTATTTCTCAGCCTAAACACACCACGCGCTGCCGCAGCTTTCGCTGTAAAACAATGATCACCGTAATTCTGTCCCTTGAACCTCACGAAGAGGCTGTAATAATTAAGAGCAGTACACAATCACTGAATAAAAGCATCTTTTTCTTTTCTTAAATGAAGCGGATGCACCACAGTAATGCATGTTAAATGTGTGTGTGTATGTATGGGCTATAGCCTATGTAAAAACAAAAAAAAAACTTTTATCTGAGTCGAGAATTGCGTGCAGACACACAGTTTTGTGTGTTGAGGAGATGAGGAAGAAACTGATGAGACTCACATCTCAGTCTTTGCAAGTTACTGAAACCACACATGAAAATACACGCAGGTCAAAGTACTGTATGATGTGAAAGATAAATAATTGGCACCAATGGTCTCTATGATCGACTTAGCTCAAGATGCCTTTGAGAAACGCAGCCCACTACGATTTCGTTCACAAAGCATATTTACCGAAAATGCAGCTGTGAAGCCTGTGAATTCAGTTATAGAATGCCGCTTACCAAGAATTAATCACTCTAATATAGGACTGGCAACCGTATTCTGCTGCTGTGTGAACGTGGCCATATAGACTTGTCAGGTCAAGTTTCTGAACACAAAACAAGCGTAATTGACGTGTAAAAATGGGTGGTGTTTTTGTTCATGAATTTGTGTTTTTGAAGTCAAGAAGTCATTTTTTCAATTACTGTTCTTATTTGGTCTGGTTTAGGGGGGTTTTGGTTCGTAAAGTTTCAGAAAGTTGTTTTCATAGGCTATTAACTATTAAAATTATAAAAAATTATAAAATTTTATAATTAAAATGAACTTTTTAAAATGTTTTATGAATTTTATTTTCAATTAAAAATTGTATCTCAGATGTTGGGAAATTAGATACTGTATGCAAAATATATAAAACAAACATTCTAGGTATTAATAAATGAGCGGGCAAAAAAACATTTTCAGTTATTTTATTATGAGACAGATGGACATTGTATCTCCCACTTTTTTAGTTACACACACGGACCAATCCATATTTTTAGGGAGTCAGAAAGAAACTGATTTCAAGTTAAGATTCTGTGACACACAGATGATGGCTGTCTTCCCACAGGAATCATCCACTGAGACTTCATGGGGATTCTTTGGATAAAAAAAAAAAAAAAAAAAAATGTATTGTAATTTACCATAAAAGTCATATCAGTTTAAGTGGAGAGGTTGAAACTCTGGTTTGCTTTTATTCTCTGCTGTGCTGCTCTCTGTTCTGTGCATGCATGTTGAGTCAATGTATCGTAATACATCCCCAGGAATCATAATTACATTAGTTTGAAAAGATGTCAGGGGTGTGCATGTGTGTGTTGTGGGGGGTGTGGGTGGAGAGGGAGGCTCATCCCATTTTGTGGAAATGCTGAAACTCCAGGAGGTCTGACAGCCAATTAAATAAGCACCAATCCAGCTCCACCCTACCCCCACCCACCCTTCGCTCCAAGACCCCCTGCACCTCCTATTCAACACTCATTCCTCACTCAGAGAGGCAGACAGAGAGAAAGCGAGAGCTAGAGACTAAGGGAGTGAGAGACAGAAAGAAAGAGAGATCTCTATTGTCATCACTGTCTGTCAGTCATAGCCATGGGCCTTGGAGGTAAAGCAGATAGACCAAAGAGCAGAGAAAGGCCATTGAGTCTTCGGATATGTTTGGTACCTTACAAGCCTGTGGGGTGTTTTCAGTGGGGATTCAGCACAGGGCAGACTTCAGCCAAAAAAAAAAAAAACCCACCTAGAAGCCCAGTCATTGGCCAGGACACCTGTCAGGATGGAGAAAAGATTTGACCCTAGCAATTTTTTTTTAATGAAATGATAAGCATGACAGGAGCGGACGATATTTTCGATACGAACAAAGTATTTTTGCTCTGCGTCCAGTCAGTCCAAATCAAAATTTTCATGGATAGCCAGAATACGTCTGATCTTATTTAAAACAAAATGTCTAGTACTTCTAAATACAGTATTCTCCAATAGGTTTTCCGATCAGCAACACTCTTCGACACCAATCTTTCGTGAATATTTTTTATTGCTGTCAAAACATTAGTAAAGGGATTAAAAGTAGGGGTCTTAAAAAACACACAAGGGAATGAGAAACAGAAAAGAAAGAATGTAACATTGCATGAAATACTCCCCAGATCAATCTCTGATCATCAGTCAACAGTTTGTATCAATACAGTGAAAGAATAAAAGTATTGAATGGACATTCATCACGGCCACTGCATCAGAATCTGCAGTTAGTCTTTTCACATCCTCATTGGTCATTACATGCAGAGCTCACACAACCACAGGAAATTGAATACTAAAGAGAGAAAACACACACACATACACAAGAGAAAACACATTGGCAAAGTTATAAAACTGCTTCGGTACTGATACAGTGTAACTTAAAACAATTAATAAATAAAACAGGAACTTGCAGGAAAGAGCCAGCGTAAAAACAGACATGCTTCTTGTTTGACTTATTTCATTACCTAAAGAATATGCTTGGGTTAATTCTATAATATTTTTAACATCTGTTTGCCATTGTCTGTATTTGCAATTTAATCTGAAATCACGCCCTATTTGTCAAAAAAACGCCTTCAAATGACGGTTGTGTTTTTTATGCAAGGTAAAATGAAGTCACGTTGCTCCAAAAATGTTTAAAATCCATAGCTAAAATAATCAAAGGAAAGAAGCTCGTTTCCAGAAAGGATCAGAAAGGTATTTGGATTTACTTTAATAGCTGGTTAAATGAGCACGGCGGCTTTGGACTTGTGTTTAACGGGCTCTCCTGTGTTTTACAGCGCAGGATTCTGTCGACTCACAGCCGTTGAGTTCTAGTTTTCTAAACGTTTAATAATGTTCAGCTAGCGTACCTAAAGCATTGAGTTTAAGTTGGGAACTTGTTAAGAACAAGTTTATCGTGTAAAAAGAAAAAGAAAGATGCATTCAAATAAAAAATACTTCTAGAAAAATCTGGTAGGCCTATTATCTGTGCGATGACTGTGAGTGTTATTAATAAAAATAAAAAAAATATTAAAATATAAATAAATATATAATTATTTACACATGCTATTATTAATATAGCAATTGTAATAATACTTAACTAGATTTAGCCTACATGTGGAATATCTTGAAAACTGAATATAACTAAAAATTTATTATTTTCAACAACTTAGAATGTTCCATCCACACGTCACTATATTTTCGAACTTTTCAAATAAGCATTTGCTTAATTAAATTTTGTGTGTGACGATTTTCAACTTTGAAAATCTCTTTGTCTTCAGTTGGCCTCCAAAATTTCTTATAAATCCATAATGAATTTTAGAAGGCGTTCTGAAGTGATAGTTTAGTTCTCAGACACAAAGGGAGAGGTATGAGGCTTGCCTCAGGGGGGCGAGAGAGTCTCCTGCCTGGGACACTTCTGACTTTTACATTGAGTTTACGATGATACACCTTCTGTCTTGCTGTCGGCCCACTGAATATAGGCTATTGGTAACACGGTCGAATAACTTTTACTAATATTAACTAACACAGATCAGTAATTCGTGTACATTAAATTGACAATATGTATTCAAATTTAAGGTTTAAGGCATTTATCACTGGATGCAGGCCTATCACAAATTATATGAGCTTTACATAATGTATAGCCTACAATAATATTTGCTAATCCCATTAAAATTAAAGGTTATTATAAATCTTCAGCAATACTATTTTTAAACTAGGCCTGTACAAACAACAGTTTATCGGTCTTTGAATGTTTCAGCTGATCGTAATGTTCGCATCAACTTAATAGGCTTTATAATTCTGCATAGGCCTAGAACAAGAAATGTAAGAATTTCGTGAACTAATCTCTGGCCGTATTTTTCCCACTGTGTTTTTTTATTTATTTTTATGACTTTTTTGAAAACGGACATAATAAACCAAATAAATAAAATTTAATATAAATACGTAATTGCATAAATATTCTTATTGCTTTGCCTCAGGCATTGGAACGTTGGTAAACTACATTACTCTAAGCTTACATAACACATAAAGCTATTATATGACCATATAAAATGTCACACATTAACTCCTCTGCTATCTTCAACGCGTGTGAACAGTCTACAAGCATACAAACAACCAAACAAATAAAAAAAAAATTGACTTATTGGTATGCCTAATTGTAAAATGTCCCGAGTCTATATGCTTAGCTTTCAGGTTTTCGTATAACAACACCTCATTTGAATTTATTTAAAACATCATTCGATTCGAATATGAAATAACCCCCCCCAATAGCTTTTGTTTTTCTAAAGGGTTTACACTGTAAATACATATCCCAAATACAGTTGGCAGCGAGATGTATTGTCAGTGAAGTGAAAAGACTGATAACACGAACTATATGAGAGGCCCTACTGGCCAGCAGCCTGCATAAATTAATGAATGTTTTATACATCAAGTAGCCTACCTACGTCAATCTGGAAAATCTACAAAACACAGATGTGTCTTTGGTCTTGTAAAAAAGAATCGAGGAAAAACTGGTTATTTGGCCTTCATCCTCTACTGGCCGTCGTCGGAGGAAGGCTTTGGGTCATAGGCAGGCTGTTGGTCTGGCGTGAACCTTTTTAGAAAGATTGAGTAATTGCAAATCACAATGTTCCATTAACCATAATAGGGCCTTGCCACAAAAATGCGTAAATTGACTGTCTTGATTTATTATAAATTTAGTCTTTTCCTCTAAGAATATACTGCTACTAGCCTAACTCCGTCATCGTATTCATAAAAATTCCCTTCTGCTCAAGTCAGTTTGAATTAACTTCAGAAACTCGTCACTATTCGCTGCGGGGCTCCGTCTATTGTTATAGGCCTATACAGAAAGAAAGAAAAAACGAGGAAAATTAAATATTCTTTCTGTGTTCTTGAATTCTTGTTTTTGTTAAGTCAGTGCACGAGGTAAACCGGTTATGCTGTCTATCTATATCCTTCACAAGAATGCCAGTTTATCGATAATCTAACGGTTAATCTCACAATTACAAAACATAAATACAAGCATATAGGCTTAATGTAATTTTTTTTTTTTTTTTTTTTTATCTTATCAAACTCACACTCCCACATACGCAAAGTCAACATGCCTGGACAAATTGAAAAACATAATATAGGTAATAGCCTAGGTATAAAAAGTATAGCCATACAATTACAAAAAATATATAATATAGGTAGCCTAAAATAAATAAAACAAACATGTGGTAAAATAAATAGCTTACATGTAAATATGTAGAAAAATAGTAGATAGGCCTATGGTCGTAAAATAAAATGGGGTTGTAGTTTGCTTTAGATTTGGGGCAATATGTTTTATGAATTATCTGGGGCCTATACGGCACTGCTGAATTGGATTTGCTTTTGTGCATGTTGATAAAAACACACACACTCACAATGTGTTAAATTATGGCGATACAAAACACACACAAAAAGCTTTTTAGTTTTAGGCAGTTGGGGCACACACCAAATGTACATTTCACCACCATACAAATATCATTATTTGAGGTCCTTATAGGCTTCTAATAATTCAACCAACAAAATCTTAATCAACTCTTTATTTATAACGTTATAAAAATCAGACGACAGATCTTAAAGACGAGATTTGCTTAAAGAACACGTAAAAAATAAATAAAAAAAATCGTGTCTGTGTATAGCGATTTTTAATAGACACGCAACAAAATATAACTCATAATTTTTAAATTGATAGATAGGTCGAGAAAAAAAAACGGTACAGGACCAGGACATTTTTATTTACTTTTATTTTTCACACGAATAAACAATACACATCTGATTACAGTATTCTGTATCTGAAAACATGCTGTGCAAATAAATATAAAATAAATAAGTAGGCTGTAAATACAATAAAAAATGCAAATCATGCGCGATATAAAAAAGAAAGCAGAACTTAGGCTAATAAATAACCATAAGTCTTTTTCGGTTCCTGAATCAGAATCGCAATTGTATATGCGTGGATTTAAAATATATATTGCAAGGTGTGTATTCGTTATTTCAGAACAATTCGGTTTGATCATGCATATACAATTTAACATGTTTAAATATGCCTATAGACTTTATAGGCTACTAAAGATGACTGGGGAAAAAATCGTTTGTCTTGTTGTAAATTGCGTAGTTTAAAAAAGAAAAAAAGGGTAGGATTACCAGTGATCCAAACAATTGTCCTCTAAGAAATCTGTGGATACCCAATGAATTATTCATATATGTCCTTTTGAAAACAGCCTGTAATATTATTTAGACTAGGCCTATATATATATAGGCTAAATAAATAAATCGCTGTATCCCACCTTAATGGCAACGTGACCTCCGAGACATCCCATGCATATAAAACATCCTTGATGTGAAAACGACGGATTTGTTTAACCACACAAAATCTCTTTCCTTCTTTTTTCCAATTATTGTTGATTGTCGCCATTATCTTTACCATTGCACTATCGTACGACTAAACTCCGAAATGCGAGTAGGCTAGAAGAAAACAAGCAAGCGCGACATTCGAAACTCGCGCCAAATTATCCAATGTCTTGTTGGTCATAATGACGCGCAATGCTGCAACGCGTGCTGATCTCGTAGTGCTATTTGGAAACATTTACAAATAGTCGACATCCATGACAACATGAGAGCGTTACGCGGAGAAGAACGTTCATGCTCGCGGTGCCATTCATTGCCTTTTTAAAGACTATGTAACAGCTCTCGGGCAAGACTGTGAAATAAGCTATCTAGCCCTCTCTCTGCTCCAGACGATACAGTCCGCTCTGCAATCTTCCTCACTGTTGTATTCCACAACAACGATCTAGACGTATAAAAAAAACAAAAAAAAACGCAAGACATTTGGCATCTTCCGTTGTAGGTGCACCGTCGTCCATTTCCACAACAGGGTTTGAAGCACCGGAGGCGCGCCATTCTTCTTAACGCAAAATCACAGGCGTCTTTAGGTAGCAGGGTTGGAGAGGAGTCGTGCAAGGGGATCTCCCCTCCCCAACCCAGCCGCCGAGGTGGATAGGGGGAGGGGAAACCCGCTGGATCTACGGGAGGGAGCCCTTGGCCAGCCGCGCAAAAAGGAATTCCCACCAAACGTAGCCCATATTTAAGGGGGATCCGTAGACTCGATAGACGCAAACAACTGGCACGTTAAATGTGCATTCCGGTCGTGCCAGATTTTTATTTAGATCTCGTAAAACACAATGTTGGAGAAGTTGTTTTGAAATACAGGGAATGGTATGGGTCGTTTATAGATAACATAACGTAATTTGGAAATAAATGTGTTCCGGTTATGTCCACAAATAGATCAGGGCAATCATACGTGGGCATAGAATGTTCCCAATGAGAACCGATTGAAATAGCAGAATTTAAATTCAGCACGAAGCCTATTTTTGTTTAAAAGAAAACTGAGTGTGTTGGAGCTGAACGTGTCCACCTTAAAACATGAGCTCTTTCAAACGCAGAGAGCTCATGATGGTGGTTAATGCCCTGGTTAGATGTTCTGCTTGGCTACTTTTTGGAAAGCTAAGACTATTGATTTGCAAAAACAAAAGGGGAACTATGAGGATATCAGAAAAATGCCTCAGAATAAATTAAGTGATGGTGAAGTCATCAACAGATCAGTGCAGTCTATCGTGATATGCCTGGTTCGTGTGTGAAATTTTCCTTAAGCGGTTTTTTTTTACTATGTTTTATGTGCACTTATCTGTTAAACATTATATAATGTAAAGTATACGTTGTATAATGTTAAAGGCCTGGAGAATTACAGTGTTACCAAAAAAGTCGAGGGGTGGCTATTTGGAAAGTATTGTGAGTTGGGGTTTCGCATTTCAAATGAATTACTCTCGGCTTTCCAACAGTCGCAGTTCACACCTATGTAAACGCACCCCGGAGGGCAACAGATTTATTTGCAAGAGAACTATTTTACCCCTCCTTTTTACCCTCGACTCGGTGATGGATGGACGATCTCTCTTTGTCTAAATGCAAATAGACTTTAACCCTGAATTAATGGATAACTCCGTAGAGGGGTGATTACTCGACTTTCGGGTTGATCTGCCTTTCTCATAGTCCGTCTGTCACCAGCTACATGACAATTGATCATTTGACGCACATTTGGTGCACCCCCTAAATGTGCGAATTACTACCACTCTAGTCTAGACAATCGAGTTCAACTGACAATATTCCTCACACTGGTTTATTAATCAGCTGGACCACTCTATCTATCTATCTATCTATCTATCTATCTATCTATCTATCTATCTATCTATCTATCTATCTATCTATCTATCTATCTATCTATCTATCTATCTATCTATCTATCTATCTATCTATCTATCTCTGATAGCACATTTTGATACTGTGATACAGTTCGTTCTTTTTCCAAAGTCATGCTTAGTTCATTTATAGATTTATTTTGCTGCTGTTTTTAAGAGAGTTCTGCATGTCAGCATTAAAGTGCATTAAGTAGCCAATAATGTTTGGAATTTTGGAAGCAATCTCCAACGTTAACTCTGATAAACATAACATGGCTGTCATTTACCCCTGAGCTAGCTGCAGACCCCCTGTTGTTGTCTGTAAGGAGCCCCATTTAAAAGCAATAAAGAACACAGCAGCGCGTGCAGAGAGGGGAATGGAGAGGCATTTTGGATTTGATTTGAAGTTTTAGGATCAGACAGTAGATCTGTTTTTTAATGCAGTGGGTTTGCTCTAAAAATGCATAAACCTTATTTGTAAATTATTGTTTGACTTTTATTGGTACAATTTACCAAGTAGATCAATTCATGTTGTTAATTTACTAATCCCCTTTCCTCTGTTTGTGTTTTGTATCTTGTAATGTTTTTTGATTGCGATGTGTCATGCATGCTGAAACTTGTTGCACCAGGGTTGAGCATTTATTGATAGTACTGTAACAAATAGAAAGGTGAAATGAAAATGTGTGCGCATCAATACGTGTGTGTGTGTGTGTTCAGTTTTGTCCTGGTCTTCAGTACGACTTGCACATTACCAGGGGTACTAAAATTTTATTTCCAGCTAACATGGTCAGGATACAGAGTGTGTGTGTGTGATTGAGTGTGTGTGTGTGCGCTCGAGAATATGTGTATAACAGCACTATTGCCTTTTGCCAAGGGGGGCGTTTGCTCATGTAGCTTGTAAAACTCAATGTCTGGGCACCCTTTAAGCCTTCCCTATGAAATATCACTTGTGTTCTTGCTGTCCGGTGATAAAAGAGCCAACAGGATTTGGAACTGATCTATACAGAAGAGGCCACCTGTTGCAGAGGATACAACATATGAACCATTATCAGTACATAATATTATGCGTCACATGAGACCTACTTTTGTTAATAAGCCATACTCTCTAATGTGAAACTCATTTTGGTGTTAAAGGGATAGTTCACCCAAAAATGAAAATGTTGTCATCAGTCGCTCACTCTCATGTTGTTCCAAACCTGTATGAGTTTCTTCTGTTGAACACACAAAAAAAGATATTTTGAAGAATGTTGGTAACCTGACAGTAGCCATTGACTTCCATAGTAGGAAAAAAATACAATTCATTCTTCAATATGTCGTCTTTTGCGTTCAGCAGAAGAAAGAAACTCATACAGGTTTGGAACAACATGAGTGAATAAATGATGACAGAATAAAAAAATTTGGGTGAACTATTCCTTAAAAATGATGCATATAAGCAAATCTGCACACTTAAAGGGGCAGTTCACCAAAAAAATTAATAAAAATAATTGAATATAATTAGGCTATTGGTTCACCCCAATGTCGTTCCAAACCTGTACGACCTTTTTTGAAACAACACATCATTGAGTAAATTGACAGAATTTTCGTTTTTTTAAACGTTCGCCTTTTTCCACCTTTGTTGCCATTGGCTTGGCTTGCTTAGTTGGGGACATTACATTTAACAATTAATTGAATATTCAACAATAATATTGATCTGCCTGCATTGACACTATTATACAAGAACTGAACTGAGCTGGACGATGACATCACGGTTTTCTCCAGAGCGGCTATATATATATAAATTAATAACTTTTTAAAACAAAAATGAAACATCACTGAAATTACTTAAGCTGGACTGTGACGCTCTTTTGCATTCTTTTCGTGTTATCTCTTTAAAGCTGCTTTGAAACAATCTGTATTGTAAAAAGCGCTATATAAATAAATGTGACTTGACTTGACTTAAAATCTTTTGAGAAGTGTTTGCAAGATAATTGAATAATTAATATAATTCAAGGCATGAGTGTGATGTAAAAATCAACAAACAGATCAGGAGGTCTCGGCCCACAAACTCATTTCATCCTCCCCTTCACCATTTTGCTTATTTTTTTCCCCTCACTTTCTGCTTCTCACATTCTCTTCCTTAAATCTGTTTCATTGTGTGGCTGATGGAGTCCGTTGTTCATTCGTCTCATAAAATCAAATCAGCAGTAGTCTTGGGACCTTGGTGTGTATCAGAGGGTGAACACAGGGTCGTCTCGTTCTCTCTGCACATCTTTAAAAAGAAAGCGATGCCCAAGGCCTGGAGATAGAGACTGATAAAAGGCAGCAGAATGCGAGAGAGGAACGAGGGACAGTGGGGAGAGGGAGGAAAAGAGATGGTTCATTGTTGGGTGGGCAGTTCCATCACTTGATGACTGTGGCACTCTCCTCAACCCTGCAGCTGGGTTCTGATGCCCTCACAAACTGTCTTTCTTCTTCCCAACAACAACCATGGCTTCGGGGGGTCACAGAAGATGCTTGCCCTGCCATGTGATGGCGCTACAGATGTGGTGAGGGAACTTTTTTAACATCCAGGGCAAAAAGCAAATGCGTCAGATACAAAGGGAGCGTCACAATACTGTCCTTGTGTCTTTCTCCCAGCTGTATTTAACAGCTGCAATAAAGAGCTTATTTGAAAAACCTGAAAAAAGAAGAAATTGAATGCCTCAGACTTTTTAAGGGATGTCTCTGTTTGTAGTTCTCTCTGTACTACATCTAATGCCTCATCCATATGTATACAAGTGTTTAAATCAGACCTCTTGCTCTGATCTGAAGATAAAATAATGAGCATGCACTGCTCAATCCTGTTCACATCTCAAGCCATTTGGAGCTGTGATTTGGTGGTGTGAATTTAGCACTGAATATTTATCTTTATTTTCCTATTCATAAGGATCATGGAATTAACACACCTGATGCAATTCCTCATTTTCTAAACGTATGCTGTTTACTGGAGTCATTCAGTGTAATGTTTTGTACAGTAGTTTGTTTTTAAAATAAAAAAGTTTGTACATTATGCCCATATGCTTTTCTCTTGGAGCACTTTTCTGTCCCCTATAGGCCACATGCACACTCCATAACTATAAAACGTAAAACTCTGCATTCTAAAAATGGACTCGTATTGACAACCACATTAAGCTATAGAAAGTCCGCATAGTGTACCGAATCGTTCCGTGCATCCGTCGCGAAATTTACCAAATTGATTCAGGCAACCATAGCAGTGACGTCACTCTATTTTTGGACCCTGACAGCTTGGGTTACGGTGCAAGGAAAGCACAAAGCACATAATTCTCAAATTTTGATTCTGTTTCTCTCCACTAGTTCCCCACACCAACCCTATTGGGAGGTCCGCGTGTCTTTAAACTGCGCGCGAGAGCGACAGATTATTTCTATCGTTAATATTACTATGATCGCAAACATCTCCACCACACGTATTTTATGCCTGTGAGAAGTCGAAATGTCGCTATTGTTATCGCTAAATTAGTAGGCCTGTGTCAATCATCTACATCCTGTTTCGGAAGTGACTCCTGAATTCCGTTCACCAACGGGATGATGATTTAAGTGATTCACTTATAGCCTATTTAAACGCAACTCTCATTTCTGTAGCTATGTGGCCTATGAGTTGCTTTCAATGGTTAATTACATGGAAGTTCCTGCTCCTTTGTCCATTTAAGAATAGAATGCCTTTAGCCTACTATCAAAAAATCTAAAATGTTTTGGAAATCACGGATCTTTTAGAAAGTTTTCCATTTATTGGATTGTCAGCAGCTTCATGGAGGAATTTAGAGTCTTATTTTTCTAACATATTACAGCTGTTATCACAGTGGACTAAGCACAGACAGGTTTACTGTGATTTCTCCAGTGGGGATAGAAATACGCCCTTAACATGTGATAGGTCTGTCCACAGGCAAAATTGCAGGCCCAAGGAAGAAAATTATGTCTGTAGATATAGATTTTTTTTTTTGACCATATCTACTTGAAATTTAATTTGCCATAAGTCCATGTCCTGTTTTTTTAAAAATATTTTGTCATCTCATGATATTTGCCTATGTTTTATTTAATCCACCATTCTGATTAATCTGTTAATCTCATCATCTCAGCGCTGGTCTGGAGGGGCTGAATGATGATTGAAAGGCCAATGAGGATTTGTTCTCCTGTGAAAATATCTATATTAAATGACATTTTTAAAATAGATTTATACATTTTGTTTCAAATATGTAATATACAAGGGCAGGGCAAGAAAAATCTGTGTACAGAGGGACTGATTAGATTACATTCCAATTGAAATAAATGGAACATGCATTAAAGCATTCCTGAATCAGTCACATATTTGCATCTTCTGACACTTGTATTCTGCAGGACTCTCTCTGTGCACAAATAAGGAGCATGGATCTTAAGTTTAGTTTCACTGTAATTTTAATTAACGTATTCATACAAGAGAAAGGTTAGGAGTTTGTAGTGGCAGGATACCATCATTCATGCTTTCATGAATATGGAGAGGTTTAGCTCCATCACTTTAATCTTCTGTTAGCTGCCCCGAAGCTTGCTTAGTGCAGACAATAGTGTTAATTATTCCATGCTTCTCTCCTTCAAACACTTACCATTCACATATGTTTATGCAACAAACAAGGAAGTGCCCAAAACACACAGTCATTAAGAATATTCACCACACAAGCAGATGATGTTTATAATTTCTGCCATTGCAGTCATGCCAGTGACATCGTCTTTAACGGTACAGCAGGGTAATTTGGGGTTAAGTCTGTGTCCATGAAAAAGTATCTGACTTTTCTTGCCCTCCCTTGATTGATCCCTTTTGAAATTGCATTATTAAACACGAGCGTCCATATAAGACACTGTAAATGCAGATGTGCCATGCATGGTGTCTGTTTTGTCAGGATGCTGTTTAACTGTTTAAATACACTTTGACTGCTAATTATAAGTGTGCAGATGTACAGTATATGCACGCTAGCAGATCTCTCTCTGATTTGTTTGTCATTTGGGGTAGGCCTGCTCATGGAATGTCCACCTCTGATAAATATAATATGACAACTGTAATGAATAAAACTATTGCATTCAGCACATTTCTGCACTTACACAAACTTTCATGAGCAAGTTGTAACATCTTTGGGTATTTATAAACATTTGCAATCCGTGCGGGAATTTTTCAGGGAGGTTAATATGTAAATCAATATTGATTAAAACAATAAAAGCGTCAGGGTTTATTTTTTTTAATTTTTTTTTTTTTGCAGCTCATATATGTAGCCTACACTGAGTTTTTAAAATAAATATGATTGCAGTACGTTTTACTAGAAAGTACTGTTTTAGTCTTTCAAATGTTTACATTTAATTCAATGCTAGTTTGCTGTTTCTTTGTAATTAGCTTATTTGTGAAGTTTACTAGTAGTTTTTTTTTTTTTTACTTTTTTTTTTACAATTGTTTCAGTGTAGATGATATAAACCCTTAGTCTTGATAATAGTCTGACAGAGTATAATCTCCCAAATTACAAATGTCTTTTAATCTCTCGTTTGCCTTTTTCGGCTTCAAAATTGATATTCTCAAAAGTGTTTGTTTCTTTGTGTAAAACTTTTTTTGCTTTGAGTGCACCTTTAAACGGCACGCCTGTTTAGCACTACAGCGTTCACCCTTTGCAAGTTGGTTCTTTTAACTTGTAAGTGCATGACAAGTTGCACTATATCAATATATTTGTGTAAAGCTAAAAAAGTCTTGCGTCTCACTCGATCGGTGCTCACGGGACTGAAAGCGTTAATTTTCAGACGTCATCATTCCCGGGGCGGTGACCTTAAAGGTAGGGGTGGGGGCAGATTTTTGCTCCGGGGATGAGTGGGAAATACGCCTCGCTTTCAAGGCAAATAGCCTGTTTTGGATGTAAAAACATAACTTGTTTGTAAGAGTCGGGCATTGCTTTTCTTTCAGGACAACAAATGTATTTTGTAATGGATTGCCTGTGTTTCCTCAAGGTAAATCTGTAGTTATTTAAGTAAACAACATATTGAAGCGAACGTGTGTTTGTGGTGTTTCTTGTAACCTCCTCTACATAACATCTGTTCTCGGACACATTGGATTTGTCGAATGCATTGTATCAGCTGCAGCACCCTTTACAAAACGCGTATGTACATTGAAAAACAACAGTTAAAATCGGTTTTAAGTATCAATATTCTGTAGCCTACAGTTGTTTCGATGTCTAATTTCGCACGCGTGGTCACGATCGACTCGCGAATCGTCTGCGATGTATTTTAATTTCCTGAAGTTCCCACATGAAACTGGCTACTTTAGTCCGATTAAGGTAGGCTTGGTTCTTTTTGCAGATCATGTGGAAAGTCCAATATGGTGGAGAAGATCTGATTTAAGTATCCAAGGTCTATACGACGCAGAGGAAAGGGGCCGCTTTCCTCCTAATCTTTTCCAAGGTCCCGTTCGGTGCAAACATGCAAAAAAAGTAGAACAGTTCAAGGTGTGTTAAGGAGTTGGGGTATGCTCAAGAGACACGTGCCCTCTCCCCTAATTAAATGAGGCAAAAATGCAATGGTCTGGATATGACAGCAGATTAAATTTCGTTCGCCTCTCCATCAATTTTCTGTTTAATGTCACTGAGCTCCATTGTGGGAGAAGAGGACGCGTCATCCAGCCATAAATTTGTGATTATAGAGGCTCGAGGAGGCAGTTGACTCTATTCGGACGGATTTGCTCCGTACCTTCAGATAGATCTTCAACAACCAGAAACCATTCAAGTGTCTTTTATATACCATTTAGGCTTTAAATAGTTTTTACCGGACTAGACTATGACTAAGTAGTCATGATAAATTAAAAAGCCTCTATTTTTTTTTTTTTCCAAAGGCTGTTAAGATTAGTTAGAAAGCTCAGCGCGAGGAAGGGACACTTCAGACGGCTTTTTCTTGATGAAAGATTTGAATCCAGATCACGGGCGCATTCCCCATTTCGCATAAATCAATAGTCAATTCTTATTTAAAAAATATTTTCTGTCTGGATGGACTTCCATTTTTATAGGTAGGTGTTTTCTACTCATCTGATTGTGATTTATTTCAGCCATAAGGACTTTTGCAGAAGTATTGAGAAGATCGTGCTATGTTTAGGCTACTCGTCAATGTTTGTGTCCTTTATGCAGAAGGTACATGGGTTTTCGGAATAAATATGCTAATGGTTTACTACAAGGCTGTTCTTGACATTAAAATACACTTTCATCTCGGACATACACCATTCGATCAAGAACTATTTGGCGGTCAGTAAAAAGAGACTTGTATCAATTTTTTCAGTATTTCAGTATTCAGTATTTTAATGCCTAAACAATATATTTACTTGTAGCCTACAATTGACATGGGAATTTTAGAAAGATACTAATGTGTTATATCTCGTAAGATTTTTATCACTATTAGGGTATAGCCAACACGCCGTTCTGTGTAATATGGGAGAGGGCCTTTTGACCGGATATTTGATTGTTCTGACTTTTTCATTGTTTGTGCTGGACTCTCAAATAGTTTACGTCACACAAAAAAAATCTAATTTTAATACATATAAATTATATTAAATTAAATATCATTTATTTTAACTTTTATACTTATTGTTTCCGTTCACATGCTAAATGTTTAACTACATCTCTACTATGGTCGTTTAGTAGGCTAGTTTAAGTAATTCATTCATTCGAATTCAGTCATTTGCATTATTGCTTTGCTCACCAAGATTATTGGTCATAGGGTCAAAACATTATTGCTTATGTATTGATGGTAGCTTATATGATTTCATATTATTTCAGTCTGTTTGGATTGAGCCATTCGTGAAATGTAATACTAGCTATACATTTGTTTATACAACCAAATTAAACTCGGAATGACTCATTTTTGTTCCCATAAAAATCAACATGTATCAAGGGCCTTCAGGAGGGACAATTACGTCGACTGATAACGTGTAAAACATTGAATGCATACCTGTGAGAGGAACTATGAAGATCTGACAACCACCAGGCTGTGATAAAAGCATATAGCCTACTACATAGGCTATACTCGGATCAAAACAGCACAGTGTCCCGTGTCAAAACCGAGTGGGCCACTGACAATCCAAAAGCATGTGCTGAGCCATTCCCTCAAGGATTTATTTGAATCTTTACATACGGACTCATTATCGCGAACGCAAACAGTGTAGACTATTATACTGCGTTGTGTGACTACATCTCTCATAATATTTTTATATAAGGTAGCCTATTTAATTATGGTTGCACTACTTTGTTTTAAATTTATGGCAGTAATGAGCAATATAACAGCTCGCAGTCATTCCTACTTAGGTCATAGGCTACTTTTGTAACTCGTATTTTGAACAACTGTATAGGCTACTACAATACGAAGATTACTCGAAATAGGTATTGCTAATATTATTCACTAATTTCCTAGTAATTAGACCACTCATCCGATTAATATTCTTTAGTCACGTTAAATTTGGGAGATAAGCTTTAAGGAGACATTTTATGAATTATCACAGAATTTCAACTGAGGTATTTATAAGACAGTCTCATTAATGAAGCACTATGGGTGGTAAGTCGTCAGTTTCTTGTTCATTATAAATGGATCAGTCAATAATTGGTGCATATCAACGGCAAGTAGCCTATTTACTTCCCCTTCATCTGCGTTGTTTTGTGCTTCTGTTCTAAAGTCCTAGGGAGATTTGCAAGGTATAACCAAAAGTTTCTTGAGTTTTTTTTTTTTTTTTTACGGGTGTGTGTAAGTGTTTGTTTTTTTTTTTTTGGTATTTTGTTAGATTCATTTACCTCTCTATAGTTTGACTTCTCGCTTTTACAATAAAACAGGTCGTAATGAGGTAGGTTTGTGCCATTTATGGGGGTGAAGCAGTACTTCCCTTAATTGGACACAGATGCTCTTTTTCTATCGATAACGCCGTACCCTGGAATTTATAAAGGGCAGCTAGTCGGTATTCACCCTTATTGGCAGTTGTTTTTTTATCATTCAAAAATTATCCCTGGGCCTGTACTGTCTTAAACCCAAAATGTTGTTAGGGTTAGGGTTAGGGTTGGGTTTCCAACCTCTAGCTACATTTGATTTAGCTTGTCTCTTCGTCGTTTCAGGTAGAGTTTTGACTTCGGTGTCAGGTCTGTCTAATATTACTCCCATATGCGATTGCTAAAATCAACTGTGCCTGTTTCTGCATCGCTGATTTCATTAGACCTTACTGTTCTTGTAAAGTTATTGTCATCGACACAAATAACGCTTGACAATGACAACGGACCACAAAACACAAATTTAAACTAAATATTCCTACGCCTAAAACCGGTTATTTATAATGTCCACGTTTTAAATACAAGTCCTGATACACACCAGTATACTGCATACATTGGGCCCTCTAAACCGTTTGTCCATGCCGTGTATGCACGTCCCTGATGCCTGACACTTACCAGAGGCCAAGTCATTTCACAAGAATTTTGTAATTCTGATGGTTGCAAATATTCAAAAGTAGCTCCAAATATATTTCGCTTGGATATCAAATGCAGTAGCCTAACTTAAATCATCAAAATGAGAGGAGAGGTCACCAAATAGCTACCAATCAACCTAATTTAGAGCTTGTAGGTTTAAGACGCCTGCATGCACTCTCAAATATTCAATCAAGTTCTGTTAAGGAATAAAAGAATTTGATGTTCCTGTATCATTTAACACCAACGTAAAATTTTACACTTCACGTTAGTTAAATGATACAATATTAATCCCTATAGGTTAACATAATAATTAATTAGGCCTATTTTTTCAATACAGCGGATGTTTTAAACGTGTTTCTCGTGCAATTTTACGAGCAGATCTCCGGCCAGTGAGCGAAATGAATGTCTTGACTGAACATGCTCCATCCTCGTCACCAGTTATGGAGTGCATTGTCACAATGATTCATCCGACGGACTCGCATAAAATCCCCTAACCTACATGGACGTGTATGCGCATGTAAGCATCGTTTATACATTCGAATCAGAGTGGGCTCTAGTATTCAGGCATCCTCTGTCTTATTCTTTTGCCAAAGGCAGACCATGGGGATCTCGCACTATCTAAAACTGGTGTGCAACTTAGGCCTGACAATAACTGCGTCTCTGCGCACCCTTGGCCTATACGCTGGTGACAAACGCCCCGTTCCGGTAGTTTGAATGTAGCTGGAAGATGGAGGGAAAGTGTCAATCAGAGACGCTTCATTGATCACGGACAATGCCGTTCGCAGGACTGGTCTGTTTCGAGAGCAATCAGTCACTCCGCATTAATTATCCCCGCGTCCCACAGTAGGGCAGCTCGCGCTGGCACATGGACAGTGTGTGTCTGTTTGTGTGTGCGTGAGTGAGTGAGTGAAAGAAAAAAAAAAAAAGTAAGAATGTGTGTACGCGCGTGGGGAGAGGAGATTGTGTGTGTGTGTGTGTGTGTGTGTGTGTGTGTGTGTGTGTGTGTGTGTGTGTGTGACAGAAAGAAACAGACACTGAGGTTGTGTTCAGGTATAAATGTAGGCTATATGTATTTAGACGAGCCTCCATGCGAGAAAGAGAGTGCATTTGGTTGTGTGTAAACGTGTTTGCATGGGCTGCTTGCAGTGTGTGTGTGTTATCCGCACACCACTAAAAATGCACCCCACCCCCACCTTTCAAGTTGCGAAAAGGAGCCAATAAAAACCCGACAATAAAAGGGTCTTTCTTGTCACTAAATAAATTAAGTGCCGATATCTGCTTAAAGCGCTGCACCTTTTTGTGTATTGCAGAACGGAATTCTTTATTGCCCCAATGTTATTGGTTTTTTCCAGCATTTTTTTTTTGTTTTTTTTTTTGATAGAAGGGTCGGCGGTAGGGCATAGCACACACTCTGTAACACGTACTGTAGAGTTGGTTAACACAATGACTGTGCACTTTGTCATATTAAGAGCTTGCTTATGGATCGTTACTTGATTTCATACTTCTGAGGCCAAAATTTCTGTTGAATCTCATTCACCGTGGCATTTTTCTTTCAGGACTGACCTTATTTATCTCTCTTTATCTCTGTCTTTTTCCTTTCCTTTACAACAAGCCCCACTCCTACAGGATCATAAACAATTTATAAATTAATGGAATGATTTATTGAACTGTTGATTATTAATTGATTCCACCACATCATGGAATGTTTTATCGTTTCATTAAAAAAGTTCCAGTAATTATATTTTTTTAGTAAGTCTATTGTCTCTCTCTTTCTCTCTTTTGTTTAGATGGCCTCAATGATCAGCCCTTTTTTTTAATCAAAATTTTTAACTATAAATATATAAAATACCAAGCATATGTGGTTTGTAATATAGCACATTATAACTGTTCTCTATATATTGGTAATCATTATATATGCCTATGCTTTTTTTCCCAAAATATTTTGAGCAAATATTAAAAACGTAATATGCTATATCCAATAAAGCTAATGGTGGTCGACGCCTCCCCCTTATTTATTTATTACAAATGGATACAACAAAAAACGTATAGACACTTTAATGAAATTACAGTTCTTCTAATAGCTTATATGAAGTTGCCCTTATAGTTTGTGTGATGTTGCTACGCAGAAGGTTTTGCTGGATGAAGTTTAATGGGTTGAATTTAAAGAGGTAATGAAGAAAGGAATAATTGCAGAGTATAAAAAAACATAGAAGAACAAAGCCAAAACAGTACAGTATATATTTATTATTATTTTTTTCAGTTTATTGAAAGAAAAAAAGGCGTTTGACAGGCAATATATATATATATATTTTAATAATAATACATTGTGGGCTAATAAAAACAACAATAATAATGTAATCATTTCTGTTAATAATCATTTTCCAGTTCACTCACCCAGGTTTTGCAGAATTGCATTTGTACCGAGAGAAAAAAAGAACGGCATACAATAGTTCGTTTTAGCGTTTAATTGTTAGTTTATATTTTACGGTTAGTTTATATATACTTACTCTTATGAAATATCCACTCAAAGTTATAAGTCGCAGTCAATGTGAAGTTTTTTGTTTAAATTTCATCGTAAAAAATCCTCTGTTAGCATACGCACGCTCGTTTTGGTCGCTTTTGCCTTCATTTCAGCCTTCTCGTGTTTTAAGTCTTTTAGATTCCATGTATTAGAATTGTCATGTTGCTGTTGAATTAAGCGATATTAATCCGAGAATCTATACTTTAAATTTAATACAACATGTAATTTCCCCCTTTTTAACGCATTCCCTTTGATTAAGTCACTCTTGACTCTCCTTTAGCTTTGGGGCCAACGAGGTTCGCCTAGGGGAGGCCTTGAAACCGCCCCTCCTTATCTCCTTTCATCATCCAGCTCTGGGACGCCTTGAAACCGCAAGGCCAGTAATTGCTTTTTTCAGGCAGCCCAGTGCGGACTGGACAGCAGCCAATCAGAGCCTTGTTTACATTCTATGATTGACAGCGCTCTGGCAACACGCCAACCAATCAAACAATTTTAAGGACGAGGCCCAGGATTTTAACTCTTTGTTTGCCATCGCACCGTAGTTTGGGCTTTAAGTGATTTCCCATCTTGATGTGATCTGGGTTAAATTTGTTTCTTAACTCCTTAAACCTAGCGTGCAGTGACATGCTTTACATTGAATGATACATACTGTAGGCTACTTTCACAAATTGGTTAAAAAAAAAGAGAAAGAGAGTTTATTTACGTTTGGCTGATGTTAAATTTCTCATTTTATCATTGTTCAGTTAGTTTGTATTATACTCAATGAGACACACCGGATATCATTTAAAATAATCAATAGGCTATATAATGGCAACTAATAATTTGTCATGTTTGCCAGGCTTACTGTTCCGCTTGTTAAAAACTCAAACGTTGTGAATTGCGTTTCTTGTGTAGTTTGAAGTCATTTAAATAATGGCACTGTAGGCTGCATAAGCAACCATGTGGTCGTGCCTCGCACTGAACTAGTCGCGAGACAGGAAAGCTCAAATAAAGCGCCCGCCGTTTTGTTTAGTTGATCCAGCTGACACGCCATTGGCTCAGAGCGCCATCCAATCGGAGCCACTGTTTATCCTGGGGCGCGCTGCACGAGCTTATTGACATGTAGGTATTAGACCAATGGGCGCGACTGCTCCCACAGTCACCTCCCCCTCTTCTCCTTGAGTGGCACTAGCAGATTCAGGAAAGAGCCTCTGACTGCTTGTACGGGGCTCGATTCAGCAGAAGCTCTTACTACTACGGTGCATCTCCGAACTTCTGCACTGCACACGCACTGCAATCAGCAGACTCTAGGATGTAACCATTTCCAAATGTTTTTATTCTGCTTCTGCTCTCTTTTGCGTATTTTTTGTATTATGTTTTTTTAAATCCATTTATTGTTTTGCAAGGAATAACTTACCAGTAAGTAATTCGTTTATATTGTATTTATATGCGTGCAATAATAAACATTTGCCTTCAAGAGCTGCTCTTACTTTTTGTTTTTTTAAAGAACATCTGGCGTTATACAAAATTACCGAGTTTGTGTTGCAGGGGGGGGTGAAAGAAAAATATCCCTTTATTTTCATCCGACTCTGTTGCTTTGTTTGAGCAATGATGATGATAATAATAATCATTATCATTATAATAATAGAAGATTAGTGCAAGACTGAATTTCTGTTTGAATAAAGAAGGAATTTTATTTAGAGGGAAGACATTAATGCCTTATCGACTAATAATGTAAAAAAATACAAGTGTGAATAATTATACACAATCTTAACAAAAGACTTCCATTTGTGAACTGCTATGCAATGGACGTGATGGCAGAAGAACATACGCGCTTTTACCTTTGTAGGCTACACTTGAATAATGGACAGTTGTTTATTAAATTGAAACTGACCATTGGCCTGTTAACTAAATTCTAGTTTTCACGTGCTTTTATTCTATAGACGTTTTATATTGAAATACCATGATTCATAAAATTGTCTGGATTTTATTGGAGTTTAAAATGGCATTTCCTAACACTCAAAAACCTTCTTTAGGAAACCTGTTCTTTCATGTGCTCCTCCTCACCTCCCATCCGTCCTCCGAGCCAAGTCTAATAGATCTCAGATCCCAATGAACGTTAAAAGTTCGGCTTTACTTAATAGTGGGAGGTTGCTGCGTTCAAATACTTCATGCTTTAAAATTGCTGCCCAATTTCTTTTCACGATGTTGCAGAAATGATACATGTTTGCTAAAAATGTCCTTTGTCAGCGCAAAAATGGTGCACTACATTTAATTCTGTGCCTCAGTGAATGCTCATTATTTGAGGAAAATTCTCTTAAATTGATGCCTAATGTTGTGCACATCAATTCACTCACTCAACTTCTCTCTTTTCATTTTTTGTGCTTTTAATGAAAGTAGTATTGCTACAGCAGTATGGCACTGCAACCATCCTCACACTCAAAACTGGGAACTTCCAACGTTTTAAGGCCTCGTTGCTGAAACATCCAACAGCCGTTCAACGTTCTGAGCGTCAAATATCTGAAGATGCGAGATAAGGAGAGCACCATTAGCGCCTTTCTAATTATTGCCTTTCAATGTTCAATATCTGGAAAAAGTACTTTATGCAAGCATGTTATGAAGATGTTTTGAAACAAATCTCGCGCATTAGTAACACCACATGACAATTCTCTCAATGCACCATTTTGCCATGACAAGACTCCATCTGCAACAGCGCAAGATGTTGCTTTTACCCGTGATTTAGGAAACTAAAGGACTAGAGGCCAGAGGTGAAATATAGACGCCATCATCCATGTGCTGTTGCCTCATATACAAAGGTTACAGAAAGCCTGGTTCAGACGAACAAAGCAGTTTAATTGAATGGAATGACTGAGGAAAAATTGACGAAGAAATTACATTTATAGTTTGATGCATTAAATAATTAACCGTTTGCAATGGAAGCGGTCATACCAAACGTCAGCGATTATAGATTTTCTTAAATAAAATAAAAATCATCTTGTCTTGTGAAAGACAGAACGACTGGTTTAGCTTTGTCCATTTTATATATATTTTTTGCTTTAGACGTCCATATGCGTAAGAATAGGCTACTGTAAAAATGTTTTGATCTTGGCATCTCTCTGAATGGTATGTAGCCTGCAGTGAGTCTTCCATGTAAAAGTGGAGGTGTGCTGCAAGCTCGCTCAATTGTGGTGAGATGAGAGAGACGAGCGGAGAATTTGTAGTTTAGGCAGCAGTCGCAGCAATGGACGTACACTCCTGGTGTTTCCAATGAAGGATTACCATTACACTTCTGAAGGATACTAACATGATACGATCTTGTGGATTTGCATCACTCATTCGTGTAACTGGTTTGTAATTGAAACTACATTTTATGATTTTTGTGTTGCAGAAAACATGACTGGGACATACTTTTTTGGCCGTCAGAGCCAAAACTGTGCTGAATGCAAGACCTAACCGAAACTCTAAACGGAATTATAACATCTGGGCGGCGTTTGGTTCGGTTCTCGTGGTTTCCCGCTCTGGATTTCGGATTTAACGTTTTTTATCGGGATGGAAGGCCGGGATTTCGCTCCTCCGCCGCACCTTTTGGCAGAGCGAGGCGCGCTGGTTCACAGAGCCGCCTCGAGGATCACTCATGCCGGGCACACGACAGTGCAGCATCCCGGTCACTTCCAGCCTGGGAAATATTACACCTCACATATAGCGATGCCTCCACATTCAGGTAAGTGCTTGTGTTCCCCTGTTGATAAGTGAATGCTTTTAAAACATATATTTTTAGCAGAATTAAATTGCTTAACTTCAGAAAAGCGCGTTGACTTGTAGCCTATACTTACTTTTTATTGGGAAATTAAGGTCTTTTTGGAAATAAGCAATTGCTACGGACTCAGTGTAAGTCGCGTCTGACAGAATTAAAGCGTTTTATTGAACAGTTTACTTGCATAATGTCTGTCATGTGCTGCGAAAAGGCTGGTCGTTTCTAGTTGATGGCAGTTCGTATCCTAAGAAAGCGGACAAGAAAATTACCTTCAACCTTAAGTGAGAAGTTTACTAGCTATATAGTCAAATGGAATTTATATTAGCTAATTATTTTTTTGGATGATTTAATTAATGTAGTGTTTTGTTAATAACGAACTGTTACTTTATAGCTGGATTGCCCTCTTTGTTTCGCGCTCGTTCATACATCTAGTTTTCTTTTGACAAAACAAGTTGTTTGGTCATATCTATTCTAGTAAAGACCCGCGATTTTATGTTAATTATTAGGGTGCATCTTTGAGTGGCTTGCTGCTTTAAGTTAATAACACAAGCTTTGGTGTGTGTGTGTGTGTGTGAGAGTGTGTCTGCGCTGTGGTTCGAGAAGTCTCCCAGATTAGGGTCAGTAGCTCTGTGTGTATGCGTATGTGTGTGTGCTAAAAGAGGCGTCTGTAATACCAGAAAATCCGGTTTCTATATTGAGCGGTGATGTGACGGGGTGCGAATGAGTTGACAGTACATGCATTAGATTTAACAAGTGTCTCCAGCATTCAGTGTACCTTTGGGATAGAGGTACACTTTGCATTTTGATTATTAATGAGAAATAAGTTCGTATGGTATATGAATGCGTCAGTCTGTGAATGCTTCTTTTGTTAGTAATCACTGAGAAAATCATATGTAGCCTGCATAATTCCACAATTTATCATTTTATAGGCTATATAGGCCTAACTTTTCATATTGTTGAGATAGACTCCGTTTTGACTGACGTGTTTTTTTTTTTTTTTAAGAATGTGCTCAGCAGTTTAATAGTTCATGAAATAAATAAATTCCCGTTGGTGTTGTTTTAGTGTGCTTAAATATAGGACAATATATATTTTTGATTAGTTTTATATCGCTTAAATGTATTTTTTGTTGTTGTATCAGATTCTATATTTTTCGCATGTAATTGGGTGTGGTATTAAGTTCAGCATTTAAAATTGACTTAATTTAAAGTTTATTTCGATTTGGGGTTTGCTGTTCTTTAGACTCAAATTAAATATGTTCAGTCGAATTCTCGGTGTGCTCAGCCTTGCTGACGTATTTTCAGTCTAATTCGAAATGGACTCATAACGTTCTCCGTGCTGTAGAATGAAATTTCAGAAGCGAGATCTATCACAGCGCGCGCTGACTCTGATGGTCCCCGGCCCACGGTGAATGCGCGCGGGTACTGACGGGGTCTTTAGCGGCTGTCTTTCTCTCCGGCCTCCCGCTGCATACCCTCGCACTGCCTTCTTAAAAGTCATTTTTATTTGTTCCTTACACAAATAACTTCGTCCTAATGCCTCACACAGAGACAAACAACGAAAGTCCACAAGGCAAACTCTATAAAAAATACAGCCTCTTTTACGATAGCTGCTTTCGAGAAAATGTAGCCTGTCGTTATTTTTCATCTCTAATGTATTGAATCGGTTCATTGTCTCTTTCTTCGACGACTGTCGTCGAGCTGAATGCATTTTAAAAGCCGAACCCCCGGTAGATTGATGGATTTTGTTGTGCTGCTCAGGTCTCGCGTGCACATCAAATGCTGCTCTGGCAGTGCGCGCGGATAATGTGTACAGTAGGATCTCCTTTTCTTCTTTTTTTCCCCTACCTCTCTCTCTCTCTCTCTCTCTCTCTCTCTCTCTTTCTTTTCTTTCCTCCATATCCTCAGCAGATGTCTTTAACGTCTGCCTCAAGGCGGACGCCAGCTCATGCCATACAGGTGCATCATTTACTTGTGTAGGCTATGTGTGTCTGTGTGTATGAGTATGTGTGTGCGCTCGTATCAAATTCTTGTTCTTCCGCTGTGGCTTTTTTAATCAACACAGGTGTCTTTTCTGCTCATACAGAATAGATAGTATATTGTAGTATAAGATGATATGTGTATTATTTTACATCATATACTGGGACAAAAGTTATTTATTATTAAGTTTTAGATCTTGCCCTTTTTGTCTGAATGGAATGTAACTAATATATATATATATATATATATATATATATATATATATATATATATATATATATATATATATATATATATGTATGTAAGCATATTTTCCTCCCTTTTGTGTGTATTATTAAATTTTCTTCATCATTTATCAATTATTTTATATATATTCCCTTTAGATCAGGGAATTTAGATAATTTCAGACACTCACGCTCACATAGAAAGTGAAATCCATTGAGTGTAGACATGCAGCATGGGAGGAATGTGTAAAAGTCCCTCAATGTTTGTGAAATTAAGTAAGAAATGCATTCTGGTATACTCTTTTAGCCAGAGCTACAATTTTCGAACTGTTCAATTCAGACAAATACTGATAGATTGGTAGATGGATTAAGAGAGAGGATAACTTAATTATTCTCCGATGGAACAAACACCAAGGCTCAGTTCAATTAGGTGGCACCCTGTCTGTCTGTCACGGTCATCCACGTGGTTGTTCACCATCACCCTCGGTGTTACAGAGAGTTATTTCGTAGCTTTGTGCTGTAGCAGTCATGTTTCTGCAAAAGCAGTGGTCTGCCCTGTCAAACCTCGGTTGGCCTTCTTTCATATCACTTCTTCCTCTCTCGCTTCTGTGTGCCCTGAGTCCTGATTTAACAATGCTGTCTGCGCTGCTGTTGATCCTAACCTGTCTCACCCTCCCCGTCCACTCGTTCCTCCGCGGTGCAGCCCTGTTCCGCACAGAGGTACTGCTGCCCCCGGGCCATTCGCCTTTGATAGGGCTTGTAGTTTAAATTAGTTGCGTTCCCTAGGATCTAGTTAGTATCTCTTTTTCCTTCTCTCTCACTTTTACCTGTCTGTCTCTGCATCATCTCTGAATTATAGCTAATGGATCAGTTTGGGCCTAAACGCTAAATGAATTAGGTCATTTCTTCGGGAATATCCCTAACTTGATTTGTGATTTGGATTGAACGTTTAGTTTGATTCCATCTTCATCCTGAACTTCCGTAATGGCATGCGTTTCTTCCGCTTCTCCAAAAGGGGGGACGAGTGAAAGTGACTAAAAGAGAGAGAGAGGGAGACGAGGAAAAAGAGTGGCTGAATGTTTCCACCTGGTTGGTAATCTGGCCCAATTACCTCTGCTTGGTAGCACAGAGCCTGGCGTGTTCCATCGCCACTCACTATGCCTGCCAGCTGAGTGCTGTGAGCGAGTGTACGGCACTCTCTATGTGTGTGTGTGATTCAGCAGAGCTTCGTTGGCAGAAGCGACATCGTTCCCCCCCCT
Source organism: Rutilus rutilus (assembly GCF_951802725.1). NCBI lineage: Eukaryota > Metazoa > Chordata > Actinopteri > Cypriniformes > Leuciscidae > Rutilus > Rutilus rutilus. The sequence continues at coordinate 29,270,804 of NC_140224.1, read as the reverse complement.
CGCCTCCCCCCCACGGTCTCTTCTTTCACTGTTTGATGTGCCTCAGTAGGCCGAGAGAGTCCCAACGCCCTGGCCCGACTGCACCCGTCACCGCTGCCCCTCAAACAATGCATCTGCACGTCATCAATGCCGGCAGAAAATCATTTATTAATATTTGATACGTACACCTTCTTATGTACACCTATAAAAAATGTATTACCTGCTGCAGCACCATGGAATATCATCACTTTCAATGTCTGTGACTATTGATCAGGACTGTGTTTCCCCAAAAGCACAGCTGTGCCGTGAACTTCATGAGGGCCAATATGGCGCTTTCCGAAACGTTGAAGCCTGCATTCGTCTTAAAAGGATAGTTCACGCAATAAATAATCTGTCATTGTTTAGGCCTACTCACCTTTATGTCATTCCAATGTGTTGAGTTGTTCAAAATATCTTGTTTTGTATTCCACAGAAGAAAACCATGAGGGTGAAAAATTGATTATGGAATTAAAATGTTAAAGCACTGGATATGTAATTTCAAATCTAGCTTTGGTGTACTTACTCAAACGAATGCGATTGTTTTATGCTGACAAGACATTTACGAACAGTTTGCTATAGTTTTAATGCAAATCAGGAGGGTTTAAATGAGGAAGTGAGAATAAATGACACTCTTCCTGCATGCATGGCAACTCAGACATGCATATGCACCTATTACACACCTGACATATGATACGGTGTTTTCACACCAAATCTGAAAATTGTCGCTCTTCCGACTTGGATTTGTGCAACTGATACTTGAGAACTGAAAATGCTCACTGGGAGGGCTAGTAATATGCACACTGACACAATCGCACACAAACACACATAAGCTAAGCTTAATAACGGATGCAAGCAAATAAGGGTCAATAGACACACACACACACACACACACACACACACACACACTTCAACTTTTAAACCCTGGGTTCATCTGCTGTGCATTGGATCAGCACAACAATGAGGCAGTACTCTGGGGCGCCATGAGCTACAGAGCTCATTTATACAGCTGTCAGACTCCCTCTTTCTTTCTTTCTTTCTTTCTTTCTTTCTTTCTTTCTTTCTTTCTTTCTTTCTTTCTTTCTTTCTTTCTTTCTTTCTTTCTTTCTTTCTTTCTTTCTCTCTCCCTCCCTCCCTCCCTTTTTCAATCTCCTCCTCCTCCTCTGTTTCCTACTGGCTCACATTTTCACAAGAAAACAGCCCCCCTGACTTGTCAACATTGCTGTTTGTATTTCATCAGTTTAACACCCAGCATTTTTTTTTTCATTTTTTTCATTTTATTATTGTTTTGTTTAGCATAAGTGATTCTTTCAGCTATCTCACTCATTTTGACACATTTCCTTAAGGGGGTTACACATTTCTTCTCTGAAATTTTTAAGGGGTTTCTTCAGCGGATTGAAAATTAGTTTATACTGCAGATTAAAATGCAGTGTATGTTCTGGATAATTTCGCATGAATCAGCAAATGTTTAAGTGTCTAATGTTCATATGAGTAGTTATAAATAATCTCTTAATTGAATTCAAAGGCTGAACAAGGATTTTTTTTTCTGCTAGTCGGGCCAATATATCAGATTTTTACTTGCCATGCCAACATTTCCACTGGCCTATTATTTTGTTTATTTGACTTTTGTCTAGAAATTTACATTTATATATTTTATGTATTGTTAGTGTTTTTTGTTGTTGTATAAGTATTAGAACATTTACTAACATGCAACAAACAATTATGTCTGGAATATATATATAGGAAAAGGGAATGAATGATGGATTGAATGAGAAAACAAAAAGGAAAAAGGATGATTGAATAAAAGGAAAACAAAATTTAGAAAGGAATTGGAATGAAGGAACGCAAGAAAGGAAAAAGAAAGAAAGAAAGAATTTTTTTTATAAGTATCTGAAAAAAAACCTTCACATAAACACTGGCCGGGGCCAGGAGACTATCTCTTTTGTTGAACCCTGTCAATTTGCCGTTTTTGTACAGGGTTTGAGCAGAATGCGTTCTTTCTTTCATGTGTACGTGTGTGCGCTTGCATGCTGCTTGCTACATCCTGTGAGCTACTTTTCATTGTGACACCTCGACTGATGGACTCAACCACCACAGCATATTATAACCATGTGGGGAATCTCTCTCTCCTCCCACACTCTTTCCCTCGCATTGTCTCTTGCACTGCTGTCATTATTAAGTCCAAACTTTGACTAGGCCTGCAGCCAGCTTTTGTAAATGAGAAACAATTTTGGGATTTGGCTTAGAAAATAAAAGCCCTCCGCACTGGCTTTGATGTCTGATAGTATAGAGAAATGACATTTTAAATAGGCTGCAAAAACAAAACCTTGAAAGTGCTTCCATTTCTGTGGTGAGGATGTGTGATTGGACAAGGAAACTAGTGACAGTCCTGAGTGTGTGCTTGGAGGAACTGGGAAATCCACTTCCCTTTTTTTTTTTGGGATGTGTATGTTCTGAATCATGCTGTATAATTTCTGTGTTTGTGCATGTGTGCGCTTATAGTGATCAATAATCGATCTGTGTGTCCTCCTCGCCAAGGTCAGATCGTCCCGCCTTGGCACGCACAATTGCACACATAATTTCACAGTTGTGCTGAGCTCATCACCATCAGATACTGAGATGATATCAGGCAATATCATCAAGGATTTTATGCTGCAATGGCATCTGACACCTGTATGTACCAGGTGCACGCTAACACACACACACACACACACACACACACACACACACACACACACACACCCACACACACACACACACATTCTTGTACATCTATCTTTATGAGGACATTCATTGACACAATGCAATCTCTAGCCGCTTACCCTAACCTTACCCATCACAACTAAGTGCCTAACCCGAACCCTTACCCTAAACCTACCCTTAACCTCATTATAACTTTATCCCTAAAACCAAGTCTTGACCCTCAAACCTTTAAAGGGCTCTTAGAAAGTGAGGACCGGCCAAAATGTCCTCACTTTACTCTCTTTGTCCTCGCTCCAATGGTCTAAAACTCAAACTGGTCCTCACAAAGATAGTTGTACAAGTACACACACACAAACACACACACACACACATTGTGTTTTATGGGGACTTTCCATTGACATAATAATTTTTATTCTGTACAAAATGTATTCTATCCCCTACACTAACCCTACCACTAAACCTTCCCATCACAGTAAACTTTCTGCATTTTTACATTTTCAAAAAACATCACTTAATATGATTTATAAGCTGATTTCCTCATTGGGACCAAAAATGTGCCCACAAGGATTTTGCCATCTTTGTGGGGACATTTTGTTCCCTCCATTTGTTCTCCCCAGTCAAGATCCAAGCAGAATCCGACTACCTTATTCATGCAGTTATCGTTTAGGAATTTTTTTTTTTAATGCTTGTCATCATTTTGCATTATTAAACACATTTTTTTTCTCCTGGCGCATATGACTATTATGAAAGGCACAATGTAAATTTCGATATTTGGGTATCCTGAGCAGTATGTGGCAGTATGTGATCATGCGAGGGTGGGATACCACACAGCAAGACGAGCGCTCCAAATGTATGCAGAGCCTTCATTAAATATACATAAAGCATGCTTTTTAAGGACGCGTCGCTTCCACACCAGTAAAGGAAAAAAAGCACAAAACAAAGATTAGCATCAGGAATTCAATATTAATCAGTCTCGAGGGACACACACACGCTCTCTCTCTCTCTCTCTCTCTCTCTCTGTTTTCCTCTCCTTCTCCTCTCTCTCGTTAAAGCGAAGGCTTTAATTCGAGAGGGACTTGTTGCTTTTGAGCCACATGTCTGAATATTTTCATGTTCTCTGATTAAAACAAAACTCTGGTTGACGCGTCGCCTTTGTCTTTGGCCCGTGCTTTGATTGCTCGTTGAGTTTTCCTTGCTCACTTTCATCCCTCCCTAATCGTCTTCCTGAATCTTTTTGTTTGCATTATTATTATTATTTTTTTACTTGCTTGTTTTTTTTCTTCTCTGTCTCGCTCTCTCTCTGCCTGTCTCTCTCTGGTTCTGATTAGCGTTTCTCAGACTCAGCAGGAGGTTGGCTAGCTGTGGGGGAAGACAGTGCCGTGACCACCGTGACCACACAGTCATGCCTGAACACGGAGCCAGCCTTCCATGCATCCCATAATAGCCCCTGTTCTATTTCTGGACTCTGGCCTTGCCATTTTTACCCAGAATGCACAGAAAAATGAAGCCTTATTTGACCACATGAATTCTCAGCTTCACTCCTCCCACAAGTAAAATTCTGCGAAGCGAACAACATGTCAAAACATGTGGGTTTCATTCCAATAATCTAAAAGAGTCCTCCTTCTCCACACCACCTTGGCCCCCGAAATGCACTGATTTGAACAATAAACTGCTTAAACGAGCATGGCTTGGCTGGCGTGCTTTGTTGTGTATGAGCTGATCTGTGGTCAGGTGTACTGTGTGGTCACAGCCAGCTGAATTAGGACACAAACCTGCTCAGCGGCTATCAGCATGGCAACATAATGACTGTGATTTGGATTGAAGAGGAATGCATGACTACATACAGAGAGGGGCTGTTGACAAGGGAAAGTGGCATGTCAGTGTGTGGATGTGTGTGTGTGAAAGTCTATAGAGCATGTGTATGAGCCTACCCTTATTATCGCTCTTTTCCCATAAACAGATCTCTAGCTTTAAAAACGTATCGGCTAACATCAGTACGCTTGTTTATTTAACTGCTTAATTACCCCCACACACACACACATATATGTGGGTATTGGTTGCCTGGTGATAATAGCTCTGGGCTGGTGACCCAAACAGGTGTGATCCCAGATAGGGGTGACCCACGAACTGTGCGTTACTGAGAATCATGGTGCCCTTGGGCAGGGGGGTTAACCTGTGCAACCTGCTATTGTCCCTGTAATTAAAGTACTGTAAACTACTTTAAATGACTTGTTTTTTTTTTTGGCTTATTGACAAGTAACCAGTTATACAGCTAGTTTCTTTGTGTAATATGTTTTTTTTTTTTTTTTTAAGATGATGCTGCTTATGGGGTTTCTGCACATGAGAGTGTGCACTGTTATACGTCTCTCCTGAGTCAGAGTTTGCAGGGCAGCAGAATGAGACTTGGGGCTGCTGGTAATCCCTCTCTGGGCTCTGAGTTTCTGAGCTTCGCTCTCTCACTGATACTGTGGTTAGAGGGGGATTAGAGGACTTCATCATTCACTGGACCCCAGAATAGAAGTATGGGTGAGGGTGAAAAGAAGGGAAAATGAAGGAAGGAAGGAAGGAAGGAAGGAAGGAAGGAAGGAAGGAAGGAAGGAAGGAAGGAAGGAAGGAAGGAAGGAAGGAAGGAAGGAAGGAAGGAAGGAAGGAATAACGTAAGGAAGGGGAAAGTAAATGGAAGAAAGAATGGGATGAAAGTGAGAAAGCAAGGAAGGAATGAAAATAATTAGGAAAGGTGAGGCAAAGGGGGAAAAGGGAGTAAGAAAAGAAAAGGAAAAAAATGACAAAGGAAGGAAAATTAAGATAAGAAGGAAAGAAAAGGTGGAAAATGTAGGAAAAGGGAATGAAGGAAGGACAGGAGAAAACAAATAAAAGGGGAAAAAGAATGAATGAATGAATGAATGAATGAATGAATGAATGAATGAAAGGAAAACTAAATTCAGAAAGGAATTTGAAGGAAGGAAAGAAAGAAAGGGAAAAGGAAGAAAGAAAGAAAATCATTAGTAAAGGTGGGGCAAAGGGAAGAAGAATTGACAGAAAGAAAGAAAAAAGGAAGTAATGAATGAAAATGAGAAAACAATCAAGGAAACAGGAAGAGAAGGAATTAAGGGAAGAAAAGTAGGAAGGGGAGAAGGAAGGAAGAAAGAAAGAAAAGTATAAGTAAAGGTGGGGCAAAGGAAGGAAGAACTGGCAGAAAGAAAGAAAAAAGGAAGTAAAGAATGAAAATGAGAAGACAAACAAAGAAACACGGAAAGGGGAGAAATTAAGGGGAAAAGTAGGAAAGAAAGGAGGGGAATAGGTAGAAGAATGGAAGGAAAAAGGCAAGGAAAGAGGAAGAAGGACAGAATATACGAATGAAAAGAAATTATTAGGAGAGGAAGGAAGAATAGACAAAGAAAGATAAAGAACAGTGAGAAAAGGGAAGGAGGATGGAAAGGTAGGAAAATGAAAAGAACAGAAATGTAGAAATTAAGGAAATTATGTGGAAAGAAAGAAAGAATAAAGGAAATAAAGAATGGATGAGAAGGAAAGAAGCAAGAATGAAAAGGAAATACGGATAGATGGACAGACAGGAAAGAAGGAAGGAAATGAGGAGGAAAGGAAGAAAGTAAGCAGGTGATATATGTGTGAATATAATGTATGTGAGAGTTTGTGTGTGTGTGTGTGTGTGTTCTCTCCACTATGGTTTATGCTTGAACGAGAGTGCTGATGTCATATAGACACTACCAAGATTAAAGTGCTGCACCCGCTGTCTGGGTGTAAACACTGCCGGCACATTAAACACTGCAGAGACACACACACGGAAACATGTCAATGAAAGACAGAGACAGTGACAGAAAAAGACAGAGAGAGAAAGAGAGAGAGAGAGCAAGAATGAGTAACAGAAAGTGCAGAGTGTGGGGAAACAAAGAAAGGGAAAGCTGGAGATACAGGAAAAAACGAAAGGCAAAGTGTGTGATTAATGAAAGGGAAAGTTGTGTAATGACTCTCTAAAGGGCTCACGGCAATGACATCATCAGCAGTGCATTCTCATTAATGCGAGGAGCTTCATTTGCATCGTTTACTACAGCGCCGTACGTGCGAGATGCGTTTGCATGAGACGCGTCAATGTAACTCTGCAACAAGAGCCACACTACGCAATAGATTATGGGCTTCATCACGCATATTTTGATCTGAAAAATCTTGTATTCCTGGGTTTTTTTGTCCTTCAAATCAACATCCCGCATCTGATTATAGAGGAAATAAGCAGTTCTCAGGGAGCAGGCGGAAATCAGGACAAAATAAAATAATTTGCCTACACTCTTTAGCGAACGCGTGCCATGTTTGCAACGATAAGGAAAACACTCCTCATCATGGTTGGTATCTCTTTAAAGCAGGAGACTCAATTTGCTCTTCGTTTAATCTCATTGCTGTCTAGAAGAAACAAAGAAACAGATCTCATTTGGGATTTTTCTTTCCTACAGGGTCATTATGGACAACATATTCAACCTCATCTGTGCTTTTACACTTTCTTATACATGTGCATGAACTTGTGAGCAGTTTCTGTTAGTGTGTGTATGAATGCTGTGAGTGCATGCGTGTGACGCCGGCTCCAGTCGTCAGCGGTTATCAAAGGCCTTGCGGGTGCTGTGTTGTCTCTCTGGCTTTACGCTCGTTCCCTCAGCACGTCTGGTCGGGCAGGCCTGTCCTCTATCATGCCTGCCAGATAGTGGCTCCTCTGTGCTGAGCTTTGTTTGGAGGTCAGGAGCCTTACACACAGCTGTGGACACAACACAGAGGCAGTCAAAGTCCCACAGTCCTCCCCTATCATCTCCCCCTCGCACACACACACACAAATACGTTCAGGACATGGAGCCGGTCCAGCCTGATGAAAGAGGGAAAGATGTGAGGCGTGAATCGAGGCTGTAGCGATTCCACATCTCGGGTGCCAGAAACGCTGCTCCTCTCGCTCCTTGACGGATGTCTAAGGATAGAACGAGTGCCGGTTTTTTATGAAAGTTAGTGATTCAGATCTTTTTAATGATTCAAACGCTCTTCATAGCTTGGCTCCTCTCTGTGGGGCAGAAGAGTTTTTCGGCCAGCTGTAAGAGCGAGTAGACAAACACGATGAGGCGGCGCAATGTTATGTTGCCACTGTAAAGACCATTCAATCAGCCTTTAATTCTCCTAATAGCCGAGAGACCGGCCTATGATTACACTTTGGCTGATATACACTTCCCTTTGGCTCCGATTCAGCTTTCCGTGTGACTCAGTCCGCAAGTTCTATTTCTCTTTCACTCACTTCATGCTTGTTTTGCTTTGCTCTTTCTCTGTCACTTCGTCTGATACTCAGTTTAAAGGTGCTGTTTTGCTCAAATCCAAACTTCATTCTCACATTCTTCTTCCAAAACCCAAACCTGCTGAATGATTTAGAGGCAGAAATGATTCTGGTTGGCTAAAAAGGGTTTCTTTTCAACCTAGGACTGTCACAGAGATAGTTTTTCGGACACCTATTTCAGTGAAATCTGACAGGTAATCACATTTCATGCGTCGTATTCCAAATACTGCTTACAGCGCCTTCAATACACTCTCTGCTTCATACTAATATTTGTGCAGATAAACACACCTTTGTACTGCAGCCTTGATCCTTAACATACAATCTGCAAAAGTGATTCAGTTTCTTTTATAGTCACACATTCACCACCCTCTGAATATTACTAGCATTATTTCTTCTTATGCCTTTCACTTCTTTTCTCCTCCATCTCTCTGTGCCTTTATTTTTCAGTTTGTCTCTCCTTCAGTTGTCGCTCTTTAATACCTTTTCAATAACTCTTTATCCTCTTTGTGGAGTATTGGTATAAGAGCCGTGCCTTCATACTACATGGTATTTTTGTTTGTTGCGATAGTCACTGTCAGATTATGCGATTTTGACTCCTAAATTCTTACTGTGTCGTGGACAAGACACGTACTACACGTTGCTTCCCGATCAATCATCGCTTGCCGTCTTTAACAACGTACGTGATGTCACTGAGGAGGCGGAACTAGCGACTGACTTCGGGAAACAAGAGGGGAAACAAACAACGGTTGTTCCGACGTTCTTCCGATCAGGTTCGGACACTCTTAACATACCTCACACCAAGGGAAAATCTGATAAGATAATCTGTTGAACCATCAAGATAATCGGGACATAGCTAGGATTGTCGGAAGGGGGGAAATCGGCCCAAAATCAGTCCGATTATCTTTTGGTGTGTACCCAGCATTAGGGGTGCGGAGTGCGTGCCTGTTACACGCCATAAAGTGCGTATCATATGCACGCGAAAACTGCATCATAACAAATACAATTCGTGGTATTCGCACTTTCATGAGATCGGGCTGAGCAAACACATTTATGTTTTCCTGAGAGAGGACATTCTGACAATACATTTTTTATGCTAGATATTCCCCATTTAGCATGTTATGTTTTGAGGTTAATTTTTAATTAGTCAGATGTTAGATAATTACAGCCTATACTTTTTAAATATTGTTTATCCTTATTATTATTTAATGGGCCTAACAGTACATTAGAAACAAAACACCTGCAAGTGTACACTTAGAAGAGTAAAAATGACAGAAGGTTACGTTAATTCAACTTAATTAAAACTGCATATGGCAATCAATTTGCACTTGCAAAAGTCATACATTTGTGGGAAAAAAACTAAATAAACGAATATACAAATTTATTTTAAGGAGGCCTATATATATATAGGCTATATATATATATATATATATATATATATATATATATATATATATATATATATATTATTATTATTATTTTATTTTTTTTTTGTTGGGCGAGTTTTGCCACTGCAAGCACCACTTCACATTTTCTTCAGGAAATGTACATTCTAGTTTATAATAAAATAAAACATAAAAAGCAAAGGCAGATCAGACCATATAATGAACAAAACCGGGTTCTGTAACGTCGTTACATGGCAGAGGGGAGCGTAACGTTAGTCGAAAGCCGGGCGATAAAGGTCGGTAAACGGAATCAGTCAGGATACATCCACACAGATCCAGAGGAGCAAAGAAACTAAATAGTAGACAAATCAAAAGAAAAACTAAACAGGTGTGCAAGTGGTTACCAAACAGTTTTTTTCTCTGTGAGTTTCCAAAAAAGGAAAAAACATTAACGTGCAACAAGTCAAGCTGTCTGTTTGGTTTCCATGGTGACGCGTCATTGCTTGTTACGTGACACACCGCAGCCACAACAGCGCTGAATGAATGATGATCTGCTTTTATGTCATTTTTCCTTTTTTACATTTGTTAGCTATGGCATGAAATATCTGATATTCCGATTGTCAAATATATGCAACGCAATATATATATATATATATATATATATATATATATATATATATATATATATATATATATATATAACGCAAAGTATTGCAAGAAAAAGGCAAAATGAATGCGATCTTAAGACAATTTTTTTAAATACTCGACGGGCCGGATTAAACAGCCTAACGGGCCGTAGTTTGCCCACCCCTGAGCTAAATGCTCAGCTGTTGACTGTAGTTTAGGGTCATAAAAGAGAGTCTCACACTGGCTGCTTCTCTGATGGTTTTCCATGAGGTTACTGAACCCAGAGTCTTTACCACTGCCTCTAAGGGTTAGGATGAGCTCAGTAAATCAGCCATGTTTACTCTTTTATGTTATTTTCTGTGTGTGATCGTCCAGGATTGGAAGGCTTATTCAGGTTCTCCTGCAGATCTCTTTGAGCTGAGCTCACCTTTGCTTCTAATGAATCTTACAGTTAGTTATGTTTTGAGGGCGAAATCGCCTCTATAGCGCTTAGTTGAACCCACACAGCCTCATCTTTCCTGCTGTGTGTTTGCTCAAGGTTAGAACGCTACAATACTACTCCAATCTTCTCATTTTCAGAGGCGTTTAATCTCAGATCTGGGATCAGCCTTGCCTTTCCTCGCATCGCTTCTACAGCAGTTCAAACAGGGGCATGTCTGTGGCCCTCCAGGTCGGATCGAGAGGAAGTCTGTTTTCCTGCCGTTCGCTCTCTCTCCGTTTTGGAGCCATGAGAGAAGAAAATGAAACGCATTTATCTTGGGTTTTCCTCTTCTCTCAACCCTTCATGTGTCCTTCCTTCTGCTTTTATTTGTCGAACACACACGAACACAAACCCCCGGAACGGTGCGCCCATGCAGCGCCGTCGATATTCAGAAGGGCCCTGAATGGATGGCTGGCATTTGCATGCATTGATTGAGTGCATGTTTGCCCAATATTTCAGCGCAGCTGATGGCTTTATTAGACACATTGATTTAGAAGGCAGATAGATGGAGGTGGACGACAGGGAGGGGAATGAACAGAAGGGAATAAAGGAGGAATGAAGGAGGAAAGGGAGAGGGAGAGAACATTGTGACACACACACTGGAAAATTGAGCAGTTTGCGTTGCTTTTCTCTGTATCTGTCAAACTAGAAAAAAATAAGTCACAAATGATAATAAATTCCTTACAAAATTAATAGTATATAATAAATGGATTTTGTATGGAAGCAAGAGGTCAAACTGTGATGTCCTCTATTGGTCAAATGAACTTGATTAGTTTTTTATTTCATTTATATTATTTTGTTACATCCTTGTCCATTGCCCATGGTTTATCCTTTCATGAACATTCATAAAAGTTCAATATCACCTGCATTAATTGTGAGTGTTTTTTTTTTTTTTACAGGAAGCCTGATACATAAATGGCTTTTCATACTATTTTCAAACATTTTGTTGAAAGATTAAAGGTAAATAAGAAGATGTAGAAGAGAGGAAGCTAGAGTGAGAGGTTGCTTTAGACAGTGAGAATTGTGTGACCTGCGTGTGTGTGTGTGTGTGTCCTGATAGTCTGATTAGGAGGACAGTTTTGGGTTGTCAGAGGAAGCGGTGGCCTTACGTAGGAACTCTCACCTTTTCACTGAACTGCACTCAACATTAGCCTGACCCTTCCTAACCACTGCGCACACACACGACACACACGCACAATGAAGCATGAACACAGAATGATCAGGGTTGGATCACACCACAGACTGCTGACTGCTCTCTCTCTCTCTCTCTCTCTCTCTCTCTCTCTCTCTCTCTCTCTCTCTCACTCACTCACAATGCAGTTAAATGTGCCCCAAATTATTTTTTCCCCCTCACATGTGACACAGATCTGACACAGACTGTCTGAACAGCAAAAACCACATTCATGGTTCCTACACTTTCTATGACCTTTTCAGTTTTCAGTTATTCAGTTATTCCATTTTTTACCAACTTTTTTATTTTTTATTAGTATTTTTAAACCAGATATTTAATTATAATAATAATTATTATTATTATTAGGTAGTTATTTGGACAGAATTTCCATTTGCATGAGGAAGAAATATTTAAAACCAACCATTTTAAAGAGTTGCACATTTAGTGTACAAATGTCTCCAATAAACGCACTGAATGATGTTTCATTGTTTTCAAATTCTAATATATACAAACAATCATAAAGAGCAATATTCATATAATATAATATATGAATACATAATTATTTATTTTTTTATTCTATTTAAAGAAATCACTGGTTTTTCCGCATTAATCTTTACGATTTTACTACATTTTATTACTTTTCTAGGCCATGGAAAGCTATGGCCACATTTTGTGTTTTTTATAGCAGGTTTGAGAGTTTAACACATGCAGGTCTAGGAGCGTCACCTGTTCAAACTGACGTCTGATATGGGTCACATTTAAAAAGTTGTGAGCAACCACATGAAAAACTGAATTTAAGCAGAAAATCTCTTTGGTTTGTGATGTGAACGTGTCCCCTCTTTCTTTGTTTCTATCTATATCTTTTTTTAGCCCAAGCCATACTGAATAATTCCCTCTAGAAGCAGCCCTTTCCAATTGATATGAGTGGAAGCCAAGCAGATGTGGTTTTTGGTTACACTTCTGTTAAACCCCCTCCTAAGGAAACTGCTGCCTTTTCTCTCTCCCATCACTTATTTTCAACATGGGAGGGCTAGGGTTTTGCCGTACCTCAGCTTTGGGGTTTCAGGCGTGCTTCACGCTCTCTTGCTGAGGCCAAATATAGAGGCTCGTTCCAGTGTGCAAGACACCGCCAGACATGACCAGACTAGACCCCTCTGCAACAAGTGCTGCTATTTCCACTTTCCAACAGGAAACTGGCTGTGTGGCTTTAGCTTAGCAAGGGCTTTTCGAGTTTGTGAGTTTGTGTGTGTGGCAGAGAAAGTAAGGAGGGTTTTAATGTCATGCGCGCATGTGCGGGTTAATCTCATGTTGGACAGAAAGAACGTTTGTGCGTATGCATATCTGATCTAGAGAGCAGTTACAAACGGCATCAAGGAGCAGGAAGCTACTTCTCCCCCTGTGTTCCTCTGTGTCTGCTTTCTCCCTCATCCCTCACTCCTCCTCATTTGCTCTCACAAAAGAGTGTCGTTGTTTGCAAAGCTGCAAAAACAACCATTGTTTAGTCGCGTTGTGGTTGGGAAGTGGGCAATTTAATATCTATGTTCAGCATTTAAAGTGTACTGATATTGTGACGATAATGTTACACACACACGCGCGCGCACACACACACACACACACACACACACACACACACACACACACACTTTGACCTCTATTGTTATTATACTGAACTAATTATGTTATCTTTATTTCAACTAAACCTAGACTTCACAGAAACCTTTCTGTACTTTTTCACTTTTTTGTTGTGCACACATTATAGGTGTTTTACAGGTTTTACTATCCTTGTTGAATCTTTTGGTCCCCACAAAATTAGTGTTCACAAGTTAGGATTTATTTTTGAAAGGAATAAAAAAAATATATATATATATATATATATATATATATACTTTTATTCAGCAAAAATGCATTAAATTGATCAAAGGTTACAGAAAAGACATAATGTTACGACAATATTTTTTTTCTGTAAATGCTGTTGTTTTGAACTTTTCGATTCATCAAAGAATCTTGAACAAATTACAAAAATATGAAGCAGCACAACTGTTTTCAACATTGATAATATTAGGAAATGTTTTTTAAGCAGCAAATCAGCATATTAGAATGATTTCTGAAGGATCATGTAATGAAGACTGGAGTAATGATGCTGGAATATTTTGCCACCACTGGAATAAATTACATGTTAAAATATAGTAAAATAGAAAAAAAGGTATTTATATATATATATATATATATATATATATATATATATATATATATATATATATATATATATATATATATATATATATATATAGTGAATCCAAAAGAATTCCAATTGAATCATGCATTTTTTTTCTAAAGGAAATTTTATTTTCTCCTCAAGTATACCTTTAAGGACATCCCCACATGTTATCAAAATAATATATAGTATATATATATATATATATATATATATATATATAGTATATAGTATATAGTATAGTAATATTTTGTATTTAGTAATACAATTACAAAAGTATTACTAAGCAAATTCACAGACACTGACAAACACACACACATTGTGTTTTCATATTTTATGGGGACTTTCCATAGACATGATGTTTATACTATACAAACTGTTTATTCTATCCCCTTAAACTACCCCTAAACTTACCCATCACAGGCAACTTTCTGAATTTGTACATTTTCAAAAAAGATTATTCTGTATGATTTATAAATTTGTTTCCTCATGGGAAACAAAAAATGTCCACTCAAGGACAAGGATTTCAGATATTGCTGTATTTGTGGGGACTTTTTGTTTCCACAACGTAGGGTTTACCAGGACCACACACACACACACACACACACACACACACACACACACACACACACACACACACACACACACACACACACACACACACACACACACACACACACACACACACACACACACACACACACACACACACACACACACACACACACACACACAGAAGACCATAAACCAAACAGCCCAAGAAAAACCTAAGCAGATTAACAAAAACAGTCTTAGCCAACCAGAAAGACAACAGAAGCACAACCACATGTATACACATGGTTTGTACATACACACACACAATGGCAGGGCACAGAAATATCATTATGGGTATAAAAAGACTAAGTAAGAAGAGTAAGAAGAATGAAAAAAAGCAACCTGGAGGAATTAGCGAGTGTGACTTGAAGTAGTTCAGAAGAGAATAGCTTGAGTAATTCATCTGCAGGTCTCCGCATGCCTGTTTGCACAAGCTCTGGATGCGTGTGTGTGTAAGTGGACACGTACTATAGGGCAGCGGAAAAAGTCATTTGTCTCTGTGATTACTCATTAATGATCAGGGCCCATCCAGCCACTCCTGTTTTGTTTGGTTTCTGTGCATGTGTGTGTGAGTGCATATTTGTGTGTGAGTATAGTGAATGAAGTGTGTTTGCTTTTCTCTCCTCCATCATGGTTAATTGCCCTTTCCTCCTCCTCCTCCTCCTCTTGGCTTAATGAGGTGTCTGACCCCTGGTCGCCTCCAGCACCATCAGAGCCTTATCATAATACACACACACAGACACAGACACACACACACACACACACACACACACACACACACACACACACACACACACACACACACACACACACACACACACAGGAACATATGCATGCTGAACATGGCTTCTCCCACAGTTCCTGTTGTTCGCACAGTCTCCATACAAGAAACTAATGAGTTGTAGGTACGTCTCCTCGGGGTCCACATACTGCCTGTGTGACTCCCTTCAAATGTGAGTCATGCTTTCATTGGTTGTCTTTGCCAGCACCATGACAGATGCCAATGTGTGTTTGTGCTGGTATAAATACTGCTAGTTGATTCTCGTGGCATGTTCAGACGAGTCGGTGTAATTAGGCTGCTGGATTATACCAGGCTCACTCCTTCTCCAGGAAGGAGGCGTTCAGATATATGTGTCTGTGATTAAAGTGAAAATGAGGAACTGCTGATTCTGGCAGCCTGGTAGCACTGCTACGACAAACACCCTTTAATATCAATGTTACTTTCAAATGATGTCTCTGGTGATTGCGCTCATTTGCACTACATTATCAGCTTGTTTGTAGTCATTAGTCACAATTTATATATACATTGTGCATACTGTGTATTGTCAAAGAACTTTTACATTTCAATGTAATTTTGTAGTTTTGTAATTACATAGGCTATGTATTTACATATGTAATTAAAAATGTATTCATGTCATTCACAATATTACTGTTACTGTATTTTTCATCAAATAAATGCAGCCCTGGTGAGCATAAGAGACTATTTTCAAAACATATATATTTTTTACTGCCCTCAAATATTTGAACAGCAGAGTAAAACACATTTGCTTGCTATCTAGTTGGTAATATACCACCTACTTTTTATATAAAGTAATATAAATTTATTTTTTTTCCTTTTTTTTTTACATTATTACATTTTTAACAGCTGTGCTTAATTTTTGTGGAATCTTTGATACTATTTTCAAGATTCTTTGATGAATAGAAAGTTCAAAAGAACTTATATAGGAATAACAGGAACAGGAATAAATTACATTTTTAAATAGATTCAAATAGAAAACAGTTCTTTTAATTAAAAAAAATAATTTGCTATTTTAATGTTTTTATTGTATTTTTAAGGAAATAAATGCAGCCTTGGTGAGCATAAGAGACTCCTTTCAAAATCATTGAAAAATTGGAATGTTTTCCAGATATATATTTTTGACAGATATATTTTTGACTTTTGACAGATATATATATATATATATATATATATATATATATATATATATATATAGTGCAATCACTTTCATTCTCCTATATCTCTTCTATATGTGAGTGTTCATGTGAAGTGAATGTTGTTGCGTTGACTTAAAAGTTGTGATTACCTCCATGCTAACTGCTATTTTGGCGAATCTAATCAGCCTGATGCCTGACCCCCTGCGGCTGCCTCTGATTGGTTCCTCTCTTCCGCCATCACAGGAAGAACACAAACCCCAGCTGGCCTGTCAGCCAATCATCGGCTCAGCTCTCTTTGAGGCCATTGGGAGGCCGTGTGTGTGTGTGTGTGTGTGTGTGTGTGCGCGCACGCACCGTGTACGTGTGTGTGCGTGCGTGCGTGCGTGTGTGCGTGCGTGCGTGCGTGCGTGCGTGCGTGCGTGCGTGCGTGTGTGTGTGTGTGTGTGTGTGCATGCGTGCGCGTATGCGCGTGTGTGCATATGGGTTGATTTTGGCATGAACCGTGTTAATTCTATTTGTATAGAGAGTGTGTTGGTTCTTATGCATTACGTGCCCATTTTCCTGCATGCTGATGTCTTTGTAAGTGCATAACTTTGCATTTCTATGTTGTGTAAATGGAAATGCTCGTGCATGTATATGTGTGTGCTCGTCTAGACACACAGCCACCTTTCAGTGTGTGAGAGATGCAGCATGCACTTCTGCCCTTGATGTTGTGAGAGCGTCCCCCAGTTCCCCAGACACACTCATCCACCCTCTGCTCCTCCCTTCCTCTACGCTCATCTCTCTCTCTTTGTCTCTTCTGTCATTCTCTTCTCTGGGGGATTCTGAGCTCTATAGTTTGGGGTGTCTTTCAGTCTCTTGACAGGCAGACGGATGAGTGCTTGAAGGACTGCGTAGTGATTTCCGTGACTGTGTGTGAGAGTATAGGGGCGGATACCTGAAGTGAACTCTCAGAAACCTCCAGTCTTGAGCCGGAAAGGTTTGACTGACAACTGCTGAACCAATACAAATCTCCATAGAGAGAGAGAGAGAGAGAGTGGGTACTAAAAGAAGAGTTGTAAATGTGCAAAGAAAGAACTGTAAAAGATGTAGTGTTAAAGGTGAAGGATGTCATATTTGCATCACTTGTGACACAAAAAAAATCGCAAAAATAAAGAATGCTTCAAAGGTTGGTCAAATAGACCCAAATAGTCCAAATTGAAATGAAGAAATATTTGGGGAAAAGATGGTTAAAGATGTTGAGGTAGAACAAAATTGTGGTAACATTCATTTAATCATTTTTTTTTATGAAATACTATCGACAAAACGAATAATATGTCATATTTAACTACAGGTTGTCAAACATGTATTACATGATTGGGAAACATACATTAGTGGAACTCTGTTTGTCCGTTTTATGAATTTCTTTTCCTTCAACAAATCATATCATAAATGCGTCGTCAGAATTGAGATTAATGCGTGGCGAACCGCGGGTGGAGAGCGGTACGGTTAGTTTTCCCCGAGAACCGTTACATCCCTAAAAATCATGGTAGGTTGGTGTCTGCTTTGGGTTTAGAAACTTTGCGATTTGATAATCATACTGAGCCTCTTTCTGTTCATTCACCTTGATGTGTTAATGTGTGTTTAATTTGAGCATGCCACTTTGTTTATGGTGGCCAATTGTAGTGCCGATGACTAATTTGAAACTTCAAGCTAATTTGGGCAGAGATTGATTTTTTATGAGCGCTCGTCCCAGTTCTGGACCAACAGCATTCCCGTTGGGTTGTTCAGTGTGTGTTTTCAAAGTGGTGGTCGAAAGTCAAACTCTAAGGAGCCTTTATCCTTCACGACTGGGAGTCTACATCTCTTGAATTATGCCATGGAAATCTGTCATTTGCAATGGTTTATCCTTTTCCTGCTTTCATTTATTCCCCATTTCCATTCTTCTCCCCTTTTGTTGCTGCTTTAAGATGATTCAGATCACTTGGTTTGGTTCTCTTGGGTGATCTGCTCTCTGCTTCGTTCCCTCTCTCCTTTTCTCTATTTTATTCCATCAGTGACTGCGAGACTGAAGAAGAATGAGAAAGCAGGGTGAGAAACATGAGTTAGAAGAAGACAAAAGCGAGAGAGTAGGCAGAAGTTGTCCTAATGGAAATGAGGGGAAAAAAAAGGTGCCTGGGTTTTTTTGTTTTTGTTTCAGTAAACACTAGAGCCAGGAGGAAGATGATGGCTGAGACTGGCCTGTTATGGATTCTTTCTTCATTCGTTTGGCAATCAGCGTACAATGAGTCAATTTAAGGGGAATCGTTCTACACTGGTTGCGCAGTATGTTTTTGATTCACTAATCTTTCGGACTGTATCGTAGTTTCCATTGTTCTTAACCCTTTTTTTATTTAATTTTTATATTGCAATAAATAGTCTACAAGCTTGTCACATGAATGTTAGTACCATCAACATGTCGTCATTAAACGTAGGCCTATAATAGCCTACTATTTTTCATTGTGAAGCCGGTCGGTTTCCTGAATTGAACTCCTGAATTTATATTTATCTACAAAATTGCATTCATATTTGTATGTATATATTCATGTATATTTTGTACATTTTAATTTAAGCAAATTTTTTTTTACGTCAAACGTTTTTTACTATCGTAAGAAGCAAATTGTTGAATCCAAACTCTTCACTGATGGTGTGTAATACATTTCTAGGGAGCTAATTTTTTCCGCATCTTGACTTGCAAAACCAGACTGCTATCAACAGGGGGCGACACTCTGCTAGAGGGCGCTGTAGGTAGGAAGGTGTGAAGGGGGTCAGACTTGCGGTCAAAGTGTTTACTGTAAACAGATTGTTGAACAAACAGCGGCTAACATGCTCACCGGCAGACCCGCTGTCCACTGTTGACTTAACTGCTCCCTTATCAGAGAGAGCAGCACACGGTCAGCCCTGAATAAACATTCCTAACACAGGAGTCCTTTGTGTGCATGAGTGCGTGTGTATGTCTGCGTGTGTGTGTGTGTCAATGCGCTCAACTCTAATGAGGAAATACTGAGTTTAACTTGTCCATATAGTGCGTTCAGCATGCTGCTACAGTCGCATGCAGATATAAAACAAGAAGGCTGCAGGCCAAAGCCAACCCATCCAGATACACATGCTCTGAACCTGCACCACACTGATACCACAGCTCATCCCTTCAAATAGCTTCACATAACAAACATTACACAGATCAGAACACGCTGGACCAGAACCAGCTCTTTTATCGCACTGTGATGGCTGTAAAGCTCCGCATGTGGCTTTTGATGTTGACTTGACAATGGCTGTAAAACCTGTGCGAGAGAGCCGATATCATGATTCATCAATATGCTGTTTATACTTTATCTACTTCTTCATAGATTTATTTCTCAGTTTATTCACGTATTCTGATATTTTTAGTATTTATATGCTTTTATTTTCTTTCACACGCTATTGTTCAAATGTTTTGAGTCAGTACGATTTTTTTAATGCATTTATTTGATCAAAAATACAGTAAAGGTAGTAATGTTGAGAAATGTTATTACAATTTAAAATAACTTTTCTTTTTTAAAATATTTTAATATGTAATTTATTCATGTGATGGCAAAGCTGAATTTTCAGCAGCCATTCCATCGATCTTCAGTCACATGATACTTAATTGTTTCATGTTTTGTAACATTATAAATGTCTTTACTGTCACTTTTGATCAATTTAATGCATTCTTGCTAAATGGCGCTTGTCTGAAGTTTAAAATCATTGGTTACCCGTAAGCCAATCACATAACGTTTGGTTAAGAAGTGTGTTATGCGCCGACTCAGTCGCATTGAACTTCAATTGTAAACACATGTATGATGCGAAAACAAAACCGTTGAGCGAAATACCGGACTGAACATGGCTGTGAACGACTTTTGCAGATTATGTGAAGTAAAACTACGCATCCACGGTACAATCAGCGTCTACGTCACGGCTCTCAGCCCGCCCTCTGTTCGTTGATTGGCCGGCTGTTTTGAGGCCGGAGGAAAACTGAAAGACAGGTCCATATCTCAGACTGAGTACAGAAGCGAACTGAAATTGAGCGGAAGTACGAAGTCTGACGTAGTCAGGCTACATACACGATGCACCTGTAGTGAATCTGACAGAAATATATCTTGAACCTTTCAATGTGTACTTAATTATTAATGAATAAAACCCATAATTCTAACGCTTTTTGTTCCACTTCCACAAAAGAAAAAGTGAAAATGAACGATTTCTTTCCTAATTATGTTTAACAGAGGGATTCGCTGGTGTTAATAAGAATTCAGTCCTGCGTTAATGAGCCTATTGCGTATGTGTGTGTGCTTCCGTGCATGTTTGCGTATGTGTGTAAGCATATGAGATCAGGCTTCCTGTCTGAGTAAGTACCCCTGTCACTTGTGTTGTTGCTTTATGTCAAAACATCTCAAAGCAGGGACTGCGCTCTGACTCTTAACGCGCACACACACACACACACACACTGTTGGTACCAGCATGCTGCCAAGTCTCTGGGTGGTTACAGAGCTCAACCTGTTAAAAGGTTGAACTCTTGGGAAGGTGCTGATCTGAGCACACCGCACAGAGGCCCTGTGCACTCCTGTCAGCCTGCAACACACACACATACACACACACACATTCTGTATTAAAACCTAGAGAGCTGCCTACGTAGGCCGCATTTTAAGCAATCATAGGTATGTTCCCAGAGCAAAAGCTTTTCAATAAGATCCAAATTCAATTATGCTGCCTCCTAAGATACCTTGTTTTGGCCAGATCCCATGTAGACTTTGAAGAGAAGGCAGTCCCAGAATGCATTGCAACAAACTCAAACTATTTCCTTCTTGGAAGGCAAGGCGGCATGTCCAAATCCAATTCTTGTCACATTCTGTCTAGTGAGATATCTTCATCTGATCATTTTTTGAAGGCAGCATAGATGTATCCTTCGCTGCCTTTGATATCCCACAATCCTGTGCGTTCCATTTCATGACAGTTGAGCTACTTTGTGTGTAAATGTACATTTTTGACCAACTTTTTTCCATTTTTGATGTCATTTCTAGCTTAAAATTACTATTATAGTGATTAAATATTTGCTTAGTTATCTCCAAAGCTCACTGTTTTGTTGTAGATCATTAAAGCGTTGTGCTGCCTCAGAAGCCTGTGGAATCAGTTTTGTGAGCTACCTTCATCTGCAAACGCTGCCTGCATTTCACTGCCCGATAGGGCAACGAGTCAGATGCCTAAACTTTCCAACTCAGCCACTATCTCATCCTCATCTTATGGTGCAAATACGCACAGCTTTGGTCAGGTACATAAGGAAAGCCTTTTACCTTTTTATTGTGTTCTAAACTGACTTTTAAAGGATATTATGAGATTTTCTTCAGCTGAAATATGGCAGCAGTTTCTCTCCATTATGGCAACTGGCTCAGGTCCTCCCACTTTATTCCAACAGATTTATTTACCTCACAAGCCTGGAAGCACGCAGTAATTCAACAAAGGTAGAATGCGTGCACACGTTTAAGTGTTAAAAAGAGCGAATGAGACAGAACGGAAGAGACAGAGAGAGAAAGCGAGAATGAAAAGGAGTGCCAGATCAACAAGTCAGCATTTGTAGAGACCCTGTTAATTGGCATTTGTGACAATAGAACACTGGCAGTTATTGATTACAGATCGGCCAGGGATCGAATATGCAGAGTATTACTCCTCAGCATGACTGAACACACTGTGAGCGTGCAAGCGTGTGTGCGTGCGTGTGTGGCCTGTGAAAATACTTTAATTGGTTTTAATCAGTAAAAATTTAGGCTAAAGGAAACTCTTTAATAACTGAATTGATGCCACATTGGTCCTAATTAGATTAAAATGGAGAAGATTTTTGGGATTCTTGCTTTTTGTTTTCTTTTTCCTGACAAAAGGATGTCATATATTAATTAAAAAAAAGCTTTTCTTACTGCAGAAAATAGTATTTTTGTGTTGTTTTCTAGTTAAAATCTCTAAAAATCCTTGAAACAAGATAAATTAATTTGAGTACCAACACTTAATAATTTATCATTTTAATACAATATTTTCTCACTGATAGATTTTGTGTTGTTTCAACTATAAACAAGTAAAAAAAATTAAAAAAAAAAATTAAAAGTGTGCCAGTTTGATGTAGTCAGATTAAAATAATTAAAATGGACTTTTATTGAACGCACACACTAAGAAATGAAGTCTTAATATGTTTTACAGTATTGATAATAAATTAATAAATTGTTATTTGTAAAAAATATAATTGTACATTTGTTTTGTTTGAAATATTTTGGTATATTTTAACTGGAGGACTAGAAAATATTTTCTTTTCTGTTTGTATCAGTTTTTTTTCATCTCCGAGACTGTGATGAGATTAAATGGAGAGCAAACTCTTTTGCTTTTCACATTTTTATCCTGAGAAAATAACCCTATTCATTTCACATTTGTCTCCTGTTTCAGTGTTTCAGACACCTCAACAACATCACACACATCCCCTTTTTAGACTAATAGGAGAAACGCAAGGAGGAGTTGAAACTTAAAGGGAAAGTCCGTTCAAAAATGAAAATTCTGTCATCATTTACTCATCCTCATGTTGTTCAAACCGTTATGATTTTCTTTCTTCTGTGGAACAGGAAAGCAGATATTTTGAAGAATGTTGGTAACCATACAGTTTTGTTTCCCATTGACTTCCATCTTCCATTGGATAAAAATTCAATGGAAACTGAAACAGCTGGGTTACCAACATGCTTCTTTTGTGTTCTGCAGAAGAAAGAAATGCATACAGGTTTGGAATGACTTGACGGTAAGTAAATGATGACAGAATTTTCATTTGTGGGTGTACTATCCCTTTAAATATAACTGAGAGCTCCATTATGTCTCCAGCTCAGCTATGAAAGACAAACTCTGTGCAGGTATTGGCTGACATCTCTCTGGCAGTAACGTCACGGGGTCAAATGACGCCTCTCTCTGTGCGTGCTCCCCTGTGAAGATGACCTTTGCTGTGAGTGTACAGATTGCAGGAAGTGCTCCCTAATTTTACTCCCCAGCTGGGAAGGCTTGCTGCTTTATTTCACCAGATGTCCAGCAGACATCTGAACGCCATGGATGAATGCGGCTGTGTGATGGAAGGCGTAATTCAACTTTAGTGCGAGTCAGATTCAGATGTGTCTCTGGTAATGCTTTACCCGCCTCCGACTCTCCATTTTACCCCTGACTGGTGGAGTCCAGAGGCTGGAAAAACATGAAAGAGGCCCCTGGGCAGGTTCACTGTAAGGAATAAGGGGGTAATCTTTAGGCCTCAGTAGAGCAATGATGAGGAGAGGAAGATAAGAAGACTGTCTGATCTCTATATATGAACCTTTTCATCTGCATGTGTTTAACCTATGTGGTTTCCAAGCTCTCACATGCATACACAAGCAAAGGAAATTATTGCTCAGAGGTTGCTCTTTCATAGCTCAACTGGGGACTCAGTTGTATTTAAAGGGATAGTCCACCCAAAAATGAACATTTTCATCATTTACCCTTATTTACTTTTTATGCTGCTTCCGAATGTATAGTAGGTACTACTTTTGTTTTTAAACTTACTTCGCTAACATTAAAAATGTATGTTCTATGTATTACAAATGAGTGACGTACGAATGAAATTTGGATGTACTACATCCGCTATGTTGTTAAAATTCAACAATATTATTGATTTGACTGTACTGATGCTGTTGTATGAGAACTGAACTGAACTGCTTTATAGATGAAATGAACTAATTTAACTTGAATGATCTTTACAACGTAACTGAATCAACACTGAACTGACTTCAGCTGACCAGCAGCCGAAATGCACAATTTTCACTTCTTTGAAACAATCTTTATTGTATAAAGCCCTGTAAAGGTGACTTGACACTCTCTAAAAAAAAGTATTTTTTTTATTTCTATTTTTGCCACTAAATTCATTCATTTTTATTCTGTGTTTATGCCTTGTTGCAAATTCTGCTGTTTTGTTTCTCAAGAATAATTTTCTAGCTGGCTAACAGATGAGGTTCTGCCAAAATTGCAAAAATTACTAGTGATAATTCTGAAATCAGCAGTAAAGGCCCATTCATCAGCTGGGGAAATCATTATGAAAGTGATTCCAACATTTTCGTTCCTCTGTGTGGTCATTGTTATAGTTTTGATGTGGACTTCCCTATCCTTAAAGAATTAGAATGATTATTGAAACTTTATTGTTATTATCATACTTGGTGTGAAGGGGCTTTAAGAATGTCCTGATAACTGAGTCAATATGTAAATTATTTCTGTCAAATCGATTAACTGCATCTAATATATCTCGTATAATATAAGAAAAACCTGCATTTGCATTTTGCCGTGGAGAAACAATACAGATATTTCAGAATTCTCATTAGTTTTTTTCTTCCTATGGAAACGCATTGAAAACACGTGCAACCCCCTCTGAGAGCATTCAAACAAATGCATATTTAAACCAGTTGTCACTCCTGCACCTGATCATCTGTACCTCATCTTCCTGCATGTGGACCACCTTTACTCCCTTCCGCTCTCTTTCTAACCTCCCTGACTCGCTCTTCCTTTTCTGCTCTTCCTGTCTTTCTTTCTCCAACCCCAAAAGAATCTTCCCTCTCCTCCCCCAGAGTACACGCCAGCACCAGACGTTGCACCGGGGGGCAGAGTGTCCTTGGCCGGTGCAGCCGGCAGTCTTATCTTCTCAGCTCTGCTTTCAATCTGAGCGCTCTCTCACCCCCGGGGAGATTTCACCCAGGGCTGGGCTTTGAGCAGATGCAGGCGGGTGTCGAGTCATGGTCAGCTCTGTCTTGCGTCTGCTAGCCTGCTCTGGATCTTCTCACTCACAGAAGTGGGAGTGCGGCCCTGAGAAAGCTCAGGTCTTGATACCAGTGTGAGGCATATGAATGTTTGCTGTCGGTCCAAAAACTGATTTGGCCCATGCTTCAAAGTTGTGTAAATGTTAGGACTGTGTTAATGGTGGGAATGGGTGGTTAGTGTGGCAAAAGTCTCTCAATAAGTGAACTTGTCTCATGTGCTGTTTATTTCTTGATAGAACGGCGGCAGTTTTTTCGTGAACTCTCTCCGTCTAGCTTTTTAGAAGTGAGTGTGCAATTTTGCATCTGGCTGAAATCTATGACATGCATTTTGAGTTGCTTGTGTAAATACTGACCGCTGATGATTTGTCAAGAGTTGAACCTTGGGCGTACCGACTCCCTTTAGATTCCTTTTGACCTGGTTTACTCTTTACAGCTTTATGGAAAGTTTTGGAAGGTCTTGTGATTCAAGGGCAGGAATGACTTCTCAGTGAGCTGTCAGTGCTGTGTGGGATCTCTGGTTCCTCTGTGAGGCTGCAGTCTTGCAAAAAGGCCTCTGGAGTGATGACGTGGCCCAGGGTCAGAGAAAAGAAGCCTGGGAAACTGGAACAGTATGAAATATGCCTCATAGACCCTTGCTTTGATTAAAATAATTATTTATTTGTTTTACAAATCATTTCTTGTCTGGACACTGGCATATCTAAAATAGGGATGCACAATATACCATATCATATCTGTTTAAAAAAAAAGAAAAATGTATTATCAGCATAAATCAGTGCTGGAAATGTAATTGTTCATGCTCATTTCCTCTCCCCCTTTTATATAAATTACCTTTGCTGTCATAACACTTACTTAATCTGTACATTGGCAAATTTATACGGCACATGATAATGTCGTGATGCCTAAATTCACTTAAATTATTTAAAATGATTGTATCTAAAATTGACCAGTTATCAGCCATAACATGAAAAGAATTATCAGCTTATATTATCAAAATTTTAATATCAGTGGATTCCTAATGCCAGAGTTTTTTGTTGCATTTTATCTTTGGGTATAAAATCTTTAACCAGACATCTTGGAGGCATATTACAATAATGCATTAATGTTACTTTATACAACTTGTAAAGTAATGTATTAATTTATCATGTAAATCATCATCAAGCAAGAATAATAAATGCTGTGTTCAATCTTATTTCTTATTAGCTATCACATTATCTAATGCTAACATAAAGGAGCTTAATGTAAAGTATTAGTATAATTTATTGTAATCGGTGGCCACAAAACTCCATACATGTCAACAGATTTCCACAGCATTTTTTTATGCTTTTGGCTAAACAATAAGAACAGCTCAGATTTAACGCTTTCTTGCAGTATTTAAAAACATCCCACGTAATTCTACAGTGCAGAAATGCAACACAATGTTTGCAGAATGCACATGGCCCTAATGAGCTCTAAGACCACGTACGCCAAATGCTCTTGGTAGAACTGGTGAAGACATTGAAAATAATCAAGATGGACATTGATTAAAAACAATGATGATGTGCTGTGTGCGTAAGAATCAGCCTGATGGGAAGGGCAAGGGCTTCTGGGAAAGAAGGGATGAAATGAAAGATTGAAATGATAATGAAAAAGACAGGATCTGGGAATTAGGACGAAAGGCTGTGAAAGATAGATGGATGAGTAGCATTCTCCAACTGTACCCTACCAACACCAACACCAAAAACACTTTTACTTTTTCTAATTTGCTCCAGCTTTCCTCTCTGTTCTTCCTTCCCTATCACACTTGTTTTCCTTCTCTCCCTTGCTGTTCAGACAGTGTGTGTCCTTGCTTTTAAAATGTGTTGTTCCTTGGGGAGAATTAAGTCCTGTGCACCGGACATACTGTGTGTGTGTGTGTGTGTGTGTGTGTGTGTGTGTGTACTGTCTGAGTGGCCCCTGAGGCTTCATGCTGGGAGCCCACCCAGCTGACAGTCTAGCTCAGCCCAAAGTCCCATCCTCCCCAGCCAGACCACCCAACCACCTGATCCCAGGACTCTTCAGATACATCAGTGGGCTCATGTGGCTATACATATGTCATGTGTATTTTTTATTTTTTGTCTGGCATATGTATGTGTGTATAAAGCTTGTACAAAATTCAGAATTGAAAAATTGGCCTTCTTTCAATTCATAGTTGGAATTTTAATTTAATAGGCCACGACTCACAGGAAGCTAAATTGGAATGTGAATTTGAATGATAGGAAGTGGAATTTACTAAATTACAATTCAAATAATTTTGAAAGGTATGGAATTTTGGAAAATACATTTTTTTTCCACCTCAGTTCATAAATCTATCTGACTTTATGCCTATGAATTCTTCAAATTTAAAGACTTTTTAAACCTCTCTCAAGCAACATTCAAAATTTTTCTCAAAAATCACACTTGTTTATATGAATTTTAATATACTTATTTGCCAAATTCAAATTCTGAATGGAGCACAACCCTAGTATTTATATGTTCCTATAAGTTTAGAGGTTGCTCTTTAATAGCTCAGGAGATTTCATTTAAATTCTCATTTATGTTTCATTTAATCAAATCTTTCTATTAAACCAGTGCTTCTCAAGCCTGTCCCCACCACTGCATTTTTTTTTAAATGTCTCACTCCTTGAACACACCCAATTCAAGTCTTGCAATCTGATAAGTTGAATCAGGTGTTTAAGATGTGGGAGACATCCAGGACATGTGGATCCCAAGGACATGTTTTAGAAGCACTGTCCTAAACTTCCATAAGAATTTCTTTAATAGAAACAAAACTATAATAAAGCTATTCATGTTGAAGTAGCCGGCCCTACTTTTCCCGCTCTGAGCAGGATTCGAATCGGCGTCTCCGGCATGGGATGCGGGCGGGCTAACTAAGGGCGCTAAAGACTGCAATCTCTAGCGTGCCGCTTGAGGCCAGGGGAGTGAGGTTTACTCACACAACAAGCTGGCCTCTGTTACACACTCATCCCCCTAAACTTCACTCCCATCCAGGTCACGGCACCAAATGTAACCGGCCCTACTTGACTCACTCCGAGCGGGATTCAATCCAGCATGGGAGGCAAGTGCACTAACAAGGACGCTAAGGCTGCAGTCCCTAGTGTCAGTCGCCAGTGCGCCTCTTGAGGCCAGAGGAGTGAGGTTTACTTGCACAGCTCTTCCTATCTGGTCTGTGTTACATTGACATTGATAGCTCAGATAACATGGTCTTGAAAACTTGTGTATTAAATATTTAAGTAGTCTTTTTTGAGTAGAGTCTTCTACTTCTACTTTGAATTTTGTATTTTGACTTTTGGTAAACTTTGGTATTTGGTTTTATCTTTGGTTTTTTGACAAAGTTGGGATCTCTTTGGAAACTCTAGGAGAGACCTGATTTCTGGGGTCTTTTTTGTAAGGAAAACCCGAGAAGCAGGAGTCTTAAGCAATTTCATTGCAGTCTTACACTTGCACATTTAAGATCTCATTTGTAATATTTCTTTCTCATGCCACGTGGCATCTTGTTGTCAGGAGTGTGCCGGAGAAAGCGGAATGGTAGGATGCTCAGAAAACCAGAGGGAAGACTGTAATGCACGCACATGCTCGAGCTAAAACCAAAGAGACACCGCCAACATGCACAAACACACAGTGGCGTGAGGATAAGCAATGTATTAGTCATCTATTACAGGAATCAGTCTCACACTGGGCCTGTTTTCCAGTCTTGCTGGATGCCTTGTGAATTTCCACCCATGAAATAGAGCGGCTTTCTTCCCCCAGACTCAGCTCACAGAAACTCGCTGCCCACGGGAGACGGCTCTGACCTGGCAAATCTCTGCTTACAGTGGGTCAAATTCTCCACCAGCAGTGTGGATGATACAAAACATAATCCAGAAAAGAGAGGCGCAGCGAGTCTGACTTCACCCCATGAATGGACTGAATGGAGGAGTGTTAGCCGAGCTGGTCGATTTGAAAGCATGCACCTGGTGTGATTCAGGTGTGTGTGAAGGGTATTGTACATGCTAAATGGATTTCTCACCTCTCGCTCTTTGTGGAATGGACAGACCAGCCAAATCGCCCTCACTGAGAGCGCTCTCAAGGCCTCGGAATATATCCTCCCTACCAAGAATGAAAGAAACAGAGAAAGAGTTCGAAAGAGAAGGATGAAAAAAATGAGGTGTGTGAGAGAAAGAGAAGCAGAGAAAAAAAAGAAAACAAAATAGCGTTTATGGTTAAGGCTGCCTCTGAAATAATTTTCCATATCAGTGCAACTGCATGAGCCCAGTGGGAAAGGGAATATGATTTTCTCCATGCAGTGCCAGTGGAAAAGAAGAACTCGTATCAAAACAAGATAGAAGAATGCTGGGAAGAGAACGAGAGAGGCACTTGCTGGTCTTTGCATCAGGAATCCTGTACTGGGAGCGCTGTAGGACTGTTGTTAGTAGATCTTTTCTGGTTGGAAAACACACAAACCATCATTCAGTCATCTGTCCAGAACCTGTTTGGCCTGTCCAGTAGCCCGCCGAGATCTATTAAGCTTCGGCCTCTGTCTCCAGCTCGGCACGCCAGATCAATCCAGAGAGCAGAAGGGCTTGACTCCATGTTAATTCCGCCCACTCTCTTGGTTGCTCCGCTCTCGCCCCTCGGGTTGGGAAGCGGCTCTTGCTGAGCCCCAGGTTTTGGACAGCGTCCTGTCATTAGTTTATACTGAGAGCTCCATCTGATAAGTCCTTGCCTCTCTTCCCATGCCGACACTCAGGATAGAACAGAGGGTGGATCGGGGGGACGTGGAATGATATTTGGCCCCTGAGCCAAAGTGCTCTTGTGACAACAGGCCGATTAGCATGAAAACAAATGCTCGTAGCAGACAATTGAATCGTTCCCTGTTTGGAACAAATGGTGGCTTTGCTTGTTGCATGTAATTAGCCTAGCCGAGGCAGGCTGACAGCATCCATATGTCTGAGAGGGTGCGAGAGTGTGTGTGAGTTTACCGTAAGCGTTGGAGCGTAGAGCGCTAGCCACTAGCGCAGCATTTTTAGCAGGAGAGGAGCTGCAGGAAGCGGCAAAGGGAGGAAGAGAGATTTAATGAGGTAGAGAGCACGAAAAATGACAATTCAACATAGCTGCTGTTTGCTAAGATAACAATGAAGTGATGGCGACAGCAAGATGCTGATCCCGGGGGAATGAGGGCAGGTTTTCCTCATTAAAGGCCAGGGTGGTGTGGAGGGAGGGTGACGAGCTTGCAGACCTGTGATGTGGCCAGGTGGAAATCCATGTAGATAACACGGCTACTGAGGATGAGATTGATGTGTCAGAAAAAAAAAGAGCAAAAAAATAGTAAAGAGTACTAAAGTAGTAGGAGAGAAAGAAGCAGAAAACGTTATTGCATTAATTTTCTGGTTTATGCTAGTTAGAAAAGATGTCACCCAAATATTCACTATTGGAAATTACTTTTTTGTCCCAAGCAAGTGTGACTTTATATCGTTTAATGTTGCGATCAAGGTATTCATATTGCAACTTTATTTCGCCCAATGTGACTTTATATTGCATAATCGCAGCTTTAAATCTCTCTATGTGACCTTATATCACACATTTGCAGCATTATTTCGTACAATTGTGACTTTATGTCTCCTGATTTTGACCTTAATGTGACTTTATATCTAGGAATTGTGAAAGCCTGTCTCAAAGTGACTTTATTTCATGTTTTAAACTCTTAGAAAATACATTAAAAATCTCAGAAATACCTTTCTGTTTTTTACTCTGAGGCAGAAACATGCTTCCATAGATGGGACAGAGAAGGTGCAATAGAGAGAAGCAGGGAAACAGCTCAGGTCATATTCAAACCAGACCACTTCTCCGATGGCTGAGGAATCTGACTCATCATACCAGTTTAGAAGCCTGGTGTAGACATCAGCACGGTATCCAAAATGCCACATATGCTGGTCTTTTCAGCAGGGGTAGATTAGCATGAATAGCATGAGAGAAGAAAAGATGACTTTCCCCCCCGACCCAGTGTTCCTGCCATACCATAGTTAGGAGTGAAGGAGTTTATTGCTGTCTGTGCAAACTAATTTTTGGACAATGGTCTGTCTATGTGTGTGAAGCTGGTGTCCTATCTGCAAACCCTGAGTTGACCCAGACTATCGTGTTTGCTTTGTAAAACACTGTGTGTATGTGTGTGATTTTTTTTTTTTTGTGTATGGCTTTAATGTTTGACCTTGTACTGCTGTGTTTATCTCCTCTCGCTGGCTCTCGGTTTTGTTCTGAAGGTAGAGTGATTTTAGAGACTTGCTGATCATAGAGGGGTGTTTTTGCACCCAGGGGGGTTGATTCAAACATTCATACATGGAAATGGAAGGGCGGCAGTGCCAGCAGGGAGCTGTGTGTGTGTTGTGTCCTGGAGTGTGTACACGTCTGCTCATCACCGCTATTGTTTTGTCTGCTCTGTTTGACTCTCATCTCCGTGTTTCACACGTACACACACACACTCACACTCTCTGAGGATATGCTCTTTCAATAGTCTGGGTGTGATTTTTGATTGACAGCTAGTGTTTGAATTAACTGGGTTCTTAATAAGGGGGCTGAAAACCTGTCGCTGATTTAAAATGATACCCGTGTGAGTGCTGGCTTGTGGGAATGCTTTTAATTGATCCGCAATGGAGACGTAACAGCTATTTGTCATATTTGAAAATGTGGTTGGACACGTCCTCCCAGTTTTCCAAACCAAAATTATACGTAGTCCCAATCCAACATCTGGAGCTGATGAATAGCACCTACTAATTTTTAAAAAACAGAAAGACAGCCATTCAATTTCACCAGTGTTTTGTGGCCATGCTGGCTTATTAATGTTTTGTCCTTGTGGTTTTCAGAAAATCAGATCATGAGTTTCTTGCCAGGACTAAATTGTTCTTGCCAAACACCATAACCATCTCTTTGAAAATAATCTTAGGCCAGTACTCAAGGGCGATAGAGTTACCTTCAAATGTCTGTGCCATAAAAGTGGATGGGTTATTTTTCAGGTAGCGTGCTATAAACATGTTTACAGTTGAACTAACTTTCAGTCATGACAACTCTCGGAGTGGATTATTTCAACCGGCATTTATTGGCATGGGGCATGGAATATACATAGGCTTGACGAGATCTGCTACGCTGTTGCTGCTGCTGCTGAGCAAATACAATAATTTGTTCAGCTTAGTCAAAAATAACAAACAAAGGAAAGGCTTCTTCAAGAAATGGTAAAGCCCCCGTAGCAGATCTCTACAGGTGGGGCTGGGGAGGATGAGGAATAACAGAAGCTTTCATAATCGCGCAACGTGCCGATCGCAGGCTAGGGTACGATATATATGCTTACATTGATTTGTAAGTACTTCTGACTGATTGGCTGGTGCCACGGCATTGAAAGAACCAATCAGCTTTCGGTTAGAGTTTCATGCCTGAACTATGTATTTAAGTAACTTGCTCAGCACAATTGTCTTCAAACAGTTGCTCCGCCATGCAAGTAGTTAAAAAACTTACCATAGAAGACTGTTTATGCTTATTGCAATAGTGCCTCTTGTGGCAACTCTGAGAATGCATTGCATTTTGAGACTTTGCTAAAGATGGTGATTAATGGTGGTTAAATTCAAATGTGGCATTAAAATGGATGTTATTATTCAGGTATAAATTAACTATAAATAAAATCAACAAAATCAATAAAATCAACTATAAATGTTGTTATTTTTTAACTTTTAAATAAGTTGCTTAGCAAGAATCTGCTCTGCCTGACAGAAAACTAATCACAGAAAAAAAAAAATGTATGTTAATGCTCGCTAACTTGCCCCCTTGTGGCAACAAGTAATTGTGGGTTACACTTTATTTTAAAGTGTCATTGTTACTGTGTAATTATATATTTAAGTACTGAGCTTGTTATAGTGCCCCCTAATGTGGCAATACTGAGAATGCAACATGTAGTTGTTTTAACATTATGATTTGTAATTGGAGCCGATAGCCTTGTGGGCAGCGCTCTGACATGTAGCATGATTGCACTTTGGGCGACACGAGTTCGAGTCCAGGCTTGCGGACCTTTCCCGGTCCCGTTCCCCTCTCTTTCCCACTTTGCTTCCTGTTTACTCTATACTATCCTATCATAATAAAGGGAATAACACCAAAAATAAGTCTTAAAAAAACCATTATGAATCATATTTTGACACATTTGTTTCAGGCCTAAACCTTTATCTTACAAAAGAACAAATGTATTTTTTGCATTACTCATTCACTTCATGGTGTTGCTTCTAGACTATCCGTCATTGTTTTCTTTTTCTCTTTGGGTGGTGTGCAGTTCTGTTTCTTTACATGCACGATGCACTTTTACTGTCCAGCAAACGATGCTCCGTTGTTCCCGCCAGCTGTGCTGTCTGTGCCTATACAAACACTCCGACCCGCAGACCTGGCTGTCGGACTTCGGCGATAGATCTTTGGGTCTTTGGTTTTCTGCCGTGTGCAGTGCGCTTTCTGTCTACTCTTTTCTTTCATTGTTGCCGGTTTAAAATTCCCCCCTCTCCTATTTGTCTTTTTCTCAAATCGCCTTTCCTCCTCTGCGACATATTATTTCATGCCTCTGTGCGAGTTTTTTTTGTGTGGTTTGACGTACCTCATCCTGAGAAGCTGGGTTTAATGATCCTGCCATAGGACGACTCACACGTGACACACAGACACACACACCATTGTGATTACTTCAACTCCTTGCTGCCAAAAGTTTGTGGCAGTTCTGGGGTGTGGCGTGTCCCAAGCCTTTGGGAATTAACTCACTTCCAGTCTGACCTCCTTTTTTAAAATACACAGATGCAGAGTTACACACTCACACACTTACAAGACCACACACCCACTCATACGGCCTCTTCCCGATTCCCAGGGGAAGACGCTTCCTCTGATTTACAATTCAATTCATGACCAGGGAATACCACGGATGGCATATCATAACAGTGAAAGGTACAACAACAACAACAACAAAAAAATTGTATGCAGACAACAATGACGAATTAAATAAAAAATGTAAAATGAAAATCTGCCTTTTTTGGCACAACATTCACAAATTACATCACCAGGGAGGAAATTCCTCAACAGCAGCCAATCTCTAGTGGTTCTTGGAAAAAATGTAGCATGTTCTTCACAGTTTGAGCTGTAGTTGTTAATCTGTCCACTTTTTTTATTTCCTGCCTGTTTCAGTGTTCACTCAAAGATTTGAAGAAAAAAAGTAGAAATGTGCAGCAACCATCGTAGGTGTAAGCTGACCTTGATTCTTGCTTCCTGTCGTAGAGTACAGTATGGAGTAGTGATATGATTTAGTGGATCAGATCTCTCTAAAGCCCTGTTTGGATGAAATAGTTATCCCTGAGGAGATTACATAAATTTGTTCATCACAGATATTGTTTTATTGTATTAATTTTGTCCTTTTTTATTCTGTTTTCCCCCACAACCCTTTTCTTGACCAAAGTTAAAGAATCTACAATATTCAGTATAAACATTTGAAGTGACAAAAATCACGTGTGAGAAACTAACTGAAATGTATGTTTTTAGCCACTGAAACCTTGACACCTGCCTCAGCTTTCCTTGACAAGTTTATGAGAGAAGTTTTGAATTAGGCTAATCATTTGATCCAGTTGAATCAATTGGACTGATCTGGATCTTGAGTTAAACTTACTGTTATGATCATGTTGTTGTGGTTCTGGTTGTTTTCTTCTTTGGTTTTTGTAGGTTTGATTGGTGACTGAGGCGTGACTTGAGCACACCTGAATCTCTTGATGGCACCTTATTTAAACGTGCAGTTGTTGTTAGTCACCACCGCTATAAGATGCTGCTTCGGCAGTTTGCCAGACCAGTTTTGAGAATGTTGTTTTGTTTCGCATCCATGGATTTGTCCTATTATGATTGTTATTTTGTTTATTGTTGATGTAATAAATATTTTTTTTTTAGTTCATTTCACCACGTTGTCTCCCCTTAATGTCGCATCTTTGAGCCAGGTGTGACATATGGGGGCTCGTCCGGGATTCAGTGACCCAGTGATCCGGTTGCAGCAGTTAACAACTCACTGGAGGGGAAGATTATCAGTCAATGCCTTAAATTTCTGTTCAATACGCAAAACTATCATAGCTCTATTTCTTCTAGCAGCATATGTACAAATGTAATTTTAGAGTGCAACCTGGGGTTAGGCTTCCAGCGGGAGCAGGGTTACACATGCAGTGCCATGTTCATTTAAATCCTTCCTGTCTCTGCCATTTCTGTGTTTAGGAAGAGAAATGATTAATGACTAATGCTAATTTTACATGTGGATTACCCTAAATACTCTCATGTCAGTTTAGACTCATTCGCACAAGCGATCGGGCCAAAACCAAACGACTTCAAAAATATCCTCTCGTACGGCACAATCCCAAACTGACTGAGTCACGGTTTAGAGACGCAAAGCAAACAGGCAATGAGTGAAGTGTGCTGTTTCTGCAGACCCTGCCCTTCCTCCCTCCCAAAGGCTATTTATTATGACTGTGAAGAGAGAAAATATTGGGGTTTTTCTGGAGTGGCACATGTTTTGGGGGACAGTGAGATGTGGGGTTGTGTGAGAGCGTGGAACCCAGCTGTGTAAACACTCCCTCACTTCACACACACATATGCGGTAACCACTCCCCTGACAAAACCCTTAATATGAAGTCTCTTATGCCCCTCCTCCACTAGCTCTGCCATATAAGACATGTTCCAGCTCTCACACTAATGGAGCTACAAGATGTGTGTGTGTTTTTGTGTGTGTGTGTGATATTTACAGTTAGACTTTTGTGTTTGTGATTTTGTGGAGCTTGCTTACAGCTCGGTCACTCATGTTTACACGTTTACCTAGTTATCTCGGCAGGGATATCTGTTGTTCTTAAATTTAGTTAAATTTACTTAAATTTATGATTCATGTTCCATATGCGCCGGGGTCCTGGTCATCCTATCAGGGTTTATTTTGCAATATTAACTGTCTGACCAAATATTATCTTATAATTTATAATATACTTATTGCACAACTACTTACCAAGTAAATAATGGACATACAATATTGATGAGAATGAGCGAAATTGTTTTATTATGAGAGGAGAGAGACGACACAGAATGATACTGGCACAGTTATGCTGGAAATTGAGTGTTATCAATTTAGCAGGCTTTATATAAAATATTTGATAGCAGATTGACCAATCAGAAACAGGTATTCCAATTTTTTTCTTTCTGTTTATTGGGGGAAATAATCTATCGGCAATACCTAAAATAAATTCATACATATACATATTTTATTTTAACTACCTAAAGCGTAAATGATGTATGAATGCATGCATGTATGTATGTATGTATGTATGTATTTATGTGCACACACACACACACACACACACACGCACACACATTTATATTTTTATGTATTATATTTTTTCAAATAAAATACAATTTTATATATTTTTCCTAAACTATGTAATTTATTTGTTTGTTTATTTATTATAGCAAAATAATACTTTTTTATACATTGCCTAAACTATAGCATTTATTTATTTATTTATTTCAGGTAAATATAAACATTTCTTTAAATTAAAATTTTTACAAATGACAAAACTTAATCAAATATTATTTTATTTTATGTATATTTTTATTATCTCATACCTAAGCTATATATTATGTATGTATGTGTGCATGTGTGTATATATGGATGTATGCATTTAACAATATATAATTTGGCAAATTTATATGGTTTAGGTACATGTAAAATACGTTGAGTTTGTTTCTGTTACTCTTCGTTCTCTATTCTCTTCTCCACCATAGTTAGAGCAGCACTTGTGTTATCTCTCTCTGTTGAACTGAGTACTCAGCACCAGTAGACATAAACATCCTCCTGTGAAGAGAGACATAGAGAGAGAGAGACAGCTGTTGTAATGTACACACACAGACCCATTAGAACCTGGAGCTGTTGTGTGTGCCGATGGATTGCACTTCATTTGGATCTCTGACTTAAACAAGTAACACATAATCCAAACCTTTGACTTGACTTTTTTTTCCCTCTCTCTCTCTCTCTCTCTCTCTCTCTGTCTGTCTCACACACATGTCTTGTTCCACTAAAGGGCAGCGCTGGGGGACTCTCATTTGATGACAAGGCTGAACATGCACTTGTGCAATTGGCAGTTACGTGAGTGTGTATTTGTGTGTGGCAGACACTCGGGACTCCCACTCTTCAGGATTCTTCCTTTTAATTCCTTAATTGGATTAATGTTGCTCTGAGCCTGGAATCAGGCGATTAGTATGCACATGACCCGATTTCCTTAAGCGCTCGCACAAGAGTCACTCTCTCTCGTTCAGCCGAGTTTCGCACCACGGACATAAATAAACACACATTCCCTTTGGGGATCCGCCTGACAAGACAGCATCATCCTTTATAGCTCACTGTATTCCTGCCGTAATGACTCTGTCGCTGTTGTTTTTTCACAGTGACTGGGCTTCCCCAGGTTCAGCGTGCCTCCCCACACACGCTGTTTGGGCTTTCTTTGGCAGCCACATTTCTTTTTAGACCTCCCGCCATCCTTTCCTTTCCTCCAATCCCTCTGTTCATGTATCATCAGCATTTCATTTCTGCAGTTTGGTTTATTAGAAGTGGTGGAAGTAGGGGGGAAGTTAGTAGGATGGGCGAAAGCAATAATTTCAGCGTTTGCAGCTGACGCTCAGCCCACGACGTGCTCGAGACGGAGGGGGAAAAAAAGAGAAAAAAGTCAATAAAGCAAAGCAAACAAGAGGAAACATTTTATTAAAGGGAAGTTGGCGGAGGGCGTAGAGGAGAGGAGGAGTGAGGGCTTTATGTGCTGTTCAGATGGTTGGGTACGGCGGGTGTAGTGCAAATCAGACTTGTGGCATAAAGTCTGGTCCACTTTACTGCATATTTTGGCTAAAAACGCCCATCGAAAGCTACATTGAGTTTACTTTTGTCTCTATGTGCTATTTAGATTAAATCCAGTGATTAGTTCTTCCTCTCAAGCTCTCATAATATTAACCTGGTGCCTTGTAAACACTGTTTTGTTACTCTCCAGGCTGGACCTGTGTGTGCAATGAACTTGCATGGCTGTTGCTGTGAGTTTCAGATGTGCTTTCCAGTTTTCTGTTCAGACTATTCATCAGACGGCCAGTGTCGGCAGTCTGTGGTTGTGCTGTCTGAGGTTGAGGCTACCAGGATACCAATGGCGACAAGATGGTTGAATCATGTAGGAGTATTTAGGTTCACATAAGGGTGGATCAGGTTTCCCTTTCTCCCTGCTTTCATTCGTTCAGTTTGAATTTATCATAGATCGAATATATTTAGCTTCTCCATGTCTCTAGGATTTCAGGGCTGAATGAGCAACTGCTGTGTTTTTCCAGTGTTTTCCCGAAAAATTCAGTGTTAATCTCATCAACGATTTTAATTTTTATTTTGCTGAGATAAGCAATGTGCATCGGTTTTAATCAGAAGTAGTTTCTGAAAATATGAGGTTAAAAAAATGCAAGATTTTTTTGACAATCTAGTTTAATATAAAAATGTTAATCTTGTCAACAAAATTACAGACAATGGTCATTAAAGAAATGTTTGTTAGTTCATCAAATAAAATGTCGATTTTAATTAAAATATGAAATTCACAAAAATATTGGTTGAAAAAGCTATATATATATATATATATATATATATATACAAAAAAATCAAATGTTTAAATATTTAGTTAAATTTTCTTGTCAAATACACTTTTTTGTTTTTATAAATGCATAATCTCATCAAAAAAAATTGTCAAATGTATTTTTAAAGTTTTTTTTATTTCGTTGAGGTGGAAAATGTGCATCAGTTTTAATTAAAATATACAGTTTATCAAAATATAAGGTGAAAATGCAAGATATTTTTTTTTTTTCTTTTTTAAATAAAATCTAGTTTTAATTAATATATAAATTAAGTACTCGTCAACTACATAATTTGTATAAAAATTTCTGTCAAATTAGATGCCTAATTGACTATGACATAATTAATAAATGTGACATTAGGAAATGTTGATTAAATTTAATGCATATATACACACACTATATAGGCCTATATATTGTGTCCTAACTGTTGACCTAACTAACTAACTGGAAAAGACCTTGTACATTTGAAAGTGGTGGATTTTGCCAGAATTGTGGAGACCACACCCATAATGCATTGGTGAATACTGCACAGTCCTTTCATTTCGGGAACGGAACCCATGGGAAGTGGGTAGGGACATTTGGGAGAAGACGGCTATAATGTGTGCTGGGAATTCTCCAGCTTAGATATTACCATTTCATGTAGCGGTAAACTGTTCCTAGACCAGCTCAAAAAGGCTACTTTCATCCCGAGGCGAGTGAGTGGGTGAGCGGAGACAAACTGTCTTGACGGCTGTGATCCCAGCATCCACCCCGGCTCCAGCGGCCTAACATCTTTCCAGACCTGTAATTCCGCTGGTCTTTTCCTGCTTTCTTGACTTTTTTTTTGTTTCCTGCTTGCTGTCATTTTTTGCCTAGGGCTTGAGCTGTGGCCTGGTGCTCTGTTTATCTTGTGAGAGCACTCATTTAGTAATTTCACACCCATAAACGTCTTCCTTAACCTCATCCCCCTCACCCACGTTAATTAACTTTTATCAGTTTAGGAAATGAAACCGCACTCGCCTTCACCTCGCTGTTTAATTGGTGGTGTTGGTTGTTTTAGAGGACACAAGGGCAGGGTCTTTGTCAAGGGAAGACTCACAGGAAACCACAGCGGTATTCACTGAAACTAACAACAGTGTGTTCATGCGTGGCGTTTTTTCATCTGCACAGAATTCTCTGTTGTTAATCTTGTAAATGTTGTGCAGACATCGTCTTAAGCGCAATTCGTTCTATTGAGTTCCATGTTTAATAAGCTGGTTTGATGATTCTATATGCTGCATCGCACCACGAGCGAATCATCTCCGGTGAGCTGCCTTATCTTTAAATTATATTATGTCTGAAGTTTATTAAAGCCGTGCCTCTGTAGCATATAGGTTAATCAAACTTATTGGAGTGTTGCAAATTCGCTTTGTTTCTTTCTGTGTTGAAAAAAAACAAAATATAGATGATGTGTTGGAAATGTAATGACTTCTCCGTGTGGTTCGTATGTACCGTGCATGTGTAGTGGATTTGATTTAACCCTTGTTGGCTTGAATGTATAAAGTCTTGCGCATTTTCCTTCGGGGAAGAATACAGTTAAATCACTTTGATGCTAATCGATCCAAGGTTTCCTTATTATCATTCCACACCATCTTTTTATGCTCTTTTTTTGTGCATCTGTGTTTTTTTGGGGTGATTT
Source organism: Rutilus rutilus (assembly GCF_951802725.1). NCBI lineage: Eukaryota > Metazoa > Chordata > Actinopteri > Cypriniformes > Leuciscidae > Rutilus > Rutilus rutilus. Next base: position 29,230,217 of record NC_140224.1, on the reverse strand, counting down.
AGGTCAGTGGTTCTCAACATGGTTTTGCTTCAGGACCCAGAATTTATATTTGGATATCAAGTCAATTTTAAAAGTCTGTTGTTTTCTGTGCTAACTGTGGTTTGTTGCAGTTTATTCTTTGCATTTAGCATTATTTTGTATATTAGAGAGTGTATTACGGCCTGTTTCTCATTCTCCTTTGTAGGTCTTGTCGCAAAGTGTGTGTGTGAGAGAGAAGCTACAGCAGAGTGATCACAGGGACTTCATTATGGGCACAGTGTCTTAGAACAGACTACACGCTTATGCTACAAAACTCTCTCTCTCTTTTTCTTTTTTTAGTCATAGTTCTCCCCACAATTGCACTGTAATTGTCTAATTTGGTTAGAATGATTATTTTAGGCAGAAAATAATCTTCATGTATTTTCTCTTTGTAACGGCTGCACTGTAATTGTGAAGGTCCACTTCATAATTTTCAGTAATTCAATAATTTGGTCATTCCGTGGTTTTGTCTGATTTTTAACCATTTTTTAATTTCGTCCTGCAGGCAGTGGACTGATAGGGAACTCCCCTGCCTCTTTCATGGGAACATTTCTGGCCAGCAGTCTGGGATCTCCTCCCTCCCATCCCACCGGACCCCCATCATCCCCCTCTTCTCCACCCTATCGCTCTGGACCTCACTCCACGGCCCCGTCACAGATCTGGTTCCCCCACTCACATGAAGGTGATCTATCTATCTATCTATCTATCTATCTATCTATCTATCTATCTATCTATCTATCTATCTATCTATCTATCTATCTATCTATCTATCTATCTATCTATCTATCTATCTATCTATCTATCTATCTATCTATCTATTGTTCTTAGACCTTTTATCAATCTATACTGTCCTATTCTTCTATACTGGTCTTGTATAAATACCCAGCATGCTTTCTATATCGATCATAACCTAACATAACGCTCACATAAGATTCAGTGTGCTGTGCTATATTAGTGTACTCCTGTCTTCATTTTTTATATACAAGCGTAATTATGTTTTCCCCTTATGTGCACTCCGTGTGCTTATGTTTCAATTTAGACTTTCCTGTCCATAATGTGCAATATGTTCTTTTAAACATTTATAGATCTTTAAATAAATGTGTATGCCTTTAGTGTGTGTCTGAGTGTAGTGTGTTTTTGTGTTGCACATGCCTGTTCTTTTTAAATAGTATGCACAGCTGAGCACTTGCTATTGGTATTTTCACAGATTCGTATACAACCGCGTTCAAGTGTATGTGTGTGTGTGTGTGTGTGTATCAGTGCGGGTTAACTGCTCTGTATCTGCGGAGCTCTTGGCAGCTGGCAGAATGGAACAGTAATTGTGGTTGGCAGCGAACACAGTGGTGTTACTGCTGGCACCCAGCGCTACTGTAACTGAATGACTGAACAAATCTGCGCGTGCGAGACAGAATGAGAGAGTTAGAGGGAGAGGAAAAAACGTGGCGCCGTAGCCGACCAAGAGCATATTCTTCTGCGCGGAGAGCTTTATATAAACCATCAATAACCTACAACAATAACAATAATCATAAATATAATGATGATGCTTCTGATTATCACCATTAAAATAATAATAATAAAACTAATAGCAATAATATTAATAACAGAATGTGTCTATAATGATAAAAACGGCCCCATCGTGATGATAAGAGCTCATTATCTGAATCAGTCTTTAATTGTGCTTAGCCCCTTGAAGCAACTGATTGGATGGTTTCGTTTCCCCCCCAGCCGTGTCCCTGCACTCCCTACTTCATTTGCATAAAAAGCATGTCATCAAAACGAGCCATGCAATTACCCCAGCCCCGTTCCCCTGGAGACGGTCCAGCTACCGATGATGTGACGCCCCACCTGACCCATTAGGCCAGGGGGGTGAAAGGGGGAGGACAGGAGAGAAAAGCGTTAGTTGATTGGATGCAGCGGGATCTCCTGCGCGGTCCAGGAAATTGTTAATTAATATTCATTAACTTTATGAGGATAGTGCTGTAATGTCTGTCGGCAATTTAGTAAATTACCTTAAAAGCAACACACACAAAAAAAGGCGAGGAAATGCATTTTGAGCATCATTGTAATGGGATTTCACGATGAAGTTGAGCTGGTCACAACGGCCGCGTGGACACCAGACTGCCAAGAGACATTGCAATGTGAGGCTCAACATTAGAGGCTCGCTGTTTTGGGGGGTTGATGTGGGGTTTCCTCATCCAGGCCCAGAGGTCTCGTGACCCTTACGGTTAAACCCAACTGCAACGGTCTACTTCCTGCTCAGACAACCGACACTCACACACATCTGTGTGTGGATTTGTGTGGATACGTGAATGCGGTTTTAACTGAGAGATGCCGATGGTTAGAAGCATCACCACAGGGAGGTGCTGGCTTCCGGACCCTGCTGAGTGTGCGTGTGCGCGTGTGCGCGTGTGTGTGTGTGTGTGTGTGTGTGTCCTCTCTGCCTTTTGGCCCCTCGGCTCCTCTTTTGGCTATGAACAGTTTGTGGTCAGGCAACACTTTTCAGTGCCTCCTTTATCTCTCCCGGTCAGGTGTGTGTCAGTGTGTTTGTGTAAATTAGTGTCTGAGAGAACGTGTGTTTGTAGTCATATCATAGAAATAAGCCAACAGTGAGACATGCTGGCTCTACCTAACTGATAACCAGATACCTAAACGCCCAACCGCCCCAAGGCAGACAGATCAGCCAGAGGTGTGTGTGTTTTTCAAACAGAAAACACAAGATATTGAGTTACACTCCAAATATTCGATGATCGAAGTTTACGATGCTCTTTTCTATGCAAGTGAAGTATATATAGTGTCTGTCAAGCTCCAAAAAGGACGTAAAAGCACCATAAAATTGTCCCACATGATGTCTGTGCTATCATATCATAGCTTGTGGCAAACAGACTGAATTTTAGTTGTTATAGACCTCATGCACCAGAGAAACGTGCAGCCATCTTTTGAATTTTGTGTTTGAACTTTTCTGTTTTTCTTTGGCATAGCTGGTGAAGAGTATTTAGCTGTTGAAGTAACAAAAGTTATCATGAGCATTATAATGTTTGAAGTAAATGTCATAATGAATGTTAATAGACTAGGACGTTTTTAAAACGAGTGGTTCATTCATAAATCCGTAAGATCTTACCTTCAAGTGTGGAAATACAATCCGTAAGACAGAACACAACGAGATCGAAAAATTATTCAACGTATCGGAAAAAGGAAAAATGTCCATCAGTGAATTGGTGAAAAAAAAATCACACATGCATGGATGAATCACAATGAGTTAGAAAATAGAGTTCATTTTTATTTCATGCCAATTTGAAGTGGTAGAGTCGGTGAGTTGAATTTGAGAACCGAATCCAGTTTCACTAATTTGTCCTTTTGATTTGGATATTTTCATTGAATCGTTTTATCCAGTTTCTCAAAACCAGTATGAATATGTTCATGAATCATGGTTTTGTGAAACCAGATGAATCAATGAAAAGATCTGATTTAAGATAATGTCATGAACTCTCAAAGGCGGAAGTCAAGATTTTCAGTGAACTACGACTTCAATTTTGGTTTCATTTACACACACACATCTATCGTATGATTTCAAAAGAATTTCATTATATTGAAAATAGTGTGCAAAATATATTTTTTTAAAAATCAAATTTTGAGTTCCATGGAAGAAAGAAAATCAAACAGTTTAAAATGACAAGTTCACTTTAATTCTAAGCATGTTTTTCAGAGGGAATTAAGATTTTTAATTGTGCTGTTTTTTATCCATTTATCCATTAGTGTTTTCCCTTAGAAATAAAGTGCGTTCCCTTACGATCAAGTTAAAAGCAACCTGGACACCTGTTTTCCCATCTGTGTGAACCCTCTGAGGAACATCAGGTTGCGATTGTGCCTGACCAGAGGATGCTTTCGTTTATTCTGTCCCTCTTTCTTTCGCACACACACTCTCACACACACATGTGCCCTCTAAATCCTCTAAACAAGTGTTGTGTGAGGCATTAACCGCACAGCTGAGTGCTTCGCTGGGTGTTAATAAAACGCCCGGAGCAGGTAGAAGTGAAGTCGGAACAGCAAAAGATTCGGAGAGTTTGTACTTTGAGTGTGCGTGAGGGTGTTAGGTAGGTCTGCGCGCTACGTTTGTGTGAGAGAGAGAGAGAAAGAGAAAAAGGAGAGCAAGGGAGTTGGCTCAAAGCAACAGAGAGGGGATCACCTTTGAAGTCCCAGCTGGTGGAGGAAGCCAGGCTTGGCTTGGCACATTGCATGCAGTGACTGTGAATGTGTGTGTGGAGTGTGTTTAGCCTGGGAAAAGACATGGAGACAGTTTGTATATTTCATAATAAATGAGAGAGTAAGAGGAAAATAATTGGTTACAGTAGCTCATGTACACCCACTCAAATATATGTTATCCCACACACACACACACACACACAGAGTCTGTCCAAATGATTGTTTTTAAGGACTGAATCCAGGAAGCCCCAATCGGCATGTTGCCAGCTGGCCGAACTCCAGTGTCTGGCGCCCAGCCAACGCACAGATCTGCCACCCGAGACTCTCTCTCTCTTTTTCATACGTGTATTCTCTTTCTCGCCGTCTCATTGTCCATCTTTCTTTTATCTCTCACTCATTCAATACCTGAGTTTTTTCTCCCTGATGTACTGAACCACTCTTCCTCTACATTAATGTTTTTTTTTTTTGTTCGTTCCTCTCTATTTTTCACCTTCATCCATGGCTCTTCCCTTTTAAAACTTTGTTGCTTTCGGGTTCTAACACCTTCTCTTACCATTGATTATCGATAGACCATCATCTTTCATTATCTTTTTCACCTGCTTCTCTCTTTTTATTATTTGTCTATTTTCTTTTTACATAAAACCTTCCTAACTCAAAAAATAGATGCATTAGTCTGAAAAAAACATCACAGCTTCCACGAAAATTGTAAGCAGCACAACTGTTTTCAACATTAATAAAACGACATTATTTTCGAGCAGCAAATCAGCATATTAGAATGATTTCTGAAGGATTAATGTTAATGGCTGTAGAAATTTCAGCTTTGCCATTATAGGAATAAATTACATATTAAAATATAATATAAAAACATGTTGGTAGTAATACTTTGATAGAGCCCTACATTTTTTAAATGCCTAATCAAGTTAAAAATCATCAAATGCACTTCAGGATGTGATCCCTTAGGCTAATGAACTATATTACTTGCTGGAAAGAATTGTTTATTTCAATTACGATTATCTAAAAATAAATCTTACTATTTATTGAACATAATAGTCTTTTATTGTATCGCTGCTTTGCCGTGTATCAAAGCAATAAGCCACCTGAGGGTGTTCGTTAGTGGTTTTACCACAGATTTTGATGTGAATCGGCCTTTTGTGGCTTATTGCGTCTTCTTTCTTGCAGCCAGCCACAGTGGCCACATTCTGCAGCCGTTGATTCAGCACATCTCGCAATTAACAGAGCTGACAAGATCCCCTCCCCTCGTCCTCCTCTTCCCCTCTCTGTTCTGCTCTCTCCTCCCTCCGTCTGCCGGCTTCGTTCTGCCGCTTTGCTTCAATTAGTGTGATAGAAGATCAGAAGTGCGTCAGCCCTGTTTTGTAATTTTTTATATTGTACTTCTTTCTCTCTATATCAGTTTAAACAATGAATTTTTAATGGCATAACAAAATGTGTATAGCAAAAATTAAATACAGCAATATTTATTTGTTTTGTAGTGTTTAGAAAAGTAAAGGTAAATACATTTTAGAGAAAAATTAACAAACATTTATGGTAACACTTAAAGCCTTTATGTATGACGTATAATAAAGGTATTCATGATGTTCGTTATAATGCATTATATCTTTTGAAGGTGTAATATGACTGTGGTTACAATTATTCATGAGACCATACGATTCATTATAAGGTGCATTACAATGCATAATTAATACATTAAAAATACTTTTATAATGCATTATACATAAAGGCTTAAGTAAAGTGTTACCCAATTTACTTTTAATGAACAATTGTGAATTAAGTAATGTAACTTAAAGGAATAGATAATCAAGATGACGAATGTTAAATATAATTAAAGGAAATATGTGAGTAATTTTAATAATTTAATTGTAATAATCAACAATAACAGAGGCACGCATCTCTCTCACACAGTCTCTTACTCTTCTTCTTTTTTATTTTTTGGTCAGGAATCTTTGTTCACATATATACGATTACAGGGCTGTACGTGTCTCTGTGTGACTATTGTTCTCTTCCTGTAAGTTGCATGACATGCAGTTTTGTACTGTACATGGATGTTGAGTACATGGACTGTAATCTGAAGCACTTTATTGTGCCCTGCATGTAAAGGTATATGATTGTGTCGTGGGTGCCGGTGGAGCTGGTATTGAGTTACACTCACAGCACTTCTTAATGATTGGAACAGATTGACTAGTTAATTTAATTAAATTTTCTCGGTTTATTACTGGTACTTTTTTTTTTTTTTTGTCACTGATTTAGTTATTTATATTAAACAGTCCTAGCAATAAAATATGTTGAAATTGAAATTAGTAATTAGAAGTATTTTACAGAGAAAGATGGAGGTATGGAGTGGCTGTTAATAATTTGTTTATAATTTCTCATAGACTAAAGAGAAAATTACCTCCATAAAATAAACATTGGCGCTCAGCTCACCAGGGTTAATGTCTGTGTGCATATGATTGAATAGGTAGTTCTGTGTAGCACACACACACACACACACACACACACTCAACCAACCACAGATCCTCTTTGACTTTGTTTGGGACACTGTCCAACACTCCCCACCTGTACTTTTCACTGCTTCTCAGTCTTACAGAACAAAAACAGTGTCTTGGCTTCTGAGCCCAATCTCAGTTTGATCTGGCACACTGAGCTCCTGTGGCTCCATCATTCTTCATTTAGATGAATACAGTTTTCATTCAGACTGGGGAGCTGTAGTTTACAATAAGTGTGTTTGATTAGTTATGTGTGTGTGTGTGTGTCTCGTCACTCTAGCCTATAATGGTCTTTGCTGGACTGCATTTATTGCTCATCATTAGAGTGTGATTGCTTTCAGACTGCCGTGCTGCTCTGCTCTAATTGTTGGCATTTAAATTAATTGTGGAACGGAGGGATTGGGGTGATTGTTGCCTCCTCTTCTCCTCTCTTCTCTTCTCTGGTCTGGCATCAACTGTGGTGGTCTGGTCTGGTCTGTTCAGTTCCCATTTCCTTTTTATCTCCTTTTTGTCTCCTTTTTGAGACTGCACACTACCGTTCAAAAGTTTCTTTTTAAAGAAATGATTACTTTTATTCAGCAAACATGCATTAAATTGATCAAAAGTGACATTTAAGACAAAAAATGCTGTTCTTTTGAACTTTCTATTCATCAAAGAATCCTGAAAAACCGATCATGGTTTCCATAAAAATTAAGCAGCACAACTGTTTTCAACATTGTTAAGATTAAGAGATGTTTCTTATAAGCAGCAAAGCAGCATATTAGAAGGAAAGATTTCTTCAAGATCATGTGACACTGCAGACTGGAGAAATAATGCTGAAAATTCAGCTTTGCCATCACAGGAATAAATTACATTTTAAAATAAATGAAAATAGAAATAGTTATTTTAAATTGTAATAAAATATCACAGTATCATTGTTTTTACTGTATTTATGTTCAATTAAATGCAGTCTTGGTGAGCATAAGAGACTTTTTAATAATATTAAATGTAAACGTTAATGTATACATGTGTGCACGTGCTCAAGGACATACACACGTTTACAAATGACTGTGGTGTTTAAATTTCTATTTCCCTGTCCCTCGTCTTTGTGCATGTTCACGGTAATGTGTGCGTCTCTCTGTATCTACGCATGCTGCAGGAGTGTGTGTATGTGTGCGCTCCGCGTAAGTGTGTGTCGATAACATTGAAATTCAGTGGCTGTAGGAAACAGGTGCAGCCAGAAGGCCCGATATTACACATCTGGACTCCCCTGTGATGTCACTGTCAGCAGGACGCTCCACTGGTGTCAATTAGTAGGAGAGGCAGGAGAGGGGGAGATCTCCTTCCCTGCTCCTTTGTCTCTCAATCGCTCTTTCTCTCTTCCAGACACACTCACACATGTACCTACACAGTCACTTACGGTCTGTCTCCCTCATAATCTGCCTCTTGAAATGATATGCTCTGTCTCTATCACACTCACACTCCCTCGTTCACATCTCTTTCTCACTTTCACCCTCTTGCTCGTGATTGATATATGTGTTACACAAAGGTTTAATTCATGCCCCGAATGTCTGTTACTATAGTGAAAGTCTTAACAAAGGTTCTTGAGGTGTGTGTTCATCAGTTCTACCAATCACAAAACAGTTGGTCATTGCTGCTGATAAAAACTCTCTAATATCGGCTGATGATTGATATGGCACCAATAAATCGTGCACATCCATCGTCTTTTTCCAGAAATTCCTATTGTGTCAGGACTGATGGGGTCACGACAGTGTGTGTGTTTTGTAGGCTATGGGACAATGGCTCTGTGGAATGCTGAGGATGAGCATTATGGACTGTTGTTTACTTTGGCCCCGGACCGTTAAACTTTTAACTGCATCCAATTAAACAGTGTGCAAGGACAGGGTGTCTCAAGCAAATACATGCACAGAGGAACACGCACTCAAAAAGACACCGGGATACTCTCCCCTCAAACGAGTACCATTTCACTGACAGAAAAAATCACACACACACACACACACACACACACACACACGACACACACACACACACACACACACACACACACACACACACACACACACACACCACAGATGGCCTATAATAGCTCTGTGTTGTGGGCGGCTTAAGCATGTGACCCTTGTGTGCCTGGCCATTGACCTCTACTGGTCTGTGGTTGGGTTTCAGCCATGTGCTTAGTTTACACATAAATACACCCCACTGTAGCCTTCACTATCTCAGGAAACAGTTCAGTGTCCTTGAAGATTGGAGTCAGAGACTAGAGTCAAGCTGAGCGGCCATTTACCTCTCATTGAACCAGTAGGATGTGTGTGCATAGCTGTTAAATGAGCGTGTTGTATTGGTTTGTGTCTGTGAATGTGTCTCTCTTTATAAATGTGTGTGTGTGTATATGTGTGTGTATATATATATATATATATATATATATATATATATATATATATATATATATATATATATATATATACTGTATATATTAGTTTTATGCACTAAAGTCAAAGGCAAAGCTTTCTGATGATATTATTATTGGTTATTGAGTCAATAATAGGATGCTATTTTTGTATTGTCTATTAGTTTATTCAAGAAAAAAAAAATGCAATTCATACATGCAACTACTTGAATACACCTCTTTTATGATGAGTGTCTTTTTATTTCTGAATTAAAATTATTTTTCATAGTTCAGATCGTAAAATATCATGCGTTGCGACTCCCCAAAAACTTGATATTTATGTATTAATAATTCATGAAATTTGTAAAAAGTACTTTTTACCTTGAAAAATATATTTAAAAACTTTTTGAAAATAAAGATTAAGATTATTTTTAAAAGTCTGTAATTTTAAATAATTGTAAACAGAAGTTCTAAAAGCTCTTGTTTAGATGAGCTACTCATAAATGTCGAGTAAAGAACTGAACTTGTTTGTGCAGGGGATTCTGGGAAAGGTTGTACCATGCTGTAGGGCTTCATGAACCTGTGTCCAACCACAGCAAAAGGCCAAAACTGTCACTCTCTTTTGTTACATTTGTTTATCCTGACAATGTTCTCTCCCCTCTCTCCTTTCTCTCTCAGCCCCAGGGTATCCCCGCTTTTCAGGGAGTCTAGCCCCCACCTTCCTGTCCATGAGCCCCCTCGATCACCATGGCAACAGCAGCGTACTCTATGGACAGCACCGTTTCTATGACACTCAGAAAGGTGAGTGAGGTTAAATTTCTCCTGTCAAGCAACAGTAAACAGTTTATGTAAAAGTATTTGTCTAAATTTCTTTCTTTCCTAAGATTTCTATCTACGAAGCCTCCCGTCGCAGCCGCACCTTCTCTCCACCAATCACAGCCTCCCACCATTATCTAGGACCGCTCTCGCCCACCCTTTGGACTCCTGCAGTCGTGAGCGGGAACCTGGGAGCACAGCATCCCAGAAGAGCTCCAAAGAGACAGGTGTAGCAGAGCGAAGAGTAGCACCCGGAGGGAAAGAGAAAGAAAAGAGTAAACAAGAGTCCAAGCAGGATCGTCATCATCACGGTCCTCCCACCCTTCACCACCACCACCAGCACCATCCACAACACCACCCCCATGGCCTAGAAGAAAATTTTCGGCACAAAGATGATCCCAAGACACTTAGTTCCTGTCTGCTTAGCACCAAGACCCAGAATGGCTCTGATCCAGGTGCCACAACCAGGGGCTCCCTGCCCAGTTGTGTGGGGCCGGGGGCCTCAGGTCTGGGGACTGGCCGGCAGACCAGTGGAGATGGTCATTGTTGCAAGGAGGGAGTCAGTGGAGAGATGCGAATTAGTGAGCAGCCCTCAGACTGTCTTCGCCACAGTGCCATGTTGGGCCATGCCCACCCAGTGCCCTACTCCATGCCCCCTCACCTGGGCCTAGGGTCTGCCGTCGGAGCATCCTGGCTACACCCAAGTCATCCGCACCATCATCATCCTCATCATCCCCACCCAGATCTCTTCTGCCCACCACCCCCTGCTCCACTAACCATGCCCACTGCTCAAGAAAAGAGCCTTGGCAGGGACTCTGAGGTGACAGGGCCTACGTTTGTGCCCTCTGTGGGGCCACTGAGAGACAAAACCAGTGGACCATTCCAGCTAGGAAACCCTCACTGTCGAGGTGTGGGAGGTGGGATGGTCGGGGGTGGTGCAGGGAAAGAAATGAAAACTCCTGAGAGGAGTAGCAGTGGAAGTCGAGCAGCTACCCTACTGCCTCCTCCGAGTAGCTGCCAAAGAAAATGTTCCCAGCAGCAACACACATATGGCAAAGCAGACAAGAGCCCAGACTGGCCCCCGGGCCCCCATTCACGCACAAACGAGGTTCAGCACAGTCAGAATAGGCATCCCCACTCGGCTCGTTCATGTAGTTTGGACAGCACTGAGGAATCTGATGCCTTCCGTCCCTCTCTGCCACAGGGGACGAAGGGTGGCCACCAAGCGAAGAGTAGCATTTATGCCAGCACTCCACCTTTCCGGGACTGTACCCACTCAGGTCCGTCGAACAGGGCTTCGTCCGAAGGTAAAGGTGCAACAGAGATTGAGTGTACTCTTCAGAGGAACAGTCAGAGAGTTGCACGGATACGTCATCAGCAGCACAGTAACAGGGCTAGCACTGGTGGACAGGGTCCAGAGTTGGAGCATAGCAGCAGCGCACAAGACAAGAGGAAGATGGACTTGGAGTCCAAGTCACAGGGACACAGCGGGCAACAGACCGGCAATCAACCGTCCTGGGAGGTGCAAGGACACCCGACTCGGCTGGATGAAGAACCGCACAAGGCTTACAACTCTCTGGGTGCTGTTTCCCAGACTTCACGTGGGGACCAAGGGCCTCTTCCCCCTCTAACCGCCCCACAGGAGGCCACACTGGGCCACCAGGGACCTGAAAGCAATGCCATGAGTAGTCTAATGAAGTACAGCAGCCAGCAACCACTGCTGTTCTCTCAGAAGAGCCCGTTTGGTGGCCTGGGCTGCATCAAGCAGGGGGCAGTAACTGGGGAGAGGAGCGAGAGAAGCGACAAAAGTGGGAGCGGAGCGAGCAGTGCTCTACAGGAGGCGAATCAGACCCTGCCCCCCAGGAGAGCCTCATCATCTGGGGAGAACGCACGTTTGGAGCGGGCGGGCAAGGACTCAGGGGAAGCTCAGGGGGAGGGAGAGGTGCGACAGCCCCCTGTAGGGATAGCAGTGGCCGTTGCCAGGCAGAGAGAGCCCCTGTGCCGCCTGCCAGACGGGCATCCCACCCACAGCCACCATAGCAGAGTGATGCCCAGCATGAAGGGTAAGCGACTCTCGACAGGAGGTCTGGTGTGTGTGTACAAGTGTGTGTTCTAACAAGCTCTACATTTTTCAGTTTACTGGATATGCTTGATGAACTTTTGTAAACTTCTCATGCAAAAAAAAAAAAACATCTTGAGATTAAAGGAATGGTCACAAATAAGATGTTTTGGTTGTTAATCCAAACTACTTGTCATCCCATGATATTTTGTAGGTGTAACCTTGCCAGATTGTGTTTTTTAGGTGTTACGGTGACTGCCAAATTGCTCTTAAATCTTCATTAGGACACAGTGTACAATATTCTCATATAAACACATGCCAAGATCATACAAATGTAGGATGACAATTAACAGCCACCTGTTAAGTTAAACATGCTGAATAGCTATTACCCAGTTGCAACACCTTGGCTGTGTCTAATAGTTGGCTGTGTCTGAAAATGCTACTTTTATACACAGTATAAAGAGACAGCAAGACATGAATGCAATAAATGTACTTTTCGGTGCCTTTGATATCCCACTATCCTGTACCTCTGGTTTGGCATTTGATTGAAAGAATATAAATGTTGTCTGAACAAGTGAAATTACTAAATAAATTATTAAAGGCAAATTAGTTTTAAAATGTACATAATGGTATATATCACATAATGGTGCGTCGGAAGGTGATTTTAAATCAGTTTTAAAGGTTTCTTTGAGTCAATTACTAACTGGGCAGCTAGGCAGGTTGTTGCCTTTGATTTCAGACATAGCCACTGAGACTTTTGCCACAGGATGGTCTTATTTTTATGGTCTGTGTTAGGTGTTGGACGCCCAATGTACCCGCTGGAGCGGGAGATGGATGAAGACAGGAAAAGAATCTGTGAGGAACAGCTTGGACTTCCTCCATTTGACAGAGAGCGAGAACTCCTCCTCAGGTATGGCTTTTAGTCATATGATGTTTCCAAAGATCAACCTGCAGAGTCAGCATGCTACAGTGTAGTTTTCCTGCCTGAGAGAGTAACATTGTGTCATTTTGATGGCCTCCCCTCAGGGAAAACAAAGACAGAGTTGAGTTTGCCAGGATCCACCCCTCCAGTAGTTGCCATGGAGATTTGACCTCACACCTTATTGTGCCAGGCGGTAGCCAATTAGGCACTGAGCCATCTGCTCACGCCCACCCCGCCCATCATCACTGGATGCCTCGGACAGGAAGTCCCTCCCTCTGGATGGGTCACTCTTATGGTGAGCAATTGCCATCTGTTTTTACTGTTTTGATGATATTAGATTACAATATACTTCATGGTCTTGTTGAATTTCTGCATGTGTTGTTTAATTAGTTTTACCCTACTAAATAATCAATGAATTGCCCATTAGTATTGAAACTTAAGCCAAAATCTTTCATCATTAAGCAGTTTTCCATGTCTGTTCAGGTCTCAGTCATGCAGCATTGCACCAGAACTTGACCCCAGGCTTCTCTGCAACCATGCCCAGCCCCTTGCAGCCAGTCTTGCCCCTGCCTCAGGACCCCTCCGCCGCCCTAGTGGTATTGCCTACCGAGCCAGCAGCACACCCTGCCACTCATCACCTTGGTAAATTTCCCAAAATTACTGATATTTTAATTATCCCAGGAATTGCGCTTTTCTAGCAACAATGCCAGTAGGTTAGGATATAAAGTGTATGGAGGTTATTCAGTTCCACATATATTCAAAGACCATGCAAATGAAGAAAAGCTAAAATATTTGTAATTGTTTGTGCAGTTTTTTATTTATTTATGTATAAACCACTTTAGACTTGTTGTGAATAGTCCTTAAATGGATAAATGGCCCAAAAATGACTCTCACCTTGTTCCAAGCCCTTGTGACTGACTTTTTCCAGTGGAACACAAAAGCAGACTTTTGAAGAATCATCACACAGCTTCATCCAATGATCAATTAATAACTAGAAATAAACAGAAATTTCTTGTTTGGGGGAACTTTTCCTTTAACACCAAGACAGTTGTAGCAATTTAATCCTTGATCAGTCTGTCCACTTGTTTTGTTCCAGAATTCTACACTGAATGCCTTCCCCTTGGGTCTCATGTCCCTTCCCCCTCTGCACAGTTCCATCTCATCCCCTTCTGCCCCTGTATCATTCTGTAATCATTATTGTGAAACGCTTCACTAAGCCAAGCAGGCATTTACAGCACATTGTAGTATGGACTTAATGGGAACAGTTTCACAAGCGGCCCTAATGCACACTCTGAATGCGCAAAGTGGAATTATTCAAACTGTTTAAACAAATTATCATTTCAAGTAGATAGCTTGCGTATTTGACTTTGAGTGTGTGTGGGGGGGAAGGGGGGCGTATGCATAGATAAGCGTGTGCGAGTGAGAGAAATGGAGATCTAAAGTCACTGTGTGGGTGTACGTTTCAGGGTCTGTTGATTTAGATTAAATTTGTATGAATACGTTGTTCGCATGGCAGCAGAATTGGCCCAGGTGGGCTTTTAGGAGTTTGTGTCTCCTTTGTGTCAATGTGTGGAATCTAAGAAAGCGAGGGGTACAGGGAAAAACAACAATTTAGGGATCAAAATGTTTTGTTCATTTTTGCACAGCGAAAGATCATTTTACTACTATATACTAAGTATATATATCAGTTTTTGGCCAACATTATTTAAAAAAATGTATTGGTATTGGTCAATATCAAATATTTAATTTTGCTTGCCTCTATTTGTTTACCTTTAGACTACCTTTGCCATCATCTAATGCTCACTTTTACAAAGTTTACCTTTAAAAGCACTAATCATTTAATAACACTGTTAAATGTAATCTTCAGCAAATCTCAGAATGAGTATTAATTATTCATACTGTATGCTATAATACTTAATATCCTAAGGTCACTTGTAGCATTTAAAATGACTGATTTATTGGTTAACAGCGATAACGTGAAAATAATTATTGGCTTATCGGTATCAGATAGAATTTTAATAACAACACATCCCTACTCTACCTGAACACTGAGTTACTTTAAACCAATGCAATATTTAGGATCAGCTCATGCCAGCAGTTTGTGTCATTCTCTGGTTAGAATATGGTATACTTAGCATGTCTTTAATGGTTTTACACTGTATTGCACTGTGCTTTGTCATGCCATGCTGTATTTGGCTGTGCTATCATGTCTACACAGTTCTGGCATTGTGCTTTGATTTGTTGTGCATCTCTGTATGTCTTTTCGCCCCCCTATTTATCCTGTGCCTTGCTATGCGCCGCATCATTTCGTGGCTTTTTGCTGTATTGTGCTGTGCTCTGCTGTCCTGTGTTGTGCGCCTCTGTTCGGCATTCCTCCTCCCCACACTGGCTGTGAAATTTAATTAGCTCTCTGCTCCTTAGCGTCACACTCCCCTTTCCGCAACAAAGAAGGGAAGTGCATCCATTGGATCCCTCCCTAGGGAAACATAACCCTGTCCCAGTAATCTTTCCCAAACAAAGGTCCTTGCCATACATCAAGGAAGGAGGGGCGGAGAATATGCAGCATGCAAAACCGAATGGCTGAAAGAAAAACATATTGTGTTGAAATTTCTGTGGGCTGAGGCTCAAGGCTGAGACTAAGTGCTTTGCACAGCTGCGCTTCATCCCTCTACACTCTCTCCCTCACTCTCCCCCTTCCTCCGTCCTTCCTATCTGATCAGCTTGTTTCAGAAATGACCAACTCCTTTCAAATTTCCTGTTCGCTTAGCGATTAAACAGCACAAAAGTGCATCTGTGAAATGCCTAGTCACATGTAGGCAAACTTTGACTTTGTAGCATTAAGTCTGGTCCACATTTCAGCTTGTCTAGTTAAAGGTATAATTCATACAAAAATAAAAAATCTGGCATCCTTTCCTCATGCTCATTAAAAAAAAATAAAAAAAATTATATATATATATATATATATATCACCAACATGTGGGTGAGTAAATTACAGAATTTTAATTTTTGGGTGAACTATCCCTTTAACTTGATATTAAGCTCCTAGATTTGATTCACTAACCTGGCAAACTTGACCGAATCCAGTGATTTATTTCATCCACGCTGATTGTATCAACCCAGTATCTTGTTAACACAACTTTGTTTCCAGTTATTTAGCGTCAGTCAGTACTTGGTGTTTTTGCATGCAATATGCATCAGGTGGCCAGTGGGTGCTGCCTTGTGAGGCCGGGACAACGGGTGACCTTAACGCTTCCATGTCTGTCTCCTTTCCTCAAGAGTTTGTCTCTGGATATAACATCTGTGCTCCTTTTTAAGGCCAACACCATTCACCTAACCCTCATTACAGGCATAATAACCCAACCCAAGCTTTTGTGAATGAGTGAGCCATTTGGGAGTAGACCCTTCTTGCCCGCTCTCAGCAGGCTGTCAGGAAGGTCTTGTCAGAGGAGCCACATTCATGTGACAGTTTGAGACAGCAGCGCTGAATCGTCTTGACTGGCACTGCGGCATGCGATAGCCAGAGATCAGGCAAGTGTGGCTGGTGCGCTCACTGGTGACCGTCGTTTTGCGTTAATCCGCTGTGGTATGGCCAGGCTAACGGTGAGCGCAAGGGACAGACAATGTAAAAAGGAAGCCGTTTGCATTCTCTCTCTGCCCACGGATTGAGTGTGTTCCACTTTTTCCCTGGGGACGGAGGATGACTTTTGGAAAGAAAAAAATAGAGTAGAAGAAAAGAGGGACGGAAAAGGAGTGGAATCTTATAGCCGTAAACCAATAGGCCTTCAGAGCGATAACTGAGACTTGCCTTGAGGCAAAAAGAAAAACCTTTGTTCATTCTTTTCTCATTCCTTTCTCTTTCTCTCTCTCACTTTCTGTAGATGTAATGGAGCAGCAGGGACTGTGGCCCCCTGTTTACGGAGCCCGAGGGCCCGCCTCACACATGCAGCATCCCGCTGTCTATTCCCGCACCCAGTTTCTACGGCAACAGGAACTCTATGCGCTGCAGCAACATCAGCACCAGCAGCACCGAGCGGCACAGGCAATGGAGTTGGTGCACAGACACAGTCACTCACAGGTAACACATGAAGGAGACAGCACACATACATATGGGTAGCCACGTTTCCTCGTACCACTCAAGGTGATTTCCCAACAGCTATTTCTCTACTGACGCCCCGCGTATTTCAGCAGACCTACCCAGGGCACCCGAGGTTATGGAAAGCCTGTCATTCCTGCTCTCAGAAATTCATAGCAGTTATAGCCAAAGAACGGCCAGCTTTCATTTTCAAAGTGCATTTAAATGTTGGAAGTTTTGAAAGAGTGGGATTCTTCTCAGGCACAGGGCAGGATTCAGGCTTTTATCTGGCTGCTTTTGTACAAAGCAGCAGAGCAGAATGCAAGTGAACAGTGGATCATTAGCACCCATTGTACTGCGTCCCTGGTGCGTGTCGTTATGCAAGAAACCTGAGGTGACTGAATCATATCTAGCTCCATGTCAGCATCCCCTTTCCACTATAAATGCATTTCAGTTGTGATAAAACTGGAAATAATGTTGCTGTATTGCTGTGTTATACAGTCTCTGAAACCTGTTTGTAATTCCTCTGTTTCTGCAGAGGAAACCTGAGGATCCCCCCATCGATCTGGTTGAGGGATCGTCTGAGCTCCGCACGCCTAAGCACACGAAGCCTTTCTCCGTTGGAGCCTCCGCTAAACCTCCCCCCTCCTCCTCGTCCCCAGGGGGCTGCGCCTCTCGTCTTTCGCCCTGTTGTCGCTCACCCGCCCCGCGGTCCCATCTCAAGAGTACGCCCTGCACGCCCTGCCCTGAACCCAGCCCGGCTGTGGCCGCCCCTTGTTCCCCTTCACTCAGCCCCCACACCACCCCCCACCACCTGCCAAAACCCGCCGAGTCCCAGGACAAGAGGGGTGAGGGCCAGCCGCCACAGGACTACCCTCAGTCGCTGGAGCCTGGTAAGTGGAAAATGGCAGCATTCATGTCTGTTATTTCAATAGGACGTTTATTCAGTGAATGTATTTAGTGTACTTACAGAAACAAACATGCATTGTATGGGTTTACCTGTTCATGGGTGCTATTGTGAATATAAGTGGCAGGGGTGTAGTAGTAATATGAAAAGTGGGAGGAGGACTCATTATATTCCTTGTAATCTTGGCTCATTAATATTAATTAGGTCTCATAATGTTTGCACAACTTGTTTACTTAAAGGCAGATGCTGGAAAGTTAGCTAGTAAGAACCAATGAGGCTCATTCTCGTGTGTTACACAGCAACCAATGAGTTTTTTTCTCGCGTGTCAAACAAGTACGGTTGAGCTTCTGTTTATGTTTGCTGATATCATTGGTATCATATATACTATTGGCTGATATAAGCCAATTATAATAGACAAATGATCAAGAGACCCCCCTTTATTTCTAATTGCCATAGCTATAAGAAATAGCTTTTCCATGGTACAAGTTATATTTTCCAAAATAAAAAAATCACACAGAAATAATAATCCAGTCTGAAAAAAGGGGTAAATGGAATAAAGCATAGAAAAAAAGGCAAAATTGTGTTTTTTCAAATTCGCTTCCTATCCCAATGCCCTCATATTTGAGTCAAAAAAAAAAAAAACACAGCAACTAGAGGAAAGAGACTGGAACATTTCATTTCATTCTCAAGGTTAGGGTCTTGCCATTGCGCCTGGCTCCACAAACCCCTGGGGGAGAGAGAGTGAAGGAGAGAAGGATAAAAAGAAGAGAAGAGATGGAAGTAGAAAAAATAGACCGTGACCACAGGGACGATCAAGAGAAGAGAGATATTTCGCCGCAGATAAGATACACAGAGCCTTTGAAGGACTTTTTACCCTTTGATTACTGGAGACAATCTGCCTGTTAATATGAATGGAAGTATAAGCGCTGACTTTTCACTTTGTGTTTGTGTCTTTGCACCATTGTATCCATTTCTGACACATTGGTATGTGCAAGAAAGCATAGACCCCATGGAGAGCAGCCAGCCGTACAGGGTAGGTATGAGTGAGATAGACAGAAAACAGTAGGGAGGTCAGTGAAACAGCAGACAGGGTCTCTCTTATCCTTCAGAGGTCCTTGAGTGCTGGCTGGCGGAGGGATACGCATTCATCTGGCGGATGGATACCATCAATAACACAGCGCTGAGGTGACAGGGCTGGCTGTGCAATCACACCCAGACACCATGCTGTCATCAATATACCCGGCTATGCTGCAGATCTCATATAGAGAGACACACACACACACACACTCTCATTTTTTCATGCACGCAGCATTCCCTGCACAATCGTTTTCACTCACGTGGCGGACGAGACGAATACACACTCTCACTTAAAGACTAATTTATACACAAACATTCCTCTGTGCACTCTTTCTTTCTCTCGCACACACTACATCCATAACAACTTGAACATAATTCAATATTCATGGAAAATTCGCTCATGCCTGCGCCATAGCCTTTATGGCGCCGGCTCCATTATGTGTGTGAGTTATACTAGATAAACGCAACGAATGGTACACACTGTCGCTAATGCTTCTGTATACAGCATATATATCACCCCTCTCTGCACTTCAGCGGCAGGGGGCCGTGCCCCTTAACTGACAAGGTCATATTGTGATGTGTATTACAAATGAATGGTAATGGGTTGCTGGTTCGCTGTGCGCTGAAGTGTGTTTCAGGAGCAGTTAAATCTTTATGCTTGTAATAGAGTGACTTCAAACAAGGTTGAGGAGCCCAAACTAACATCAGTGTTTATGGAAACACTCAATCAGTTTTATTCCCATTTTTTCCTGCAGATCTCCCTCCTGGCTACACTTACCCCGCCATCGCCATGGGTTACAAGGGTGGCCCCTCCCCTCAAGAAGTCCAATTGGCTGAGCATGCCGACTTGGAAGCGGAGCAAGCGGAACCTGCAGAACCTGCACCTCAGCCCCACCCCCTTTCTCCGAAAGAGGAGGAGCCTGTTTGCCACACTGGCGTTGGCTCTCCTACTAGAATGTCCCAGGAAGTAGAGGATGTAGCGGAGGAGGGTGAAGTGACGGACAGACAGGTGGATGAAGGACAGGTGGATGCCACTCTCTCACAAACTTCCCTTTGCCCCGTTACTGACTCTACAGTAGCGGACTCCCATTCGGACCGGACAACCATGATCCCCAATAGCCAGACTAGTGAAATGGAGAGTCCAGCGGCAGCTGAAGACAACAAGAAGCAAGATGAGGAGCTACAAGACCCTATCCAGATTTCCATGACGACCACCCAGGATTCACAGTCTGTGGAACCTACCGAGCACGACCCAGAGAGGGTTGGTGAGGATGAGTGCGTGTCAGCCACTGACTCACCCTCGCCAGCTTTCTCCCCCTGTCCTGTGCCCTCCGCCCTGGGGAATCAGTATCCCGGGAGCTGCATTTGGAGCCTGGAGCTGCTCATCGCAGCAGCACTGTGTGCCACACGAGATGCCCGTATGACGGCCCCTGTACCTGTGTCTGGGAATGCAGTGGCCCCTAATTATGGCATAGAGTTACTGAGTGAACTGGCAGAGCTGGAACGATCCCAACAGCAGAGCAACAACATGGGAGAGAATGGAGGTAAGGACGAACATACACATGTGCCCCCCAATATTCAGGTTACCAGTTGATCAGTTTGGGTTTTTCAGTGGTAAATTCGTACATTCTTACTCCGGTTTCATTGTGTGTGCAAAATGTTCAATTTTCAGGGGAGTCAGCTTTTGCAAAAGATTTTTTATAGGATTTTTGCTAGCAAAATTGAGGTTCATGAATCGGATGAAACTCTAAAAATTCCCTATAGGAATTATTTTATAAAAGAACAAAAAGCAAACAATTTCTGTTTGTGAGTGTTACGAACTCCTAATCAAACACTTGTTAAAAGGGATAAGCAACATAAAAAAGACACATGAAGCGAGGCGCTGTCTAACCAACAATGTTTATTATGGACCAAAAATAACGAATGCACACTAAACTCACGTTTCCTAACATTCACACAAAGGAAGACAAAAATAGAGCTAAAATAAACATTCAAATTTACCATACCAAAACCAAGACGACTTTACAATAAACATCACTCTTAAAGGAAGGTGTCAACAATATACACATTAGATCAACAACACAACAAAAAGAACACATGAAAAACAGCTTTGCATGTTTAATGAAAAACATTAAATATGTAACATTTCCAGCACCAACAGGTTTACAAAAGGTAGTTAAAAAGCCAGAGAAATGGCCGTTGAGTTCTTTCTTATCACAATAGAAAGCACGCCCAATCACACACAATTTAATTCCTCATCAGTGATTTGCATGAGTGGTCTTGTAGCGCTGTGATACAGGCGGCAGGGGAAGACCACGACAGAGGCTTTCATTTTTTTCCCTCTCCTCACAAAAAGAGGTGCAAAAAATAGGGTTTTCAGCTCAGCCAGATCTCCAGGCTTTGTGTGAAGGAAAGATAACAAAGCCCCCCCCCCATACCGCCATCCCGCCATCCCGCCAATACGGTGCAGAGATGCACCGAAATACACACAAACACTAACTCTCAGCTGACCGTCCAGCTTTCCACTTTCATAGGAACCCACACACACTAGCTCAGTCAACTGTGCACTAGCTCGCACTCCTGCCTTCTCTTCCTGCCTACAGATCAAATGCTCCCCCGTCTTTTGGGGTTCAGCACTTCCTGTGGGAGAGACTAAGACGGAGCGGTGAGGAGGGGGCCGTGTTTTTAAAGGGCTTTAGCCTGTCTTAAAAGGCAGCTCTAATGATAGCTAGTTCCCCCCGGGTCCGCCGGATTGGACTGTGTCCACTCACTCATCCTGAGGGACGGCTCCCCTGCCCCTGCTCCTCAAACCTGTTTGATCACTTTTATAAGCCTCATTTTAGATGGAAAAAAAGCCTCTGCGCTTTCCCACAGCTCTTCGAGTCCCACAGTGCGAAGTTGATGAAATAGTAAAAACAGCTGATCTTTTTCCTCTCAGGACGCCGCCGTTTTTGTCGGCTAATTAGGCCCCATTGTTGTGAGCGCTGTTTTAAAGGCTTGTTGCTTTTCCAGGGACCGTTTAGGGTCTCCCTGCCAAAGGATGTTTTTATTTACGCCAGCATCCTCTAGCAGCTGAGAAATCCCCAACTCTCACACCGCTCAGGAAAAAAAATTCTAACCGCATTTGGCGCTGTGCATCGTTTTAGCTGTTTGTGTGTGTGTGTGTGTGCGTTTTCTGCCCGTATTAAAACAGGAATGTAATCTGCTGTGTAATTCTTGTCTAAGCGAGCTGCACTGAAGGGACTAATAAGAGAATATGATAAAGCTCTTTGCAGTGGGGAAGAAGTCATCAATAAACACGCCCGCCTCTGAATTATTAAAGAACTGGAGGTGAGGCGGCCGCGTGGGCTGTCAGGACCCAGTCTCTCGCCAGCTAAAGATTTCATATGCGATTGGGTTTACTCTTCAGTGATTTACCGATTTGATTTCAAGCATCCTTATCTATGGCAGACGTCTCAGGTGCTCCGCTAACATTCCTTGCGGTGTTATGGGCATTGTGATGTACGGACAAATAATGTGTGATAAAATTATATAGATTTTGAGAGGTTCTTTGAAGTATTGTTGGTAGTTGTTATTGATTGGTTAGTGATATCACAGCGTTACCGCTCTCTCTCCCCCCCCCCCACACACACACACACACACAGATGTCTAGGCTAAATGTATCTGTCTTTTCTCCTACCCTCTCTCATTTTCATTTCTTTTTTGGGCCTCAGCTTTTCCATCCCTCTCATACGTCTTGCTTTCATTTCATCACTCTATCCATGTGCTGTTTCATGGCTCTGGTCCCCACCGGTTTCATTACGGCAGGGCGATGGGCATCGATTTCAAAAAGACCACCACAGGGCTAAAAGTGGCACAATGATTTCAGCCAGGTGGGAAACCAAAGACCCTCCCAGACCCCCATAATCCAGTCTTCCTCATCTTGTATTTCATTCTTTTTTTCCTTTTTGTTCACTTGTCTCTCTCACTTTGCGTTTCAGCTGAGAGATTTCCTTCATGCGGCTATAATTCTTTTAAAGCCTGTACAATGTGTCGTTCACATTTCTCCTTCCTCTCCCTCCCTTTTGAGGCAAATCTCACAGAATGTGTCAAGAACATGTCATATTTCACCCCAAACAAAAATAGAAATGTATTATTTTATATGTTATATATTTGTACATTAACATTTTCCATGATGATTAAAAACATTTTCCAGTCCAATTCTTATTACTGTAATGCTTAAATGTATTATTATTATAAATTAAGTATTTAAAGTAGTAATTTAGTATACAGTGAAGATTTAGAAAATTATGGGAAATTCAAAGTATTTGCTTTTTATTTGCAAATTAAACCTATTTTTAGAACCATTAAGATTTTGTAACATTTATTTTGACATGACCGTTAAGAACATTTTCTGCCCCAGTTCTAATTATTGTAATGCTAAAAATAAAATGATTTTATTATTACTATAAATTGTATAGCATTTATTCAGTATGTAAAGTATTAAATCCGTATAAATTAAAGAAATACTACCATGATGATTACAGTATTTTTTCAACACCATTTATAATGAGAATCAACATTGGGAATAATGGGGGGGGGGGGGGGACACTGAGAATCTTTGGGGAACATTTGCTTAATTGTCATGAAAAAAATCTTTCTTTGTAAACGTACTAGAAGAATCCCTTTGACTTTGTGTTATGAGAACCTCATGTTAAAAGAAATTCAACTTTCAAAAAAAGTCTCAACTCGCAAGACGCCTGACCTAATGATCTTTAAAATAGGCTTTATTTTTGTAATATAAAAAGCTATTTTTATTTTGTGGTAAATGTGATATGAAATTTCTTGTGAGATTTCCAGTTTTCACCACCCTCTTCTCCTGTCCTCTCGTTTGGTTTTGATCTCCTGCTCTCTGCCCTCTGCGCGCAGGTCTGCTCGTGCACCGTGCTTTTCCCCTCGGAGGAGAAAATTGGATTCTTTCCATGTTAGTAATGAGGGGATGTTTGCGAATAAATAGATAGCTCAATAAACACTTTACTTCTTATTGCCTCTCTCCCCTCCCTCTTTCCCCCCCTTGTTCAGTCTCTCTCCTCGCCGATCTCATACTGTGCCCCTGCCTTGCAGTGACGCAACAGAATAGCGAGCTGTGGATGCCCCGCTAACACAGACACAGACGCTCACACATACACACTCATGCAGTCTTCGCACTATCCCCAGGCCAGCTTTGGCTGTCATGAATATTCAAGCCTCATTGGCTGAGTGGAGACTGAGCATGTGGCCTGCCCTAATGACAGTGATAAATGTTGAGAATTCGCCCTTCTTCATCTCTCTCTCTCCCCCTCTCTCTCTCTTTCTCTCTGTAACATGGCTCCTGGCATCTAAGCCTCATGTACAGAGATAAGCTCTCTGGTTAATAGCTATCATCATTGCTCATTCAGCCTCTGAAAGCACAAAGTGCTGTCAGGAAACAGCGGCGTGCTTAGAGGCGGCTTTGTACCGTTTGAGGCTTTCCTCTTTCTCGCTCTCTTCTCTCTTCCACTCTCTTTTTATTTTTGCTCCTTCGCAGGTTTTTTTTCAGCTTGCATCTACTGGGACAGACTGGATGTCTGTTTTGCTAGGTCACTTTTGAATATACATGGAGAGACAGAGGCCTCAGTTTACACATGGCATTAACATCTGTCTCAAGTGATTCCCACTAAATACACATGTAAACAGGGTTCATAACATTTGAAAAGGGTCAGAAAACGTGTGACCACATCTTGATGCATCTAAGACAACGATGAAGACTAATCGATTAAAGGGATAGATCAGCCAAAAAAATGAACATTCTGTCATCATTTACTCACCCTCATGACATTTCTTCTTCTGTGGAACGTAAAGGGAAGGTCTTTTGAAAATTGTTTTAGTTTTTTTTTGTCCTGTGGTTTGGTTACCAACATTCTTCAAAATATCTTTTGTGTTCCGCAAAAGAAAGAAAGTCATACGAGTTTGGAATTATTCATTTTTGTGTGAATCATTGTGCTTTGGGTTTTGAACTTTGCCTTCAAATTAACTAATCTCGTTTAATACATCCGAACCAGCTAATCAAGGTCTTCAGGATTATTAGAAACTTCCAGGCAGGCTTGTTTGAGCAAGACTCTCCAGGAAGTTGGGCTTCCAAGAACAGGATTGGACTCCCCTGCCCTAGGCAGATGTCTTTCTGTATCTTCCTCATATCTGTCATTGTGATAGAAGATCAGATAATGTGATGTCTCCTTTAATCTCTTTATTTATTCTCATTTTGTGCAGAAGAAGACATGTTGACCTTTGACCTTCAAAGTTTGGCAACCCTAGCTGCCGCCCGGGCTTTGGAGCTGGCTCCGCCCCTTCCAGCAGACTCAACCCCACCCCTCCGCAGAATTCTCAATCTGCGCAGGAAGTGCAGGTGGACGCCACGGCCTGAACCGGTACATGTGACTCATTCATTTACATTTGATTGTTTGTACATTGTTTAGACTATAGTCAGCAGTTGCACTCCTGTAATGAATTAAACGAAAACTTCACTAAATAATACAAATGTGTTATTGAATGAAAATCTATCCTTCAACTGCAGCTCTCAAATCTTATTAGTGCTTTTGCATATTCTAATTTGTTGCATTAAACACGTGATGCCTAATCTCGTAACGCTTGCAGTCAGGGCTGCATGATTAATTGAAATAAAACTGGCTGTGTGCAATTATTATATCACAAAGATTGAATTAAATATTATGCGCTTTTAAAGCTTGAATGATAATTATTATAATTGTATAGTCATATTGCTATATAATAGCAACATTTTTGGCAAAACTTGTGCAGCTCTGCACATAAGCACAGCAAACCTGGAGCTTTAAAAAAAAAAACACACACATTTTAAATCGCAATTACAATTAGATTATTTCCCCAAATTGTTCAGCTCTACTTGCAATTCAAATAATACAATTATTTTAGTTATTAATGACTGAAATTTCTGTTTGTTTCTCACACAAATCTATTGTATGGTTCCAGAAACCCTGACATATAGTGCATGAGTCAAATTGACCAATTTTATAATATTTTTGTGGTGCTTTTTAGTCCTTTTTGGAGTGCCATCACTATATTGTTTCGCTCTATGGAAAAGAGCATTGTGAACGTTATTCACAATATCTCCATTCGCTTTCTGTGGAACAAAAACGGTCATACAAAACGTTGAAAGGCATTTTTACTGTAAACTCACTGGAGATTATTCCATTGTGTAGGTGTGTCCTGTTAAGGGTACCATGGAAACGCTCGACCGGGAGGAGCTAGCGATGCGTGTGCGGCTGGCAGAACTGCAGCGGCGCTACAAGGAAAAACAGAGGGAGCTTGCCAAGCTACAGAGAAAACATGACCACCAGTGAGTGAACCACAGACCACTTTCACAAATACACACCCTCCACATATAAATGCACTCCGCACACCTTTCAAAACCCATTTACACACATGCACGGAGAGATCGAACTCTCTTCGATCCTCCAGCACACGCTCAGTCTCTCTCCAGCTCTTTCTCTGTCCCCTCGCAACGCTCTGCTGAGACCACCCAGTGTGTGCTGAGCCCTCTTTGCATAAGCCTGAGCTGTGCTTAAGTCTTTCCTCTAGTCCACTCTCACAATTAGGATGGCTTAGTGTTTCGTTTCATTCAACATCATTAGTGTGAATTAGAGTGATTGACAGGCTGTGTGTGTGTGTGCGTGTTTGTGTGTTTACAGGAAAGAAGAGACCTCACGCAGTCCAGCTCGTCGAGGACCCGGAAGGCCACGCAAGCGCAAGTCCACATCGGCACCCCCTATCCCCACAGACGCCCCTAAAAAAGTCAAGTGAGTGTTTCCCTTACACCTTGTTTCTTCATGCTTGGCGTTTCCATGTATTTGTGAGGGACACATTTCTGACTCGCAAAGACTTTCTTTGCTAGATGAAAGGATCATAAATGGGCCAGCTTGTGTTTTAATTAAATTTACTAGTACTTCAAACTATGCTGTTATGGTTTTAATCAGTCGGACTTGCGATTTTCCAGCGGCAGATGATAAAATGGGTTAAACAAATACCCTTAGACTTAGACCACCCTACATTTTTTCTTTTTCGATTATTCATTGTGTTCATCACAACATGGAAGAAAAGATCTGTCGCTAATCCCGACATAGGCTAACAATCTAGTTATAATTAGCTATATTTAATTGCTATACAAGATGTATAAGTTGTATGTGTGTGTTTAGAATCGTATAATTCTGCAGAGCAGCAAATATAGTGCGATTCTTCTACAGCTCTTTTATATTAATAATGAAAATGCTCTTTCACAGTTTCCAGAGCGAGAGAGTTGAGATTAAATTAGAGCTTTACAGCGACCAGTATTAAGCCTAGCTCAGGAAACAATTCCTTACCTGCAGCCGAACGCTCCACATGCATTAATAACAGTCTAGATAGGAGATGTTTTGAAAGATTATGTTAGTGAACTCATTTTGTATGTGCGTGTGCAATCCGACTCTTTTGAGTGTGTGTATGTAAATAAGTCTAGAAGGCTCCTATCAGTTCGTACAAGGCAGACTAAGTGCTTAATCAGTGCAAAGAGCCGTCATTAATCATATTTACAACTTCCATTGATTATCTACAAGTGTTGCGACACCCTTCTAACCCATGACGCGTCGGCGATATTAATTTGATAAAGCGCGGAGACCAATTGCCTGCGCAAAGTCAGGGCTTTAAGTTATCACTCTGATGGATGAGCGTTCTCTCCTGAGATACACCTCTGTTTATGCCGGGCCTTAGACGTTTTGATAAACTCGGTCAAATCAAGTTTACCCTACCTGATTAACAAAACTCCCATTTTATTACTAGCCTGGTTGATTAGCAGCGTGCTAATGAAAAGCAGGAGCAACAGCTTAATTACACATGCTATACCCAGCGCGCATTTATCCGTGTCGTTAATAAAGCTCCCCTGCCAAATAAAACAAATGACAACTTCCCGCCACTAAAATCTATCCGAGTCGTAAAAATAGTTTTTTTTTTTGTTGAGTCCCTTTAGAGAATGGCAGAGAAAAGCCAAGGTTTGACTTTCTCATCATGGTTTATGTCAGTTTGATGGCAGACGGCATGAATTGTTGGGGAATTGAATGGTAACATTCATTGTTGTGTTTGTCAGCGTTATTGGATTTGAGGTTGTGTGTTGAAATATGTGGGCTTTTTTCAGTCTTTCACTCCCCTCATGCATTTGTGTACTAAAAAGTGTACCATCCTTCGGCTTCTGGCCGAATCTGTTTGAGGTCAAAGGGTCATTTGACAAGGTTAAGGGTGTTGATGGTGCATCATGGGAGCATGGATTGGAGACAGATTTTAGACCAGACCACAGCTAACCCTGTGTCCAAATATGCTTAGTTTCCTTTGATGGACACTTTACCATCCCATGAGGCCATGGGAGTAGGCTTTTTTGACTTGCTTTCCTGCAGGAAAAATATCCTTAAAAAAAACATAAACAAAATGCTACAGATGCAACACTAGAGTTTTAGAGTTCTAATGCAGTAAGACAAAATACACTTGTATTAAGTCTTAATGTCTTATGCAGTGTTGCTTCTCAGGTAAATTTATCTTCTAGGATTTGTTTTATATTTAATTCAAATTAGACAACAATAATAATTTTTTGCTAAATTATAAATTACAGAACATACTTTAATTGTCAGTTTGGATGTTCTTCATCAAATGCGGTGCTTGGACAATACGTTAATTTGCACAGAGCTTAATTCTGGTCATTTCTGTTTACACTACCGTTTAAATGTTTGAGGTAAGTACAATTTTTTCTTTTTTTACATAAATAGTTTTATTCAGCCAGGATTCATTAAATTGATCAAAAGTTACAGTAAAGACATTTGTAACGTTACAAAAGGTTTCTGTTTCAAATAAATGCTGTTCTTTTGAACTTTATGTTCATCAAAGACTCCAAATTGTATCACAGTTTTCACAAAAATGTTAAGCAGCACAACTGTTTTTGTCAGTGTTGATAATACATTTATTGAACTCAAAATCAGCTTCTTCTGAAGGATCATGTGACACTGAAGACTGGAGTAATGGATGCTGATAATTCAGCTTTGTCATCAAAGGAATAAATCAGATTTTTTAAATAGAAGTTATGATTGCACTTTATTTTACAGTATGTGCACTTAAGTGTACTTACAGTGTACTTACCTAAGAAAGTACTGGTTAATATAAGGTAACTACATGAGTTAAGGTTAGGTTCAGGGTTAGTACCTAGTTATTACCCAGTTATTGTAATTACTATAATAAGTACATAGTATGTACATAGGGAATAGGACTGTAAAATAAAGTGCTATCAAAGTTATTTTTAAATTACAATATTTAACAGTATTACTGTTTTTACTGTATTGATCATTAAATGCAGCCTTGGTGAACATCAGAGACTTATTGCAAAAACGTTAAAAAAATCTCACAGACCCCAAATGCTTGAACAGTAGTGTACGTTAGCCACAAAATGTATTCGGACACTTAAAAATGTGTAAATGTTATTGCTTTAGATAAAACAATGCCAAAAGAAGGTGATATTTATTTTAACGAGGAGAAAAATAACATGTGTGCACTTTTTAAGCAAGTTTGTTGGGTTTAAATGTACAAAACGTACAGTTCAAAATGAAAACAGAACCTATTTGGCCATTTTGTGGTTGTCAGACGGTTTCCTGCATATGATAAAACAGCACAGTGCTCTTATGCTGGGATTTATGCCGATATATATTCACTTGCCAGAATGATTGAGGGTTTCAATGGTAAATAATAGCAACATTCAGCATCTTTTTTTCAGAGAGAGAATGCTAGAATTTGATTATTGGACTGTGAAGGGGACCATGGCAGGAACACATACACACACACACGACCGTTTTCTCCTGCTCTTTTCTGCTGTCTTCTCCTCTCTCTCTCTCTCTCTCTCTCTCTCAGCTTGATGATTGTGTCTTGCTAATCAATGCCCTTCCCTGAATAGCATTACTGTGTAATCCTGACCTCTCTGAGGGGAAGGGGTTTGTAATTAGAGGACTGTGAATTCTCCTACCAGCATACTCGCTCAAGCACACACACTCTCTCAACAGCAGGAATGTGACATGGAGTTGACACAAGGACTAGAGGGGCCTTTCGGGGTCAGGAGGTCAGAAGGTCGCCTTTGGGTGGCGACAGGCAGTGGAGAGTAGGGAGGGGGGCTGTCAGCTCTGCTCTTTAATAGACGCCCATGCCACAGTCCTCATCAAACTGAAGCAACCGCACACCAAACCCTGCCTCGGACCAGGTGTCGGGTTACTAATCAGGTTTCCACGGTTACCTGGTCTCCCGGGCCTTGGGGGTTTTGGAGACTCTGTGGCATTTAAATGCAGAAGAAGCGAATCAGAGATGCACACGGCCAGAGGAAGTACCACTCTGCTGCAGACCGAAGCTTTATTCTCTGATCTGACAAAAACGGGGCCTTTATTAAGGCTCTTAATGACTTTGTAGTTGAGGATCTGTAGATAGATGTACTTGTGCCACGAGGAGGAGAAAGGAAAGTGCACTCAACACTCTCTCTACTCTGTTCAGAGCTGAACAGTTTACTCTTGGTAATGCTTTTGTGCTTTACGATTTTTCCTCCAGTTCCCCTCAGGTCTGTTGTGCTTGTTGCATCTTCTCCTGAAAAACAATAATGAATCTCCAGGTGTGATTTGGAATGGGGATTGTGGGTAATATGGTAATATGATGTTTTTGGATGAAATTATCGGATGCAGAATTGCAGATGTGGAGAATGGGGTGTAAATGGGGATGTTCACGTCGCATGTGGTGGCAGTCGATAGAGGTTAGTGTCCATTGATCCAGCTCCGGTCGGTCGACTGACTCCCTCTGGATTGGTCTCTCTCTCTCTCACCCTCCCTCTCTGTTCTTTCTTTCATTTCACTACATCAGTCATTCTCATTTGTATCCACATTGATCTTTGGCTGCTTCTCTTTCTATTTAGTGATGCTTTGGTGTTCCTCTGGCTTTTCTGATTTTGTTTAATCTTACAAAGTTACATTTGTCTATAGTAGTACTAGGGCCCTATTTTAACGATCTGAAACGCAAGTGTCAAAGCGCAAAGCGCAAGTAACTTTGTGGGCGGGTCTCGGCGCTGTTGCTATTTTCCCGGCGGGATAAATGACTCTTGCGCCGGGCGCAAATCTAAAAGGGGTTGGTCTGAAGTAGCTTCATTATTCATAGGTGTGGTTTGGGCGTAACGTGAAATAAACCAATCAGAGCATCATCTCACATTCCCTTTAAGAGCAGACGCACTTTTTCCTTGGCGTATTGCTATTATAACGGCGGATTTGCCAGGCGCGCGTCAAGAGCGGTTCACAGCCGAGGAGAGCAACGCTCTCGTCACGGCCGTAAAAGAGAGAGAAGTGACATTGGGGATGGGAGAAACACACCCAAATTAGCTTCGGCTAAACAGGCATATAATAATGTGGGTAAATGTGTAAGCTAGATGTATGCTTTTATAATAAATTATTATATTTATAATAAATTATCTATCTATCTATCTATCTATCTATCTATCTATCTATCTATCTATCTATCTATCTATCTATCTATCTATCTATCTATCTATCTATCGTTTGTAATAATATGATTTGCAAAAATGAAAACTGCTGCTTCTGTGTAGATTAGAGAATCACAGTGTATGAGCGTTGTGCACTCTATACATTATGGTCAAGCATGCGCCCTTAAAATAGCATAATGAACAACGCGCAACGCGCCACTGACTTTAGACTAGGTTTTTTCTGGCCAGTGGCGCAATTGTTTTATGGAACAGTAAAATAGCACCAGGGAACGTTTGCGCCAAAACACGCCTCCTTTTTTGCGCTGAACCGCCCAGAGAGCGCAAGTTCATTCCCTAGTTTAGCGACGTGCTTCTGTGGAGGGAAAAGCGCGCTTTGCGCGGGTGCAAAATAGGAATGAAACATGCGTCGGTGTACAAAGTCAATTGCGCTGGGTGCAAGATAGGGCCCCTAATGTCCATGATAAGTTTTATTTACACAAGTAAGTAATATATTTATTTATATATAAATATCGATATTTGATACATTTATATAAACACTCTACAGTTCAGAATCGTGGGGTCAGTACGTTTTTAGCAATGATGCATTGATTTGATCAAAAACGACAGTACAGACTTCAATTCCAAGTAAATGTTGTTCTTTTTCTTGAACTTTCTATTCATTAAAGAATTCGGAATTAAATTTTAACAAAAATATTAAGCAGCACAACTGTATTCAACACTGATAATAATAAGAAAGATAATGCGGCTGTTAACACTACTCAAGCTTGGTTTCGCAACTTTGGTGCCTGTTATACATTTTTATATTACTCCAGAGAACCCGGTCTTTATTTCTAAACTTGTAATACACCCTGAGAAAGTTGCCATCTACAAATCTGAATGACTCTTCTACTGAGGTTTTTTAGAGCATGGTCTATGTTTTTTCCACCCATCTGGTCATGTATCCGTGCCTCTCTGTCTCTGCGGGTATCCTCCCTCCATCTCCAGCTAAAGCAGGGGCTCTTTGTATTGAGGATGAGGGCCGGGGTTTATGTAGTGGGGACACTGATTCTTTCTGACAGCACCGGCCTGAGTAAAGGGCAGACAGCCAGTGTTCAGACAGCTGAAAGGAAGAGTGGAAAACAACGCAGCCAGTGCTGGGCTTGTGTGGTGAAAGTGTATATGAATGTGTGTCTATGTAAGTGAATGTCTTCGTGCATGTGCATATGTATTTTGTATCATTCCTTTCTGCCAGGTCTTCTTCTAAATGGGTAATCCTGAAAAATCACATGTATTTATTTTGTTTAGACCCTCGCATATGCATGCCAAAGTAATCTTCTTCATCTTCAGGCAGCTTTTTTATTTAGTTATGAGGTGTATGGGAAGCCAAATGCTCCAAAAGCAGGACGCAATTGCGCTATTCAGCTGAACAAATTATTCAGTATTTCATTATTCATTAATCAATTATTATTATATCAATTATTAATGACCAATTATCCACGCGAGACCCAGTGGGCAGTGCCAGATCAGTTATGCGCAGATCAATTTGGCCAGAGCTGCACTTTTAGTGGGTCGCACAAGTAAATGTTCAACCTAGTTGGGATGCTCAGTGCAAATTTGGTCCACTTTTATGCTGCTTTTTACTCCTCATGTCTAATTTAGGAGAAGTTGCCATGAGCAGTATTTTAAAATGAGGATTTCTGCAGAATAGGGAAATGTCACCTTGTGACACTAGTATAATGAAAAATGAAGGTTTTCAAACTTGCTAATTTGGCTCTTAACATTATACACATCATTAAGGTGAAAATATGCTCTTAAAATTGACCATAAGTTAAGGAAACACAACAACGGTGTTGCACAAAATGGATTAAGCACAGTAAACAATGAGGCGGTAATTGATTTATACATGCCGCTGTGCATGCTGGGAAACAGTCCAGCATCCAGCACCGCAGAAATCACGAGGTCAAGTTGGTGATGTGGCACCTCGATTAACAAGAAAAATTAAAAATGTCTTCATGTCATGATTCGGGGTCGCTTTGGGATTAACTGGCTATAGCTGTCGCTAGGACACTGAAGGGAGGCTGGAATTCACCAACCACATGCCGACACGGCTTCTGACACTCACCTGCCAATCATCCTGGTGACTGACGGGCCAGCTGATGTCTGTTCCGCCACCCCCCGCCCCGAGCATAGACTAAGGCAGCCTGTGGCGAGTTTGAAGTAGCTGTCTGTTTCTCAGGAGTAAAAACACTGATGCTTACACACTGCAAAACGAGACGCCGATCGCCGCAGAGCGAGTGTATGAGCCTTATTTCAGTGTAATAGGTCTGCTAGATGGTTGGCTACACACACACACTCACTCACTCTCGTTGCCCTCCTGAAGGCCTATGCATTGTACTGCTTTGTGCAGGAACAGATGCATTGATATGGTAATAAGACAGAGAAGGGTTTTTTTTATTAATGTAATGCTGGAATTCACAGCCCTGAAACCATTGGCACAGAATGGAAAAGGAGTAAGCAGAGACGGAGAGACCGAGACGAGGGAGAGCGAGGAAAAAAAGAACAAACAAAATTATGAGTGGGAGGTTGCTTTACCAGCACTTCTCTCAGATATTTCTCGGTTTGGCGTCAGATCCCAATTTTTCAAGCGTGCAGCGGGGAACCAAGCCCCTGCCTCTCCATTCATCAAAGCCTGAAAAGAAGGTCATTAGAGAGCCACAGAGAGGGAAGGCAAGCCCTCCGCTCGCCTCTGATCTCTCCTTTTCATCCTTCGTTCTTCTCTCCCCTCATGAATACCTCTCTGTTGTGATGGACAGGTCGGCTGGAGCGGGGGCGGGGCCGGGTCTGCTTACAGTGGAGGACTTGACTGGAGGCGGAGACAGGAAGAGGAAGAAGAGGAGGATGACCAGTAGCCCTTACCACCATCTCACTAGCACACAGGTTCGTAGCTAATCGCATCTAAACTGCTGAAAATGTCTCCTTAAAGTTTGCTGTTGTCATGATGCTGAACAGTTTTCGTTTTAGTTCTGTCACATGGTTAAATACTTGTAAGAAAGGAAAGACCCATCTCTATTTATCATTCAGCTAAATGCAAGGCAAGACCAATTCACAATTAGTATCACAGCTGTCATCATTATTGGTTTGATTTTAAAGGCCAAACATTCTTGGTTGGTTGGTGTTTTTTGTCAGACGGTTAAATACATGTAAGAAAGAAAAATTCAGCATTCAAATAAATGCAAGAAAACAAGACCAGTAAATATGATAATCATGTCATTGTTGCGAGTAAAATTTGGAATATTCTTAGTGTAAGTAATAATAATTTTTTAACTTGAATTTTACACTTTAAACAGTAAAGGGAATTCTTACCGTTTTTTTCTTTTTGTCACCTTTGTCATGACACTCAACACTGTTTTCTGTCAGTTGGTTAGTGTTTTTTGTTCTCTCACACATGGTTAAATAACATCAAGTGATTTTCAACATGGTCAAATGATTTTCAAACTTTTACATAAGAAAAATTATTATTATAACTTTTTTTAATGCATAATGT
The DNA here is from genome assembly GCF_951802725.1 of Rutilus rutilus. Taxonomy (NCBI): domain Eukaryota; kingdom Metazoa; phylum Chordata; class Actinopteri; order Cypriniformes; family Leuciscidae; genus Rutilus; species Rutilus rutilus. The sequence goes on along the minus strand of NC_140224.1, from coordinate 29,195,171 downwards.
ATCAGTTTATATTTAAGAAATAACATTTAATCATATTAATAAAGATGAAGTGAAAGAGAGAAACATCAATAGTACATTGTTATGCAGAAATAAAAAATAAAAAAAATATTTAGAGGAGAATCTGTTGAGGAACATCAATACAGTGCTGCCTTGCAAACATAAAAATGCAACACAAATATTGACTTTGGTTTGTATAATTTTTCTCTCTCTTTTTCAGATGAAGGCTCACTGTAGGCCTAGAGGCAGGCCAAGACTGCTGAGCACTAAGTTTAAGCAGAAAGCTTGCTCACAGCTGAAGCAGAAAGCCAAAGTTAAGCGTGGATCGAGGCTGGTGAACCTGTTGTGTCACAGAGAGACCAAAACACAGAGTACTATTACAGAACATCTGTCCCGAGATCACAGTGGAAAAGAAGAGCACACACATTGTAACAAAACTGGAGAGAACATTGACACAGGTAAACATTATATATACTAGACGTATGTGACACATGACTTTTAATTGCATTCATATTTAGATTACTGTAGATTATTTAGAAATTTGAAGAACATTTGCTCTATCCCAGCAGGCAGTAGGGCAGCAGTCCACCAGGGATCCAGTGGGAAGCGGACTATGAGAAGAGGTGTGAGGTCAAAGGCCATCCTGAGCTCCTCACCCCTGCCACCCCGAACTCAGCAGCTGATGTGCGATACGGATAGCAAGTTAGAAGCTACCGAGAAGGGCATCTCTCCGTCCGACAGCAACACAGGTGAGTTATGGGCCGAGAGAGATGCATCCCAGCATGACGATCAGCGGACCCTCTCATTTCCCTGCTCGACTGTCATGCCGTTAAAAAAAATTAACGATGCCTCCTCAGGCATGCATTGGGCAAAACCCGAGCTGTAATGCTAGTCTGCATCATGCTGCGTTCAGAATGCCACACCTAGATGGAAAAAAATGGTACACTTCCTCCACCGCCCCAGTTCCGCTACATGTTTTAGTCCACGCTCCCTGCAAACACACCTCTGTAAGTGAACAAAGTGGAGATGAAATCATGGCAGTAATGAACGCTAATGTGAGCTACGCCTGCGGTCGAGCTAGGCAGTGTTGTTGCCGCTCTGTTAATTGCCCTGAAAGTTATCCTTTTCACATTTCACGAGCTTGCGAGAGTGTTGACGAGCGCCTTGTAAGTGACAAGTGTGTCAGCACTGTGTTGACACCCGACACTGCTTGCCACCGTGCCATCTCCGCTCTATGCGAGACACATAGCCCACAGACGGCATCTGCCAATACATATCTGTGACACCCAAGCATGCGAGTATGACTTCGTGTGCGTACGCTACCGCTCAAAAAAATTGGGAATCACAAAGACATTTGTAGGTTTTTGTAAGAAATTCAAATTCAAAAGTCATCAAAAATACAGTACAAAATACAAAAAAACAAAAACAGTGCCGCAGAAAGCTTGAGATGTAACTTTATCTGAATGTCTTAATAAACTGACAGCTAGAATGCATATGGTGTCAGTAGCTGTTTCCATCCATGTTATGAACTTGTGAACTTATGTTATGAAATAGAAATAGAAATGGAAGCTGTAGGTATTTGGAAAACAATGTTATTTCGTTTTATTTAAGTTTTAGTGTTAATAATTTTAGCACTTAACAGTTTGTTGTGAAGGCAACATTTCTAATAAATGTTTAAGTTTTTTTTAATCTATCATTTATATTTTATTTCCGCTTTTTTAATATGCTTTTTAACAGCTCTGTGGGGAAATCACAGTGTCTCTTTTATCAAATTAAATAAATCACTCAAAACGTATTCTTACTGAATAAAACATTTTGTGAGTGTAAGTTTCGCAGAATGTTATACATTTTATTTTCACCTAGGTGTTTCCAATCAGCAAATTGTGTGCAATATCCCAAAATTCATTAGAAGTTTTGAAGAACAGATTTTTTTATTTATTTTTCATAGTGATTCCAAACTTGGAATGGTAATGTTTGTGTGACTGTAAGCAGGAGTCAGATACTAGGGCAGACACGTGTGGGAAGCAAAGGTCTGGTGGTCAAACCTGTCAGTGACTAGACTTTTCTGACTGCCATAGTTCCTGTGAACGTTGACAGTTACAGCCACAGTTGGCACCCATTTCATGAACTTCATCATGCTAAATATCGAACAAATCATACAGTGAGAGGAATCGTCAGGCTGCATTCACATTCACCATGACCGATTCAGATGTCCGCTGTGAACTGTTATCCAGTCAAGATGTCAATGCATTCAATCGATCCATCATTTTCACAGAGGAGGAAGATGACGGCATCTACGACAGCGAGGAAGGGGCAGAGGGCTTCAAGAATCTATCATCTAAAGAGCAACTGTCTGGAGTCGGCCGTCCTTTACAATGCTCCATCATGAAGCTTGAGGCCAATCAGAAAGCCAAGAACAAAACAGAAAGACAGGGATACGGTAAATGTTACATCCTTATTTAATTAGACCGCAGGGATTGACAGATATCACCTTAGTTCACAAACACTCATCTTTCACTGTCACTCTTAAATATCTTCTTTTTTCTTCTTCCCTCCAGGGTCTATGAATGTGTCCGTCACTAAAGAAGAGGTGAAGAGAAGGAAGGCCCCCTGTAGGCAAGCCCTGGTCAGTGCTGACCATAACCACTCAGAACTGGAGGAGGAAAGGAGATTGACTGGCTCTAAGTGGAGAGAGGGGTCAAGGGAGAACACCTTTGACCACACTAGGCTTCTCAAGACCTTGCCTACTCCACGAGAAATCACCACCAGGAAGAGTGCAGTGCTTTTTGGCAAGGTATCAGCTATGTTTTGTTGGAATACTTTGGTAAATTAGCTACAAACAAGGCTCTAACAGTGCTAACATATCCCATACGGCTGTTTCAGGGGAAAAGCTGTTGGTTAGAAGCACTGTCGTCTCAGTATGATGACATCACTTGGAGCAGACGAATCAGAAACAAGCAGGTATGGAATGGTTCCTCTCAGTTTCCATGAAAATTGGATGGCTTCCAAAATAAAATGTATACTGGTGACCAGGAATTCAAGTAACTTTTGAGCTCATTTATAAGAGTTGTGCTGAACGTTGGTGTAATCTAGCGAGGCTGCATCGCCACATAGCGAATTAGCCCCTAGTGGCCTAGATCTGTCTGCCTTGCCCTCTTGGCGCCCATAAAAAGTCATCCCTCCAAGAAGGATTGTGCAATTCTCGTGTGGTTTGTCCTGTCAGGGGCTCTCGTAAATCTACTCACAATAAAGATAAGATGGGATCCGCCTGCTAATTCACGGGCTGAATCATGCATTGTCTAAATAAAACAGTCAATAGTTTTGAAAGGATTTACACCGTAGGTGTCAAGGCTGTCACTGTCGGCACTTTGTGAGGTCATCAGTGAGGCATGCGAGGGGACTTTGCCTGCCTAATCAGAAGGCGGGAAGAATTCCCGCTTTGCTCAAAGAGTGCGATAGAGAACAAAGACACGCATCATTCTTCACCTGGGCCTCGCCCTAGAGACACACTTGTAAAATGAAAACCGAACAGCATCACCCCAAGTGACGAAACCTCCATCACATTAATATATGACAGCTTTTTTGAGCAATGTTAAGTACCAAGGGCTGTGCACAAGATTGGACCTGTTAAGGTTCGAGAGGTTGTGATATATTTGTATGGGAGTTTGAATGAATGTTGGAGCCCTGAATCACTCTCCCCGGGGCCATTAGGGGCGTGTGAGTATGTGTGTGAGACTTACATGCCGTTCCGTGACTGTTAGCAGGCTAAGGGGCGAGCAGTCAGTCGTTTGCTCGAGAGCTTTGCTGCCGATGAGGGATTCCGGATGGATGACGACAGCAGCTTCTCAGAGGGAGAGGAAGATGATGTGGAAGAGGAGGAGGAACCAGAGCCGATGGGCAGTGCATTTCCGGGTAAGAAATATACAAACAGATAATGCTGTTGTACTCCTGCATGTGGTAAAAAGGAGAATTACCTCTCACTTTAATCTGTCTTTGTCACAACCAGCCCTGCCCAACTGCATTCTCACCAAAGAAATCCTGAAGGATGGACTGAAAGTGTTAATCTCAAAAGAGGACGAGTTACTGTACGCTGCCTATGTACATACACTGGACCTGCCTGATATGTAAGACAACAACCCTGTATTTTCAACATAAAAAACATGGATGGATGGATGGATAGTTAGAGATGGATGGAAGGATGAATGGAACGAATGAACGATAAATGTATAGATAAATGGATTGAATGATAGATGTATAGATGGATAATTACAGTTTCGAATTTTTGTCTCTTCAGCTATAGTGTTGTCGTTGAGGGAGAGCGTGGAAACAGGCCGAGGATCTACTCTCTGGAGCAGCTGCTTCAGGAAGCGGTGAGACCCTTTAAAAAGCTTCTTCAGGGGACTCATTCCCCCAAAGACTCTCTCCATACAGGCCTCGGACTGAACCAGCCCTTCAGGCCACCCTCACAGGCTCTCACAGACCCCTTGTTCTCCCCCAGAGCCCCATCAGCTCAAGGCTGGATCCATCCCAGCTCTGACTTTCTCTGCTAAAGCAGTTAGGAACATAGCATCTGGGGTTGTGTGTGTGAGTGTGTTCCGATAAGCAGTTACTTAGCCATGAAGCGTGTAAACTGCTATGATCTGTGTGTGAAGGACTCCAAACCAACTTTAGGCATTCTTTTGCATTTGCGTCTTTTATTGCTCATTTCTTATCTCATTGAGCACAAATTCATCAGTAAAAGGAACATTTCAGCATCTGGTTGTGATAGAGCAGGGTAGACAACCCTAGGAACTCTTATATCGCTAATATAGCCTGGTTGTTGTTTTTTTAAGCAGTACTTTTAGCTTAGCTGCTCTTAATGCGGTCCAGCAGTCCACTACATTCCTGCATATACAGTTTCACATTGTGACTGTATATAACTGTTCCTTGTTAGTTCTGCGTGGCCCCTCAGGAGGACGTACAGAATAGCATGTTTCATCCCTTTTTTATTTATTTATCTTATTTAGGAACATCTTTGGGGCTGAACTGCGGGTTGCACTTACACGCATAGTTTATCTAAGCCGACGGGGAAAAAGGGAGCTGATTACACACCGTAAACCAACAGCTCTTTGTCAGCATGCATTCATTTGAATACATTATATGCGTTACTTCTCTCATTCATCTCTCTCAGTATCATGGGCTGGAAAAAAGTGTCTCGCTGCCTAGGGACCGCCTATCGCAAACTCTACCCACCCGTCCCCAGTCTCCCTCAAAGACATATTAATGAGCATGCTCTATGCAACTCTCAAATTCTGTACAGTACACAAAACATCTGACGATATCTCTTCTTGATACAATCCACAAGCTGCAACACAAAAAGCTCTTGATTGTTCACAAAATGCTAAACAAAGAGAGGAGGTTGTCATTTGTGTCAGTGTTGGATGTGATTGTGCATAGTTGTGGGAGAGATAAAGCTGGGAGAATAGAAAGACAGAGAGAGCGAGCACTATATTCTCACTGAAGGCTAGCACAGTAAAGGCTTTGACATTGAACGCTACACTCTACTCCTACAAATTGGACTCACCCATAAGCCTGCAGCATTGTTCCTGTGTGTATATTTGTGTATCAGCTTTACTGGAACTAGCGTGGAATTAAAAAGCGAACACAGCTCAGGTTTACATAAACATAAGTCAAGATGAAAGAATGCGATCCTTAATGCAAACTCAAAAAACTTTTCTGGCTCCATTTTGGTGTAAAAATCCCACTCTTCACAATCCAATCAATTATTAAAGGGCTAAAATCAAGCTGAGACTTAGTTACAATGAAAAAGCTGAATATTAGAAATATATTTATATTTCAAGTGTAATTTCTCTCATCAGATTGCACCCATGTTTTCTCTGGACTTGTAGATGGAGTGGGTAATTTCTACACCAAACGAATTGCAAAAATAATGACTATATTCAAACAGGTTGCCTACACATTCACCTCTCTATCATTGGTTGGATAAACATAGTCATGCCCAAAACGCAAGCCATTGGTTGAAACAACATTGCCATATTGGGCTAGATTGGTACAATAAAAAAAATAGCAGTATATTGATAGAAACTACTATTTATACTTGTATACTTTTGGGGGGAATAAACCTACAAATGCCCTTTTTAAAAAGTCAGATTTCATGGAGACACTGCTAGCCACTAGCATTAGCCCCCGCTTCAGTGATACCCCATCTTTCCTGGGCTGCTTTTAAGACTTCTTATCAGTTGTTTTGCTTCCAACACCATTGCCTGCATAGTGCATATCCTGGCCAAAAACTCCTTGGCTCCCCGTTTGCGCTGTCTGTCAAAAGGGCTGTATCTACAGCAGACTCGTTTGAACTGGTCCTAAAAGAGCCCTCAGTGCATGTGCTCTGTGTGGTGGGAGGGGAGCTGGCAGCCTCACTATAAAGTCATCGATTTAGGCCTTTTTCACCTCTCTGCTCTTTTATTCCATTATTTCAAAGCAGACTCTCCATTCAGCGATGCTGATTTTCTCTCTTTTTATTCTCGTTGAGTCCAAAGAGACCAAAATCAACAAACAGCGTTTCTTGAGAAAGGTATACCCATGGTTGTAATAGCCTTAAGGGAAGGCCTCAAAGATATCCATGCTTTTTGCAAAGTAGATGTCTCGTATTCTTCATGTGTGTCTACTAAATCAACTTGTTATGCTTGATAAGCTGCATGTCTGCCAGATATGTAGGTTAATTTTGAAAGTCATCCATGTGTTTCAGGTTTTAGATGTGCAGCCGGAGACAGTGGAAACTCTGACGGCTGGAACAAGAGTGTGCGCTTACTGGAGTGAACGCTCGCGCTGTTTGTATCCTGGATATGTCCGTAGAGGTGAGATCATTCTCTCTCTCTCTCTCTCTCACACACACACACACAATTTTATACTATGCAAACTGTATATTTAATTCCCCTACACTAACCCTACCCCTAAACCTACCCATCACAGAAAACTTTCTGCATTTTTACATTTTCAAAAAACATAATTTAGTATGATTTATAAGCTGATTTCCTGAAAGAAGACCAAAAATTTCTCACAAGGACAAGAATTTCGGATATTGCCATCTTTGTGGGGACATTTTGTCCCCATAATGTAGGGTTTACCAGGACCACACACACACACACACACAAAGTTAGAATAAATGTAAAACATTTTATCATTAGCATTGTTCATAATTTTTGCAATTTTTCAAACACAAATACAGTCATATGCATTCTCTTTAGAGCTGTACATTTGTGTCTTCCACAGGAGGTCCAGGTGAGGAACAGAAGGAGGGCAGTGTCATGGTAGAGTTTGACGATGGAGACCGGGGATGGATTTCTCTTTCAAGCATTCGTCTGCTTCCGCCAGGCTACCAAATCCATTGTATGTTTCTGCAGATAAATTCATTTCATCTCCAATACAAACAAAGAGTCTCATGTTAACAATGTTAGACAGTGTGCCAAGTTTCCGTGCTTGTCATTAAGCCTGTGGCATTGTTGATGTACTGCAGGTGCAGAGCCATCACCAGCTCACCTGGTCTCACCTAGGTGCCGCAGGAGGAAGACCTCCACTCAAGAGAAGATAACTCGGCAGGCTGATGTGTCCTCAGAGCATTCCGCTAACACAGAGCCCAGGAAGAATGTTGTTAAAGCCAAGCCAGGTGCGTGATGACAGCTGCATCATCCACATTCTCGTGGCTTTCCAAATACCACATTGATTGGATTCAAATAATTTTGGGTTACATTACATGTTTTAAAGTCAATGCTTTTTGCATCATCTAAGACACCCCTGGTGTTACGTTTAACCTGCAACAAAGTGGTAAAACGTGTTGTTTCAAAGAGACACATTGAGAAATATCTATCAAACAAGATCCCACTACAGGTTTTCATGATTTAGTAATTTACACATTTATCATCACAAGGTCTGTCAGAGAAACTTGTTGGGTAGATGTTTCTCAATCTGTTTGTCCCTAAGGGCATGCTTCACTACCTTTCCTGGTTCTTGTTCCAGGAACCGACCCACCTACCAAATGGTTTATTTAATGTTTGTCAAGAGCCTTAAAAGTATTATCAGATGAAAAGTAGAATAATCTGTATTAATACGGAAGAAAAAAACATTTGCCTTCATTACTTTAAATGACCCTGTGCAATTAACACACCAGCACTGATGAAATCAGGGTTCGGTTGACTAATGGAATGAAATGTGTTTAACTGAACAAATGGATGAGGGAAACTGCCGTCAAGGTTGAACTCTGCTTAACTATAGTCTGACTTAAAGCCCTGAACTACCGGTCCAACAGCTCCAATTCGGCAGATGTTATCAATAGTACAACAAACAACATGGAGTCATAAGATGTTCCGCTGTCAGGCATATTTGTTTGTATCTGTTTTCTCTGAGGGGCTGAAGGTAGCATCGTAGCAAGTGGAGCTTGGAAAATGCAAATAAGTCAACATTGATGGCAGGGTTTGTTTTCCTACATCCCCATAGCAATACCTTTGTTTATCTTCCTCAACAGGAAGGCCAAAATCTGTCAATGCATCATCAAAGAGCTGTGTGTCTGTGAATGTGACTGGAACCGCTTCCCCTCTTCTTGGCTGGCCAGTTGCCACCATGTCCAGGAGGAAACCCTCCATGGATTTGTTCCAGTTTAACGGGTTAACGAAGAAAGCTCTGAGAGGAAAGGAGTCAGACATGTTCCCCTTACTTAGCTCCACCATGACCACTCCAGCCAAAGGCATCTTCAGCACTTCCTTTGAGGTGGACTCCTTCAGCAGCATTGCTAATGGTTGCACTTCCTTTGGAAATCAGCAGTTGGCAACAGGTCTGCCTCTTAGTCACAAGGGCGTCTCTGGTTTACGGGGTAGAAAGATAGGAGACAGGAAGGAATTTCTCGTCAAACTGGACCACGAAGGGGTAACGTCCCCCAAGACTAAGAATGGAAAAGCATTGTTGCTTCTTGGTAACCCAGAGGTACAAAGAGGTGGACGACTGGAAAAGGGCTTTGGAGCCAAAGGAGTAGGAGAACTGACCTCAACAATGGGCTACTCCCAGTCCGTTCTTCTAGTCAAAGATGCCAAAAGGAACAGTTGCCATATTCTCAAAGGTTCATCAGACATGCGTAAGCACCCTCAGGGTCTTGGGCTTAGTGAATATCCAGATTATGGGCCAAACTGCCACAGCGACTGCCTAAGCTCCTATTCAGATATGGATGAAGATGAAGACGAGGATGAAGATGTCAGAAGGGCAGACATGCGCACCACTGGACGCTTTCTGTCTCGTCTTTCTGTTTCGTCGTCGTCGTCAGGGTCCTCCAGCGCATCTAGTTCGGGCTCGTTGTCCAGCTCTAGCATCTGCTCGTCTGACAATGATTCGTCCTACAGTTCAGATGAAGAAGAGGCATCACGGCTTCTGCTTCAGGGTTGCCTTTCTTCTCATCACACATTGCTTCAACAACAGCAGCATCCTGAACCTCCCACCGCCCCACCACGACATACTTTCGGAGCCAAAACTATAACTATCCCTAATTCAAAGACTGCAGTCAATAGTAGTACAGGAAAACCTCCAAGGAGAAAGGATATTGCCAACAACTCTTCCTCTGTAGTACAGTCCAAATCTTCCAAAGACTTCCCTAAAAAACAGAAGTTACCATCTTCAGAGGGTCCACCAAACTCATCCTCGTTCATGCCAGGACGGCAGCTGTGGAGGTGGTCTGGGAACCCAACTCAGGTAATTTCCCGTTCTGATGTTTCTGTTTTAATCCCAATCCAAAATGGTTTTAGTTGGGAAAATCAATGTCCCTTAAACTTTACTTTCTTGTCATCAGAGACGGGGTTTGAAAGGAAAAGCCCGAAAGCTCTTCTACAAGGCCATCGTTCGGGGAAAAGACACCGTCCGAGTTGGAGACTGTGCGGTTTTCCTCTCTGCTGGTCGACCCCACCTCCCCTTCATTGGTCGCATTGAAAGTCTATGGGAATCTTGGTCCAGCAACATGGTAGTCAAAGTAAAGTGGTTCTACCACCCTGAGGAGACCAAGCTTGGAAAAAGGCACCGGGATGGAAAGGTACAGTAGTGACCAGAAGTCTTGTTTGGTTTTGATTGACTTAAGGTAGACTTTGCAGACCTAAAACAATTATCTTCCTCTCTCTTCACAGCATGCCCTTTACCAAAGTTCCCATGAGGATGAAAATGACGTCCAAACCATCTCCCATAAGTGCCAGGTGGTAAGCAGAGCTGAATATGAGCGCCTGAGTCATATCAGGAAACCAAACAGCAACAGTCAAGATCTATACTACCTGGCTGGAACTTACGACCCCACCAGTGGCCAGCTGGTGACGGCAGAGGGAGAGTCCATCATCTGCTAACGTTTGAAAATGGCTGAATGCACTACTGAAATCGTGAGATACGAGAAATGGCTGACAATCAGGCCAGTCTTATTCAAGATACAAAACTAGCATGATGTGAAAAGTGAGTTTAACCCACAGCCATGGGTTTCTGCAGCCCACTCTTAGAGTAACAGTATATTATCAAATGGATTGTGGGGAGGACAAATCGTGGTGATCACTCTATGAAGGCTCCACAGACATGGAATATTTTTGTATCTATTAATGAAAAAGACACTGGATTTTTTCAGAGTAGGATATTTAGACTGACAGACATGGGATCGGAGGTGAAAAACACTGACTGAAATTTTGGATTTGCGGAAAGTTCTTTTGGAAAGCTCTTCACTGGTTAATCAAGTCAAACTGATGTCACCAGGACTTTTAAATATCCCAGCAGGACCAAATACACTGTTACTTTGAGCTGTGGTATGATCTGTTTGTTTGTGTTTGCGTGAGAGGAGTTGTGAATGAGAGGGTAATTTTTTGCTTTATGCAAATATGTGAACAGCCATGTGTGTATGTAGAGATCAGCCACAAAAAAAAAAAAAAAATACAAAAAAACAGGAATGGGTGTTGACCTGGAGATTAGAGGCCTAACTGGTGTTCTAAATTGAATGATGCTCTCACATGTGTACAGTCTAATAACCTCTTTTGACAATACCAGGGATTTTTTATTGTTCTTTTCTCATTCTTTTTGGCGCTAATGATTATGTCAATATATTAAGAAGTCCGTTTATGAGCAAACAAAAAACACAGACAAAAACAAAAGGAATGATTTTTCCAGTCAAGCCATACACTTCTGTACCTCTTGCTTATCTTCTCATTCAGGTGTATAGTTGTACAATTGATTTATTCGATGTGTGTAAATATATAAATATATAAATATATATTAAAAACAACAAATGTAAATATAATATAAATGGAGAGAGAGCTCTATTCCTCTTTATTGCTCTTGATTGTGTTATTTTTTTAAATGAAATATGTTTGTTTGGGAGGTTTGTTTTGGGGACAGGCATGATTTAGGTGACCTTAGTTACTGAATAATATCTTCACTGTTGTATAGGAGGGAACGGAGGGGTTGGGAAGACATTCTGCTCATGGAGCAAACAGTCGAAACGATGCAGTCCAGTCAGAGGAAACAGGCTGTCTGTGTACACTTCATTACTATCTTTCATCTTTCTTTTGGAGTTTGATTTTGGCTTTGAAAGAATTGGTTGTTTCTATTGCATTTCATTGTCTTTGTGTGATCTAATTGGTAACAATTTAAGCAAAAAGTCAAAAGTGCCAGGTCCATATAGCATATTTGGAGGTTTTTTTTTTACTGTCCGGAAATTCATTTTAAATACTGACTGAAGGAATCTGGCCTCCAAAATGACAAACCAAAGTATGTCCTTGGAACTACTATACTTCCAACTGCAATAAATATGTAGACTGAATCACAAACAAGGGGCACTTGCAATGATTTTGCCTGATGTACTTTAGATGACTGACAACTAATTTTGCAGATAGCTTTCCAAATGCTTTTGTGTTTGAAAACAGCTGAAATGTTCTTACAATGTTTCAGCAAAGTTGTAGCAAAGTGTTGGCCAAGGATTTTTTTTTCTTTTTTTGTCTGCAAAGAATGGGTATAGACATGCAAACAAAGCGTGAACAGACGCTTCCAGCACTTGAAGCCTCCTGCTGTCCTATGTCACGTGATCATGAAGGACAATCATAACCTGTAAGTGATGGCAGTTTAAAACAGATCTAATCTAAAATATTTCCTCTTGTCACTTTTTTTCTTCCTGCTTTGCCAAAAATCGTTCTGTTTGTTTTTTCCATTGTCAATGTTGTACTCTTATTTGTTTAATATGCAAGCCTGTACAGATTGTTCCGTGTTGGAATTGTGAAAAAGGTGACAGATATGCCTTTCAATCCTAAAGGATGACTTACTTTTTTAATGACATTGTTGCTGTTACACTGCAGAAGCTAAAGCTTTAAGAAATCTGATGTGAAAATTAATGTAATGTCACTTTCTGGGTCTATAAAAAATTAGAAGAAAAAAAAAAGAAAATGATATTTTTGTAAACAAACACTGGATTCAACGCTTGATATGATGGCACTGGCACCACCGGCGTGCCAGGAAGTTGGCCAAGCCTCAAAGGAAATAGAATCATTGTGTAACCTGAATTTGAGACCCACTTGGAACTGATTTTTACGGTGGATGTTCTTTTTGACCTTGTGGCGAATATAACTCTAAGATATTTCCACTGTTAAAACGTTATTTATCTTAATTTTATTGCATTCGTGTTGCATTTAATTAAAAAAAAAAAATCTAAATGGCCTTGCCTCCGTGTGTTTTATTCAAGGTTGTTTGAATATTGTGAAAACATTGATTTACCTGAATGTATACGCATATATTAAATGGTCTTAAATTGATGTCTTATTAAATTTACACCACTTGATACACTGTCGGCAAACGGCAAATAATGTTAAAAATGGTTTTGAGTCATCCAGAGTATTGACTAATCTAATGTTGTTCAGTTTCAGCTGGTTAACTATGTTGCCTTCATGTGCCATCGGAATTATTGTATACGAGTTTCCTTGTTAAAACTGAACATGACGCCTTCGCCTTCTATTCTCTTCGCATACGCTAAAGATAAAGCTGTATTCCCGGGAAGTTCGGGGATAATAATTCCCAAGTTGGGTGAGCCATAAACTTTAAACATGGCGAAGCGGTATACGATTGCTGCTGTGACTGGTATTTTTTTATTCGTTTTTTCCACAACAGCTGCATCGCCTTGTGCATATTTACATATGAATAATCATTTAAAGCGTATTATATGTTGTATACACTGCGAAAATAGCCTCTATTTGACCGAATTGACAGCAAGCTGACTAGCTATTTTATGGTGAATGTATATATGTATGGTTGTCAATGAATGGGAGGCTAAATATCATTTTGGCTTTAATACGATTTTCCCAAGCATAAACCTGGTGTCCTTCATGACAGCTTCAGAAGTGGGAAGTAGGAAATTTCCGATGGCATGTTAAGGCAGCATAAGGTCATGAACACATGCAGGTCATTTCACTCCAATACCGCTTTGAGAAGGGAAAGATAAAGAGAGTTGGGCAGAGAGAGGACATGGAGAAAGTCTGCAAACAATGGTAGGCTACATTACAAGTTTGGCAGGATATTCTGTAGGCAATAAAAAAAAAAAGCTTGAATTCTAAACAGATTAGACTTGAGTGATTATCAGGAATATGTCATATCTCACTCCTAATTCACCAGAAAGAAATACAATATTATATTTTGCATAAAGAAAATGAATCCTGTTTAACATTGTGGCATTATTTTCATGACAAATACAAATGAATCACGTTATTTACACATAATTGTATTTCGTGGTGGAAGGGAGGTGGATTACAACAGGCTTAATGTACTTTTGTTGATTCACTGACCTACACTAAACAGGCTCTTTGTAGCACCTTAGGTTGAGCAAATAACTCTCTTCTTATTGATATCATTTTTGAGTTGGCTATATGATGTTCTGGAGATTTAAAAGGGTCTTGATGATCAGGCTATGGGTTCTTCAGATCAGTATATTGATTTCCAGAAAAAATTAAGCCTTTCTGGATTCTTTGAAGCATCTATAGATGGTTTTTCAAAAAGAACCACTTAAAAAGTTTTCATGGCATCAGGCGGTGTAACAAAGTGTAAAAACTAATTGTATTATGCACACCTTCACACTGCAGGAAGAATATGGTTTCTGCGCACAGTTAAACGTAAAACCAGCGAAGTGATGGAATTAGAAGATTGTTCTGTATCCTTTGTGATTTAAATTCATGATAACTCCTTATTTTGAATTCCCTTTCAAGCACATTAATATTCAAAACTCGTTCTGTAACAATTCCTTTTTTTTTTCTTCTGCTGTTTCATGTCTAATTGTATTTCCACAAAGTGTTATCTTATGAGTTAAGAAGTCAGCAATAAATAAAAAAACATGCCTAATTTAATTTTTTTTATATACAATAATAAAGATTTCAAATGTTGTTAAAAGACATCTTATTCTCAGCAAAGCTCAAAAAATACAGTAAAAACAGTAATATTGTGAAATATTATTGCAATTTAAAATAATGGATTTGTTAATATATTTTAAAATGTATATATTTTTTCCTGTGCAAAGCTGAATTTCCAGCATCATTACTCCAGTCTTTAATGTCACATCCTTCAGAAATCATTCTAATATGCTGTTTTGGTACTAAAGAAACATTTGCTTCTTAATATTTTTGTGTGAACTGTGATACACTACTATTCAAAAGTTTAAAATAAGATTTTTTTTTTTTTTTTTTTTTAAGACAGGTAGTGTATTTTTTGTGTGTGTGTGTGTGTAATCAGCAGGGGTATTTTTTTTACCGTCTGGAATCTCTTAACCTTTATTTCCCAGTCAAGGTTTCCCTGTTTGCCATGTCACCTACTGTAGTTGAGAGAGGAAGGTTTGGGATGCTTGCGACTGCATTGGTACTAGAGGGTGAGGCTGACCCGAAGTTAATGATCTCGCATCAGTCACACCCGGAGCCGGAGGCCCGTCATGCATCAGACGCATGTGACCACTGGGGGAGGGATTTTTTATTAGTTTGTGCGCTATAAAGTCAGTTTACTTTTACAGAATCTTTTGGGCAACACTGCAGGATTCGACCCTGTTCGGCTGCCTGACACGAATACTGACAAAAATAAACAAATACTAAGCTTTTGCTAGCTGTATCAGACAAGGACAGCTATTCCGGCAACTCACTGAACCTGAAACTTGAAAACCTGAAAGAGCAGAAGCCAGACCATGTCAATGCCACAGTGTGTTTTTCTGAGAGAAGGCAAATATCTACACCTCATAAATGTCCTGCCCGCGGCGTGACCTCTCCTGGCCCGCCTGCTGAGTGGCTCTCAGGAGGACGAGAGGGAGAGTGTGTGGAGCGGGTGGGGTGAGCATTCTGAATGAGGTGCTGCTGGTGAGACGGAGAGCGCACACAGACCCCTCCTATATGGTGGGGTTGGTTTGAAGGTTTGAGAGCTCATCCATCATGCAGTGTCATGCTGCTCAGGGGTCCCAAACCTGTCGGTGTGTGAAAGGCCCGAGCAGAGAGCGGACAAGTACACAGAGATAGAGGGAGGATGTGTGTGAGAGAGACAGTCTAACTTGCTACTGCTTCAGCAGTACAAATACACCATACTTTGCCATGCTAGTGAAGTATTGATAGAAAAAAAAAAAGAGTGCTAAACAATGAAATAGTTTAATTTTTTTCATGGAAAGCTGTGTTTGGCTCACAGCATGTGTCTGCACACTTGGTGGACAATAAAATGGGTTTCAAAAATTCTTTCCTAATTCCTAATAAAAATTCCTAATAAAAAAAAGCTTTATTATTTAAGGCTGCAGTTTTTTTTTTTCGTTTTTTTTTTTTCAGTTTGTCCATTTCTTTTCTTATTGTATGTATGGCACAAAATTTAGCCAAATATAGGCCTATTCTAAGAAGTATTTTAGCAATACAATACAAATATACATACATTTGATAAGCCAATAAAGCATGTTACAACTGCAACCGAAAGCACATTAAAATACATCATAGCTCAAAAGTACTTTTTAAATATATAAATAAAACATGTAAATAAAACGTTTACATGTAAAGGTAATACAAATAATGACAAAATAAAAAAATACAATTATATACATAATATTAACATCAACACCCCTGTCCTCAAATTTGATTGGCCTTCCGAGAGTTCAACAGCACAGTGGCCTTTCACTGTATTTCACGCTAGTTTGTGTTGAACGACATGGCGTTCTATAATCTAGATTATTGCTGCGACCCATTTTTCGGTGTTGACTGAAAACGAGCTGAGCGAGAAGCGTCTTTTGATATCCGGAGCGTTTGTTATTTCTCTTGCGAACAGACGCAACAAGAAGTTGTGCGGTTTTATCTGCAGCTTGAAAGCCAAAGAGCGTCGGCGTTGGAAAGCCGGAGTGGATCTTTACAGGAGTAATTAACGCTTTGGGGCCCTGGCTGGGATACGTTTCTGTTGCTCCGCTCCATGGATAGATCCAGGCCGGAGTTTAGTCTGTGCGTTGCTTGGCGACTATCAAAGCTTTTGACTTTGGCCTAATGTGGAACTATTTTCTTTGGAGATGAAATACCAACTGAGCCACTTCAGAAACGTACGTTACTCAATATCAGTTTCTTGT
This sequence comes from Rutilus rutilus, assembly GCF_951802725.1. Lineage (NCBI taxonomy): Eukaryota > Metazoa > Chordata > Actinopteri > Cypriniformes > Leuciscidae > Rutilus > Rutilus rutilus. The sequence goes on along the minus strand of NC_140224.1, from coordinate 29,178,577 downwards.
TTGCAGAACTATTGTATAAAAGAAGTATCACAGTTGCAATGGTGCTGTTGTATTGAATATCAGAATTGTGTCCTAAAGACAAATACATCGTACAAAAGTAGGCCTATGGGGTCAGTCAGAATTTTTTTTTTAAAGGGCAAGGACACATTTAAGTTACAGTGTTAAGACATGTATAATGTTACAAAAGATTTCTATTTCATCAACGATGTTTTCAACGATAATGATGATATGATAATCAATGTTTCATGAGAACTAAATCAGCATATTAGATTAATTTCTGAAGGATCATGTGCTGGAGAAATGGCTCAGAGTCAGCTTTGTTCGAAGAATAAGTTGGATTTTAAAGTAGCCTATATTAAATACAAAACAGTTCTTTTAAATTGTAACAACATTTTACAATAGTAGTGTTTATTGTAGCCTATTTTTGATCAAATAAATGCAGCCTTGGTGAACATAAAAGACAGACATTAAATGAGATTTATGTACAAATTATGCCACCAGGCTCCTGTAATCAGAGCATCAAGAACATTTAGAGATTTAGGAATTGAACATAGCAATTGTTCAGGCCAAAAACATGGACATATGTTAGAAAACTAAACTAGGAGGGAAAAATCCCCTGTTCTTATATTGTCTGTCATCACTCTCTATAGCTTCACAACATTTGCAACAGTGACTTTCAATGTCTTTGTACATTCCAATAGAATACTTATCCAGACATTGCATAATATCCCTAAACTGCTAACTCCCTAAATCCACTATCCACCTGCCACTTATCACTTCTGACATTTACTGAATTTCTGATGCTCTGGATTTGAGGATGCCTTTAACCTGGAATTACACAGGATTAAGCTGTTTCCTGAATAGATATGCTGGCTAGATCTTCTAATGCTGGAATAGACATCATTTCTGGTATAATATGTCCTTGATCTGGAGTTATTTGCTCATATTTGACATTACTTTTTGTGTGCGTCGAGATTCAGTTGTATTTCCTATTATTAAATATTAATAAGGTTACAGAGGGGCTACTGCTCTTAATCATTGTCTTTAGTTTATGTTGGCAGTGACAGACGTCAATATGTGAATAGTTGCTGACTGTTATCTACGGATGCTTTCTACCAAAACAAAAATGCTTGTGAAGGACATGGCTGGTCTTCAGCCGTACTTATTATCACCATCACAAGTGTTTAGAAGTAAGACGTACATGTTAAAGGGTTAGTTCACCCAAAAATTTACACAAAAAGTATTCTCGTCGCTTTATAAACTTAAGATTGAGCCACTGGAGTCACTTGGACTATATTAACGATGTCTTTAATACATTTTCTGGGCCAGCAAGTTATAGTGTCTTAGAAGCCTATGGAGGAGTGATCCAGCTCTCAGATTTAACCAAAAATATCTTAATTTGTGTTCCGAAGATGAACGAAAGTCTTACGGGGTTGGAACAACATGAGGGTGAGTAATTACTGACAGAATTTTCATTTTTGGGTGAACTAACCCTTTAAGTTTTGAATTCATGTCATATCCTGTTGAGAAAAAAAACATCGTAGACCTAAGCTTATTTGCTGGTCTTAACTGGTTTAAGATCAATGGCCAGTTGCATAAACTTAGCCAATGTGTTAAGACTGTCTTAAGAACTAATTTGACCAAGCAATTAGTCAAGATGTAATGAGTCTTTTAAGACTAGTCTAAGTGGTTTATGCAACCAGCCCCAGGTCCCACGGCTGGCCAAGCTAGTCTAATTGGTTTACACTTGCCAAGCTTGATGTAGCTGGTTGACCAGCTGAAAAATACCCCAGAAACCTCTAAATCTGCCAACAGAGCATCCTGACCAGGATAGATCAGCAGCTAAGACCTGTTCAAGATGTTTTAATCAGTTTTCTTATTTTCTGTAAGAGAGTAATTGGAGTACTTTTGAAAGTAACGTTTCCCGGCAATGCATCTCTTTTTTTCTATCCCTCTTTCCATCCCAAATTTGGTGCTCCTCTTTCTATGAGCCACGTGTGTAAATGAATAGCTATCAGCTGCATGAAAGTGCTGGATATGGTGATCCAGACCAATGGCTCAAAGGTTGTGGAGGGGGATTAAGGGCATGGAACCCGTCCAGCTCACCCCATCCATCCCTCTTACAGCCGGGGCCCCTGCGCACATAACATATCCATCCACAGCACATTCAGTGTGAGCTTTCAGGTCAGTGCGCCGAACCATGTGCCAGCGATTATATTGCACTCTGCCCTTGCACAAAACTGCATTTGTTGATCTCTCTCTCTCTCTCTCTCTCTCTCTCTCTCTCTCTCTCTCTCTCTCTCTCTCTCTCTCTCTCTCTCTCTCTCTCTCTCTCTCTCTCTCTCTCTCTCTCTCTCTCTCTCTCTCTCTCTCTCTCTCTCTCTCTCTCTCTCTCTCTCTCTCTCTCTCTCTCTCTCTCCCCCCTTTGGTTAATGCTTGCTATGCCATTGTGAGATCCTTTCTTTTTTCACATGTGATTTACCTGGAAGTTGGGATAGACAGTTTACGTTGGTGACCATGCTGTAGCCTAGTTGTAAATTTTTTTCATTAATTGTAATAAAGCTATATATAATATAATTAATAAATTAGTATTTTGATTTTACTTTTGTACACTAACATTTTTTATTTACTAAACCACCACCATAAAATACCATATATGGGCTATGTATATACTGTATTTTACACAATATGGATATGCATATCAGTTTATTAGAATATATTTTTACATTCCCATACTAACTCTTGATTTGAGCAACTTGTCATCTTATTAATTGCATTCAGAATTGTTTTTTGTCCTGCTGTCCGTGACCTACCAGTTGAGGACCACTGGGATAGAGTTTTTATTTTTTTTCTTGTCTGTAAAGCTGAAATATATAGTGAAGGGTGTCATAAAACACAGTAACTGGACTCCGGAGTTCAACTCCCTGACATGATCTGATAGACACTTCAGTGCCGCCGGACTCCAGGTGAACCAGTTTTACCGTGGACGTTTTATGGGGGTATATTTGAATCCACACCCTGTAAATCCTGTTTAAAATGTAGGTGGTGAATGTGTCAGTGTGAAGGCAGACAGTTTGGGCGATCTGTGTTTATAAATTCACCTGCTGTCTCCGAGGCAGAGTAAGACTCTTGGCAAGACCACTTCTGTAACCCCCCCCCCACACAAACTTTAGTTATCAGTATGTGTGCATATGCTTGTGCTAAAACCACACTGGTTTTTCACTTGCACAATATCCATCAGGAACCCGAGACTGTCCCCCTCTAAACACCCTGCATACATCCTCAGTATGTTTTCCATCATAACTCCTTACTTCTGCCAACAACTCTGATAATAAAAAGTATTTAAATATATAGATCCACCTGCTGTAAACATCATGCCTACTGCCTCTTTGCGTCCACTTTATGTATGCAGGTGTTTCGCCTCTACATATGGTACCTGGGCAGGCGTGCTGGTATCAGGGTGGGCGTCAGGCTGCAGGGTGCTGTAAATCAGGCGGACCTCATGCAGAAATGGAAGGACTGGCAGAGTTGGGCAGCAGTAGCACAGCCATGGCACAGAGCGCCCACTCTCGCACATACCTCTTTCGGCCAAATAACACACATCTCCGTCTGTTAGACAAGCCAGCTATGCTGATTTACCTGTGTCCCTGAGGCAGGAGGTCCAAGGCACGCCGGGACAGCGCAGGGGAGACAAGGGGGAAGGGGTTCTCTCTATGGGAACTGGGGCAGACGCCTGCAGAGACACTTGGAGCTCTGCTAGCGGGTTTGGAGAAGGCTTATTAGTTCACCTAACATTCTGTGATGATTTACTCACGTCATTTAGTTTTTTCTGCGGAACACAATAAAATATATTTTGCAGAACGTTTGCATACAGTGGCTGTCAGTAGAATCCGAAACAAAACACTGGACCCCATTGACTTTTGACAATTTAAAAGCCCTTTTAAACATCTTCTTTTGAGTTCTACAGAAGCAATAAAGTCATACAAGTTTGGAGCAGCATGAGCAAATGAATACAAAATGTTCCCTCCAGAAAGGTTTATTTTATTTATTTGATTAATTTTTAATTAATTTTATTTTAAAATGAGGACAAACCAAGCTTAAAGGGAGGCAAATGAGATGTTGGTTCCTGAAACTGTTGCTGTTGGGCATTATTACTATAAAAATAAGTGCTTTACACACTATTTGATTTAATATTTTGAAAAATAATAGATTTTAAAATAAAAAAAATGTAATGTCTGTCAAACAATGAAAGCAGACACAGTGAACAATAAAGGGAGAGGGACAAAAAAAGCAGGACAAAAGTAGTACTAGTTTTCTTCTTCTGAAGTCTTCTGAAGCCATATGATTGCTTTTTGTGTGGAAACACCAAGTACTAATAAAACAAAATCGTTTGAAATGAAATTATGAATATGCAGCCAGCAACAGTCCAGCTCAATCTCTTCATCTTGTCTTATCTCATCCTTTAGTCTCTCCGCTGATGTGTTCGCTCGCTCGAGCAGTGACTGGGGGCGTCAGACGGACCAGCATGCACTGGCTGTATTTTGTCTCTGTAATAATATGAGTGTGACCATGAAACCTCACTCCGCTTGCTTACCGCTCTGCGTTTTAAAAGCCTCCATTTGGGTGATGTGCACAAACAAAGCGATAAATCTCTCTCTATTTCTCTTTTGTCTTTGCGTGTGTTCTCAGATTGTGGTTGAATGTGAGAGGGACAGAAAGGGGAAAAGAGAAGTCTGAGGTTCCTATTTGGCAGGGGGGTTTCCTATGCATATGTACAGGTGTGTTTTCGTGCATGTGAGCGTGTGGATATGATCCGCAGCAGTGGCGTGTGGTGGACTGCTGAATATTCAATTTCCATTTGATGTTTACACAGTTTCCTCTTTAAAGACTTTGACTACTGTATGAGACACCATTTACCTTGCAATCACAGATCCTTTTATTTTACTTTTTATTTTATTATTCTTTTATTTATTTATATTTATTTTAAATGAGGACACACCAAGCTTAAAGGGTTAGTTCACCCAAAAATTAAAATTCTGTCAGTAATTACTGACAAATTAAGATATTTTTGATTAAATCTGAGAGCTGTCTCACTCCTCCATAGGCTTCTAAGACATTATAACTTGCTGGCCCAGAAAATGTATTAAAGACATCGTTAATATAGTCCAAGTGACTTTTAAGTCCAAGAATACTTTTTGTGCGCAAAAACCCCCAAAAATAACGACTTTATTCCACTTTTCATTTCCTTCTCTCTGGGCCTCGAGTCTTTTCACGTAGTGTTTTAGCGCAGCGCGTCTGTGTTGTACGTCACACGTAGGCTCACTATTGGCCGACGCTGGTCATGTGTGTGGTGCGTGTGACGTGCAACTACGTGAAAAAGTTAGAGGCCCAGAGAGAAGGAAATGAAAAGTGGAATAAAGTCGTTATTTTTTTTTTTTTTTTTTGCGCACAAAAAGTATTCTCGTCGCTTTATAAACTTAAGATTGAGCCACTGGAGTCACTTGGACTATATTAACGATGTCTTTAATACATTTTCTGAGCCAGCAAGTTATAGTGTCTTAGAAGCCAATGGAGGAGTGAGACAGCTGTCAGATTTAATCAAAAATATCTTAATTTGTGTTCCGAAGATGAACGAAAGTCTTACGGGGTTGGAACAACATGAGGGTGAGTGATTACTGACAGAATTTTCATTTTTGGGTGAACTAACCCTTTAAAGCTTAAAGTGTATCTGCTGTTGTTGCTATTGGACATTATTACTTAAGAATATTAAGTGCTTTACAGTACACTGTTTGATTTATTTTATTTCAGCTAGTTACCAAAGCAACAGTTTCATATCAATCATTTTCATAGTTCAATTTGATGTACTAAAATAACTAAAACTAGAAATTAAATAAAATAAAAAAACAGCAAAATAACAACGATGTACTAAAAATGCTTTTTTGCGTTTTTTGTGATCCCCGTTCACACGGGTCTGTGAAAACGATTAAAAACGCTGTATTCTGCTGCCAGGCCAGTAGTTGGCGATGTCACTTTTTAAAGAAACACTACTCGCCTATAGACTGAACACGTAATACGCATGCGCGTGACATCACCGTTTTCACAAATTCGTGTTTTTATAGTTTACACGGAAATTATAATTGTAAGTTTGTGTTTTCCAGCCCCCAAAACGCTGTTGTCGTGAAAATGAACGGCCTAAAAGCATAAAAAGTTATCTGTTTTTAGTTGTAAACGGCCCCTGATTGTGAATAAGCTCTATGAAATAACGTGTGTGTTCTGTGAGTCTGGCAGGTGTGTGTGGCAGGGAGAGTACTGTATGTGTTAGGGGAGGCTACTGTCTTTCTCATCCATCATAGTCTTAGTCTGACGTATTCTATAAGTAAACAGGCTATTTATCAGACAAGCGAAACCCAATACACCCCTATGCCTGCCCTCCGCTCTATAGTGAGTCCTTGTATGTGAGCGTGTGTGTGTGTATGTGTTTGCATACTAGACTGAGCTGGTAAAAGCAAGAGAGTCATGGATGAAAGGAAGGAAGGATAAGAGATGAATACAAAACGCAACAAAGCCGTTGCATCGTTCTTAGTTTTCCCTGCTCTCTTCCGTTTCTCTCCATCCTGAAGTGGATGAGCAGGACTATATGATAAAATATGACTCTGATGTTTACTAATTTATCAAAAAAAAAAAAATTGGTGCTTTAACAAAATTATGATATTATAAATGCAACAAAAGCACTTTGGCTATTGAGTCATGCCTTGCTGTTTTTCAGAGAAGAGATGTTGCCATGGGGTGTGCAAGTTAATGTTTTAAAGATTAAGAGGGCACATGAATTAAGAAAATATATAATGATGCGCTCTGACAAATAAAAAAAAATACTGCAATATTCCATGAAAAAATAAGAATGGTCAATTTGATTTCATGGCAACTTTAAGGCAAACAAGCCAAACCTTGATTATCTGATATAGAAGGGAGAATGCAGGACCAGGCTTCATTCTCACACCAATTTGCTCACGGTATCTTACACTTGTCTGCTGAACGATATCACGTGTATAAAATTCCTACATCACCAAATTCTAAAATTGACATTGTGCGCTGCGTGCCTCTCCTTGCATTTCTTTGCAACAGTGTGTGTGTGTGTGTGTGTGTGTGTGTGTGTGTGTGATTGTATATGTGAGCGCACACGTGTACGCTCCTGATGACAGACGATTTCCTCCCACTGGGTTTGGCTGACAAAATCCAGACGGAAGCTGATATTAATGGGAGGAGGCTGCAGCCTCTGCGGACTTTTCACAAGTGAATATTTGATCTTGCACACACTCCTCGTCCATGTAACTGTAACTCCGCGTGCTGCCCAGGGGATGGTCAGGATTGCAGCTCCATCAACACACCTTGGCTCTGCGCTCCGTTCCTCTCCCTCTTCCCCGATCTGCGAAACTAAAAATACATTTATAGTCAACTTAGACTGGAAATCCACTCCCCACAGGAAGCCGCAAACAATGCCCATGACATCATGAAAGTGATCATTTTTCATATATCTATAGCTACCTATTTTTATGATTACAATAAATGGATAGTTCACCCAAAAATTAAATATCTGTCATCATTTAAAGGGGTTTGATTATGCTATTTCACTTTTTCGATTTTAGTTAGTGTATAATGTTGCTTTTTGAGAAAGATCTGCACTGATTCAAAGCTCAAAGTCCATCCCAAAGGGGAGATATTCTCTTTAACAGAAAGCAGTTTTCAAGAACTACAACAAACGGCTCATTGGGACTAGAACTTACATTTTCCGGATCTTGTGAAGTCACAATGTCACTCATTTAAATAATCCCCACCCACGGAAAAGCAAAAAAAAGTCTATGTTTTTTTTCTTACACCCTTGTTTGGCCTTCCTAAAGCCTTCCTTCCTCACACACTGTGCGATTTATAATAGTCCTTTACGATTGTTGCTTGTCAGACTGTACGCACATGATCATGAGTTTTACATCATCAATCAATGACACGTTCGGTGACAGTGAGGTGCATTACACGTGGGATAGTGACTATAAAATATCTCTAACGTTCCTTTTGGTCATGGCTTGTCTTGAAAAACAAAGACGATTTGATGGTCGTAACAGAAGTCACACTACAGGACTGTAGCCAAATCTTCTGACATTTCGGTAAAATTTGTTCGCAACCGTCATTAATCGGCTGTCGGTGAACATGTCAAACTAACGATCAAATACTTCATGTTTAGGATCAGAGGAATCTTTTAGGATTTGCAACGTTTGTCTCAGACGGCCAAATCGTGGCCAAAAATCCGACTGTGTGCACTCGGCATAAGGCGGATGAACTTATAAAACAGTGGTTTAATTTTTAACACTGTTCCAGAACATTATAACCCCAACGTTTATCTGTGTGCTGCACATTTTACAGAGGACAGCTTCCAGAACCTAAGAGAGAACAATGACGGCTACGCACAAAAGCTTCTCCTGAAAGACGGAGCAGTTCCCACAGTTGTTTATGGATCCCAACCTGTAAGTATGTTTTATTATTTGTTGTTGTGTTTTCTATTAACAGTTCCAATTATAAATTGTATGTTGTTCTACACCTGAGCAGATGAAACTCACGGTTATAGTAAGGGGAGTGACATTTCAGGAAAACACGCTCTAAGCGGTTCGCCAATCACAGCTCACTGTTTTCTATTTTAATACATTTTATAATGGAATTTATTCCTGTGATGGAAAAGCTGAATTTTCAACATTATTACAGTCTTCAGTGTCACATGATCCTTCAGAAATCATTCTAATATTCAGATTTTCTGCTCAAGTAACATTTCTTCTTATTGTTATTATCAGTTGTGCTGCTTAATATTTTTGTATAGTATTATAGTATTACAAATGGTAATACTTTTAGGAAGTTCAATAAACAGAATTGATTTGCTTGTATTACATTTATTTATAAAAATGTCATTAAAGCATTTATTAAATAGAAATATTTTGTAACATTATAAATGTCTTCAATGCCACTTTTGATCAATTTAATGCATCCTTCATGAATAAAAGTGTTAGTTTCTCTAAAAAAAAAAATATATATATATATATATATAGGCCTATATATAGCTTACCACAAATGTTTGAATAGTATCACGGTTTCCACAAAAACATTAAGCAGCAAAAACTGTTTTCAACATTGAAAATAATAACAAGACATGTTTCTTGAGCAGCATATTAGAATGATTTCTGAAGGATCATGTGACGTAATGATGCTGAAAATTCTGATTTGTCATCAAAGTAATAAATATATATATTTTTTTACATTTATTAAAATAGAAAAGTTATTTTAATATTTAACAATATTACTGTTTACTGTATTTTTGATTAAATAAATGCAGCCTTGTTGAGCATTAGAGACTTCTAAGAGGATGAGACCTTGCTGGCGGACCTAAGAGCCCTGATACAAGAATCGTGCACTTTTCATTTTGTTCTCCATGGAGGAAAAACACATCAAATGGATTTGGAATGACATAAGAGTATGTAAATGTTATCAGATTTTTTTTTTGTTGTTGTTGATCCAATCCTTTAATACTTCCTGCAACACTGTAAAGTATAAAGTTGTATTTTAGTACACTGCAAAAAAAATTTACGGTAAAATTTACGGTAAAATACCGGCAGCTGTGGTTGCCAGAAATTTACCGTAAAAAATACGGTAGCAACATTTTAGATTTTACAGACTTTACTTAAATTTACAGTAATAAACCATATTTAATTATCTGATATAATGTTAATTTACTGACCTATTGAAGTATTTATATCTGTTTTGTACCATAGTAATACACTGACAACCACCAATCACAGTGGAGATGAAAATCACATGATGAATTAAAGATCATCACAAGCAGCTTTTCCACAAGAAAGTAAATTCTAATATATAGAAGCTGCACAGTGTCATTCATACAAACACTAAACACCATCATGGTAACACACGTGAAATTTTAAAAATGCAATAAACATTCATTTATACATAAAACCCTAATTTCATAACTGATTAGAAAAAATAAGAAAACTACGAAGAAACATAGTTATTTCAACAAAAATACATCAAATGTGAAGCGTCACGCATGGAATTGTGGGAATGTCAATTTACGTTTTTTCACTTTAAATTATACAATAACTTCCAAAAACTGTAAATTTAACTGTATTTTACAGTAAAATGACATTAAATGTACCGTTAGATCTATCACAGTTGTTTACCGTATATAGTAAGGAAACTTTCTCTTAACCAATTGACAGTTTTTCACTGTAGCATTTTTAACAGTCTACACTGTAACAGTCTTTGACCGTTAAAATCACAATAATTTTTTACAGTGTACTTTTGCTATTGTTAATTTTAAATGTGTGCATTTAGTGTGTAGCAGTGTCTGTTTTGATACATAAATATCCGTGTGCACACAATATTGTTTTCTTAGATTAATGAAAGTGAATTTGTTTGTTTAAGGGTTGGAGGGGAAAAAAGAAGACAAAATGAGTAGAAATCTGTTAGCACTTGTGACGAGAGATCTGTGTGTGTGTGTGTATACACATAAGCTTTTGCCTCTGGCATCGATATTGCCCATGCTAAGCTCATCTGGTGGTAGCTGATCTTTGTAACCACTTACACATGTTGGTACAGTCTAGTCGTGCACGCCTGATGCTCCCCCTGCAGTGCCATGCTGATGCTCCATGGGGGTAGAAGCATCTTGCAATGCAGTATCTCGCAAACTGGCCCAGATAAGCTTTCCCAGACATCTGCCTCTCCAAAGCAAGCAAGGCCTCTCCTGCCTGCAGTGCACGCTGCTACTGATGCCCCACTTCACATCAGAGGAGCGCTTCAAAATCAAAAAAACTACAAAAGGAAAGTTCGTTAAGACAAACTTTGATGTTGGCTTGATAAAACCTTGTCTGAAAGTTAAAAAAACTAGGGCTGTCAATCTAATCATTTTAATTGAATTAGTAACATGATATGCCAGTTAATTAATTGAATTAATTACAATTAATTGCATACATCAATATTGGCTGAGCCACCAAATTAAGAAAATTACATTTATTTTGGCAGATTAGTGAAGCTTTAAATAGACATACAAAAAGTGGCGTTGGAAGTGAATGTATTGTTTTATTGAACATTCTGACCTACAGTCGACAGTAATCCATTTTGCAATCAAGTTTGTCAATCTGTCCAAGGTAGACTTGAAGGCCACTCAGACAGGATGAATATTCTCTAATTTTTTATTTATTTTAGGGATGGAACAGTTACCGGTTTGACGATAAATTATGCTAAAATTCTCGACAGTTAGACCATTTCAGTTTTAATTAGCATTAAAATCGTATTTGAAACTCAGTAAATACTGTCCAGCATTAAAGTCGGCATGAAATGGAAGTTGTGATCGTTTTTTCTTCCCTATTGTGACTTACATCTGAGTGAAACTCTTCTCAAACAAGAATAAATGTAGGGCGGGACTTTGTTTTTGTCCATTCGAAATTGATTAGGTCGTTTGTGATCTCATGTGAGTGACGGGTCGTCCTGCACTCACGCCAGTAAAGACGTCATCAGATAATAATAGTGGGAGGGGGAAGTTATTTTGACTAAATATTACGAATGTACGTGCACGTGAATTTAAAAAAAATTGATGCACACAGATAAATTATTTATAATAAACATTGCAATATTCCATTAAAAATAAGGGTTACTCTTTATTTTAAGGTGACATAGTTACACGTTACTACATACTTACTATAGTAATAATAGTAAATTATGCATAATTAACCCTAACATTAACTCTATAGTAAGTAGCCTACATGTAGTTGTTATACGTCACTGTCATTATATAATTATGATATGAACCTTTCATACTGTTTCATCTCTTATTTATTTATATATTTACTATTCTATATATTTTTATTTATTTAAATTGTTGGTCTATGGAGAGCTAGGAGTGGCACTTAAAAAAATAAAAAAATAAATCCTATTTTAGATAGCCAATAACTTTTCAATAATTTTATTTTTCAAATTCATAGAGAAATATTTAAACCTGTGTAACTGAAAATAATAAATACTACATTTTAAAATAGTTAAATAATAAATGAGTACATCACTTTTCAAATTGTATGTATTTCAAGCTCTAAAATTTGTTTTAACAAATTTTTAAATGCAACTTTTAAACTGGATTTAAAAAAAACATTAGCCAATTGCTTTGCTACCGTTTGCTTGTCCAATGGCATTTTTTCCCCACGCTATTGGCAAATGAATAAAGAAAGCATTTGGCAAAACGATAAGGAAATGCAAATGGAAATGCTGTATAAAAAATGTGTTTTAAATGTTGCATTGATCAGGCTGCAGGACGGTGCTGAGTTTGGTGGATCCAGCTTAAAATCTCTAGGTCGGAGGAGTTAAGTCAGAAATGTTCTCTATATAGATTGGCTCTGTCAAGCGGTAATTAAATTAGGAAGACAGAGTGTGGTCAGGACACTTGTTTTATTAGACCTGTCAAAACAACACTGACCAAAACCAGACTAGCAATCATTTTTTTGGGTAAATAACTGTAGAGATGATCATAGTCTGGTTCTACTAAAGATTTCCACATTGCTCTGAGGCTAATAAACCACAGTCATCTCGGCTTTGTTTACTGTCCCTATGTTTGTAAGCCATAAAAGGATTTGTATATTCTGTTTACTGTTCCACATGTTTATCTGTCTCGCTGTCTCTCTCCTGTGTATCCAGCTGTTGCTATCCCGTTCCAGTCACCGCATTCTTCAGGACGGGGTGTGTGACGTGTGTTTTGGGTGTGTGATGGAGAGGAGAGATGGACCTGCAAGCCCCCTTATGAGAGACAGATGGCTGGTGGTGATGCACGTTTAGAAAAGAAAGAGAGAAATATATGCAAACAGAGAACAAATACGTAGAACATCTGGACCGGACTAATGAGTAGGTGTTAAGAGAGTGTTGATTGAAAGTAATAAGCATCTCTTCAAAGCGATTCAACAGTGATGAACATATATTTTTTTTCTTTCTTTCTTTGTTTTCTTTTTACTAAAGACAAAAATAGAGCCTACCATCATTTTCAAGATGACAGTGTGGTGCAATGATCGTTTTGTCTCAGAAGTCAGTCATTATTCATCAGAAGGGGTGTGACTAGGATCAATGAGAAACCATGGAAATATTGGACATTTGGTAAGTGCTGTGTGCTGCTAGGTCATATTCACTTCTTTTAAAAGTGTAGATCGACAAGGAAAGAGAGCATGCTCTCTGGCACTTCAAAAGGCTTTTATCAGCATGAGTGTATCATGAGGGCTCCACCAAATTATGCCAGGCACACACCAGGAGGGTCAAGGTTTGGCTGGTTGGTTTCAGCAGTTGGGCAGTGCTGGTAGATGCCATAACCACACCATGCTGGCAAAAGGCATGTGTTTTCTGACGGATAAAAAAAAAAAAAATTGCAAGCAGCATGTAAATCGAATCAAATTGCATTACGTTAAATTTAATTATATGCAAAAATAATTATAATGTATTATATATTTATATGCAAAAATATTCACATGTTGTTACAGCAACTGCTTTAAATGATCTTTTTCCCATATCATTCTACACTCCATAATGACAAAGGAGTTTTTTAAATATAGAATATATTATATATATATATATACAGTACCAGTCAAAAGTTTGGAAACGTTACTATTTTTAATGTTTTTGAAAGACGTCTCTTATGCTCATCAAGCCTGCAGTTAAAAAAAAAAAAACAGTAATATTATGAAATATTATTACAATTTAAAATAATGGTTCTCTTTTTTAATATATTTTAAAATGTAATTTATTTTTGTGATGCAAAGCTGAATTTTCATCAGCAAGTACTCCAGTCTTTGGTGTCTTATGATCCTTCAGAAATCATTCTAATATGATGATTTATGATCAATGTTGGAAACAGTTGTGCTGCTTAATATTTTTTTTATAACCTGAGATACTTTTTTCAGGATTATTTGATGAATAAAAAGTTTAAAAGAACTGTATTTATTTAGAATAGAAATCTTTTGTAACAATATACACTACCGTTCAAAAGTTTGGGAACAATAACTATTTTTTTTTTAAGAAATTAGTACTTTAATTCAACAAGGATGCGTTAAATTGATAAAAGGTGATGGTAACGATTTATATTGTTAGAAATGTTTTTATTTTGAATAAATGCTGTTTTTATGAATAAATGCTGTTAACGTTTTACTCATCAATGAATCCTGAAAAAAGTATTCCAAAAAAATATGTTAAACAGCACAACTGTTTCCATCATTGATAATAACTGAGTATCAAATCATCATATTAGAATGATTTCTGAAGGATCATAAGACACCAAAGACTGGAGTACTTGCTGATGAAAATTCAGCTTTGCATCACAAAAATAAATTACATTTTAAAATATATTAAAAAAGAGAACCATTATTTTAAATTGTAATAATATTTCATAATATTACTGGGTTTTTAACTGCAGGCTTGATGAGCATAAGAGACTTCTTTCAAAAACATTAAAAATAGTAATGTTTCCAAACTTTTGACTGGTACTGTATATACTGTATATATAAAAAACTCCTTTCTCCTTATATAATTTTCAAATAATATTTTACAATTATTTAAATGTTTTGGGAAAAAAGTCTGTTATTTCAACAAAAATGTATAAACTAAGATTGTGAAATATGATTACAATTTTAAATAACTGTTTCATGAGATGGCAAAGCTGAATGATCCTTCAGAAATCATACTAATATGCTGTTTTGGTGCTCAATATCTTGTTTTATTATTATAATCGATGTTGAAAATAGCTGCTTAATATTATTGTGTAAACCATGATACACTTTAAAAAAAAAGAAAGATATATATACATATATATATATATATATATATATATAGAAAGTTCAAAAGAACAGCATTTGAAACAGCATCTTTTCTGTCACTTTTGATCAATTTTGTGTCCTTGCTGAACAAAAGTATTCTTTCTTTTCTTTCTTTTTTAAAAAGTCCTTTTACCTTAAAGCAGTGGTTCTCAATTCCAGTCCTCGGGACCCCTTGCTCTGCACATTTTGTATGTCTTTCTTGTCTGACACACTCAGTTCAGTTCATGGAGTCTCTCCTAATGAGCTGATGATCTGGTTCAGGTGTGTTAAATAAGGGAGACATACAAAATGTGCAGAGCAGCGGTCCCGAGGACTGGAATTGAGAACCACTGCCTTAAAGGAACACGCCGACTTTTTGGGACTTTATCTTATTCACCGTATCCCCCAGAGTTAGGTAAGTCCATACATACCCTTTTCATCTCCGTGCGTGCTGTAACTCTGTCTGACGCACCAACCGCTAGCCTAGCTTAGCACAAAGACTGGAGGTAAATGGCTCCAGCTAGCATACTGCTCCCAATAAGTGACAAAATAATGCCAACATTTTCCTATTTATATGTTGTGATTTGTATAGTCACAGCGTGTACAAATAACAAGGTCACATGAGACAGCCATCTTCTAACCGTATACATACTGGGAACTATATTCTCAGAAGGCGAAGCAGTGCTACTTCTGCCGAGTGATTTACTCCAGCTCTGAGTGAACTCTCTGCTCCTCACCACGGGGCTTCTCAGGTGCTGCGAACAAATCACTCCGCCCACGTAGCAGTGCTTCGCCTTCTGAGAATATAGTTCCCAGTATGTATACGGGATACGGTGAATAAGCTAAAGTCCCCAAAAGTTGGCGTGTTCCTTTAAGACTTAAATGATTGGCTCAAAAAAAAGTTTCTAGAACTGAGTGCCCATGAAGCACAGAATGCAGCATCCAGGCCGTACACTTGTTCATGACTTGTTCATGTGCCAGTCGGGCAACTGCCTTTGAGAAGAAAGTGAATGCTAACGGAAAGCTCTCCACAGGTATAATGGTCCTCCGTGACACATACACGCACACACATAATAAAGCTTATGTAGCACATGCTTTCACAGACACACACAAATACACATTGCATGCGAGTGTGACAATGACAGTGAGAGAGAATATATAGAGAGAAAGACGGTGCATTGTCTGCATTGTTTGTATGTGTGTGTGTGCTCGTGTGCAGCCGACACTGAGCCAATGAAGAATGTGGCAGCAGCATCAGCCGTGGCAAGAAACCCTCCAGCTGACGGGGGGTGGGCCGCGTGTGTGTGTGTGTGTCTGCGACTCTGTCTGCATGCTGAGTCAGTACAGAGAGCGTAAAGCCCTCACCCCTCAGCCTTTCTACTCCATTTTCATTCTTTGGTGTCGGCAGACTCACTCTCGGGGCCATGCAATCAATCAATATCAGTATGACAGGTGTGTACGAGTGTGCATATATGTGTGTATGTGCACTCTGACACAATTAAAGACCATTAAAGGTATAGTTCACCCAAAAATTGTAAATCTGTCATCATTTGCTCACCCTAATATAGATATTTAGCATGATATCCAAGCTGATTTGTGTTGCTTAAAATGGATCTTTGAATTTTTTGAAAAATTGTGATCTTGTCGATATATATATATATTGCATTAAATTTGCTAAGTGGATCACAGGTCTGAAAGTATCAATCATAACGTGTGTGTGTTTTTGTGTGTGTGTGTGGTTAGCAAGGACTCTCCATCCTTTCATCTCACTGAATCACTCACTGCTCCATCAATCACTCCCTCTGACGTCTTCTCATCAACAAAGGGTCCAGCTTTGAATGATAAGATCTGTCCACACACACACACACACACACACACACACACATAAGCCTATATCGCATGACACGCTAAGAACAAACAAGCTGCCACCATATACACATATACAAGGACGAACACACACACATCACCTATACAAGCTCTTGATGGTGTGAGACTCTACATTCTGCAGTTGCCAGTTGTTATGATGCTTGCATTCTAATGTATGGGAGAAACCATCTATTCTCCCCCCCCCCCCCCCCCCATTCATTAAACTCCCACTCAGCAGTGGCCATCACCACGAGCAGTTTCCATGGCAACATACCAGCAAACACTGATGGCAGACAAAAAAAAAAACCTAAAAAAAAGATCCCTCACGGGGCTTTGGCCATCTACTCTCTAAAAGGAACAGAGGAAGACTCTCTCTTTTTTACTGTAATGGAGGTGAGAGCGGAACTGGCCCCTAAACTTTTTAACCTCTCCTTACAAGAATCATACAATATAGTTTTACAACCATTCATTTTTAAGGCCAAATAAAATCAATGCGATGTATTATACAGGCCCCAGAGAGAAACCCTCTCTTAAACTGTTTGAATGTCATTGCTTTAGGAAGTGTCATCTGCGAACAAATGATACTAGGCCTTTTCTCAGAAATGAATTGCAGATTTAGTTTTAGTTTTTTTTTGCAGTGACTTTTAGAGGAGCTTTTATCCACAGGTGTCGTTCATCATGTCAACTATGTGCATGATTTACTAACGTTTGACAACCAGGAAGTATCTGTGTTGAGCAAAATATACAGTATATGGTTTTATCATTTAAAATACACTACTGTTTAAAGTTTGGGTCAGTAAGATTTCCCCCTTTTCAAGAAAAAAAATACATTTATTTAGTAAGGATGCATTAAATTTAAAGATTTTCAAGGAAATGCTGTTCTTTTGAACTCTCTATTTATCAACGAATCCTGAAAAAAAAAAGTATCACTGTTTCTACAAAATATGAAGCAGCACAACTGTTGTAATAGGATGTTTATTGAGCACCGAAACAGAATATTAGAATATTTCTAAAGGATCATGTGACACCGAAGACTGGAGTAATGATGTTGAAAATTCAGCTTTGCCATCAAAGGAATAAAATATATTAAAACAAAAAACAGAATAATTTTTAATATTTTTGATCAAATAAATGTAGCTTTGGTGAGCATAAGACTTCTTTCAAAAACATTTACAGTAATCTATATCTATTTTCTAATAATAATTTACTCACCTGCATGTTGTTTCAAACCTGAATGGCTATTTCTTTTTTCTTTTGTGGAACACAAAGTATATTTTGAAAAATGTCTCTTTGTTTTTGCCCATACAATGAAAGTCAGTGGGTTCCAGTGTTGTTTTTAACCTCATTAATTCCATTAGCAAAAACTTTTTAACATCATTTTTCAAAATATGATACTTTATTGTGATTTAGATCAGATACTTTATTGTGTACGCGCGTGATTTTTATATTACGAAATTTATATCACTAAGAATACGTTAACGGACTCTCAAGGAGCAATTGAGACGAATGACATAGTATCTGCACAATTGCGTTAGTGTTGAGACTACACCTCGACAACATCTGCCCCGCTAAGCTTGAGTTACAATCATCCGCAGTTAGACTACTATAAGAGCTCGACTCTTCAGTAAAACTAAACTCTGTAAGGTTGATTTGAGCCGTTGTCACCCTTTAAACAAACAGCGTCTCTGTCATCATCGTAATCTGTGTAACCTTCTCGTGTATCACGGCTAGTTCTTTCATGATGAGAGAGTGTGAGGCTGTTCTTGATGGAAGGCTGGAGTGTCATATCTCTCACGCAAATAGTTTACCATGAACTCACGAGTCATTTCCTTTCATCAGGTTGGGCTCATTTGGTGGATTCCAGAGATATTGAGGAGGCTTGCAAGTTGCTGGACTGTGGATTTCAGACCTACATTAGCCAAAAATCATGAAGAGCTTCTGCAATAGTGCTTTAAAAGGTCTGTAGTCGCATCTCAGGTTATGAAAAGCTGCTTTTTTTATTAAGTGGTCTGAGAATGTTCCCAGCCCACTCTTAGGAAATGGTGCCCAAAGAGCTTCAGGAAAAAAAATATTTAGAATTTTATGTACTTTTCAGGCCCAAAGTACCAAGGTTGTAACCAACACAGAGACTGATGGGGACGTTTCCCCTCAAGATTCACATTAGTGGTTAACCAATATGGTTTTTAAATATCTGATGCTGAATCTATTATCATCGAATATGTAGTTATAGCCTAAAACCCATTTGTGGTACAATGTACCAATATTATTTATTTAAATATTTATTTATTTACAGCTAAATATATTATAGAAAATAGTATTTACATGTTAGTTTAACCTGTTAACTATAAAGTAAATAATTAATATTCCATGGGGACTCAAAGGGCACCATTTCCTGAGAAAACATCCTCTCACTTTATCCTCAGAATGAGTGTTTGACTTATTAAAAACTATAAAAAGAATGACGAGAACATATGTTTTTCACAGCTACCTAAGAGACAAATGTAAAATGTCAAAATACACTTAAATAGTTCAGCATTTCTCACCAGAGAGTTGCAAAACATGAGCATGCAGCAATGTGTTTCAAAAACATTACTCATATTAAGTTATGTTTCAAATAAAGGGTGCATTTTGCAAATGTCTGAAAATACATGTGGGTGTAATGGTCATATTTCATATTTACTGAACTTTATAAATGATTGTACTATGCCAGTGGTTGCATGTTGTAAACAATAGAAACTCTGTCTGTGTGGGCTTTAAATGGTCCTCTTTTTTTTTTTTGTCTCTCTTTTTTATTATCTTTTTTATTTCTGAATCTGAACACAACAGCCAGTTGACTGAGTTTTTGTCTAGCGTTCACTGTGATGTGACTGGTTTGGACTATTTCAGTCACTCTGTCTCGTCTTTTTTGAAACCATACGGCCTTCCCTAGGGTTCAGCTCTCCCGTCGCTTACAAACACAGGCCCCCATCCCCTCCACAGCAAGCATGTGGAACATGTCATACAGCTTTTTTAATGGGAGTACGTTAAGCTGTCAGTCACTCGCTCCCGAGGGGGTGTAACCAAGATCCCCCACCCCCCCCCACCCACCCACCACCACCACCACCTGCTGATCTCCCGTCCCGTCTCGCCGCTGTCCGGGCCGAGTGTAGTTCATCTCAGCATGTCCCTCTGCCTGAGACATGTCTAAATTAAACTCCTGCGATATGGACCCTACATTTATATGGCAGATTTTAAAATATCACTTCTGCTCAGATACAGGGCCATAAGACAGATGCACAACATCACGTACAGTATATGGCTCTCTTCACAGCAATCAGTAAATCAGTCCTATATGCTTAATGACACACCTGGTGTGAAATGACACATTGAGAAGCATCAGTGTGACACATTGGACTGTGAATGGTATTTTATGAAATGTATTTACGTCACAGAGATGCACAATATATTGGTACTATATTGGTGTATGTGTATATATATATATATATCATATTATTATTATTATTATTTATTTGTATTTATTTTATCAAATATTTTAATACTTTTTTTTAATAATTATTTGAATACTTTATGATGCCAAAATTCACTTGTAGCATTTAAAACAATTGATTACAATGTTTTATGTTACATTTATTTGGTTATTAATTATATTATTTTTTTACCATATTTTTTTAAATAATTATCAGTTTATCTGCAACCCATGATCTGATTTACTAGGTTAGGGTTTATGTCATCTTAGAAAAAGTTTAATTGGGGCTCTATGTAGAACGCTAGGGTTCTTTGCTCAGTTTTAAAGAACTCTTTATGCCATAAAGGTTTTAGGTTCTAAGTAGAAATTTCCTAAATGATTGCATAATACTTTTTCTTGTGATGAAGTATGTTTACAAGCTGCTTAATCCATAACATTTGATCAAAATAAACAATGAATTAAATGAAAATTTATTTATTCAAACTAAATACATGAAGTGAACCCCTAAAAGGTTCTATATATGAAGCGCCTGACAGAACCCTTTAATGTTCTATATAGAACCTTTTCTTCTAAGAGAGTGATGTCAACCGAATCGTGTGGATCTCGTGTCAGAGCAATTTATTACATTTTAATAAAATATTATGAAGACTTTTTTTCTTTAACACGCACTGATGAATTATGCACAATAAGATGAGGAGCATGCATTAATAAAGTAATTAGGATAAATTTTGCTTTCATGTTGATTTTATGTATAAAGAGCTGTCAATAATGCAGCATACATGTTTCACCCCCCTACAGTGTGTTGTTGTGTCCGCGTGTCGATGTGCCAGTGTGGGAGCCGAGGGAGCAGAGGTGTCTGTGACACGGGGAGAGGAACGAAGAGAGAGACGATAGATGCGGAGGGAGCGGGATGGTGAGAACAACAGACCTGCGGGAAGGAGGAGCATGGAGAGAGCAGAGTTCGATGAGCAAGAGAAAAAGAGGAAGGAGCGAGACAGGACCCTGGTGAGAGTGGCAGGGGGAGTGGTGGAAAATAGAGAGAGAAAGGGAGGGGGTGATAGTGGAGGAGACCGCCTCAGGGAAGCACAGACAGAGAGGAGGTGGTAGGGAAGCGTAAACGTTCTTTGTCTGTGTCCTCCTCAGGCACTACAATAAGCTCTCTCAGAGAGAGGGAGAGAGAGAAAAAGGATGGAATGAAAGAGATAAAGAGGGAGTGGGAGAGGGAGAGAGAGATAAATGGAGACAAAACAGTTAAAACCGATGGAGCCAAAGATTAAGTGACAAAACGAAGAAGGGCGAAAGATACGGACAGTCACTGGGGAGAAAACGGAGACTGAGGGAGTCAAAGACTTGAAACTGCAGTTTGCCAAGATAGGCCTACTCAGAATTTAAAGTCAAGCTATCCTTTAGAAAAGGTAGTTCGCTGTATACATTGAAGTATTTTAGTTTACAACATAAATTTGCAAAAAAAATGTATATATGTAAAATGCCATGTTGGGAGTATCAGGAACACAAATGAACCGACTAGCGTTTGATTACTGATCTCTCACATAAAAAATCTGTTACATTTATGGATATGGAATATGGAAGAAAATATCTGTCGCTACTTGTGTTTTATCGTGACTTTAATATAAAAAAAATCTCACTGACCACAAACTTTTGAGTGGTAGTGTAAATTTACTTTCATTTCACACAATTAAATAATATTTTCACACTTTTTGAATACTTGCAGTTTAAATACTCACACTTATAAAATGTTGAATAATAAAAAAATGTGATACATTTATAGGACCTTCATGTTACAAAAATTTAAATCAGTTCAATTCCTGGGACATAAAAGTGCCCAAAGTCGAAGAAACACCCAGATAAGTTGATAGTGTTGCTTTTGGTTATTTACTCGCTTAGACAAAGATAAAGAAAAGTAAAGAAAGGAGTGGGGGCTTAAAGAAATAAAGACAGATAGTGAAAGGTGGAGAAAGAGTGCAAAAAGATTGAGTGGACTGCTGAGAAGACAAATGTTGAGTGAGTTTGTTTTGTCACTGAAAGCTTCCACCTGCCACTTCAGCAGTTCCCGCTCAACCGACCCACCAACCCCCTTAAGCAAATCCCCCCGCACACACACACACACACACACACACACTGCGAAAACAGGCTTTACGTTTAACCATAAAACAGGTGTGTCAAGGGGCCTGAGGCAGCACTGTCTGACTGACAGACACACTAAACCAGTTCGCCGCTGTGCTGTCATTATCCCCTGTATAACCAGCGTGGTTACGGCCCACTGTCTCACTTCTGCTGGAGTTTATAGAGGCCTTCAGTATGTCTGCTTTAGGAGACAGGTGACAAAAATGCACAGAAGGACTGTCTTGTAGAAATTTTGAATAACTTATGTCTTTCGCTGTAAAGGTAACTAGATTTATACGGTTTTTGATGGAAAAGTAATGCTTGCTTACCCAAAAGTCGCTAGAGTTTTATGGGCAGTTGTTAGAGCATTTCTATGTTGTTGCCAAGTTATTAGTGTGTTGCTATTCAGTTGCTAGTGTATTCTGGTTGGTTTTTTGCTGGTCCAAAAAACGTACTGCTTTGTTTGCAAAAAAAACATAATTTGCCCCTTTATTTACAAAATATTAATCTCCAACGCATGTTCACCAGAGACCACATAACAGATATTGTGTTGACGCGAGAGCAGACGTTGTTGCGTGAACTCGCGTCGAAGATTAATGTTTTGTAAATAAAGTGGTAACTTTTTTTTTTCCGCAAACAAAGCACTTGTGTCACTTCATGAAATTGAGGTTAAATAACTGGAGTCACATGGATTACTTTTATGATGTCTTTACCTTTCTGGAGCTTGAAAGTGGTAGTTGCGTAGCTGTCAGTGGAGGTACAGAAAGCTCTCAGATTAAAAAGATCCTCATTTGTGTTCTGAAGATGAACGAATGTTTAGAACGACATGAGGGTGAGTAATTAATAACAGAATTGTCATTTTTGGCAATGCTTAAATGCATGAATGTTTCACCGATCATTATTACATATTCGGGTCTTTAGCGACCCAGATCTATATCTAACACGGATGGATCTCTCCCTGTCGCGATAATATACAACTCTTGTCTCAATTACAGAAGAATAAATTAAAGCATATTTTGGTTCCTTTTGGAGCTTGGAAGGGTTCAGTTTGAGCAGATGTTTTATACCATCATCACTGTCCTTGTCAGAGCTAATTTCCCAGTACATTAAGCATCTGGCTCATATTCGCAATCTTCAAAATCAATATTTTGATCGCTTCAGCAGATTCACCATCAGGTGACAGTGACACTAATATTTGATTGCGATCAGTACTTGCTCTGCAGTAAATCGCCAATTCAAGTTTTGCTGATGATACTTCCTTTTCTTTTGTTTACTGCCTGTAGTGACAATAAGTGAAACGTCACTTTATCATTGAGTATCAGATATTGTCACCTTGTGGAATAAAGGTGAATTGCACAGAAAAAATATACTTACACACCTCTGGTCGTTAGTGATCCTATACAATATATATATTTTTTAAATCAATGGGAAAACAGGCATTCTTTTATTTTATTTTATTGTTAAATTGTTTATAATGAATTGATTGGGGAATATTAAGAATGTTGAATGACGTCCCGGGTCACTAAAGACCCGAGGTATGCGTTTAAGGGTTAAATGTGTTTTGTTTGTTTTTTTACTTATTTTATCATCCACCAGTCAAAAATCATAAGTCTGTTCACTTAGACAAGTAGTAGCATATATATTCCGCTAAATGTTATCAACGATACATAAGGAACAGTGAATCTTGTGCAACAGTTTTATAAAAATGTTCTGGAAGACAGAATACAGCAGATCATACTTCACTCTATCAAAGGAGATTCAAATTAAACAATCATAACCTTTGCGAAATGGAAATGTAACCATTTGGGAACGTTACTGTTTTAATAGCACTATCACAGTTGAGGAATCTCATGTGGCTTTACTGTGTCTCCATGGAAACGCTTCCCTCCAAAACTGAAGGTACTGTACAGGTTATAGGGCTTTGTTGATGTAAATACATTTTAATCCCCCTTCTCCATAAATAAAAGGACAAATCCACCCCATATGTAAAAAAAATTATGCATCCAGAGTTGATATTTAGTATGTTCCAGAATCCAGCTGCTTCTTCACAGTTTGAAAACCTAATATTTGTTAATTATTTAGAATTTTTTTGTGATGGTATTTTTATAATGAATTTAAAAGATGTTTCATGAATATAAAGACGTTTTTATTTTTGTCATTTTTTACTGTCAGTTAAAAAAACAAAGATGTGCCAGCATTTTTGTGAATGCTATTCTTCGCGAACAAGTAAAGAAGGAATGTGAACTAGTTAATTCTTTTATCCTTGTCCTTGTTTCAGGATGTCAATACAATTTCTGTTTGCTCCAAGCCAAGCTCCAAGAGTCAGAGTGAAAACCCTGTTACGCCGTAAGTCTGAATCAATGACCGTTTTTCTCTTAGAATGAATCGACTGGCAAATTCGATCCAAATGAGGAACAATTTAAGATCCAGATGTGGGCTTCCCGGTGAATGTCTTTGCATGTGAGCTTTGCCTCTATTTCTTCATTTACTGATGGCAGTAAACCTTTATGGGTGCAGTCAGGACTGCTGTGGCTTTAATGGCATGTGGCATCCTCTAAAATGGGCATCTGTTAATTTGAAACGACGGAAGGGACTGCATGGGTTGCTTTTCGCACATAATAAGCGCGCCTTTAGAAGCCTTTGACGTATTGCCTGATCCATTATTTTCTTTCCTATTTTAATTTTGCTCTTAATGATTTTCCAGACCTCGCTTTTCAATTTAAGCATGCTGAGACTCGTAAGGGATTTAAACAAGGTGTGTTCGGCATGCGCTAATCAACAGTCATTTTCGGCGTGTCCGTCGCCAGGTGTGGAGTCAGAACGTGCTGACCTTCTGCTAACGACCCGTTCGTGATGTAATTATAACACCAACTGTCCACGCCACCACTTGTTACTGTCATCCTGAGCCTCCGTGTCCCAGCCGGTTCCTGCTGTGCAATTGTGCAATTGTGCAATTCTGATCCTGTTCTGCTCTCCAGCAGTGTGGAAAGTACTGGATCATTACACCTGTTTAGAACAAACGTGTGATGTGGGCTGGGTGACCTGATAGTCCATTTCTCCAGGTCTTTCTTTTCTAAAGTTATGTTATCGCAATGAGGGATGGTGGGTATTTTCTTTTCTTTTCTTGGCTTTACACAAAGATCCAGCATTGGGCAGGTGACTTCAATGGAGAATTAGATCTTGATAGCACCTCTAGGTGGTCGGTCTTGCAGTAGCAGACATCAATGTGCACACATGCACTGACTACACACACACACACATTCGATGGAACGTTATCAACTGTGGACAAACCCCCTAGGGATAAACGCACACACATAGTGGTGTTGGGGGTCTTTAGTGTGAATCTGCAATGGGAACATTAAGTCTCTGGCCAAATGAAGGACACAGCGAGGATATTTTTTGGAACGACGCAGAATTTTGCTTCTTTTAATCGATGATCTGGATTCTTGTGTAAACACTGCTTTGATTTACAGCTGTTTTTGAAAAATGTCTTATGACAGTGGAGCCAGAGGGTTGTAAACTGTTCTGAACTTCTGAAGAAACACTAACCCCGCGCACACACACCCCATCCGACAATCAGTTGGGAACAGTGGGCATGCCCCCCCCCCTCCACACACACACATCCCCATTGAGTTTCAGCCAACATCATGCTGACGAGAAGCAAAACTTTCAGTTATTGACTTTTGCCATGGTTTGTTGAATATGTACATATACACCCACCTCACATAAATTTCCATGGAAGTCACACGTTTTCGTAAAATAAGCAGCCTGAACCCTGAACCTATGCAAATAGGCATGTAAAATGCACTAACTTAACTTAACTATGGGCAAGTTAGATATCAGAAGAGAATTTGTTTTGGCCTGCAGTGTAATGTGAGAGATGAGATGCACAGGAGGCCGTGAAAGGTCTCTATGTGCTCCGTTTATGTGGGGCACACTGTGCTCGTAACGATTGATTTGCAGTATGTTTGGGGTTTCTAAATCTGCAACATGGTGTGTTTTATAACCCAGGGAATGAGCTGTGAGACTACTTTGAACCGAGGCACTTACTGTATTACGAAAAATTGATGAAACTCTGAATTTCATATGGAAATGTGCCAACTTGCTGATTGATTTCTTTATAGATCCATTAGAGGTGATGATTTATGAGCATCTCAGAAGATCTCACAAATTAAATAAACTTTAGCCATGGACAACTGATAAATTGATATTCAAACTAATAAAACAATAACAAATAATGTTTCTGTAATATTGGCAACCTGATGGAATGAAATAACAAGTGTCAAAGTTGTCCCAGGGGGAGACTATCCCGAGTGAATTGAAATTAGCACACAACGCTGGGCTCTTGCTCAAGGCAACTATTCTCCTTCAGCGGCAGCATAGATGATAAAAGAGAAGGAAGCAGTATCAGGAGCAGACACTTGTCAATGCAAAGAAATCATGACACTTCCTCCAATCAAAGTGAGTGGAAAAGTCATACTTAGCATGGCCGGATTTGCCCCGTTTTCCGCAAATCCCGCGGCAGCGTGGCGTAATTGAAAACAGGGCTGAATAATCAGTGAAACAACTCCGTTGAAAAGCTAATTGATCTCATATGCAAACAGAATTAAGTTAAAAGCTGTGTCTGGCGCTCTATCTGAGCCTTCACTTTCCCACTTTTCCAGAGAGAGAGAGAGAGAGAGGGGAAAGGAAACATTCAAGGTCTAGATGAGGGACAGAGTGGGTGGAGAAGGGGAAAGGCTGGATGGACACAAAGGGAGAGAGAGGTAAAGCCACCCAAATGACACATTTATTCAATTCAAGATTTCACAAAGCTTGAAAAAAGGGGGTGTCTCATAATAGAATCACTTCATCAGGAACTCAAGTGCTTGAACGCAAGATCCATCTGTTCGGTGTATCGTCTGATTCCCCCTTCTAGCACCCTCCTCTTTCTCTTTTCCTCCCTCACCTCACTCTCAGGTGTGTGTGTGTGTGTGTGTGTGTGTGTGTTTTAACATAACTGAGGGAACGCATAACTGTGTTTCATTACCGCTGTAAGAGACGTTAAGCTAATCATTCAAATCGCTCAGAGTCGAACCCCACCCGGCTGCTAATTCAATCTGCCCACAGCAAAACATGCCAAACAACATCCATTATGGTCACACAGTTAATTGGCAGAGGGTGGGGGCTCAGGCTTGAGTCAGGAGGGAAGCATTGCAGCGGACAAAAGCAATCTTGTCTTTTCACCGGTTTGAGATGGCGGATGGCGATGCACTTGCAATGCTTTGTATTGTCATTGGACAATAGACAAAGACACACAGGACAATAATATAAACGGCTTGTGGGATGATGTTAGATTCAAATATGTTTCAGTAGTTCATTGTGCTGGTTCTGTACTTACAGCAGTTGTTCAAATATAAACCACTTCACCTCTGTGAAGATTGCATTTTTACCGTGTTAAATGTTGTTCATTTTTATTTGAGGTTTTATTTATATCTTTTTTTTAATTATTTAATTATTTTCAAAAATTTTGTTTCTAATATATCTCTACGTTTGCAGCTTCAAGTTTTTTTAAGCTTTCAATATGAATTTATCATATTAAAGTTTATGATTAATAGTTGACATGTATATTATATATTACCCTTGTTGTTTTTGAGCCAAAGAAACACTTTTCTAGTTCACTTTTCTGTAGTTTTTGTAAGTATCTCTCACATTTGTGAAAGAGACACTCTTTCTTTTTTAGAAATCCAATACTTTTATATATATATACCGTATATCCACCTTGTTTGTAGCTATAAAGGAAAGGCAAAATGTAAAAGGTGTTCATAGAATGAAGGCAACAGTTTTCATGGCCTTATGGCTTATTTTGTTGAATTAATTATTATTTCAATTAAAAGTATTCAGTGAAATGTCTTGACCGAACTGAAAGTTGCCCTAACTTAATTTCTGCCATCATTATACCAATTTCCTTTTTAGATTTAATAACTCTAATAAGATTTCTAACAAGTTTTATGCATGGTTCCCATGCATGGGTTTTAAATGGTAAAATTGTATGTGCTTCTTGTCTTGAATTTTTATAGGCCTATTACCTTGTATGCTTATTTATGACTTTAAAAAAAATTATTGTAATTGAATGCATGTACTTCCTAAAGTTGTATGTTCAGAATGGTAAGTAAACCAAAACACCCTTAAATATATGTAAATCTATGTTTATTTTTTCAGCATTATTTATTTAATCTGTGTGTGTGTGTGTGTGTGTGTGTGTGTGTGTGTGTGTGTGTGTGTGTGTGTGTGTGTGTGTGTGTGTGTGTGTGTGTGTGTGTGTGTGTGTTACAAACTCTGACCCTCAAGCACACAGAACATGCTGCAGGTTTCCATCTCTATTTGATCCCGGGCACATGGCCAGCTCTCTCCCGGGTCCACAGCAAAAAACAAACAAACCTCAGTGTGCCATACACAACTACAAGCGGCCGCCACCACAACCTGTTCGCCTTCCCCACCAGGTAGTCTAGTCTCCTCCAGCCCTGTCAAAATGTCCTGCTTTAATGGCCATCCAACACTAATTCAATCAGTTTTTTTTTCAGTCTCACTTCCCAACCCTCTCGTGTGTCAGAGTGACAAAGGCCTTTGAACGAGATTCTTAAACGTAAAACACTCTGTCGTACAAAGCCAGTGAGGACGAGGCGGTGTAATGAGGAGACGGCCGTAACAAGCGGACCGAGGGTGACAATTAAGACCAAACAAAAATAAAAATAGCGTCACTGCTGCCATGGTATTAAAAACAGTGACATTTACAGACCTGTATTTAATTACCAGCTCACGCTGTTCGCCAGGTACCCCATTACACCATGTGATAAATCTTTTATAGCTAGAAATGTATGTGTGTGTGTTGGTGTTCTGCTGTGATGAATGTATATAGGCATTGATCAGCAAAATAAATACATGTATAGGAAGAAAGAAAGACAAATGTTTGGGCAAGGAGCAGGGTGCCTCTTGAAAGGTGCATGAATGCTAAGTTTGTGTAAGAGCGTTTGTTTTTGCATGGTGGTGTTGCCTATTCAGGGACTGTAGCTGCCGGCCATTTGCTGTCAGTAGACTCTGTAGATGCTGCTTTTCAGCACTGTAGTTTTGCTTTCAATGGAAGTGGAGTGCATCTCGCCTCCACTGTTTTTTTGTGCGAGGGCCAAAAGCATGGAGAACATTTTAAGCGTGTTCATAGGCTATCATCACCCATATGCTTGTGGTCTTGAATGGCACGGGTATGTCAGCTGTGGCAAGTGCTGGAATTCAGTCAAGCTTCTCTGCATTAGCTCAGGACGACAGATAAACACGGTATAGACACGGAAATTACATGCATACAATTCTCTCTCATTCCTCTCTCTCATCCACTAAACGGTGGGTTTAAATTCTTAATCAATAGCAAAAAAAAAAAAGTTTGATTTCCACACAGAGCACCTGAGATACACATCAAATAATAATCTTTTTATTTCATTTTTTTTTTCGTCGAGACTAACATAAGCTTCCTTGATATAACCAAATAATCCTTTTTTGTAGTGATGTGAAATACTTGAACATGCGTATGAAAAAACTGACTGTTCATTTCCGTGCATGACTTTATTGATCAGCCTTTTTTCTCATCATAATCTGTTGAATTCTTAGGCAGCGTCTCTCCTGCTGTACCCGCCGGCCCCCCCTGCGTATGCTGGGAAAATGAGAATAGATCGGCCCATTCTTGGATGGTGCCAGGTGGCATTTAGACCCCCAAGAAGACACGAGTGCAGTCTATCTACCTCACAGTGACAGACGTTGGGCCTGGAGAGAAAGAAAAAGAAAAAAGGAAGCAAGTCGGAAAGAAGGAAAACGGAGGTGGGGGAAAGCAGAAAAACCCTAGTAGGTCCACTCCAGGCAAATGTGTTGTCCTGCTTGTTTTCTTTGTCATTATCTCAAGCTGCTGTTGCACAGTGAGCCAGATGCACATGTGGGAGTACGCAAACGGGCTAGTGACAATAGGAATGTGCTTCTTTTTTTCTTTTTTTCATTGCCATGTAATCTACACTTGTTGTGAAACTGTACTTAAGCTGTACCAATTGGATTCCAAATCCTGTTATATGGATTAGTGAACAACATTTAGACATTCCGTTAAATAAAAATCAGAGTGCACAGATGTTATTTTGCAACACATATCTTTAAAGAAATATTCCGGGTTAAATACAAGTTAAGCTCAATTGACCGCATTTGTGGCATAATGTTGATTACCAAAAAAAAAAAAATAGACTTTGCAAAAATCTAGTTTATTTCAGGTTATATTTAAGAATAATTCAGATTCAGTACAAGTTCAATTGACTTTCTTTAAAAAACAGCAAAAATCGAGAATATTTCAGTTTATATTTAAGAATATTTCAGGTTCAAGTTCAATCGAAAGGATATGTAGCATAATGTTCATTACCACAATTCATCATTCATTAAAAAAAAAAATAAAAAAAATAAAGACAGCAAAAATGTAGGCTACAGTGAGGCACTTACAATGGAAGTAAATGGGGGCCAGTAAATGGGAGGCAGGAATGTTAAATATTGTAATTTTATCAAATACTTAAGTATTATTTGAACTCTAAACTTGTTTAAATAATCATTTTTACAGTTGTTTTGGGGTTTACGGCATTACGAGTTGTACAATTGGATATAACTTTACACAAATAAAGGTTAGTAAGCAATCGTATCATTCTAAACTAGTTGTTTAGATCTTGTGGATATACTTTTGAAACAACATTACATTTATTTTTAACTATTTATTTTTATGCATGGTCCCAATTGTAAGGGCCTCACTCTAACCCTGATTCTTTTTTTTTTTTTCTTAAAGAAAAGGAAATTAATTTTTGTTGTAATCAGCATTATGCCACAAGCGCAGTTGATTGAGCTTAACTTGTACTGAACCCGGAATATTCCTTGAATTGCATTATCAACAGTACAGCATTTGAAGTCCTGCTACATTCTGAGCAAGTCAGCTCTTGCAATGTGTGTTGCAAAAGAATATTAATCATGCAGGGGAGGATGGTGAAAGAGTGTCATGTCATTGTTTCCATTGTTGGGAAATACCTGTTTTTCGTGTTCTGCAATCCGTTTTCCTCATTCAGAGCAAAAGCCATGACTTCCTGCCATCTGGGTAAACAGTTTTTATTGTCTGAGCATGAAAACAAGAACTCTAATTATAGCGTTTGGATTATGCTACGGTATGCCAATGACCATGATACCCCTGGCACAGTAGTGGAACTGTTTCTACAGGCCCTGAATAACCCCTAAGCAGCTAATGTTATATGATGGGGCTTTTTCTGGGTGATTAATGAAAAGGATGGGGAGGACAAGAGATGGAGAGATAGAAAGAGAGGGAATGGGGGAGGGGTGATCATGACAAATCGTTTGGGGGTTCTTCAAAACAACACAGGGAGATAGATGGCGGCAGTGTGTGTCTTTCATTATCAGTGACCCCCTGTTCAATCAACGCCAGAGAAAGACGGCCACGGTCCAGAGAACAGGGCTACAGGACAAAGTATCATCCCATCATCACTCAAACACATACGCACACACATATCTTCTCAAACATTCGCCTCTACCCCTCAAACGACCCCACACACATTGATGAGATGACCCCTAGACGACTGGATATGCCCTCTTACCCCTCAGGACCCAAAGAAAGGGCGCCATCCACGCAGGTGCCATGGTAACACCGCCATGGCAGGTCGAGTATCGTGAACGATGGTGTTGGTGATGTCATCAACCCAGTGGGAGGAGCACTGCACCCGTAATCACCAGCTGCCTGTTCCATCACCATTCAAAGTACGTCCTGTTTTCACACAACTCTCATTCTTTTCCCTCCTTAGCACGTTAAGAAAGTGCATATTGTGAGAAACCTCATGAGATGTGTCTGTAGAAACGTCCCAGTGTTCTGTGCTTTAAGAGTGTTCTTTGTGGTTTAAAACAGTGGTTTTCTAACTGGGGTTCACCAGGGGGTCTGCAAGGTGGGTTTTGGAAAGTTCGAGAAGAGAAAATTATTTATAAAATATTGTGTTAAACATATTATGTAAAATGTATCAATTGCCAAATTGTATTCTTTTATATTATTATCGCAAATTTGGTTTTAAACAGTTGTTTTCTAATTGGGGTCTACAAGGTGGGTTATGAAAATTTTTGAAAAAAAAAAAAAATATATATATAAAAGACTGTGTTAAACATATTATATAAAATGTTTTACGCAATATTTTTTTTTTACGTGCCAAATTAATTTTTTCATATTATTATTATTTTATCACAAATATTTTATTGTTGACAGCCCTAGTTTTTAACAGAAAGAACCCCCTGCACCTTTTTTTTTTTTTAAGGTAAATACATGTAACATTACTCTTACAGTGTGTTGAAAAACTAATGTGTCAGCTTAATACAAGTTAAATATTTTCCAGATAATGTCAATATTAATAGTGTTTGCTTTGGCTTCAGAACCGTGACAACATAAAAAGCCAACTATTTCATAATTGTCGCTTAACATTTATCTTAGAGACAATATAAAAAAAGGTCTATAATACCCTTTTTTAAGTGAATCAAATATTTGAGGGTCCTTGGCACCTTAAGAAACCGAGATGAGGAGAAGGGACCAACGAAGAGAGAAAAACGTGGATGAAGGGGGAAGGGTAGAGGGCCGGAGACCTTCTCATCACCAGCTCATCAGTCGGGCACATTGAAGCCGATAAGATGGTTGATTACACAGTCCGATTTTGATCAGTGAACTTTTCTCTTCGATAAATATAAATGAATATTAAGGGAGCTTATACTATAGCAATGCACAATAAGTGAAGCGAGGGCCAAATACTGGAATGGTTTGAGGAGGAAAACACACACAAACAGGCATGGGAGGAGGAGAACTAGCGCAGACAGATAGCCTATAGGGTGATAGATTAAGCACTGTGCCACCCTCTGAAGCAGGTATCATCATTCAGAGTGGCAGCCGGTCGGTGAGCACTATAGGACTACCTGCTGAGGATCCTGCAGTAATACAGCTGCTCCACATAATCATAATCTACACTACACCGCTGAAACAGGCAAAGAAAAGAATCCAACATAGAGAATAGCAGAAAGGATTTGTCAGACAAAATGGAATGTCCTAAGAATTACGTGCTACATTTAACAAACACTGAAATTGTACAGATTTGGCATAATGTAAATGAAAGAGGGGGGAAAAAAAATGTACGGGAGGAGAAAGATGGAGCTCTCTTCCTCTCAATCTCGTAGCGAAGCTGTGAAACAGATGCTAGCAGAAGCATTAACAAAAGAGCGGAGCTTCTGACCGCGAGCCCCAGCGCTTGGCAAGTCCTAGAGGTAATAATGGTTAGCAACCTGAAAAATGTTCTTATCTGAAAAAAGCCCCAGACAGTAATAAATGAAATAATTGTACTAAACACATTAATCCATGTCGGTGGCCCCAGGGGGAGGGTCTGTGAGTGTTAGAGGTAGTGAATGGCACTAACCTGCCAACAAAAAGAGTCTCTCTCTCATTCTCTCTCCCTCTCCTTCTCGACCCTCTGCAAACAGTGTATTTTTTGCCCTGCCTTTTGGGAGGCAGGGGTCGTTATTAATCTTGCTGGCTTGCTTAGCTTCAGGCATCACAGCAGGGCAGCATCTGGGAGTGTGTGTGTGTGTGTGTGTGTGAGTCAGGATATGGATAATGCATGGGCAAAGACTGTGTGTTTGTGCACTAGTCTGATTCAGAATGAGGCAGACCAAGCATCTTAAGTCATGTGTATCTCTTAATAGATGTGTTTAGATGTAAATTACACCAATGTGCATGCATTCTCATCAGTGTTATGCTGTGCAGGTCATAGGACTGTGCATGTGATTTAACAATAATGTAGCATTTGACTATGATGTATCATAAAACCGTCCTATATTGCTAAGAACGGTGGTGAAACGAAGAAAGAGAATGGGTGTAGATTCAAATGAATGCATTTGAATGTGACGGAGATATAATCAAGTCTTCTGCATCTACAGCAAGGTCCATTTCCACTAGACAGACATGGTGTCAAGCCTGGTACCTATTGGACATTGGTACGAAAAGAACAATCACCACGGCAACCATCACAGCAAACATCGCCATGTGGACCTTAGGCCATGCATCCCACCGGCACCATAAGTAAGTATAATACTGTTTTGTGTGTGTGTGTGTGTGTGTGTGTGTGTGTGTGTGTGTGTTTGTTTGTGGGGATGGGTGCTTGAGTGAACACTATAATGGACAAGCATGGAAGCGAAAAGACATGATTGACTAAAACCCTGTTTACATCTGTTCAGATGAGACAATAGTAAATAAGGTGTGAACAAGTCGTCCACTTTAACCACATTCGGAGGTGGTTGAAAATACATGTGACAACATTGCATTTTTAGTGTAAAGTTGTCCTGATACATCAGTGAAAGACCACCTTAAAACTGTTTGGGTGGTTATGTGATGCTCCAATTGAAAAAAATGCTGATGAAGTATATACAAATGGTATATTGTAATAGTAGATATTTTACTCCTAAAAGTGAGAAATTACATTTTCCTTGTCTTTTGCTTTTGGACAGTGTCAAAGTCAAGTCACCTTTATTTATATAGAGCTTTTTACAATACAGATTGTTTCAAAGCAGCTTTACAGTGGTAACTGGAAAATAATGCAACAAAGTTTGTTTATGCTGTAGCCTACAGCAGATCTAGAAAAAAATAGTGTCGTAGTCCAGCTTAAGGAAGTTCATTTTTGTTGGAAAAAGGTTATTAATTTAGTTTATTTATATATATATATATATATATATATAGCTGCTCTGGAGAAAACAGTGATGTCATCGTCCAGCTCAGTTCAGTTCTCATATAATGGTGTCAATGCAGGCAGATCAATATTACTGGTGAATATTAAGTGTCCCTAACTAAGCAAGCCAAAAGCCAAAGGCGACAGTGACAAGGAACTAAAACTCCATCAGGTGACAGAATGGAGAAAAAAACCTTGTGAGAAACCAGGCTCAGTCGAACGAACAGTGTATGATTATGATTCAGGCAGCATTACAGGTCAGAAGTCAGAGTGGATTGGAACACATCAGAATATTTATCCAGTTCCATCTGGTTGAATCGACGAATCGTGTCGCTCTACATGGCAAGTTCAGGTGATTGGCTCAAAAAAAAATTATGTCATCACAATTTTCATGACATTTTACCATGAGAAGTGCATGCTTGCAGAATGTCATGCACCAGCTGAGCAAGTGCCACTGAGATGCATGGGGAAATTAACAGAGGTATTAGACACTGGCCTGAACTAGATGCATTTACACTTGACTGACTGATCAGATTGCTTGCATCTTAGAGGGCATTTACACTGGCTGTCCAATCAGTAACAATGCATAAATACCCCCAAACACATATGCACTTTTCTGCTTCTGAACTGATCAAGCTGCTTCATATGGCCAACATATTTGCAGGCGCACGTCTATGTGATGCATTCTATAATGTCCCATCTAATTTATATGTTGCCAACAAAATATAACCTGTTACTGGCCGAGAATGAACGGGATGCATGAGATAAACTCTGAGAGAGAGAGAATCTGAATCCAGTAATTCCTTGCAGCACAAGCTGGATGAAATATAAAACCCCGGGCTACACGTATGGTGTTTCCAGACAGGAAAAAAAGCGGAAAAGATAGAGTTAAATATCAGATCTAATAATCATGTTTTTAAAGGAAATCATATTAAGGTTGTTAAGAGGTGCGGCACCAAATGTCAGAACCGTGTTAGTTTCACGCGCTCTCTGATAGATGCGAAGCGACGAGCCGAAGACGCTCGCGCTGACTCCCAACTCGCGCAGGGGTATTTCCGCAGACTGCGAACAAGAGAGGGAGAGAAGTGTGAAGCCAATCACGGGGCGGGGGAGGGGCTTGGCGAAGTCTTCTCAGCCAATGGCAGCTCCGCAATGGTAAAGCCCCCACGTGGGCCTGGAATCTTGTACTTATCAACGAACATGCATTGAATCCATTCTAGCCAATCATTTGGGTCCTAAGTGTTAATCTCAATACGGATTGGCTGGCAGTTTCATACAGGTCTTTATTCATCTCCGTTGTTAACTCATTCCTGCCACACGTTTTTTTTTTTTTTTGCTGTGACTGCCTCATGAAGCATTCCTCATCCAAGTCCCTTTTTGGGAAGCATTTTCTTGTCAGCAAAATAAATGGCCCGAAGTTTAGGTGCAAATTGTATATAAAACATCCATCCTCTTTTTATAATCTGCATCCATTAGGCCATAAACCATTAGCTTGATTACATTAGGATGAAATTTACATGGGTCCTGTTGATACCGATGTGTCAATTAGCCCACACACAAAATGAAATGTTCTTAAATAAACTGTCTGATTGAATAGACGGATGTGAGATCTAAAAATACCTCACTATTGAGGAGGAAGCATATGTCTATTCTAGGTTGTAATAATAAGGCAACAGACCAAATTGTTGAGGGTAATATTTAGCGCCGGTCCTCCCCTGCGTTTTGACTATAAATTCAACAGAGTCGTGGGAAAATGACCGTTGATTCTAAAGGCGGCCAAAAACTTATAGTAGCCTAGCTTACACTGACGATTTTGAAAGGTGGACTCTGTAAGTTTTTGTTTGCATTAAGTGTGTTGCAATCAAGAATTAACTTAATTGCTTTAGTAGTTCCAGTGCTTTAGGAATTTACACTGACACCTATTGGCCTGGAAGCATGAAGTTTGCCACTAAATGCTGCCGCTTCGTTGTTTTGTTGTGTCTGTAGCCTAGTATGTTGGCTTGTTTTGTTTGAGCTTGTGATTAGTGAAGTGCCTTGAGCAGTGGATGAAAGTACTATATAAAATAAACACATTATTATAGTATTAGTAGTAGTAACCTGGTCAATTATTTGAATAAAATATGGCAGCGCCCATGAGGAACCAGCCCACCACTACATGCAGAATAAAACAGCTTTTTTTCTTCTAGAAGACTGACATGACTAAAGTCTTTTCATGTGGCTGTACATCATGTTAATGCTATTTCTAAAAAGTGCTTTTTATTTCTTTATATGTAAAACTAAGAGCACCTTTAATACAGCTTTAAACCGCTTGGCTCCTGTTTTGCACCTTTCTTTGACTGGAAGGTCCCGTTTGCGGAGGGGGGCTATAAAACAAAGATTAAAAATAGTCAAGTGAGTATAATCCCATCATGCTCACAGTCACAGAGGCACCACGTCTGACAAACCCAGCATTAATCTCTTATTTTCTTAAGAAGGGACTCTGGGTGAGACGTGCAAAGCAATAGTGACACCTAGAGGGCCGATCGAGGACTGCTTTTGATTGAAGGTGCTCTTTCCCGTTTACCCCTTATGAATTATGCAGCAGACATACAATTTAGCTGCTCCCATGGTGGACGAGGAGGTCACATCCAGCAGCATGGCTACCACAGCTGTACGTTAAACCTCGGGTGGCATCTTCAGCCATCAACACTCTTCTGATCATGTCTGGATTCCTCCATCTTTGTTCAGATGACTGCACACTTATTTAGCACACATTTTATCCAACATGAATTATAAAAGAGAATAATAAAAAGCAAAGCTTAATGCAATGGAGAAAACGAATACAAGTAGCGATGCAATAACAAATTATATTAGTTCTTGAATAGTAAACTCTATGCTACTATAGATAAAAATAAAGAAAGATTGCATTAAATTTACATTTGTTCATTACACAGACTTTGTATCAAAAAAGTGCAATAATACAAGAAGAAATAATTCATTCAGGGGGAGGGGAGGGGGGGGGGGGGGGGGGGGAAGGCCTACAAGTCATGCTAAAATACCTCATTTCAACTGAGTCCTAGAAAAAGGGGATGGACACTGGGCCACATCTTAACTGGAGCATGATGTTGTTCTGATGACAGGATATAACAAGGTTGCAAAACCAAAGGACATATAATTCAGAGTTGAGGAGATCAGGGTGGGAAAAAATTGAGCAGGAAAGGGTGAGATGGAGGAGAGAAAAAGAGGAAGAAAAGATCACAGGTTGAGAAGAGTGCGGGAGACGGGATAAAAATGAAAGGGATGATGAAGAGGCCGGGTAGACTGAGAGACAGAGGAAGAGGGAGAGCAAGAAAGAAGGATGTTACATATATTGGTGGTACTGGGGATGGCAGGGTTGCTCCCGACAGAGCAGGGGAATAGCAGCATTGCAGTTAATAGGGTAGAAAAAGCTGGGGGGCTGTTAACTCTGAAATGTTCATTTTTAAACTCAAGCCTTTTTTCTCTCCTTTCACCCCTCCCCTCCTCTCTCTCTCTCTCTCTCTCGCTCTCTCTCCCTTTGACAATCGTGATCCCTCCCCAGGCTGTGTAGTAATGATAGCTATTTGACTGCCATCAGAGGAGCTGGGTAATGGTCTCTAAAGAACCATTTCAGACTCAACCTGGCAGCGCTGGCCTCCCAAAAACATCTGCTTGCCTATCAAGAGGTACCACCGCACCAGACACACTACACACACATAAGCACACTCATGCACACACTCATGCACTGACACGCACAGCACTGTGTTGGGTAGAGTCATACCCGACTTAGGTAATGGACCACGGGAATACTTGTGAGATGAATACCAACAAAAATAAAAGACGTGGTAATAGTGTTGTTGTGGTTAGGGTAGGGACTGGGGGCTGAAATAATATTAATATCAGACTCCTCTTGTAATTAAATGTATAAATGATACTGCCCCAAACAATGACTTCACGGTAGTAGAAATCAGACAGGTAAAGTGTATGTATAGTTTATCTTTAATAAGTTATGTACTTCCTGTTCATGTTGTTTAACTTTAGACGATGGCTCTCTACTGCAGTATGATTTCCCAAAATGCAAACTAGGTTGCATTTTATTTCCCTGATTGTGGTTAATTCTTGAAAGATTTTAGGCTTCCTCATGGACACCAGGGACCTTGTGGAAAATAAAACCAGACATTTCCATGTTGATTGGTGTAAAATATTTCAGATTATAGTACAGAGGTAAACTTTTCTTGTGATATTTTGCACCGTCTCTGGTAAATTTCTGCTACTCTGCCTCCCTCTGGTGGCACATTCCAGTACGTTCTTTTCATTCAGAAAGTTTTCCATGGGTAGGTAATGTGAAACATGGGCTTTCCATATTAGCCATATTGCTAACAATTCATTTGTATTTTTCTTCCACAGAAATGACCTCCTATATATTCAACCATAATTCATTAAATAATTCAAATGTCAGTGATTACATGGGAGCTTCTACGCTACTGTATTTGTAGTCAGTTGAATTGACCTGGCTCACAGGTCATGATAGCTTTTCTCTTTGAAAGAGCAAAGCTCCAAACTGTCAGTCAGGCTGTTGAAGGGATTACTTGCAATTGACAAGCTCTCAGCCCATTGAAGAAAGCCGAAGAGAGATTTGGTTATGGCGACAAGGTCAAATATGCTTCCCACCATTACTGATTTTTGATAATATAGAAACACTTATTTTGTGTGTTAATTCAGCTTTTTTTCTGAACCTAATTGGACATTATTTTTGTCTCAGTCTTTGTTGTGAGATTTCTCCAAGGTGTCAAACAATGGTTTACAAGTACTCAACTGACAGCACATCTGTTGTGCTGTACTGGATTTTGTAGTTACATCTTAAGCTACTCACAGTAACATCTCAAACATGACATATGCAATTTATTGTACATTACTTTATTATCAAAGCTTCTGACGACAATGTAAGTGTAAATAATAATGTAAGGCTCATAGTGCATGTCTAAGGTTAACATCTCTGCTTAGAGGATCTTGAACAAATGTAAACAAAGGATAGATTTGCCAAAGCCAATAACGGTTAATGAACGTCTTATTGTTCCTATGCTTAGATGAGTGTGTATATGTGTGTGTGGTTCAGGCTTACTTGTCCCATACGCGGTCAGTCACCGACAGATGGAAGGTTCTGTGTCCAAGACGCGCCCAAGGAGAGGAGGAGGGGTTTGGGGCTGCTATGGATTAGATTGGTCTAATAAAAGAGTTGGATCATTGAAAGGCAGATTAGGGGCCTGTGGTGGAGACTGTTTTTCGAACAAACATGCTTGGGATTTGAAATGGATCGACAATATGTGTAGCATTACGCAAACATGAGGCAATACAGCCAGTGAAATGCTAAGCAAACCACTTATGTGACTGGAAAAGAGCTGGAGAGATGTTTTCAGTCACAGTGAATTGGTCTTCAATGGCTGCATGTCAGGAATATTTGAATAAGCATCTGTTTGTTACCTCCACCTACACTCACACACCCATATGCACATTGGTGTAATAAAGATGACCAACCGAGCTCGGAATCAGAGAAGTCATGTAACTGTATCCTGAGTGTGCACTGGAAAGCCGATCCCCCTCTCAGGCCACTACCACTGGTGCTGGGGGAGGGCTCTGGTTACCCAGCTTTGTGTCAAAGCGCCATCAGCAAAGAGTTAGAGACTGGGGAGGAGGACAAAGGCAGGAGCACTATAGAACGGGTGGATTACTGGGCCTCCATAAAGGGTCTCTAGTGTAAGAATACGTCCAATATAGCAAAAGAGGAGAAAGGACGTATAAAAAGAAACATAAGAGGATACGACAACAGGTGAAAGGGAGGTAGAAAAGGTGTCGAAGTACACCCGAAAAGCTGCACTGTACTTCATGTGCCATTTGTTGACAAGCTGGCCTTACATATTAGTGGGCACCTTGCACACTAACATGCTTCCATTTCTCAAGGTCTCGGAGGAGAATGATGTGTCTTTTTAATGGATGCACATGTCTTAAGGATGTGACTGAAGTAAAAATACTTAGAAGAGGACAAGGAGGAGACAAACCAATCAGATGTCAGACTGAAGGACTGAAGGACTGAGATGACTAAGGCATCGAGAAGAAGTAAAACCGTGTGACTCGGTCTTGAGCAGCATCTCTTTAAGAGATCAGTAGTCCCACAATCTCAAAGGCAGCCAATGAAGAGGACAAGAGATGCAGGTGAATTGAGAAGGAAAGGGAATGAGAAAGAAAGCGGGTGAAAGAGGTGCAGAGGAAAAGGAACCGTTGGGATCAGGGTGACGTCAGCAGCTCTCTGGATTGAGGTGTTGAGTCCTCCTGATTATAATCTGATCTGATTAGGAAACACAGGGAAAAAATCTCCAGAGCCTCTGCAAGCTCTCCGGGGAGCAAGACGTTGTTTTTACCGAGCGGAGAGGCCAGGACCAGGGACAAAACTAGAAGAGGAACTTAGGCCTAATAAAGAAAGTTAAGGCCTGTATCTGAAGAGAGTAGGCTACACTAAGGAGTCTATAGTGAAGTGGACTTCACTTTACTCTTCCCCAATAAGAAGCAAATTAATCAGGACACATAGGAGAGCTAACTTTGTAAGTCTACAGGCTGATCAGCTTCTTCTCTGGACTTTCAACACTCTCTGGCTTCCATTTGGGTTGTAAGCCAGGATGCCCTCCAATGGCAGTAAAGCCCTCAAGCTACAATTCGGGCTTATTAATCATGAGAATCGCTATTTAACAGCGGAGGCCTTCGGCTTCAAGATGAATGCTTCAGCTCCAAGTCTCAAGAAGAAGCAGATCTGGACTCTAGAGCATGATGAGCAGGATGGTCAGGTGGTTTACTTGCGCAGTCACCTGGGTCGCTACCTGGCTTCCGACAAAGATGGCAAGGTGAGCTGCGAGGCTGAGACCAAAGAGAGCGACTGCCGCTTTCTGATTGTGGCACAGTCAGACGGCCGCTGGGCCCTGCAGTCCGAGCCATATCTGCGCTTCTTTGGAGGCTCGGAGGACTACCTGTCCTGCTTCGCTCAGACCATTGGCGAGGCAGAACTATGGGCCATGCACTTGGCCCTGCACCCACAGGCAAATCTGCTCAGTGTGGCCCGCAAACGCTATGCCCACCTAGCGTCTCCAGAGGGAGAGATTGCTGTGGACAGCAACATCCCCTGGGGTGTGGATGCTCTTCTAACTCTTGTGTACATGGACGGCAAATATTGTCTAAAGACCAGTGACAGCCGTTTCCTGAGCAACGACGGAAAACTGTCCTCTGAAAATGGCCGTGGGACAGGCTACACCTTGGAACTGAAATCAGGCAAATTGGCCTTCAAGGACTGTGAGGGGAAGTACTTGACCCCCATGGGGCCCACTGGAACTCTGCGCTCTGGACGCTGCTCCAAACCTGGCAAAGACGAGTTGTTTGATCTCGAGGAAAGCCATCCGCAAGTGGTGTTTCAGGCCGCCAACAACAGATTTGTCTCCATCCGACAAGGTAAGTGGTGCTGGTTGAATTTCTATTGACATTTCCCTACAGGAGGACCACATGCTATGAAAACAATCTTTAAAATATTGTAAAAGTTAATTAAATAACAGTTTACCGTAAAATATTTTATACTGTGAAACACTAAGATATTTTGTCTCAGTGTCTGTAAAATGAAAATCAGTGGGGTCTAATGTTATATTGGACCAAACTGGCTTTTGTGGTATGGACAAAAACAGAATATTCAAAATATCATGTTTTTATGTTCTGCAGAAGAAAGCAAGTCATACAGATTTGGAATGGCTTGAAGAGTAATAAAATGATGGCAGATTAAATTTTTTTGGGGTGAATTATTCCTTTAAGGAGATTCAAGGGAACTATCAATATACTGTAAGGTTTGTCCCTCTCCCTTAGCACTCCTGTGGCGACTTGTGTAACAGATGTGAGTCCTCATTACAACTATTAAGTACTTTTAATACCTCTTGGGTAACCAGATATAGAAAGCTAGAGTATGGAGTGCAGGCATGTAAATGTCAATTGTAGATTCAGTGAAAAATTTAATTTTCAGATTGAATAATATGCTAAACAACTTGATTTTAGCATTCTGAGCATAACTTGCACTGTTGTGCTATCAGTCTTGCTCGCCATTAGTGTTTTATATGCAAGCATACCAATGCATGAAAATAAATTGCATGCAAAATTGCAGCTGGATGGCAAACTATGCACACATAGTCAAATCTATGGAAACTAGCCTGGAGAGCAGGTGAACACTGAGTCACACCCATGAGCGTGACCTCACAGAAATAATATATGGCAGCTGTCTTTTCAGCTGAGTTGGCCAATATTAATCTGCCAGACATAGCCGATTTTTATTCTCTGGCCATGTGCTCTGCTAACAAACACACTGCATAATTGTAGTTTCCTGTCTTGACTGAGCAACTAAGTTCTGTAATGTAAATCTTGCATGCTGGAACATTATCCATTATCTCCAGTGCAGAGCTCTTGGTAAGCATTTTGAGCCACCTGCAATAGATAAATTACTGGAGAAACTGAATGGCTTTGAATATCCACCATAGTAAGCTAGGTCAGTAACATATCCTGTCCCCTCCAGTACACTCATCCATCTCTCTCTCTCTCTCTCTTTTGGTCTTACACTCTTTCTCATTCTCACAGATACACACAGACATACGCATATTTTTCACAGAGTGATATACTTTTAGCCAGTGCTTTTATATAACAAAATAGGACCAAGATGCTCTGATATAAGCACATGCACGCATGCACACACTAGTGGCGAGGTGTGATAAATAATTGAGTGGACAGGGGCATTTCAATGATGGTGGAGTCTGCTTTCAGAAACACAAGCCTTCCGCCGCATTTCTTTATCTGTGGACCATGCAATGTGCTGGTCTACAATGGGGACACACAAATCAGAGAGTCCTTCAGGAGCAGTTGGGTTCTGCCCGACAGGGGGAAAAAACCAATGGGGGGAAAGGGACAATGGAGTGTGAAAGTATACAGCAGAAAGGAGAACAAGACAGGCAGGAGGAAGAAATATCAGGCACAAAATCCCAATGAATAGACACATAATGCATTATGGGTGTGGACAGGTGAACGGTATTGCTTTTTTGTCATTGTAAAAAGATCATAAATCAAAGACTTTAGCAGCAGTTCCCTGGGGAGGACATGATGTTGTATTGTCAGTTTAGTTTACCCATGGGATAGAGTTATTTAATGCCAGCCATCCG
This sequence comes from Rutilus rutilus, assembly GCF_951802725.1. NCBI lineage: Eukaryota > Metazoa > Chordata > Actinopteri > Cypriniformes > Leuciscidae > Rutilus > Rutilus rutilus. The sequence goes on along the minus strand of NC_140224.1, from coordinate 29,134,233 downwards.
AAAAGTTTGTGGTAGCAAAGCATGTGCACCAGGAGCCAATTGAGAGCACAAAGAAAATGATTTACTTTTAGTAGCTAAAGAGGTTACAAGGCAGCTATTATACAGATCCTAAATTGTGAGGTCTGAAATGTTAGCATCTGAAGCCATAGCTAAAATCTCTGGATTGTAATCAAAATTAAGAGGTGAGATGTTTTGAGTCACACATTATAACTCTTATTGAGTCCTACAGTGCGTTTCCCTTGCTTCAAATGGTTCAGTGTCGATTCAACATTAAGAAACATGAAGTATCAACATATTGGCAAAAAAACCCCATTTCATTATGGGTGAAAAAAGACAAGGAAAATGACACAGGCCAGATGGAACATTTGTTCTTAATGAACAAGAAGCATCTCTCCCCATCTATTGCACATTCATTCTGTGCAAAAAGCAATTAGGTAAAGTGATTCTGCTAATGGATGAAGCAGTTCATTTCTTTTAGAGAGTCTCTACATGATGAAGGGAACCAGAGATGACTTCAGACAGGACTGCCAATCAGCTCTGCAGGTCTGACGTTCATTAAGCCCCAGGCCTCTCGCCCTGGGACACAACACAAACTCACAGATGATCTTTTAATCAATAATGAGTAGTGACACTGCACAGTTTTTCCAGAAATATCACTATTATTAGCCAAGATATGATGTTTATCACTTTAGTTTGGTTGTGGTGTACTTTTATGCAGTAGCTCCATGCATGTTGTGTGGCTTTCATTCTTGAGTCGGAAAGATGGCATCCACTCAGGCGGGTGGATCTGTTACCATGTTCTTCATCACCTCCACAGTGTTCCCTGGAGCATTCTAATCCGGTCCGGAAGGTGAAAAGAAGATGAGCACAAAGAGATATTGAGAAAGAAAGAAAGAAACTAACAAAATGAAAGACAGTGGATTGTGGCATCACTTTACCATTAAAAATTCATCTCAGAGTGACTGTCTTGGTACATTTGGAGATCACTGCTTTAATGTGGGCCAAATATTTCTAAGTAGACATCTTCACTTGTGTAAGGGTCCAAAAGTCTGGGACCGCTAGTGAAAATGCTTCTTTTTTGTCATAAATGTCACGACAAATTATAATATCAACATGACTAAAAGTTGAATCTTTTTTTTTAGTTTGTCCACTTTCTGCTTTAGTGACAGCAGCACTAGAGCTTTTTTATTATATTTATATTTCTTTTAAAATCTTTCCAGATTGTCAATGTAGCCACAGACTTTTGAACACCATTATATACTTCATGCATGTTAAACCAAAACACGCACCTTTTGTAGTGTTCTCCCATGCATCTTTTGTGTTCTCCGATAGGTATTTGACCTGGTACGCATGCAGCGATCTACTTGCCCCAGTTTTGAGAAGGTCCTCTCGCTGTCTCTGGGTACTGTTACATTCCACAGAAATGGATTGGTAAATTGAGAGGGAGCATTCTGTGATGGGAGTGAGGTCATTCGCAGGAGTTCAGGATTGAGCTCAGTAATCACAATGCCGTGGATGAGGAATGATCAACAGAGGAGATAGAGTGTCCTGCCCCAGCTGGCCTCTCTTCTTCTATCTTTGGTGCAAAACTAAAGCAGAGTCAGACGTGAAATTGGAAAATAAAGTGTAACGGGCCACAGAAATGAAAACCGCTGCAGCGGAGTGAGGTTTGATCTGAGAAAAAGAAACATCTGAAGCTGTTTCTTTTTCGTTATCCCTGATTTTGTCTTGATGAGACTTTGTTTTGGCGACTTTGGCTGGTAGTTGTGCTTTGGTTCCAACCAAAACAATACGTTAACACTGTGTGTTCTCATTATTAGCCATTAGGAATTGGATTATAGAATCCAATTCCAAAGGACGACCATATAGTGTCTATTGATAAGCCATTATGATTTGTAAAAATCATATGATTTGTATAAAATCAAAATCATTTTCTCACACGGTCCATGCTGTGTGAGAAAAAGTGACAGGCGGAGAGAGAAACACAAGCACACATGGATAGCCTAAATCATATTGCAAAAAAAGAAAAGAAAAAAAAGCATTCCACGGTGGAGTGATCGATGGCCACAGATTCTGCTGATAGGCCTGGTTTCTTTCCCAGCGTGTCTAAGGAGCCCTGCAGAGTCCCGTCGAAACAATGGTATTACTTCAGCCTCCCGACTGGTTTTCCTCGGAACTGGAGGATTGTACATACGCTACTCAAAAAAAAAAAGCTGCTTACTGGGCCCTACTGTGCAGCTTTGTGTATCTTTGCATGCTGTGAATTAGGAGAGGTTGCAGCATGAGAAAGGGAGGGGCAGGAAGGATGGCAGGGTGGAGGGAGAAGGGGGTACGGTGCAGGATCTGGCCTGTTAAAGGATTAAGAAAATGATCAAGGGATATTTTCGGATACATCCACTTTGAGCCTTAGCCACTACAATCCTTTTAACGCATGTTGCACGATGCCGTCTGTTTTGGTTGAGATCATGTAATTCAATCATTTAGTTGCACTACTACACAAAAGTTTGGACACACTTGACTGAAATTATGTTTGTTGGTTTCATCAAAAGCCTTTGAAGACCTCATACATTAGGTTGAGAAATACCATCTTTTTATTTATTTATACTTAATTTCTATATTTTTAAAAATGTTTATTATTATTTTAAATTAGTTCTATACACATTTAATTAATTTATATGTATTTTTCAGTTTTTTTAAATAATTTTTTAAACGGTGTAATAAGTATATTAGAATGATTTCTGTAGGATCATGTGACACTGAAGACTGGAGTAATGATGCTGAAAATTCAAATAGAAATTGTAATAATATTTCACAAAATTACAGTTTTTACTGTATTGTGATCAAATAAATGCAGGTTCGGAGCAGAAAAGACTTATTTTAAAAACATTTAAGTAGTGTGTGTGTGTGTGTGTGTGTGTGTGTGTCAAGGTGTCTTCATTAATACCCAAGGGTAAATTTGTTTGTAGATAGACAGACAGACAGACAAATGGATTTTCTCCATTTCAGTGCCAGAAATAGCATTTGAAAACTCAAACTTATTAACCAACCATACTTTTGCCACTTACAAGTAAACAAGTACTCTCATGTACTGCATGACTTGGTCATGTGTTCTGTTTTCAAGATGTTTCTTGAACAAAGCTACAGTATGCGTTACGTTTTAGTCTAATGAATGCCATGAAACAATCCCAAGACTAATTGGCATAGAAACCCAGCAGGGTGCAGCGAAGCCTCTGGCCCTGCCAAGGTCGTGGTTTCTATGCCACGGTTTTATCAGTGCAAGGAGAAAGATATAATCACAAGTGGTTTTGCCCTTCTGCACTGAATGATAATTCAGATGCACAGTCAGAAATAAGATGTTTGTTGTTTGCCAATAACAAAATACATGCATGAATATACTTTAGGTACATAGAGCAAAATACACAAGGTTTTTTATAGAAACACACAGAGTCTACATGTGTTACTCAACCCAATAGCTTTTGATTAATGGCTTGGATATGAAAAATGTTTCAGACCTCAGCCAGTGGTCTTGTTGTGTAAATGTTAATGTTACAAATAATACAGTGATTTGGAATGGATCTGTCATTGTGACTAATAGAGTAAACCTCCTCATTTCAAAACAACAGTAATCTTGTATTGATATAAAGGATGTTTATAGACAGCGGAGTGACATGTTTGGGCTCCATTAACTATAGATGTGAGTCTTAAATAAACATGGTCCGTTGTAGACATTGCGCCAGAACAGGACTCAGAATCAGGTTGATGCCTGTCGTGCGTGGCAGTGAAGTTAATCATGCTGGTGCTTTGTCTCACTTCAGGATTCCAAACTGGGGGAAAGTTCAGGACAAACACATGCTATCTCGGTTAAGCTGATACATTTGAAATGGACTTAGAAAAGCGTGCGGTATAATGTTCTAATATTCAAAGTCTGAATACTTCTATTTAGGTAAAATTCAGCAGTTTTAAGTAAACTTAAAGTTTATTATTTTTAATATATGACTATAAAAAAAAAATATATATATACTGTATGTATATATATATATATCTAACCTTTCATTGAAGTAAAAGAATTGAAAGTGGGGGGTAAATCACATTATGAAATAAATGCTTTTCTGCAAATAAAGCTGGCCATAATTATTGGCTCCCTGTTATTAAATACTTTTTGGAATCTCCTTTAGCTCTGAGTCTTCTCCTATAATGCCTGATGAGTTTGGAGAATAACTGACAAGAGATCAGAGACCATTCCTCCATACAGAATCTCTCCAGATCCTTCAGATTCACAAGTTCATGTTGGTGCTTCTTCTGTTCAGTTCACCCCACTCATTTTCTATAGGGTTCAGTTTAGGGGACTGGGACGGTCATGGCAGAAGCTTCATTTTGTGCTCAGTTACCCATTTTTGTGTTGATTTTGATGTTTGTTTTGGACCGTTGTCCTGATGGAAGATCCAACCACGGCCCATTATAAGATTTCTAGAAAAGGCTGTCAGGTTTTGATTTTTTATCTGTTGATATTTGCTAGAATCCATAATACCATCTATATGAACTAGATGTCCAGGACCTCCAGCAAAAAAATAGGCCCACAACATATAAGATCCAACAGTATATTTAACCGTAGGCATGGGGTACTTGTTATCCCTGTTTGCACCAAAGCAAATCCCTTTTTTTGTTTCATCTGACCATAGAATCCGGTCCCTTTTGAAGATCCAGTCGTGTCTGACAACTGAATATGCTGGAGTTTATTTTTGGAGGAGCGAGGAGGATTTTTCTTGAAACCCTATCAAACAACATGTGGTGATGTAAGGGTTATTTGATCATTTTTTTTAGGCTTTCTGACCCCCAAGACTCAAGTAATCTCTGCAATTCTCCATCTGTGATCTTTGGAGAGTCTTTGGCCACTCAAACTTTCCTCCTCACCGTGCATTAAGACAATAGAGACACACGTCCTCTTCCTGGCAGATTCGTAACATCATCTGGAACTTCTTAATTATTGCCCTGATGGTCAAAATGGGGGTTTTCAATTCTTTAGATATTTTCTTACAGCCACTTTCTATTTTGTGAAGCTCAGCAATCTTTTGATGCACATCAGAACTATATTCTTTGGTTTTACTCATTGTGATGGATGATTAAGGGAATTTGGCCTTTGTGTTTCCTCATATTTAAACTCCTGTGAAACAAGACGTCATAGCTGGACAATTTCATGTTCCTAGTCACCCTGGTGTGCTAAATAAAGGTAAATATTAATGGGAATATACTTCAGAGATATTTTACTCGTAAAAATTTCTAGGGCTGCCAATAATTGTGGCCAACGTGTTTTGGAGAAAAACATTTATTTCATAATGTGATTAACAACTTTCAATTCTTTTACTTCAATGAAAAGGTTCGATATTTTTTTCCGATTTTATATATATATATATATATATATATATTATATATTATATTATATTATATATATATTTTTTTTTTATATATTTTTTTTTTTAAATAGTCATATAATGTTCCTGATAAGGATGGGCTTCATAATCTAATGCTGTTCTGTTGAACTTCATCATTTCATCATAATAAGAAATGTTTCTTGAGCACCAAGTCAGAATATTAGAATGATTTCTGATGGATCATGTGACACATGATCATGTGACTGGAGAAATTATGCTGAAAATTCAGCTTTGCCATCACAGGAACTCTATTACATTTTAAGATATAAAAAAAAAAAAAAAAAAAACATTTTTTAATTGTAATAATATTTGACAATGCTACTGTTTTTTTCTGTATTTTTATCAAAATGCAGCCTTGTTGAACATACTGCCTTCAAAAACAATTTGAAAAATCCTACCGAACCTCAAACTTTTGAACAGGAATGTATGTGCATGTAAAAAATATAAATTGACCTTAAGGAGCTTTTTCAGATTTACAACCTTAATGAACTTCTAGTAAAAGTGGATCTAAATCATTTAATTGAGACAAGTATTGACTTCTAACATGTCAAATAAGTAAGGCTGCTAATATGTTTGAGGCACAATTTCAAACTTTATTCTAAACATTTTCTGAATAAGCAAAAATGTGCAGTTCTCCCATTTTAAATTAAAAACAAGTTGTTTTTGTCTCATGTGCTTCAACAGGAGTGAGTGTCTCAGCCAATCAGGACGATGAGACGGACATGGAGACGTTTCAAATGGAAATTGATAAAGACACAAGAAAGTGCAAATTCAGAACTAACGAAGGGAATTACTGGACGCTTGTCGCTCATGGAGGCATCCAGTCAACAGCTACTGAAGCGTAAGATTTAGCTTTACTTTCAGACTTTCTTCTATTAATTCTCTTTCACTTATGAGCTATGCAAAAATTATATTATGTAACTATTGGTAAATGCATCCAAAACACAGTAACAGTGAAGCCATCTCATTTTCTCCTGTTTTCTGTGGGTGTACATGTTATTGAACATTATGACATTATACATTATGAACACTAATATGTACAATCTCCCACTGTGTGCAGCGGTGCCAACACCATGTTTGACATAGTGTGGCTCGGTCGACGGGTGGCACTGCGAGCCAGCAATGGAAAATACGTATGCACTAAGAAAAACGGCCAGCTTTCTGCAGTCAGTGACTCTGTGGGTGAGTTCATACATGATGCTACCCACAAAAAAAAATTATATATATATAATTCAAATAAAAAGTTATTTGAAATACGTATACCACCCTGTTTTTTCTTCCAGGTGAGGATGAGCAGTTGATTCTGAAGCTGATCAATAGGCCTATTCTGATCCTGAGGGGAGAGAATGGTTATGTATGCCACCACAAGAACTCTAATACACTGGACGCCAATCGTTCAGTGTATGACATATTTACACTGCAGTTCAATGATGGCGCATACCAGATTAAAGGTGAGTTTTACTTCAGCCACATTTTCAATTGTTTGTATTCTGTATTTCCTGTAATAGATCCAAAAGCAGCTTTCTGGAAAGCAAATAACAGCTTTTATTTCCTGGAAATTGATTTAAGGGCAAAAAGAGCTTCCGGCAATGACTTCTGTAAATTGTAATCAGCATTTTTAATTAACCAGCTGGAATTGATTTTCAAGGGAACTTTAAAAAAGCATACAGTATTTTCTTAAAACCATAAAACTAGAATACAATATTGTGAAATATACCAAATCTAAGACAAAAAAGAGGAATGCACCATTCACCATTCAACATTTAACCTGTTAACTGTCAGTGTCCTGGTGACGGGACATTGTGTTACCATAGAGTGCTGCAGGGATGATGTATTTTTGTAGGCCAAGTTGCATCACACTGGTTCCCTCAACAAAAACCCAATAGGATTTTTCCATTGGCTTTTGGATTATAGCAAAAAATAAGGTCTGAGACTAACAAAAGCTCATTATTGGTACATGTTTTGTTCGTCATGATAATCTTCACAAATAAACACAACTTTAATGAATTTTTAAGCTTTTCGGCAGGTTTTTGTTTATAACCAAACTACACCATGGCCACATCATCACATGACTTAATTTTCCCTGAAAGTTCGAGTTATAATAGTTTGCAAGAGCACGATTCATGACTATAAACACAGCAAGGCTGTGAAGGTGGAGTAGTGAGTAGAGGAGTTTACCTGTTCGGCTTGATGACGTTTAATGTCCCGACAACCTCTGTAGTCCCATTTAGCCACTTGTTAGCAACCAGCTTTCAGGACAAGTAAAAGCTTTTTAAAAACATCACAAGGGGGTATTACTGATTTATATTGTAAAATAAAGTGAAAATATCTTGAGCTTGTGTTCAACATGGACCTTATTTCAAACATTTAAAGCTGCAGCCCGTAAAAAAAAATAGCCTAAAACATAACTTTTTTAGCTTAGCGGTTAGCTTTTAATAATTATTAAAATTCCAGTGGTATTGGTGGATTTCCACGGGAAATTCGAGCATGTCTTTGCGTTATTACGTCACATCTACAGAGTTTCCTTTGTTGTGCCTTTCTCGTATATCGCTATTATGGTAAATATGAATTATTTTGTGCTAGCTATGAGAGGGAGCAATTCACCTCTACTCCAAGAAAATCAAACCCGCCTCCTCCGTTGTCAAGTATCGGATCTGAATCAGATCGGTAAAGTGAAAATGTTCCTGTCGTAAGATGTTTATATTATGTTATATTATAACACGTTTATGCATGACAGGGATTCCGTTCATACACCGTTTATTTCATAGCACTATGATTGTTATTTGTTGGTACAAAATAACTGCTCTTATGATTCGCACGGTTTGACATGATATGATAAGCGATCGTTAGATTTAATCAGCGCGATTTACTGCAATGCTTTTTTCCCCTTAGTTGGTCAGAACAAAAGTGGATGTTACTTACTTGTTCAGACGTCATTTTCCGTTGAAAATTCTAATATTGGTCATACTTCCAAAAAGTATATTCTGAGATTCTGAATGCCCGTATCCACACCGGCGCGTTGATTGACAGCCGCACACATCCGCAACATTGGATTCATCCGCGCTGTTTCATGCCGATGTACAACCCACGTAAAGTTGATAAGTCCGCAAATAACTGCAATTGCAGATTTCGAACAGAGATGGCGACAAAGAGGAAAAGCTACGGACTGCAGCCTTAATCAAACAAGCTGTTCAAAGAACAGGACGACCAGAAGTTCTAAAATGCTAACTCATTTCTGGGTTTTGGCCTATAAAATACATCACCCCTAAAAACGTTTAGCAGGCTCCTCCCCCTAGTGGGCAGTCTCATGTTTCAAATTCTACAAACTCATCTTCAAATCTTTTTCTAATCACATATCTTTGGTAAGGTCTGAGACTTAAGGTTCTATACTTGGCCACTGTTTTGTGATAGAAGTGACATTGTGACAGAAAAGTATTAAAGGCACAGTATGTAATTTTCGCCGCTAGAGGTCGCATATTCAAAACAATAACAAAGGCGTAGCTTGACGAAGCTGTGAAAGAGCGTGGAACGATGGGAGTTGTCGTCTTCACCTTCACTGCCGATGGAAATCAATCCGACGGGAATCACAATCATGTTCATGGATGAGGTAATGAAATAAAGTTTTATAATCGTTACGTTTGATCACATGATTTGTCGAATTAAATGGTGGGGAAACGCAGCGCAGCTTAACGTGTTCAAAACAATCAAGTACATTTGAACACACCCACAGCATTTGCAAAAAGGCTGACTTACTATTTAACACATAATGTTTAATTACACTGCCCTAGACTTGTTCACCAGACTTGTTAAACTATGTTAAACCTGAGCTCTCTCCATCTTGGAAATGCAAGACCGATATTGATCCTCGCTTTATTTCTCCTCTTGTCCACAATTCTTATTGGGTCATTTGACATGACAACTGTGCGAAACAACAACAGAGTGTCGTGCTAGATGCTAAAACTACTACCGTACTTCCCCATTTTTTCCATGAGACTGAACAAGAGTTTTGAGAAAAACTGTGTTGAGACTGTGTTGAGATGGTTTCTACGGCAGTAAAAACGGAAACCGAGGATAAAGCGGACATGACGCCGTTGACACAAATTTAAACATTTGTTGGAAATTGGATAATGGATCATTTTGGATAATGTAAGTACAAAAGTGCACAAAATATATAAAACTGTTCTAGTGGTTTTGGGATAGTTTAATGCAAAAATCTTACATATTGTGCCTTTAAAGGGTTAGTTCACCCAAAAATGAAAATTCTGTCAGTAATTACTCACCCTCATGTTGTTCCAACCATGTAAGTCTTTCGTTCATCTTCGGATCACAAATTAAGATATTTTTGATGAAATCTGACAGCTGTCTCACTCCTCCATAGGCTTTCAGAGGGACCGAAACTCGCCGGCCCAGAATAGTTATTAAAAACATCGTTAAAATAGTCCAAGTGACTACAGTGGCTATACATTAAGTTTATCATGCGACGGCAATACTTTTTGTATATTTTGTAGACAATACTGGCTGCTCACTCCTTGGGCGTATTACCGCCATCTACTGTACAAGATGACGTCCCGACACTGCCGGAAGTGCAAAACAGTCTGTTTATAAGCAGAGGAAGACGCGCGCTGTATTTAAGCTATTGAATTCGACACTTATTGTGATTTAGGTCTCGATGATGTCGGGACGTCATCTTGTACAGTAGATGGCGGTAATACTCCCAAGGAGTGAGCAGCCAGTAACAAGTAAGTTAGTAGTAGTAGAAGAAGAACGCCGTAATCTCAGTTCTCACGCATGCGTCCTGGCGCCCCCGTGAACTCTCGTCAGAGGCCCACATTGAAGAACACTAATAGTTGGATAAAGTCGTTATTTTTTTATACTTTCTGCACAAAAAGTATTGTCGTCGCATGATAAACTTAATGTATAGCCACTGTAGTCACTTGGACTATTTTAACTATGTTTTTAATAACTATTCTGGGCCGGCGAGTTTCGGTCCCTCTGAAAGCCTATGGAGGAGTGAGACAGCTGTCAGATTTCATCAAAATTATCTTAATTTGTGATCCGAAGATGAACGAAAGACTTACATGGTTGGAACAACATGAGGGTGAGTAATTACTGACAGAATTTTCATTTTTGGGTGAACTAACCCTTTAATTTGACAGGAGAAAACATTTAAAAAATCAATGGAATGTGGGTGAGAGAGTAGTGACAAAATCTCACAGGAACCTACATTTTTGTGATATCAACTTCAGATTTGGGACTCAACTTGGTTTGATTTTCTTGCAATTAGAATCAAAGTTATTTTGTAAAATATGTATTTTGTATCATATCAGTTTTTTTTTAGTTCAGTACATTTGCTTTGCAGTAAACTGAAGCTTCTATGTCTTTTTACATACTTTTATTTCTGCAATAATCTACTGAGTGTATTTTTTAACCTTAGCTCTTTATTCCAGAGCGTTCATGAAATACAGTTCACGAAGTTCAGATGCATTTGTGCATTTTCACGTCTATGCTCAAAATGGAGGGTGACAGTTAACAGGTTTTAAATTTGTAAATAATATTTCAATATAATTTGTAACACTTTTGCATTTTTTGTCATGTGCTTATGAACACAGAATTAACCAGGGTTCAAGTCATTTATTAAATAAAGCTGACCAGTTATTGTTTTCCTACAGGTGCTGGTGGAAAATTCTGGTATGTGTCCAACAGTGGTTTGGTGTGCTCTGATGGAGACACACCTGAAGATTTCTGCTTTGAGTTCTTAGAGCATGGACGGATAGCTATGAGGAACAAAAACGGCAAATACCTGCGAGGAGACCAAGGAGGCAATCTGAAAGGAGACGGAGAGAATGCAGACAGCTCTTCCCTCTGGGAATACTGACACCATGTGGACATTTAAGGAACTGTCATTCACCTGTGTTAAACTCTTGGATTTACAGATGTGAGAAGATAAATTGGTACAGTTTAATGGCCGGACATCTGTTTCCCATCAATCAGCATTTAATGTAGAGTCAGTATTCAGTATTACGCTTGTATTCATTACCGTTTCTGATTTATAGTCCTATACAAAATGAGCCTTTAGAAAAATACAAACATGACAAAAACCTTTATCATTATCATTATCAGCTCACTATTGCACTGTTATGAAAACTGTGTGAGGTAATAATCATGCATAAGTCTTGCATAGCATGCTATTATTTTGGCAAATCACTTCTAACATATCTGATCGTTTGCGAATTGACACATGGAAATTCATTATTGGTGTTTTTCTTTATTACTATTTTTTAAACCCTTTATCTTCTTGTTTTTCATGCTATTATTTGTTACCATGTCAATGTCTCTCAGCTCCAGTGAAGCTTATTTTATTCTCTGGGCTTACAGACTGCTGTGTTTGTATTATATGGACATACAAATCATAGAAATAGGCTTGGCAAATGAACTCTTCTTCTTGTTTCTTTAAGCTTACATGGCAACTGACAGGAAAGCCAAGCGACCATGGATAGAACAGAATACACAGTGATTACTTCATCTCACCAAAAAGAAATGTATCAGGATTAAATTCATTTTATTCCCTATTGTGATTTATTTGCTTTTTCTTGCTTAAGACCATCTGGAAAGGTTTTACAAATTAAAATCCTGTCTCTTGACTCTGAAGGAATGAATCAGTTTAGTCAAATAAATGCATTGTTTCTGCTGTGAATTTACGTAATTGGCTGCCGAGGCATCAGAATTGAGTCTCAAGCAGGCAAGCAGTGTTCTGCTGCCGCTGTGCCTCTCCACAGTATTGCTACCGACAGAGAGAACACTGTATTGTTAAGAGCCCTGTTTTGAAAAATGAACTGCTGGAAGCTGCAGCCGATAAGATAAAAAATTTAAACCCAATAATTCTCAACTGGAGGTACACTAATGTTTCAGAACATGAGCTTTACAGAGAAATAACATTTTGCATTAAATTATGAAAAAGTTAGGCTATTGGGTGGGCATGTGAATGTTAAGGGAATATTTCATTTGATCATTTTGCAAACATTATGGGAACATTAAATGTTCTGAAACAAGTAGTAACATTTTAAAAAACATTAGACAAATGTACAAATTTGTAGTAAAAAAAAGTTGAACAATCTATAAATAACGTTGTTGTGCTAACATGTTTAGAACTTGAGAGAACATTATTAAAGATCAGATATCTCTGAACGAATGTTCTCTTAACAGTACGCAAACAATATTTGCTCATAATTTTGAGAGAACCAAGCCAGAACATTTGAGAACATTCAGAAAGTTCTTAGAACATTCTCTATTAGCTGTGCTTAAAGGAGACCTTATTTATTATTATATAAAAATGACATACAGTACAGGCCAAAAGTTTGGAAACATTAATGTTTTTAATGTTTTTGAAAGAAGTTTCTTCTGCTCATCAAGCCTGCATTTATTTGATCAAAAATACAGAAAATTGTTTTAATATTGTGTTATATTATTACAATTTAAAATAATTGGTTTTCAATTTATTATACTTTAAATTATCATTTATTTCTGTGATGCAAAGCTGAATTTTCAGCATCATTACCCCAGTCTTCAGTGTCACATGTCACATCCAGTCTATCACATGATCCAGAAATCATTCTAATATGATGATTCATTATCAAAGTTGGAAACAGTTCTGCTGCTTAATATTTTTTCATAACCTGTGATACTTTTTTAGGATACTTTGATGAATAAAAAGTAAAAAATAATAATAATAATAATAATAATTAAAAAAAAGCAATTTTTTAAAAAATATAAATCTTTTGTCAAGTCAAGTAAAATATATTTATATAGCGCTTTTCACAATACAGATTATATCAAAGCAGCTTCACAGTATTAAATTAAAATAATACAACAAGGTTTGTTTCTAGTGGAATTTATTGATTGATAAAATCAAATTAAATATCCCCAAAATATCCCCAACTGAGCAAGCCAAAGGCAACAGTGGCAAGGAACCGAAAAACTCCATCAAGTGACCTAATGGTGTCCTAAAACTCCATCAGGTGACCCAATAAAAGAAATAATAATAAATAAATAAATAAAACTTTTATATACAGTAGTATATTTTGTAACAACAATATACACTACTGGGCAGTAATTTGGGGTCAGTAATTTTTTTTCTTTCTTTTTTTGAAATAAATCAATACTTTTATTCAGCAAGGATGTGTTAAATTGATCAAAAGGGATAGTAAAGAAGATTTATATTATTAGAAAATATTTTTTTATTTTGAATAAATGCAGTTCTTTTTAACCTTTTATTCATCAAATATATTAGGCAGCAGAACTGTTTCCAACTTTGATAATGAATCATCATATTAGAATGATTTCTAAAGGATCATGTGATAGACTGGATGTCACATGTGACACTGAAGACTGGGGTAATGATGCTGAAAATTCAGCTTTGCATCACAGAAATAAATGATAATTTAAAGTATAATAAATTGAAAACCAATTATTTTAAATTGTAATAATATATCACAATATTAAAACAATTTTCTGTATTTTTGATCAAATAAATGCAGGCTTGATGAGCAGAAGAAACTTCTTTCAAAAACATTAAAAATAGTCATGTTTCCAAACTTTTGGCCTGTACTGTATACAATGTTTTATAAGGGTTATATGCAGACACAAATCACCATTAATTGTGTAAAGAGTGGCAATTAAGTAATAATATAAACTCATGTTTCTTGTGGTTAGAAAGTGTGTTCAATTCTGAGCAGTAAAAAGACCCTATGTCCTCCATAGCTTGTTAAGCAGCTCCAGTTATAACGTTTGCAACAGTGCACTTTTCTGTTTCTGTACACAGATAAAAACTGTAGGCCCACATAGATACATCCTAATCATAAATTCCATTCAGTAATGTGAGCAGTGATCATGCACTAAAAAAAAAACATGAACACTGCCTCCTGTGATTAACAAAAGTGCGACACTTATGAGCTAGACACCGATCTGCGCATGCGTGGAAGTGTGACGCCCTGTAGCCAATCAAAACTCGCGCTCTAAATTTTAAACTTTAACCGGAAGAAACGATCATAACAAGAAAGCCACTGGACTATCTCGTTCCTTTTTCTTTTTTACTTCTAAACCTCACTCTCCATCTTCAAGAAAATGGATCTTGGTAGTGACGACCAGACCAAAATGTACTTTTATGAGAACAGACTTCAAACATTCGTTGGGTGGCCGTTTGAAGAGGGCTGCATTTGCACTCCAGAAAATGTGAGTGAACCCTTTGATCCAACAAGCCCAGGAATTTGTTTTGTAGGTGCTACAAAAAATAAATGCAATGTTTTCCGCTTTATACATGCCTTTTTGTTCTATAGATGGCCAAAGCTGGATTTATTCACACCCCGTCGGAGAATAGTCCAGATATAGCTCAGTGTTTCTTCTGTCTGAAAGAGCTGGAAGGATGGGAACCTGAGGATGACCCTGAGTGAGTCCGTGTCTTTTAAACTTTCCACTACTGCATTATAGATCTGAGGGAGGCTTTGTCTCTGTAATGCAATAAGACCCGGATTTCAAGGCAGGGTTATTTGATTTAATGAATGTCATCAGCCCCCCTAATGCGCATTTTGTTCCTTATGTGCAGTGTGTTTCTTGTATTATCAGGAAAGAGCATAAAACACATTCTTCCTCCTGTGATTTTATCTTGCTGAAGAAGGCAGTGGACAGTCTGACTGTGGAGGAGTTTCTGAAACTTCAGAAAGAGAGACAGAAGTTTATCATTGTAAGTATGAGCTCACTGGCAGAACGTCGTCACATTCATTTAAATCCTCCTGAGACCCAGGAAAAAAAAGTTTTTTGAATTTAGTTTTTTTTTTCATGTCATCACATTGTTTAAATGGTAAAAAAAACATTTTGGAAAAATAATATTTTATTCATACGTAATGCTATGTCCTCTGTAGTGGACACCAGGACTAAGTTGTTTAAAAAATAAAATGACATGAAATTATATGTATACGCAAAAACAATGGGATTTTTTTTTTTTTCAATCACCAATACATTTTGGGGTTTCAGGAATTTTTTAACCAAAATTTGTATAAAGATGATTCTCAACTATGTTATGAAAGATATAACGGAATGAATTGATACACCATTTTACTTTATGCAATATGTGGGTAAAATGGCCATAAATGAATATTCCCATTCAATGCAATGTATCTATACACTGTATCTAATTTGCACATTAATGTGTTCTTGGAGCAACATTTAATGAAAAAAGAAGTGTAATAATTGGAGTAATAATTGGCAACATTTTAATAATAGTATCTAATATTTCATAGGAATATTGATGTATAATTTATTTCCATATTCTCTTGTTGTGTCTCCCAAAATGCCTTATAAACATGATTTAAGTCCTGATGTCCTTTACATGTATGAAATCAACGTCCTGTTCTGGAACAGAAAGTACTTTTTTTTTTTTTGAAACCCCATAACATTTTCCTGAGATGTTGGTTTATGAAATGCAATTTGAAAAGCAGTCCGATTTAAATTATAATTACAACATATTATCATATTTCCTACATTTGATCACTAAATTAATGTCAGACATTTTTAAAGACCAAGGAGAAGTTGTTTTCATGGTGAAACCTCCAAACATTTGGTATCTCTGAAAAGCCCTGAATGTGCTCTTTACAGGACACCCAGGTTGTGACATGTATGATGTCAGAGAAATTCACTAAAATATAATGTCCACTACAGTGGACAAAAATCTATTCCTGGGTCCCAGGAGGATATAGCGCTTTATGCAGTACAGATTGTTACAAAGCAGCTTCACATGAACAAACAGGTGACAACATAATCAATTTCAGCTGTAAAGAAGCTCTACAGAACGTCATTGTTCAACTCGATTTAGTTTGTTTCAGTTCATTTCAATAATTGTCAATTTTGTAAAGTTCATCAATTTATGAAACACGTTAAATTCAGCTATAAGCATCTCTACAGAAGCCAATAGTCATTATTCAGCTCAATGTCTATTCAATTCAGCTCAATAACGGTGTCGATGTTGCAAAGTTAGTGTCATTATCCAGAGCAATTAAATCTATAATATTACTGAATTGTCTTTTAAACCCAAACTGAGCAAGCCAAAGGTGACAGTGGCAAACTCCATCAGGTGATAGTAGTGGAGAAACAAAAAAAATCGAATACTTCCCTTGAGTCTGTATAATCTCGTAACGTGATTTCACCAAAGTACAACATATTCCTGGAACAACATTCCAATCAACCAATCAGATTTGAGGGACAAGTTTACAGTTTATGTGAATTTTAGGCTTACAACCAGGGCTTGGTGCTTCTACATCATGTTATTCACCTATCATTGGGTTAGGACTACATTAGTCTCACGACTCTATCGCAGTTTTCATTGGCCAAGGACCGCCCAAGAGGACGTTTGACTGTCATGTAGCGCAACCAATCACAGTTCGTTTTGTTCAGTGTCATGTTTATCAGGCGTGAAAATGTAAAGTCGATGTCCCCACAATACCAGACCAGCGTGCATGTAATCAGTTATTCATTCAAGAATGTTTTGCAAGTTTACTCCAACTGCTGGAGCCGCGAACTTCTCATACTTTTGATAATCCAGTGTTTAGTTGATCCTGGTAAGCTCATTGTCACAGTTGTAAACACAACGCATTCTTCTTCCACGAGGAGGCTTGGCGTCACGGTGGTTTCCAGGCGGACCGTTATAGAATGCGACACACACACACACACACACACACACACACACATCTCCCGGACTTCATGTAGAATTCAACCAATCAGATGATGACTTTGAAAATCCTGAAGTGTTTCCAGTTAAGTGTGGCATATGCTTTAGAAGTTCAGCCAACGTCCGTCTGAGGCTGAGACTTGGACTACTATTTCGGACAAAAATGTTGTTCCAGGATCAACAAAATGTGTTGATCTAGGAACATGTCTTACTTGGCAAAATCACAGTGACCCGTAAATGCATTACGTTAGGTAGGTAGGGCATGTGTATAATATTATTAGATATGTTCAGGAGGTAAAGTCAAGTCTCAAATCCCTTTTGTTAAAGGGTTAGTTCACCCAAAAATGAAAATTCTGTCAGTAATTACTCACCCTCATGTTGTTCCAACCCCGTAAGACCTTCGTTCATCTTCGGAACACAAATTAAGATATTTTTGATTAAATCTGAGAGCTGGATCACTCCTCCATAGGCTTCTAAGTGACTGAAACCCAGACTGTGGCCCAGAAAAGTTATTAAAGACATCGTTAATATAGTCCAAGTGACTCCAGTGGCTCAATCTTAAGTTTATAAAGCGACGAGAATACTTTTTGTGTGCAAAAAAAACACAAAAATAACGTGTTATTAAACCTCGAGTTAGTTCACGTAGTGTTTTAGCGCAGCGCGTCTGTGTTGTACGTCACAAGCATCACACACATGACCAGCGTCGGCCAATAGTGAGCATACGTTTGACGTACAACACAGACGCGCTGCGCTAAAACACTACGTGAACTGAATAGTGAAATGAATAGTGGAATAAAGTCGTTATTTTTGTGTTTTTTTGCGCACAAAAAGTATTCTCGTCGCTTGATAAACTTAAGATTGAGCCACTGGAGTCACTTGGACTATATTAACGATGTCTTTAATAACTTTTCTGGGCCACAGTCTGGGTTTCAGTCACTTAGAAGCCTATGGAGGAGTGAGCCAGCTCTCAGATTTAATCAAAAATATCTTAATTTGTGTTCCGAAGATGAACGAAGGTCTTACGGGGTTGGAACAACATGAGGGTGAGTAATTACTGACAGAATGTTCATTTTTGGGTGAACTAACCCTTTACAGGGTAGCCGCGGGGTCTTAAAAGTCTTAAAAAGGTCTTAAATGTCATGTTCCTAAATTAAGGCCTTAAAAAGTCTTAAATTCCGTTGTCCAAGTCTTAATTTTTTTAATGAAGGTCTTAAATTTCATTATACTAGCCTATTTATTCAAAAAATTCAACAGGGTTTAGTGTAACGTCAGAGAACGTCTCAAACAATAGTTTGGGTTTTCGCGCCGGCGGCAATGGAACAACATTCTTTCCTGCCGACCAAAATTTCATTATTTCAAATGTAGGCGCGTTGCGCGTGGCAAGCACGCTCATAATGTAAGAGACGCCGGCGCGACCACAACATTGTCCAACATCAAATGTGCAAACGTAATGTAAGCGGAACGAAACTGGGCTACTCGTTATTGTGTGGTTGAAGGACCGCTTATCAGTTTGGACCAGTGCAGCGCGAACGATCTTGATCAAGCGACAGTTACACAGCAGCGGTAATAAGAGATCCAGTAAATAAATCATTTGAATTCGCCACAGAAGTAATAACATCGCTGTGAGATCTAGTGAGAAACATTCACATTTCTCCGTTATTAACGGATCAAACAGCGCGTGGAAGCCAGGAAGAAACATTGTGCCATGAATGAACTATCGAGCGTCCACAGATCAGCAACATTCACCATGGATTTACTGTAACACTAACTGCAACCATGGAAGTTTGGCAGGAATAGTAGGCTATAATGCTTTCAAGTAACATTACGTTGGTTTTATTTTGACATTATGAATACAATTGCTGCCCTCAAATTTTAATCTGAACTAAAAATAGACCTTTGTTTATAACTACTACAATATTAGGTTACATTTCATTTTTTTTCCAAGGTGCTGTTTTGTTTATGCTCCTAAGAAGAGTCTATTATAGCTCCATCATTGGTTATCAAAAATATATAATAATAATAAAAAAAAATTTATCTGGCATTTATTTATTTTTGCTGTATCAAAAACGTACCAAACCGTGACACAAGTGTATCGTATTGAACCGAACCGTGAATTTTGTGAACCGTTACACCCCTACTATCTATATCTCTCTTACCTGTCTACCCCTCTGAAGCAGTGGTTGAAGCAATTTGAATGCTGAGAAACTTTACTAAGATGATTTGTAAAGTTAGTTTATCTGTTTATTGTTATGAATGTTTGATATTTACCAAAAACATCACTTTGCAGTGTGTTGTTGAATGAGTTTTTTTAAATAATAAATGTATTTTTAATTAAAACATTTGTTAGTAATAGTCATTATTGGGATTTGATCTGGTGTTTTACGACTGCATAAATGGGTGCGATGTAGGTCTTAATTTTCATTAAAGTGGTCTTAAAAAGGTCTTAAAGTCTTAAATTTGGGGTGATCAAACCTGGGGAAACCCTGCTTTAATAGTTATGTGCATTCTGTACTTTAGTTTTATAAAACTCTCTTACGGGACATTTAATTTATTATATTTAAAATATGTATTATTTCTAGGGATTTCCTTGATCATGTAAACAACTTTTAGACACAACATAGAAAATGTATTTTAATTAGATGAAAGAGTAACCTAGATTGTTGTATTTGATTTGTATTTTTCTTGACAAGGAAAAATGTCAACAAGTAGTTTTTTGCAGCTGAAATGCAACTTCCAAGTTTCCATAGCTGAATATTATTAGATTTTTTTTCCATTCACATGCTAAGAGTATGAATGATAAATTGTATGAATAACATGCTTTGTAAACTTTCAGAAAAAATCATGTGGCCAGGCGATTGATAAATTTGAAGAGGCCGTGAAACTCAAGAGAACCAAGATCATCCACACGGCAATGGGGGAGGAATGAAGAGGTTCAGTGAGGGTTACGCGGACACCATTTTGGTCCATTTCTTTTCTTTCTTTTGTATGTCATACAAAATGTATATTCTCTTTTTAAATGTTACCTGTGATGAAATCTTTGTCCTGTCTCTTGTTGAAGTTGATCTTATTAATCACATTCTTCCTACTTTTATAGTATTTATTTTTAAATGATCTTAATAAAGACTCTCCCATGCTCTGGAACATGTTTTCAGTCTCGTCTCATGTCTTATTCTTTCAATTTTTTTGTCTGTTCTGTCAGTATAAAAACTGAAGTAAAAATGGCAAGTTATTGTAGCTGTAACAGAATTATTCTGGTAAGGAAAAGTCCATATTAAGATTATGGTAACTACTATGTTACCACTACTATGTTATGTATTTCTCTTTAATGCTCTGCTCTGAAATGTTACATGGGCTAAATTGCTTTTAGTTAAAAAAAAAAAAAATGCACATCACAGCTCCAAAATGTATTAACAAGCACTAAGTGCTAATAAAGCACTAATAGAGCAGTGGGGTGTCTTCTTGCTATATTATTGTTTTTTTGGTTGAGCAATCACTTTTCGGTGATTTCCGTGCATTTATTTTTGTCCTAATTGCTTTTAGTGACACTAATCGTTAATTACTGGAACAATCATTAAAATTAAGTGTGGAAGACTATATGTATCAGTATTTTTCATTTATGATTACAAAAAAAGATGGATGGATAATGTCATGAAGGGTGTTGGTTATGCACTGTACGTCATGTTTCCTCTGTACCAGTCATGCGTAATCTTGCGCTCGTGTTAGTTGGATTCAGACTGCACACACCGTTGAGGAATAAATGTCCAAGCAACCAACCTTTTCTCTTAAAACCTCACAACTTTTCAACTATTGACACCTTGCATGTCAGCACATGTTGTCGACATCTTGAATGGACAGTCAACATCACTTATTCCAGCGCGTGTGATTTATTCCATCAGCTCCTGGGATCCTTCACTTCAGCATCTGATCGCGTGGCAAAGCAAATGGCATGGTTTTCAGCTTAGTTTCTGTGTTGTCCTGAATCGGAATCGCAAATATACTGTCCGATATGAAAATTACATTCGGTTTCGTGGTCGTCAGCGGGGGCTTATCTGGTATTCTTAGTTTCAGCTGTTTAGCGCTCGCCATTGGAACTGAATACTGGTACATCATTGAAGACAAGCGCGCGAACCACACTGACCCGGCGCGCAGTAACTCTGGACTTTGGGGAGTTAAAGATGGTATGGGGAACATTTTCATTATGTCTTTACCCATGAGAAGCTTTGAACTCTGATCGTAGCCCGATTGATTTTTTGAATAGATGCATTTGTAACATCTTGGGCTTTTACTGGTGCGTAGTTCACTGACCGTTCGTTTGACCAATGAATTTCCAGGACCTTTTCTGTCATAACTGAATAAGTAGCCATACAAATAATTTCATAGAGATTGCACCCACATAATAATTTCTGCACCCTGGTGATTTGTTTTGTGTTTCTGACTGTAGATGTCCAAAGTCATACAGAAGACACTGGATATTCAGAATCAGTTAGGCAGATGGAAAGTAAGTGTTATCTTTTTCATAAACACAATGACCATAACTCCCTCTAAACTCTGCTTATTGTACTGCAATGAATGTTCCATCACGAAATATCAGGCTATATGTATCATTGAGCCATGCATAAGATGTTAGTTGGAGTTTTTATAAGCCATTTCTCTGTACGACATAACAGCTATAATTTACTTAATTCAGTCATGCATAGCGTGATTGCCATCTTACTGCCTCTGAGTCTGGTGATGCTGGTGTTTGGAGGTATCTGCTGCGGTCTCGTCAGTTCCCTAGCCAGAAGCCGGACACTCCTGATCGGATCCACTTCATATTTCCTCCTCTGCAGTAAGTCTGACCCACTGAATGCCATGGTTCGCTCAGTAAACAAACATCTACTGTTTTAAAATTAAAGATACACAATGTTATTATATGTTGCCTGCAAAAAAGTTTGTCAGCAGAGGACACAACTTTGTATGACCGTCTGAAGAGAACATAGACATATTTTACAGGGGGTGATGGGAAAAAAAGCTATCTTCAGGGTGTGCTTCCAACACTATATTTTTATGGTTTCGGTGGCAGAGCCGGAGAGGTGTCCAGGGTGGCGTGGCACTGTGCTAGTAATACACACAGTGCAGTCACAGTGTCATAAGTTATTGCTTATTATTATATACACTTGCTTCAGCTATGCTAAAGAGACATCCTCTCTTCTTGCATTTTGGGGGCGGAGCAATGAAGGGTGTTTGAATGTTTGTTTGGGCTGATTTCAAATATCAATCACTTACTGCGCATTTAACTTGAAAAATGTCTGTTTTAATTGCAGGTAGGGCAAATTTTCAGAACACCAGGCTTGTCCCCACTACATTTTGAAAGCTGATTTTCTGTTAAAATAGCTTTAGATAACATGGGTGTTTCACATAAATTAACTTTTTTTTAAAGTTGCCAGCCAGAAAGCATTTTTTTAAATAATTTTTTACAAAAGTTTCATGGCCCCAGAATATTTTGTTGTATGAATATCTGCACATGCAATATATCAAAAGAAAGAACAGACCCTCTGCTTTAAAAAAAATCTGTTGTATTCTAGCTTTGTATTCTTTTTTATCAACTCTTGAATATGAATTGAATAAGTTTCATTTTGAGCAAAAGACTACGTCTGGATCGGATTCAGAACGATGATCAAAACATAGATGAAGTAGATCGAGTCCATCAACACCCTTAAAGCTTGCACAGTCCTATAGCTCGTCCTGGGTCGACATTCCATTCGGTGACATTAGGCAGTTTTGATTTGTATGCTGTTTAATGTTTAATGTTGATGATGTTATTTTACATACATCTGCTAACATACTGTATGATATCGCTTGTTTCTGCTTCTTCTTCGCATGTCTTTTGATTGGAGATTATACTCTTTCAGAAGATGCCTAGTAGCGCCCCCCTACCGTATAACAGTGAAAACACGAAAAGCGGGAAATTTCTCTTAATGACGGGGAAGGAGTTAAATCATAATTAAAGGATACATTTAAACACTTGCTGCCACCTACTGGTGTAATTATGTGGGTGGTAATCCAATTGACTAGTGCTCACCAATTTCAGCAAATCTCTTTGGGTGAACGCAAACAACATTCATTAACATTCACGAGCCCAACAACAGCCTGCTTGTCATTAGTGTGACATGTCATGCATTGACAACATGCTATATACATGCAAGAAGAAGTGAGCAAAAGGAGAAGTCTTTGAGTTCATTTTGTTAAACAGATAAAACATTTTACACTTAAGTAACTTTTAGCGTGTTCTAAGTCTCAGACCAATTAAACTTGTTTCTGAAGACTGATGTTGTGCAACACAGGTAAACAAAGTTCGAGTTCACGCATTTGGTTGTGCAGTTCTCTGAATGACATTCAAAAACTGGAAAGCTAAAGGCATAATTCACCAAGAGTAATTGTTATGTCAGAGTCTTATGGGACTGAAGTTATTGCGTTTCATCGTTTTCCTCTCATGTAATTGATAGGATAATAGAGAATGTCCCCCCAGCTGTGATTGAAATCGGCAATCTTGAGGTGAAAGGGAAAGGTGAAACCAAAAAAGATCTGGGTAGATTTATGTGAAGGATAACACAGCCTCCAGTTATTCTAACCATGCATCAGTCTCTCATTTAAATGTGATAGTATTGCTTTTGTTCTTCAGACAGTAAACACATGTACAAGAAGAAGAAAATAAAATAGAATAACAATAATGCTGAGTGCAACCAGAGCTCATTTCCTGAGACCCCTGCAAGAAATCCCAAAGCAACTTAAGTATCACAGGCAGCTTTGATCTTCGTACATGCACACATAGACACGCAGCTGGTTTGCTCTTTACCCCGACACCAAACAGCATCTCACAGCCTGTCCTCTCACTATGTAGCATGAAGGCATATGACTTGAATAAAGGTTTCCTTAAAGGAGCCAGCCAATGATTCCCAGTATTTACCAGTGTGGTAATAAAGAGCGCATGGCAAGAGTTTAACACGGTGAAGCTTGGAATGTAAATGAGAGGGTAAAATTGTGGCATTGTTCTTGTTTCTTACTTATTTTGTTATGTTATTACATCAGAGAATTTCACATGGTGTTAATGGTCTTCCGCTCATGAGATGAAAAATCAGTGCATCTATTCACCAGGCTGTGACTTGTGACATACACAGTGCTATATAAAAATAATCAGTAGTTTCTGGAGAGTACAGACTGTTTGTTCTAAATGAACCGGCAAATGTAAGATCAAAAACAAGTCAGTCTGTTCCTGTCTAGACTCTTAGCCATGCTAATTAGAAAATCTCTGTTTATTGGCTCTTAATTTTATGTGCATATTATGGCTGGTGGAAATCCATTCTCATTTTGTCGGTGTTTAATTAGATGTGATTTTTGCTGCTGTGTATCCACATCAGCACATTCTGTTTTAATGAAGATTTGGTAATAATGGCTCACGCCTTGGAATCATCAGGCGCACCCAGGGTGCCACAGGAAGCTAGTTTGACTTCCTCCCTATTTACATCGCTGATGCTTTTCATAATTCTGAGAGAGCGGATGCTGTGTGTTTATGGCTCTGTGCTTACAGTAAGAGCAGTGTTTCTCTGCATGTCTGGGAGGAGAATGTTTTCGTATTAAGTTCTGGTTCAGTTGATCAAAGAAAAAAGCCCTATTCGCACGGGATAAGTATTACCTGGTGACCTCTAGTAATTTGTAATAATTGCGGAGGTTGTCTGTGATCTTAATCCCGTGCGAATCGGTCATGTCTGTAATTTGTAAAGTAAAAATTCCCCCGCAAATGACCTACCATATTTCGCCGAACACCGAGGTCCTGTGATAATATTAGTCCCGTGCGAATCGGCATCTCTGTGATTTGGCGGGGTCGTTTATAATTTTTTCAAGGTTTTTGTTTCCTGTGCGCTTTTTTATCCATCTTTCGCGAAGAATGGAGGCTGCGTTGGAGTGTTTTGATAGTATTTTGGGTGCTGGGTCATATCGCTATACACCATGATACGATATAACTATACAATTTGCAGAAAGAGAAAGCTGAAAACCATCAGAAGAGCAAAACAAAAATAATGATTAGATGGAGATGGATGACATATAGCAGCATGTGGTAAGGAACATTCTTCTGTTTATGATCATACAGCTAACGTTAGACCTATAATAACAAGACATTTCCAAGCAATAGCCTATTGACATCACATCCGGGAGATATGTCAGTAATTTTGAGTAAAATCACAGGCTTCTTTTATCCCGTGCGAATGCGCCACACGAAATTCAGATGTGGGTGGGTAATTTCTAAATCACACGAGGTCCCCAGATAATACTAATCCAGTGCGAATAGGGCTAAAGACATAGTTTTTGGCGGCTTAAAATATGGGTTTATCAAACTAAATCACTGAGCGGGAATAAGATCACTGGATCCAGATCATTTAGCAAAGGCACAAAATATGTTACAGTCATTTAAAACTGAAGTAAAAGCTTGTTAAAGATCTGAATCAGTAAAGCACCATTGACATTTCAGTGTCATTGATAAAAAAATATCAAACCAGGTGGCATCTTCAAACAAGGACAAGTATTTATGTAAATATATAGTTAAGTCATGAAACTCTTCCGAGCAGCTGATTGGTTCTCTTGAAGCCGACCGCTTTGTTCATAACCTATTTATTTATGTCCCTAACCAGATCAACCCTGTTCAGCGTGCCATGTGAATTTTCTTAGCCCTCCTCCCTCCCCAGCACCACCTGCCCATGTCTGCTAGGGGGATTCTCCCTACTTTTCATCATATTCATGTGCATTTTTCCCATGCTTATCAATAAATGCTGTTTAAATCTATTCCAAGAGTTGCCATGATTGAACTACACTTTTCAGAGACATTTCTTTTTAAACATAAACTATGGACATCAACATTTGACAACCAAGTACTTTTGTATTCATTTTGTAAACCATATATTGTTTTATAATTTCAACTAATAATTATCATAATTTGTCTAATGCTATTGCATTCATATATTTTTAAGTGTAAATTAATTTGAGGCCACTCTATATAAGTAAGCTACACTTAAAAATATATGAATATAACATAATATTCCTTAAAGTCCTTAAAGGGACATGGTGATGGAACAAAAAAGAGCTGGGAGGAAAAAATATATGTGACCCTGGACCACAAAGCCAGTCACAAGTCGCACGGGTATATTTGTGGCAATAGCCAACAATACATTGTATGGGTCAAAATTATCGATTTTTCTTTTACGCCAAAAATCATTAGGATATTAAGTAAAGATCATGTTCCATTAAGAAATATTGTCCTATCCTAACAAACCATACATCAATGGAAAGCTTATTCATTCATCTTTCATATGATGTATACATCTCAATATCAAAATTGTGACCCATGTGACTGGTTTTGTGGTCCAGGGTCACATATTTCAATGCATTTGCATTCGCCCGAGAAACTTTGAGCTCGATTGCAAAACCTTTGCGTTCCTCCACAAAACTTTTGCATTCCCCCGAGATATTTGTGAGTACACAGTTTTCTCTGGAGAATGCAAAACATTTTCGGGAGAACGCAAAAGCATCGACATATAATTTTCACTCACATCTCATATATTTTTTCCATCACCGTGCTCCTTTAGGGGCTCTGTAAATATCAAATCATATGGTATTTATTTATTATTATTATTATTTTCATTTTTTTAAAAGGAAGATAGCACAAATTCACTTTTCAAGCTTAATATTTCACAAAAATTATTTGTTATAGGTACAAAATGCCAGCACATCAGAGTCTTTAAATGTATTATTCATGACTGAATAGATAAATGTGGCAATAATAAAACCACCCCAGCCCACACGCAACAAATGTTTTGTCAACTACTTGTCATCGATTAAAAAAAAATTGCCAAGAAGCATAATAATAACTGGATTTTAACGTTAGATCTGCTGAATCAAGACTGATTGTTGTCGATTAAAATGTATTTTTATCCCACAGCTAAATGTTAACTGTCTTTTAAAAAGCCATCAACAAAGCAAAACGAATGTCTTGCAACCTCTGATAGAACAACAAGGTGTTGTCTAAAAAATGATGCTTAATTAGTTTTGTTTGTGTGTGTGCATTGATGCGTGCCTGTGCATGTGTTTTCTCAGGTCTTCTCACTCTCTCTGGGGTGAGCCTGTACATCATGTACTCTCAGAAGGCAATGGAAGAGACTGAAAGGCGGATGGGCCGCGAGCAGATGGCTCAAGTGTACACATCGTACGGGTGGTCTATGGGCATGGCCTGGATCTCCTTTCTTCTGGAGGTGATCACTGGCCTTCTTTTACTGCTGGCTGCCAGGCTGGTGCCTTTAACTCAGTATGAAGAGTCTATTGCTCCCATATAGAGCAGGTTCGTTGAACAATACATGTCCATTTCAGGCAAGAGACAGTATTTGTCAAGGTAAAAATGCAGAACCTACACATGTACATTACCTAGTCTGGACACACCTATTTATTTCTATTATGGGTTTTCCACATTCTAGAAGAATATTTAAGTCATTAAAACCATAAATTAACACAAATGGAAGTAAACTGAAAAAAAAAGGGTTGTGAGGATATTCATACATAAGCACATTTTGTCTTCAAAACTAATTTCAAACACTTAAAATCATGAGAAACATTTCTTTTGAGCAGTCGTGTAGACAACCAAATTGCCCTGGCAAAATGGAACTATCTGCATAAGTCTGTTATGTAAATGTACATCTTTTGTAGATAACTTGCTACTGTAATTGCTAGTAAATTTCATGTTTGCTTCTTTGTGATGTATTATCTTTTATGCTGGGCTCCTGTTTTCCAGTATTCGTATTTGCTGCTTTTATCTTCCTGTTATTGTCCTTGATTTCACATTATGAGTGGAGCATGTCAAAGGAAGCATGACGTAACTGTATATGATTTACAGCAGTCCATTGTTCATTAAATATGTGTAGTGTATGAAACGTTATTCATTTAACTTCTGCAATTTGATTCGCTTTATATCTTCTTTGATGTTTTAAATGGCTTCATATTTCATAACAGTGAGCTTTGCATCTGAGGTGTAATTTATTTACTATGTGCTAAGATGGATCAAATATAATCAAAGTTATTTCTCTCATCACATTTCTAGCAATTAGAGACATTCCACAATCCCTGGGACTTTGAATGTCTTGTGAATGGTGTTGTTCTGGTAAATACTGTTATCGTAAACAATGTTTTCCTTTTAATGCAGTCTTCTCATTTATATTTGTGTTTCTTGATTGTTTTGCACTTTAACTTGATTAGTAGCTGCTGTTGTTTGTCGTAGAGACAGCTTTCAGTCTCAAAGAGATAGTGCTTTATGAAAATCTCTGTTGACTATTATTCAGATTTTGGCTTATGGCAACAGCGAGAAACATTATGCTTTTTTGATATCTGTCAAGATTAAAGCCTAACTGAATTGTCTTGTAGATAATGGTTGTTTGGATATTGTAAATTCTGGATATGACCCTTTTTACTTTGGCTTTGCAAAACTGTATAACGGTGCATCAGAAGACTGGGAAAATATATCAGGGACAACTGTAATATTTAAAAAATTTAGTGCACGCTCTAATTTTGATTATACATAGAAACAGCTTTAAACAAGTCAACAACAGAAGAACAAATGTGACTCAAATAAATGAAGGTGCTTTTGGCACACTTGGCTGAATTTATTATAAATCATAATGATTGTAATGTCTTAAGAGTGCAGCAGTGGTTTTAATTTTTTTTCTATGCAGCTTAACAGACGTCAGGTGTCTGCTTTAACACTCTCAGAGGGTGACAAGCTCTAGCAGAGGCAAGAAATCAGAATCATTCAAGTTCACTTTCAGGTGTGAAAAGAAAATTGAACAAGTGTTTGATGAGACTGACTTTTGGATTCAAGCTAAATATTGGTCTTGGTGCTTCTTACCAAACTGAAACTGATTATTGTTCATATGCACTATATTTGTGTAAATTAGAGATTTCAGGCTGGTCTGAAAGGACAGATTTCCAATCTACTGCATCCCAAACAGATGTAAATGTTTTTTGTTGAATTATTCACAACCTATAAATGATGTTTTGTTGCCGTGCTTTTTTTTTTTTTTTTTTTTTTTTACATCTCTTAGATGAATACATTGAGTCTAGTAATAGCACTCAAGCCCTCACTGAATAATTTTGAATTTCAGTTGGAGCCAGTCTGTTTTTGTGGCCTCCTCCACAAGTAGCTGATTAGTCCCCCCCATCAGTCGTACACGTCCCCATCAGAGCCTAGCTGACCACACAAGGCTGAAATTAATGTTCCTTTGGTGTGGCCTCGTGGCTCAGTCCATAAAGGCAGTATTTTTCCATCATGACATGTTTCACTCATATGAAGCCTATCAATTGCATAGGGTATTTATGCAACCACATGCAGCACACTCAATTCACATGTATTTGTATAGTGCGTTTTACATTTACATTTTACATTTGTATACATGTCGTTTTAAAGCAGCTTTACAGAAAAACGCACGTTTCTACATTACAAGAGTAATCTGTTATCAGAGGTGACTGTCAAAGTTATTATGTCCATATGTCAAAAATTTACTGTTCTACAATAATACAAATCATGCAGTTAGCTAATATCATGTATTCATTTAGGCAGAAACAATGATCTCATTAAAGCAATTTTTACACGTTGTAATTATAAAGATTACAATATATAGAAAATGTGGCAGTAATGAATACTGATTCAGAGTTGGCGTCATCTAAAGTCCTTGCAGGGGATGGCTCCTCTCTTCACAGGTGTTGGGGGATCTGAAGTCTGGATCCAAACTGGAGCTGGCGTACTCTCTATCCCGAGGTAGAGACATGAAAGCAAATGGAAAATAATTAGTGTAGCTGCTGTTCATAACATTTAAAGAAAAAAAAGACAGTCATGTGCATTTCATCTGATATAACTGAAGTACAAGGTTATGAGGTGCATTATTATGTGAATGCTTGGCTAAAGAGATGTGTCTTTAGTCTAGATTTAAACTGGGAGAGTGTCTTAGCACCTGGTGGAGAAACCTTTGTTGGCAAGCACATAGGTAAGACATTTCTTGTATTTGGTCACTAGGTTTGCACACATTTCAGGAGGGATTTTGGTCCACTCCTCTTTGCAACTCAAAGTTTTAGCTCCCTCGACAGATTTTCTGTAGGATTAAGGTCTGGAGACTTGCCAGGCCACTCCAAGACCTTAATGTGCTTCTTCTTGAGCTACTACTTTATTGCCTGGGCGGGATGTTTTGGGTCATTGTCATGCTGAAAGACCCATCTACGACCCATCTTCAGTGTTCTGGCTGAAGGAAGGAGGTTCTCGTCCAAGATTTGACGGTACATGGCCCCGTCCATCGGCCCCTCAATACAGTGAAGTCGCCCTGTTCCCTTACCAGAGAAACAGCCCCAGAGCATAATGTAGAGATGGTGTTCTTGGGGTCATAGTCAGCATTTCTCTTCCTCCAAACACAAAGAGTTGAGTTGATGCCAAAGAGCAAAATTTTGATCTCATCTGAACTCAGCACTTTCTGTTCATTGGCAAACATCAGACGGGCTTCTATATGTGCCTTCTTGAGCAGGGGGACCTTGCGGGCGCTGCAGGATTTCAATCCATTGCGGTGTAGTGTGTTACCAATTGTTTGGTTGGTGACTGTGGTCCCAACTGCCTTGAGAAAGCTCCTCCCGTGTAGTCCTGGGGTGAGTTTCCCGATAACGATGTATCTTAGCTCTTAAGAGCGCTCTCTACGTGCAAGGTTACGAACGCTCGCCACAATTCCACGCGCGTTTCCCAAAAATGCACTTAACATGAACGCGCGAGAACGCGTTCTACGTGCTACTTAAGAGTCACTGTCCATTTGTCAAGTGCTGAAATGTCACCTTGTAGAATGGCTCGTAATTGTAGCACACGCTTGTATTTTGAAATGTTTAACCTAATTGTTTTCAACTGATGTGCATTTTCTACGAGGCCAATAATCTACAAAAGCACAAACCTACAAGTGTTTACCAGCAAACCTACACCAGCAAAATGGCTGAACCAAAAAAATCAAAGAAATACTCTTTTTTTTTAAAGAGGAGATTAATGTCATTTTAGACCTATACAAACATTATTTTCAGCAGGTTTAAGGGAAGTCATACAAATAAACAAAAACTGAAAATCTGGGATTTTGCTAGAAAACTGACTGCAACTAGTGGCATTAGAAGATCAGGGAAGGAGGTCAGGAAGAAGTGGCAGGACTTTGCCAGCCTTGCTAAAAGGAAAAGGGCACTGCAGAGGACAACATTTAATAAAACAGGTGGTGGGACCAATGAGTCCTCCCTTCTCACAGCAGAGGCAGAAAAGGCCTTGTCAATGCTTGGCACAAGTGCTTCAGATGGCATTTGTGGTGGTATTGACATCCATGGAGGAGTAGGGGTAACACAGCTTGAGCCTGAGTCAGGTCCTTCATCAGTTTCATCTGCCATCTCCCAGCACCTACCATCTCCTAGTCCTCTAAACAACCCTCCCAGGCCTCAGCCTCCATCTTCTCTTGTCCAGACCGCAGCCACAACACCTCAGCAGTTTGAGAATGTCTGTAGTTGTTGTCAGGGCATATGAGAGTGTCCTTACTTAACAGGGAGGAATAAGATGAAGAGGTGGCGGAGGACTAGGAGGACAAAGATGGCATGGGACCACATGATGGCCAACCAAGAAATGCCCAATACATGGCTGGTTTTCGTGCATATCAGTAAGTCATTGTCAGATTTTTTCCTATTTTTCCCAGTCTTTGAAACATAGCACATCTTTTATTTTTATTTTTTTTGTTCATTCGTTTAATTTTTATTAAAATTATTAGATTAAATTATTTATATTTTTTGGTTTGTTTTCTGACCTTTTTAATTATTTTATTTATACATTCATTTAACAAAAAAAAAAAAATCTAATAAAAGTAATAAAGTGTACAATAAAGTGCAATCAAAACCTTTGAATAAAGTTAAAGGTGTAATCTGCCGGTTGTCCTGCAGGTGACCTCATAACTCCGTCTTCTTACGACGCACTTAGGGATTTACGATCACTCCAGAGCACTCGTAGATCTACGATGATTTTCAAGTGCTACTTAAGTTACGATGTTTTTGAGAAACAGACCGTAATATTAAGATCAGTCGAACGATCGTTTTTACGATCTACTTAGGCTTACGATGCTTTTGGGAAACGCAGCCCTGGCCTGATCCCTCACCTTTCTCATGATCCTTACCCCATGAGGCCAGACCTTGCATGGAGCTCCAGACAGAGGGCGATTGATTTTTCATTTTGTATTTCTTCCATTTCTGAATAATAATAATAATTGGATTTTTTGGTTGATATTCTGCCTCTATCCGTTAAAATAAACCTACCATAAATTATAGACCCTTCATTTCTTTGTAAGTGGGAGAACTTACAAAATCAGCAGGGGATCAATAAATATTTCCCCCACTGTATATGATCATATTTTCTTGACCTGGTAAGAACTTTAGCAGCTGTATTTTAGACTAACTGTATCTTATTTATTGAGGATGCAGGACAACCACCTAGTAATGCATTATATCCAGTTTAGAGGTCATGAAATGCATGAACTATCTTTTCTGTATACAGCATGCTCTTAAAAATGTTTCTGAGGTGGAAGAAGGCTGTTTTTCTATCACCTGAAATATGGATTTCGAACACCCGTGCTTTTAACTGTAGACGATGAGGTAACACATCCTTTCTAGTTCTGCAAATTGTATTCTAAGAAATTCTGTGTGTATAAAGGTTTTTAGTCCAATAAGAAATACCTCAGTCTGGTCTAAATTTAATAGAATAAAAATACTGGTCATCCAATATTTTTTTTTTTAAATATATATATATATATTTTTTTAATATAACTATTAATTAATCACAATGAGATGATCATCATTCAACAGCTTTACTATTTAGGTTTTTAACTATTTTGCTAATTTTTCCTTTTGTACTCCGAAAATCTTAAAATGGATTTGTTGGCATAAAAACCAAACTGATGCAAACAGGTCAGTCTCACAAAGCCACTCAAATGATGTCCAGATTTCACCATAAAACAACAGCAAAAATAGCATAATGAAAATGAAGCCTATATTATGAACATACAATATTTTGCATTGTGATACTATTTTCAGGACAATTAGACATATTCTACCCCCAGTTCTTTATCATAATGCACTTAATGTTGTACTTTTTCCATTGTTCAAAATGTTATTTTTCAAAACATTCATTTAAAATAAATATATACTGTATGCTCCACAAATATTTGCACCCTTGGTAAATATGGGCAAAACTGACTGTGAAAATTTGTTTTTGCCATTTGTCTTTTTAGTCTTTCATTCTAAATATTAAAAAAAATTCTTACCTTTAATTAAAGTCAGATAGAAAAATGATCTTAAAACAAGAAATATGTTCCCGAAATATATGTATTCCACAATTATTGGCATCCCTTCATTCAATACTTTGTGCAACCTCCCTTTGCCAAGAAAACATTTCTGGATCTTCTCCTATAATGTGTAATAAGGTTGATGAACATATGGCAAGAGATCTGAGACCATTCCTCCATACAGAAACTCTCCAGATGCTTGTGGACTCTTTTCTTCAGCTCATCCGTCAGGGGATGCTATGCCCATGACAAAACCTTCATTCTGTGGTCAGTGAACTATTCTGTTATTTATTTTGAGATGTGCTTTGGATCATTGTTATGCTGGAAGATCCAACTACGGCCCAGTTTAAGTTTCCTGACAGGGTCAGCCAGGTTTTGATTTGATTTTGATCTGTTTGTACTTGATGATACTGTGTATCCTAACATGTTGTACAGGGTCTTTGGAAAAAAAATGACTACACAGTATTAAAGATCCACCACCATACTTCACAGTGGGGATCGGGTACTTTTTCCACGTGGCTATGTTTCTGTTTACGCCAAACCCACAGTCACAGTCACAATGAAAGTTCCAGTAACGCCTGGCAAACCGTAGGTCCATGAAATTGCTGTTTGATGTCACCAAAGGCTTTTTTTTTTTTATTGCAACCTTCCCAAACAAGTTGTGGTTTTATAGGTGAGGTCTGATCATAGTTTTGGAGACTTTCTGACCCCAAGACCCAACTGACATCTGCAATTCTCCAACTTTGAACCTTACAGTTTGTTTGGTAACTCAAGCCGCCATCCTCAGTGTGTGGGGCCAATATAGACACATGTCCTCGTCCAGGTAGCTGATCACCAGTTGATTTAAACTTCTTAACTATAGCCCAGATAGTGGAAATGAGTATTCCAACAATTAAACAATTATCTTACATCCACTTCATGATTTGTCCCATTTTCTTGACAGGTTGTCATGGTTTACAATATATTAACTGTAAATATATAGGGCTACTGGACTGTAAAGATGCAGCAAATAAGCAACAGAATAAATTATACGCCCAAAACCAGTTTAGGGATATGTCCTTTTTTTTTTTTTAAGTATACCCAGGCATTTCTTTCCTCCTGCATGCTATAGTAATAAAGTTCACTGTGGCCCTGAGCACCTTGTGATATCCAATACTACAGTAAATCTCTGCTTTGTTGTCATGACAATCCGTCTCTACGCTGAATGTGTCTCATCCTTATGGGGAATTCTTATATAACACTCAATGATAAAAACAATTGAACTAGCCATAATGTATCTTTTTTAAAAGTCCTTAAACTGCTTCTGGTGCTCATAGAGTGTGCTGTTAAACAAGATTCAAATGTCAATCACAATAGTTTATTATGAGACACAATTAAGTGTGTGTGTACACACACTAAGTGGGCGTACTATACCTCTCACAGCTGAATTGAGTGGGTGAATCTTGGCTGTCAAACTGGAGTGCAATAAAGTTAATATAGTAATGCTAGTTTTTTCAGTTTTACAGTTTTTGAAAGGTCCAAAAGACTGGTGTAAAGGCACCTCTGATTGGTCAAGGGGTGTTCTCATGCTGCCCTGACAGACTTGAGCTTGTGCTGTTGGGCCACAAACTGAGCCTTCTGTATAGCCAGCTGAGTGTCTTCCTCGCTGATGTCCAGATGCCACACAGCCCTGACTGTGTCCCCGACATGGGGGAACATCAGAACCCGGACCCCTTGTCCCAGAGCCTTCACCTCCTCTTCATCTACACCTGCCATCCGTTCGCAGAACTCCGCTGAGCTCATCTGGCGGTCCCGCAGACAGAACCTCAAAATGTTGCTTTCCACAGTGGTCAGATCCACCCGGTACAGAGAAGGGTCACACTTTATCAGCGCTACAAAAGAGAAGGTGAGAGACGTTACATTAGACTCTTGAAATAGAACTGTGGATATTTAAACTGGACCTGTTCCATGGAACCCAAAAGGAGATATTAAAAATGATAAAACAATTTTAAATAGCTCTTTTCAAGGCACTGAATGGGGACTGAAATGTTCAAGCACAACAGCACCATAAAAGTATCATGTGTGTTGTCCATATGACTCGTGCACTATATTCCAAGACTTCTGGAGTCATACAGTCACTTTGTGTGAAGAACAAACCGTCATTTAAGTCATTATTGACTGATGTAATTTTAATTGTAACTGCTGCATTCATTGAGTTAGTGAGCAGAACTCAAGGACCGAATCTGTCTGATTGAATAATAAATAATTAAAACAATCTTTTTTGCCTTTTGGAGCTTGAGCCCTCAGAAAAATACACCTTTTGTCTACCCTGAAAGAAAGAACTTTAAATGGGTTTCTAAGAACACGAGGGTGAATAACTACCGCAATGACTTTTAGTTTTGAGTGAAATATTCCAGTGAATTTTTATCCTAACCTCTTCAGTTCTGACTTTTTTTATGCTTTTAATTTCAGATTTTTCAGTCAGACAGGTTCAGTATGCATTATTGCCAAATGAGAATGAGCATAATTAGATGACATACAAAACGGTGGCGCCATTAACTAATTTCAGCTACTGCGAGTAAGAGTATTTTATATGCCTAATATATTCCTTCTGATTCTTTTATAATAATTGTGTTCTAAGAATATTTCATGAAAGCTATTCACGCTCAAGCTAACTATTGCAGTAAAGCATCATGTGTACAGTGCTTGTGTGGCGTCATGCTGAGGGTTCAAGGAAATATATGGGGTTCTGTCACCTTGAGCAAAGCGTCTGGCGTTCCTGTGGTCCTCCTCCAGTCTGCCAATCATGTCTGACAGGGCAATCTTACCAGCTGCTGCCAAGACACCCGATTGGCGCATTCCTCCGCCAAGTATCTTGCGGGCACGCACTGCTCTCTGTATGAAATCTTTTGAACCACCTAGCATGGTGCCCACAGGTGCCCCGAGTCCCTGCCAAAGAGCAAGTCAGATCAAATGAGCCTTTTTGTTTCTGCATTGTGTGAGATTTCCAGCTCTTTGCATGAAATTTAATAGATAGGGAATTAGGGATAGAGAAAACAAAAGAGAATCTATGAAAGAAAACGTATGCAGTGCAGTTCAGATATAATTATTGTATTAAATGGATGCAAATGTACAAATAGCATCCACCTTAACGCATTTAATATGCTGAGGGTCATTCACACAGAATGTTTAGTGTTAAAAAGGTTTTTTTTTAACTCGCCTAAAAGGTTCATACACTTTAATTTTACGTTCTTCCCGGAAGCTGTTATTTTAGTAGCATTTATATACTATAATAGTATTTATTAGTATTTTTATGTGCTTGTGAATTTTTTTTTTTTTTTATGTCTTTTTACAGTTTTTAGCTTTAATTATTTAGTTTTAGTAATAAAAAAAAAACTTATTTCAGTCATTCAAAAATATTTTTTTTTTAGTTTAGGTTTTTCATCTTAATTAACAATAGCAACACAGCCCTGAAATCTACTTATAATATTAATAAAGTTGTTTTCACACCAATAACAGTCCATTTTGATTTTAGTTTTTTCACAGCCATTTTCCAACTTGAAATGGCTTTTTGCGAAATGGCTCTGATAACAGAGGTACTGAGATGAAATAATGAATTTGGCTGGTCATGTGATCTAAGCATGTTGGCTCCTATAAGGTGACCTATTCAATGCAAAATTAAACCCCTGACGTGTGAAAACATAGTCCTAACCCTATCCCTACCCCTAAACCTAACCCTACCCATAATTTATGGTGAATAAGAATAGTGTAGAAGCCCCAAACCCTTGTTGTAAGCCTAAACTAAAAACTACCCCTCAAATCTGATATGTTGATTGATATGTTGTTTCAGGATCAACAAGGATGTTAATGTTTTTCTTGGTGAATTTACGTTAACAATAATAATATATTAGCATGCAGGCACACGTTTATAAAGGACACATGGAATACAGATAGTTGCTTTTCCCCCATACGTCTGTAGTCAGAACAGGCAGAAGTGATTTGATATTCATATCAGTGATCTTTTTCTATAAGCCTCAATTACATTTAATGTCTTTCAGCAAGAGGGAAATAGGAAAATTCGGTGACAGAGAGTAGCCTGTTTAGCTAGCTGCAAACAAGCTCTGTAATTAAAATGCAAATACGCTTGTTGAAATCTACTCCAAGGATTTTGTTGAGACTTGAGAGTGATTAGGTTTTACTTCAGGGTCTCTTCAATCGACTTGTTGTGACGTTGAGTTCATTCCAGGGGAGTAATGAGGGAGGACATTTCAAATCCTAGATGATATGATATGATTAGAGGTGCGTTATCAGAGGAAAGTATCACACTTTGATGATATGACTAAAAATAAGACTTGATTATCTGGACGTGAGACACCTTCAGGGTGCAGGTTATAAATCATACAGACACTGACTTTAACAAGGTCATTTTCAATGCCTCTCACTTAAACTGATTTCCACAGTTTTTTGATGGAAAACTCTCACTGCCTGGAGATGTTTTGTTCAAAATGACTGAAATAACTTTCCCAGAAAAGCACTTCCCAGAGCATGAAAGCTACTGCTGGTTTTAATAAGTACATTTTTCCTATTATGAAAATCTCACTATTATGTTCTAGGTGAATTTGGTGCTGCAGTTGCTATACAGTTTCAATTTCCAAATGATGTTTTCCTATTTCCTTTTCATTGGCCTACCGGCAGCTACAATAAATCACACTACATTGTGCTGAAACACAGACTAGCTATTCCAGAAAATTAATCAGAACAAATATAGATATGTTCATATTTTCAGCACAATTTCTCTAGTCGTATTTGTCACATGATTCTTCAATGCTGATTTGGTGCTTAAGAAACATTAATTATTTTTATCAATGTTAGAAACAGCTTAATATTTTTGAGGAAATAATTTTTTCAGGGTCCTTTGATGATTAGAAAGTTAAAATGTTTTTTTTAAATATAAATATATATATATAATGCATTTTAAAATAAAAAATCCTTTTAAATAATGAATAAAATATTGATATTATTTAAAAGTATTATTTAAAGTAATACATTTTTTAAGAATACATTTTACTAAATCAACTAATATATTAACATCCCTCCTATTAATACATAATTACCTTAATATTAGACTTAAATTGAGTACATTTCATGTAGCAGAACTGAATGAACCAGAACAACTATCTGAACTTCATGGTTACATAGCCTGTATAAAAAGAGCCATGCAAGAATAACAGAAATATTATATATTACACTAAAGTGGACCCTAAACCTGTGATTGCTTACCTTGGACAGACACACACTGACAGAGTGGCAATGCTGCAGTATAACAGATGGCTGGACGGCAAGAGCCACAGCTGCATTCATCAGCCTCGCTCCATCCATATGGACAGCCAAACCAAACTTGTCAGCTATGGAGCGAAGCTTTGAGCAAGAGACACAGGTATAGACATAAATTCAGTGCAATGCAATTCAGTCAATGAGCAAAGGTGTAATATGTGGATGTGCCTCATTTGTCAAATCTAAAGCAGAACCTGTTCGTGCTAGAGTGCTGAATAAATCAGTCTTTGTTTAATCACTAGTTTACTAAATGGAGCGATTGTGTCCTATTGTTCAGAGTTCAGCCCCAGGTGTCTGGCTGCCTCAACATATTCTCTCTCACACATGTTTAATGAACTTAAGTTTAACTAATATCTAACCTCCTGCAGGAAGGAGAGTGGGAGGACGCGCCCTCCCTGAATATTGTGCGTGTTTTCCACACAAACCAGGCGGGAGCGTGGGTAGTGTGGGTCAGGGTAACCGTGACGGATCTTGGAGATCAGCTGGTCTAGGTCAAAGGTGCCATCGCCAAGGGTGGTGACTGTTGCAGAATGGACGCCTGCTAGCTGTGAACAGAAAAAAAGAACACATATTTTTCATCCTACTGATAATGTGGTACTATGGGCACTTTAAAAAAAAAAAAGCTCTCTTAAAACACACTTTTCATACCCTGACTACTTAATTAAATCCTGGCATATGAAATAGTCAGAAAAATCAATTCTTTTTTTTTAAATGGAAGTTTATTGAACACATGAAATGCATGTGTTTTTTTGTTGTGCATTATATTTAATAATATTTTGTATGGCTTATATAGTATGACATATGGAGGTCACACTTGACAGTAAAAAAAACCCCAGCTCAATTTTATATTTAAATGATCATTTTATATATGATATTTATATGGACAAAAAATAAGATGAAATTATATTCTTTGTCCCTCTATATCTCCCAATAATATGTATTGGTAAGATTTTATTTGAATGTTTAGTTTTATGACCAAAGCACTTAAGTTTTTATTGTGGACGGCAAAACATATGCAGTGCAATACAATGATGATAGATAGATGCACAAATAAATGTTCCACAAAAGTATTATGTACCATATTTGACACTCACATTTTAACATGGTTTTAACATAAGAGACTTTCAGTAAACAATCTTGCTGATCACAAACTTTTTAATGGTAGTGTACATGCGTCATATAATTTTTTTTCTTTCTAAATCATCATTATAATTACCACCACATCTCAAATTATCATTGTGTTTAATAGCATTCTGTGGTAGAAATAACATTTAACCTTTTGGAATAAAATAGCAGACTCCTTTATGAATATGTTACATAAATCACGCAGCTGTCATGCATTACTTAATTCAATTGACATAGGATTGCAAGAATATTAAATACAATTCTGAGAAAAAGAATACAAATATATCCCCCATTTGTTCATACCTGTGCACTTCCTCCTTGCTCATAAACATGAATATGAGAGAGATCACCTACTATCATCTCATCACCCCGCTCTCTGCAGTGAACCATAACTGAGAGAGAAAGAAGGAAAAAAACATGAGGGCAACATATGTGTACATTACTGCAGCATCTGGTCACTAACAATTCCTTGAATAGTGAACTATTTCTGTGAGCTAAAGCACAAATCAGTATCAATTTCAAATATCAGAATTGAATAGCCAGAGGCGGCTTTTAGGCAGTGACGCCGACCACAGCCACTGCAAAATACGTGTGCATTTTACCTATAAGCTTTTACCAAGTGACAACTGCAAACAAGTTTTATTAATAGCCCTGGGCAATATCCTGCAATCTCACCTGCAATCAGGTTACTCATCGTTCCTGTGGGGACATATAGAGCCGCTTCCATACCAAACATATCAGCAGCTATTTTCTGCAGTTCTATAGAAAGAATGGGAAAAATACAATGTATAAAAGTATGCTGATCTAAATGTCCTAATGCATGAACATATGTAAACAAATGTTTTGCATTGCACATATAAACACTACCTCAAGTCTGATTAGTACATACTAATTATTTAATATAGAATTGATTGTGAAGTAAAACAGAATTTTGAAAACAAGTAAGCCTTTTTTTTAAGATTTACGAATTTCAATTGTATAGTAAAATTCCATAAAATTGAATTGAATGATCCTTACATTATCCTAACTCAAAAAGGTGTTTAACACCTTGTAATGTAATGCTATGTAATCTGATATTAGCTCATGAGAGCTAATCAGAAGAAAAGTAGTTATTATTTACCAAAAGATGCAGATCATATTTATACATTATTCATGAATAATGTCTGTGTCCTTGTCAACCTAACGTTTTGATTATATTTTTTTATATAACTTTTAGATTTTTGTTTGAAACTATTCTCAATTTGTTGTAAGATGTATTTGCCAATTATGTAGAAATGATGTATTATATTATTTTATTTTGTGTTTATCTTTATGTATTCCCTTGGCAATGTTCTTATGTTATTGCTAATCGAGCATAAAAAATAATAATAATAAACAATTAAAAAGTGTTTAACTGATGTGAGCGCCCTCTCGTGGCCATTACAGAAACAGCGGGTAAGAGTACACACACACACACACACCATGTGAGAGCCATGTGACGTCTATAACAAATGTTTTTATGCTTTTAACTGATGAAACCCAATTAAACACGTCTGAAACCTCTTAGTTTGTCACAACAGAAGCACACACAACAGTGACTGCGTGTCAATATCTAACCAACCATTGACCGTAGGGTCTTCTCCGAACACATCGTCTCCGACCTCAGCCTGGGCCATGGCTCGGCGCATGGCTGCTCCGGGTTTGG
Organism: Rutilus rutilus; assembly: GCF_951802725.1. Classification (NCBI taxonomy): domain Eukaryota; kingdom Metazoa; phylum Chordata; class Actinopteri; order Cypriniformes; family Leuciscidae; genus Rutilus; species Rutilus rutilus. The sequence continues at coordinate 29,092,566 of NC_140224.1, read as the reverse complement.
TGACGGTGTCGCTGCGGAGGTCCACCGTGCGAACAGCTGATCCCGTAGCCGCCTGCGGAGACCCGTAGTACAGCCGCACCGGATCCACGCAAACAACTCGGCGAGGTTTGTGTAAGCAATGACGGACTAAACGAGCTGGAAGCGTTAGTGTTTTGGAGCTCATGTCTTCTTGTTTGCACTGTAATGTAACGGTGAATTCTGCAGTAGTGCATCAATTCACACTACTTTCCTGAACTTTGGTTTACTGTATTCGGTAATCATTGATGTGCACGGCTTTAAGCTTCCAGACATGAATAATGGAACTCACAAATATCGATCAGTTAGTAACTTAATCTTCTCAAAACTAAATTTTAACCACAAGTTATAAAAAAATTGTCCACTTGTGGGCGCTCATGTTTAACATTTTAGCTCCGTAGTACTTGAGCAGTTCATGGTTTTGACCGTGCCTGAGCTGCATTATGTAGAAGTATCTTTCAAAATGCAACTTCCATTATTAGAAATGATCAATACAAGTAGGAATAAAAAAAAAAAAATGTTTTTTTAAATGTCTCTAGGCTATGGAGCAAACTGATCACACAGTGACCTCAAAAAGTAGGCCCTATCTCATCACATAATCCACACTCAAAATAGCATTCCATTGCATTAACAAAACATCAAACTAAGTGACATTTTATAAGCACAAGCACTTCCTTTAGTCATCAAATTGTGGAACATGTTTAAAGAAAATCTGATAAACAACGTCATTGGTTACTTTATACACCCCTGCGTGAACTTGAGGGCTTTGAGGAAATTAAGTTAGTTCTGAGAAAAGATCTTGCATCATTTGTTTGCAGATGCCATATTGTGATATTTTGTATCTAAGGGAATGACATTATTAAATGACATGTAAGTGTGACTTTGCACTTTAACACTGTACAATAGGAACTAACAATGCAAAATACTTCTAAAGCACTTTAGTAGGCTTAGTTAATATTCATTTACATTGCTAATACATTATTAAATCAAAAGTTATATCTGTTAATATTATTTAATGGTCCTAACATGACTAACAATGAACCCTTGTATTTATATCAACAGTATTTTACAGATACTGTGTATATCCCCAAATGTCCAAGCATGCTGTATAATATATGATGGTGGATTACAAGCGGTTTACTATTAGAACATAATTATTTGTAGCAGGGACATTTAGATATCTTGACTTTGTGTCATGCTACTAAAATATCTGTTGGTTACATGTAACTAAAAAACAATTAGACTTTTAAAACAGTACATGTGTAGCAATGTCATTTAATCACGACATGCGTGTTTGCTGAGTGACTGCATGCCTTATTGAAGACGATGCCTATTTAACTATATATGTGGCCACTGAAATATCCATTTCCCATTAATAGCTCTTAATTGCAAATCAAAAATAACATCACAACCGTACTGTCAGCATGGCTTCTAATTCCGCTTGATACTCGAGTGTCACGCTCGCATTCTCACCGCTGTGAGTAACACAATCTTATTTACACCCGCTCCTCTCTCTCAGACCTGAAAGGCCTGTCCACCCGCTGCAAGTGATGTCATACGGTCAGCAGCGGAGGTTTCCTGGCCTTTACCGGCTGCGTTTCCAGCAGCTGAGCTCTGCCAGGCCGACTCTAATAAAACCCTGCGGGAGGTGTCAGGAGAGGTTGTGAGAGTGAGTCGAGCAGCTGTCTGGGTTTCCAGTAAGAGGCAGGAGGGTGGGGGTAGGTGAGAGCTAGGGTGTGCCAGATGGCACCCGATTCTTACATTATATTCAAATGAGAGCATTTGTCATCCATCCCATGCCAGACTGCTCTGGTTGTAAGGCATGACTAGTGGTGCAGCAGAGATCTGTGTGTGGCGAGAAGACTCCCATCATGCATTCAAACATACGGTCCATATATTTGAATGACTTCTCAGTTTGAGGTTAACATAACCTTTGAGTTTTGACATACGAGGAGATTGTTTAGAGAGCTCAAACCCCGTTAATGCTCCATGGACTGATCTATTGTTGATTTATATGTAGTGGTAAATATGGATCTGTCATCACACTCAAAAGCACTAAATAAACACGCAAAGTCAGATTGTTTTTAGACACAGCACGGTCTATATATTTATCTTTTACTGCAGCTGCTGGATTAGTGCCCGTAAATGAGCTGCATATGATTATTTTTTTTCTAGTGTGTCTGAAGAAACAGCTCCCTGTTGTGAGAGAAACCGTTGCAGTAAGAGGAGGGTTTACTGGAAGTCAGTTTGAAAGAGTTCCCTTCATTCTTCTATTTTTTTTTTTTCACCACGCTAAGATTCTCCCGCTGATTGCATTGCATATTATCCTGACCAAAACTATGCATGCACAGACTGTATGTTATTGTAAATGCTGCATATTTACTCTAGTGGAGTGGGTTGGGAAAATGTTCTCTGAGGAAAACTAGAGCAAGTGTTTAGATCAGCAGTTTGTGTATTTCATACTTTTTATATACATGTTCTGGGGTTTTTATTTCAGGTCAGTGCTGATAAGCCCTGCTTGTTGACATTTTGCGTAAAATATGAAAATGGTTTCCTTTGTGGAGTAGACGCCTGAATCCTTCATAGCAGAGTCTGTCAGGAACAAGGTTGATTTGCGTTTCTGTTTTAATACTATTTTTAAATTTTAAATATCTGTAGTTTGCATTAATTTATTAGTTTTCAAAAGTAATTTTAAATAATACTTTTTGTCATGTGATGAATGCTCAGTGCTACTACTAGTACAATTATATAAAAAAAAAAATTTCAGATTATGCTAATAGTTTTCGTCTGTCTTCAATAATAACTCTTTTAGTCTTCAATCTGTATTAAACATTTTTTTAATGCAGCTCATATGTTTAATACAATTTGAAGCCTTGAGAGCATGACATAAAGCTGTCATCAGGTATACATCACTTAACCTAATACAGCCACACAGCCTAGGGCTCATCATTTCCCGGTTTGAGTTTTAAGCACTAGCTAAACATAGAACACAGGATTTAGCACAATCATCACAGTTGATATCACAGGCCATGGGATCTGGAGCTCTATTTTGGTGGCGTTTACAGCAAAACATGCAAAAACACAAGCTGGACGTGCTGGTCAAGTGGAACACCAAAACCAGAAGATCTGGTTCAGATTCGACTTGGTTTCAAAACAATTTGCCCTTTTGTTTGCCGCTATTGTGTCCTAAGGTGCTTTGTCCACGTATACACACATTGCAGCCATGAAACTTTTAGATTCTAAAAATATAGATTTATGTCCTTATGCTAATGAGATATTTTTGTAAGTTTACGTTCACTCTGTAAAATAAAGATTTTCTACACTGTTTAAAAAATGGGTTACATCATTTTAGGTTTCACAGAATGAACTTAAATTTACAGTAAAAAAAAAAAAGCGATAATATTTCATTAGCTGGAATAATGTTAATATTCAGAACCAAATTACTAAATTTAGCTTTTTGGATTTATAATATAATATATAATAACACAGGCGATAAAGAGATTAACATGATTAATCAAAATTCATCACAAGTAGCTTTTATTCACAAGATGAGCTGATATATAGATAAGCATGGTGCGGACACACAAATGCAAAACACCGTCATGGTAACACATGACACTAAAACAATGCAATAAACATTCATTTAACAATATAATATGTTGCATAAAGCCCTAATGTAATTATAAGAAGCATAGTTATTGAAATGAAATAAATAACATGATTTGTTCTTTTTCTCTTCCAAAAATTGTACATTTAACAGTATTTACAGTGAAATTGTCCCATTAGATCTGTTACAGTTTTTCACTGTATAGAGTAAGGAAACTTACCGCAGCGTTTAAAATTACATTCAATTTTTATAGTGTATGTATTTTTCCACATTCTGATCACTTGTTAAATATATGATCCAAATAATGTCATCCCATACTAGTTCAGGATTAACTATATACATAATGATAGATGATTATGCTTAAGCGTCTCACTTTACTAGTTGTATTCACATTATATAATCTCACTACCAGTAAAACCAATGCACAATTAGGCTAATCCTTTCTGTTCTTACAAATTGTTCTTTTATGTTGTTTATGCATGTGTGTTTATTTTCAAACATCTTCACTTCCTTCCTGGTAGAGTGTGGAATCCTGCAGCAGGTATTCCAGTAAAAGCTGGAAGGATCACATGTCACAGGCTGTTTTTGTTGAAACTGCATTGAATGTCTCATGAGTACAGGTGACTGTAATTCGAAGTCATGTTTTAATCCATTATTGTTAAATTAGCTTTTATTGGCAGAACAATTAGAAGGGAAATGACACGCTGTGTAATTTTACTGGAATGGCTAGTTGTGTGTGTGTGTGTTTGTGTGCAGGTGTGTTTGTTTGTACAGGCTGAGAAAGAGAGATAAAGAGGGAAAGCGAGCCTGTCATTTGATCTGGTGTGGTACCTTTCGTGATAAGGAAGCCCGGCATTACCGTCGGACACGAGTTTTCCATTTCCTTGATCCTTCGGTCTCATCTGCATAATACATCGACGTGATGCGACCGTCACAAATGCTCTTGCAGCTGCTGCATCCCGCTTCAGAGTGCAGAAACTCGGGATAACAAAACTGCAGCCACAGACAATAGAAGCCACATTCAAGAAGAATTGCCTGTCACCCAGCATTTGCTCTCAGCTGAGGAGGCACAGCTGCTGTGTGTGTGTATGCACTGCCCTATATGTCTTAGGAAATATGCCATTCCGCTCTCAGCTGGGCCGTTTTTCTGACATTAAATTGGATTAGCTGTGAATGGAGGCAGAGACAGAGAAATATTGACTCCTTCTCGGAAAGGAGAGAGAGGGCAACGCCTTTCCAATAACCATAAACCCTGGGGCTGAAAATAGACCATACAAATGTGTATATCACAAGTGAGCTGCTGTTGTTTGCGGACGGTGGGTGGTGTTCTTCCACTTTCTCTTTCAAGGGTGCAATCTGTCTCCCTTAAGTCAACACACTTTTAGTAATGACCTCAATCAAAAGAGAATGCGGTAAATGAGGTGTTACCCTCATGGCTTGGCACCAGAACAATGTTTGCAACGTGCACGTCCAATAAAGTTCACTCTTATCTTTGGAATTGCCATGTGGACTGATGTCTGTTTTGATCTGGAGTCATAAGATGTTACATAATGATGCATGTGGTCAGAGGTCACATTCTTATTAAACTCCACCATATAAAAGTACAATGTTGTCATTTATAATGTAATAAACCGTTTTCTAAAGAAATTTAATCTTTTATTCAAGCAAAGATGCATTAAATTGATCAAAAGTGACAGCAAGGACATTTATATGAAGTTTTCGATTTCAAATAAATTATGTTCTTTCGAACTTTATATTCATCAAAGAGTCTAGAATGAAAATAGCAGTAATCCTGTAAGCATTTTTCACAGTTTTTAAAACTAATAATAATAAATGTTTCTTGAGCAGCAAATGTTAGAATGATTTCTGAAGGATCATGTGACGCTGAAGACTGGAGTAATGATGCTGAAAATTCAGCTTTTCCACCACAAGAATAAATTATATTTGGAAATATATAAGAATAGGAAACAGTTACTTTACATTGTAATAATATTTCACAATATTTCTGATTTACTGTATTTTTTTATAAAATAAATGCAGACTTGGTGAGTAATTATTACCTTTAAATAAAAAGGATCGTCCACAGGAAGTTATTTTATCGATCAGTATGGCCATTTTCAATAGGCGTTCATGATAATTAAGTCTTGATATTTCCTGCTTATTAATCCACATAAAATCCTAAATCTAATTGCTGTTTTTGTAGTTTTAAGTATTGAAAGGATCCACTGTGTTCCTGCAAGTTTGCATTCATAAAAACACAACGCCTGCATTAGTCTAAAGGTGTTCCAACTTCCCAATAAACCACCCAGGATCAACTTTATGACCTAACGTCAATCAGAGACATCCTGAAGCTTGTGGTACCTTTGTCTTCAGTTCCGTAGAGGAAGTCAAATCTCAAGGATTTTGGTAATGCTCGAAAATGCCTTTGTTTTGCTCACTCTTTTTACGGTTAGGACATTCTGTCGAGAAATTACGACTAAGGCCCGCCTAGTCATGTGATTTCTTGGCTAATGAATGTTTATTGCACATGAGCACAATTTTTTGCAACAGACCAGAGACTGTGGTGTAAAGCCTTTTCATATTCCCAATAAGGACTGTAATAATTTTAGGTCCATTGCTTAAGAATAATCTGTGTGGGTGACTTAATGTTTGATTCCTGTCAAAAAAAGGCTTTGTAGTGTGTGCAAAATTTCACCAAGTTTGCTGGCTAATTCTAACCTGAAGGGACCATGTGATGGAATTGTGTTAAGTTTTCACAAACATGTTTTCTCAAGTCTGCACAGCAGAGGTAAATTTACTTCCCCAGAGCTGGTCTGAAACTTGGGGCCGGCAATACTAGTGCTTGGCGCCTTTGAAACTCTCTAGAGTCTGAGCAGCACTGCTAAAACAGGCTTTATGTATGCATGGATTACATAAACATTGACAATCCAGTAAAATAGTCAAAAGTTACTCTGACTTAGCATCCTTATTATTACCTTATAAAGTTTGCAAACTACAATCTGCTAAGTGAGCCACATAGATTTTCCAGTTGTATGTTCTTCTTTGTTTTTCCTTCAAAATATCTTCCATAAAGTGAAAAAAAAAAAAAAACCCACATCCACAATACTTCCTCTTTGTCAACATTTCAGCAATATATTGCTTTGTTTCTATACGTTTCATAACCATCAGACTCTTTCTTATGAATCGGGAAGTGGATAGAGCACACTTCTGTGTACGAAATCCTTGTATCTGCCTGTCCAAATTCTTTTCACAATGCCTTCCACGATGTGAAACCTCAAACTTGCAAAATCCAAACAAATGAAATGAAAAGCAGGTGAGTGCAAAAGTGCAAATTAGGTGAGTTAGTTCAGCTGGTGCAGGAGGCACCACTTTTCATGAATATTAAAGTATAGTAAAGTAACCACTGTGAAGTGTTTATGCTCCAAACATTATGTTCAGTGCAGTTGATTTTATGCAGGCAGAATCAGCTAATATATGTCTGAAATAGCACAGAATAAGTGCAAGATGTGTTATTTTAGTTGTATTAGGATCAGTTCCTAACCTCATTTGACAGTCAGTGATATTTCCTTTGTATATAAAAGAATTTTCACGTGTTGATGGTAATTTTTGATAGTAAATGATGACAAAATGATCTGTTGACTATCCCTTTAAAGCAAATGATCTGCAGAAGGCCCAATTTAATTTGATGACCAAACTTGTGTGATTTCTGCAGCAAAATAATACCTTTGACTTCCAATAATGATAGATATATATATACACACACACATACATATATATGTATGTAAACACAGCTCAATTTTTCAATGTGACTTTATTCAATGTGATATCATGCAGATCTCTCTTAACTCTCATTCAGAGGTACTCTCTCCTCTGTTACTCACATATTTAGTGTACTCTCCTTTATACTTTCTCCTCATGCATTCTTTGCCAAGAAATCCATCTTCAAATATCCCTTTTTGACCCTATTCCTCTCGACCCTCCCCACTGTCATTCTCTTTCTCCCTCCCCCCTTTTCTCTCTCTCCCCCTCTCTGGAAAGTCACATGGTTTCCCTGAAGTGGAGCACCATAAAGCGTGGAGCGCAGGGGGCTCGCTGCCCTCATTTATTTTCATGCTCTGCTTGAGCAATCTGCTCATTGGTCGAGACAGTGTCATGTGACATTTTGTGAGGTAAATTTGCCAGGTGCATTTATGCAGCACGTACCAAAAACTTTTCCATGAGTATCAGGGTACGTTCTGTATTGCACTGCAGATTATTTGGCATGAAATGGAGGGTGATGCATTTTCTTAGGTGTGTGTATCAGGTCTCTGCAGGATTATAATTACTGTTATGTGATAAGGAAGAGAAAGTTATGTAGAAGTGTTAGTACTCAAATAGTGTTCAGTTTTACTAACCTCAAAAGACTAGTTGCACAATTTGTCAATAACCGCAAGTAGCCAGTATGCTAGGAATCAAAAATGCTTAATAAACAAAAAACTGCAACTTTCCAGTAATCTGCAATAAACACAGCCGTAGAATAGAAGAGATTAAAACCGGTTTGTCTATTGTTCAGCCTGTAAAGACTGTCATTATGCTAACTGTGCCACTGAATGTATAGCTTGACTCAGTCCTGCTAATTGCTTCTCAGAAAAACAGTTTTAGTTTCCCATGCTATTACAATTAAATCTAAATAATTGTGCTTTTGTTTGAACATTGGAAACCGAAGTAACGTCATTTAAGGGGAGTATAAATCAACTAGAAAAATTCCACGAAGGGGGAGTTACGAAGGCATGTGTCTGTTGCCCTCAGTGTATCCTGCTGATAAGTATTGACAGGCCATAGGCTGTGGTTTTGTGATGAGGTATCATTTTACAAACATGGAAGTCTTGGTTTTGGCTCAACCGTTAACGAATCTTCTGGCCATATGCTGCTCAGATGGAACTGCATTGCAACCAGCAAACCAACATGCTTGAGTGGCTTTTTTCCAACACATACTCACATTCTATGCCTCCCTTGTTCCCTCTTAGGTTCTTAGAGTGGTATTCTGATTTTATTCCAGGAATCCTAAAATATTCTGTGTTGGCTAATGTTGTGATACCATGTTTACTATATGTCGCAGACATATTAAGCATGATATATAACAGACCTTGTGGCTGTGTTCAAAGATATTGGCCGTTTCTCGATATGCTTCCTCAACCGATCTTGTGTCCTTGTGTTCTTGTACTATGTCATCATCAACCGTCAAAAGTCCGGTTCCAATACTCAAGAACGCAAGAACAGAGAACGCATGAAAGTATCAGGATGTGTTCTTGATATCGAGGATGCATCGAGTGCAGACTTGAGAGAATCGAACCGTTACAAATCCCAGAAGTTATTGTGGGCGGACGACGTAACTTCAAGAGATTCCCGCTGCAAGCCCGCAAATATGTGACGGCTCGTAAACAGTTGCCATTTTGTTTGCCATCATTTTAATAAAGATATAAATGCCTGGAGAAAGCCTGTAATTGGCATATTTAGGAGAACCTTAACGTTGACAAAACATAAAATTAAACTCAATACTCATTTACACAAATACTCATGTGAAATAAAAAAGTAAATATTACCATTCTTAGAATTGAGAAACAGACATTATGATAAGTCACAGGTGATAGTCTGGCATGTGTACAAGTACAGCTAAATCCTTCAAGCTCTTAAATTCCTGTGTAGGCAGTTGTTATTCTCCCAAGGGATTCAAGGCCTAGCCATTGGGATTCCTGAAAAGGCAGCTAAAATGTCAGTCTAATCCAGTTCTGTTCATTTTAGGAGAACTGTGTCTAATGGATGATGGATCAAGAAGTATATGTGACCAAAACGAATGTTAAAAACAAGTCAGACAACTTTTGGAATCAAATGAGGCGGCGGCTGATGGGAAGTTGATTGCCGCAGGCCACATTTCGACTGGTTTGATTAAAACAGTTGTCTGTTAAGTGACACCATTTAGATAACCAGTTCAAGTTGAATGATTTACAGGTTTTATTATTTCTAAAACCATGATACTGTAATGTAGACTGTGAGTTCATATAATTCTATACTTAGGCTAAACCATGTTTAAATAATTTCAAATAAAAATGCAATTCAATGCATTCCAGCAGTAGACTTCCAGTTCCCTTTATATTTTGCTTTTGCAAAGAGCTCACACAGTCCTCACAAATGCTAAAAATTGCTAGTAGTCTCCTTTGAGATTTCACACACACACATACACATATACTGTAGGGTGTGATTTGTGAAAAAAGCAGAGAGGGGGTTATGTTTTCGAAAAGATTTTTTTTTATTCATGAAAATAAATCTCGAACCACAGTGGGTATTTATTTCGTGCATCTGTTAAAGTAACTTTTATAGAATAATTATAAACTTTAATGAAACAATATCGGAACATTTCGACAAAGAATTTTTTTTAATCCATTTTTATATTTTAATTCAGAGTGATTTACATTTAATCACTCTTACGCCTGGTCCTTTCCTCAGGGAAGCGCTCATACACATTATAAACATCTACTTTTGAGCAGATATTTGGTTTCATATGAATTACATAATCAGAGAATATCTGTTCACATTTCAAGCTTTCTATAGACATATTTAGGCCCTGTTTACACGAGAACGCTCGCGGGTGAAAACGTAAACATATTTTATCAGATGTGCCTTTCGTTTAGACGGCGACAGCGTTTTTGGGGCTTAAAAACGCAAAAAAGTTAAACCACCCTCCAGAGTGGAAATCTTAAAAACGCTCCACCGTCGCGTTCCCGTCTAAAGGTTAAAAACACAAAAGTCTGCTAGACAGTGGACTGGAGGCACCGATCTGGGCTGCGTTCCAGTCCAAAATTGTCATGCCCTTCACTTGCTAACTTCCCTCCGTCTCGTTCACTCGGATGTACGTCATTGCAAGTGCCCACTACTGGCGGAAACTGCAATGGTCTGAACTGGAACGTCCTAAGCCCTTGATCACTTGGAATCAGCTGTGGAGTTGATGTATTACTTAAAAATTTTTCCCTTTAATAATTTGTTTAATGCAGCATCCAAATGTTTATAGGTGTGTTTGGGTTGTTTTAAATAAAAAAATATATATAATTAATATATCATAGAGTTGTCTGTGTGGTGGTGATTAGACGAGCTATGTAGTGACGTCACAATCGTACTGCATTGTGGGACATATAGGTGCCTGAAGTGTACATTTGAAGCAGACTCGCTCCCTCGGTCAAAATCGAGGGAACGAGGGTCTGTCCAAACTTCCCTCGTCCACTTAACGAAGTGGAACGCACTTCAAAATGGCGGCAGGGATTCCCCCAAGGGGAAGTGCTTAGGGAAGTTCGCAAGTGCGTGTCTAACAGTGGACTGGAACGCAGCACTGCTCCCGGTGGCTCTCGTCGCGAACGCATTTACGTCACACGCGTTTATTTCACACACTTTTGCTTCAGCATATGCACGCAGATTTACCCCCCATAACGCTCGTCTAAACGCAGAATAAAAAGTGATAACGCAACGCCACTTTTGCGTTTTCTCTTCAGATCGTTTCCGTGTAAACATAGACCTTATATAGCCTACATATTTTGGGTCATTTTTGTGACGCGCGGAAGCCGAGACGGCAGAAAACGCATACTGTGTGTTTTCTTTATTTTACAAAAGCACAACGTTTTGTTGTTATAGTGAGTGTACATAAATAAAACTAGACATTTTACAGTTTAAAATTATGTCTTATCTGTTTGACCAAAAATTTTGTATTTTAAAGTCTTTCCGCTATGAGAAAAAAAATCCAAGTGAACATGCCAGTGCGCCACTCGGCCTGGTGTGTCAAAACACTTATTTATAAACTTCAATATTTCATACAAGACAATCACAAAATTTTCATGCATGGATTATGGCAACTGGACATAATTGCACATTCCAGTAAAATGACCCATAATTCATGTTGCGACAATAGGCAACATTCAAAACGACATAAAATATCTGATGCGCTTTTACAAGAATTACAGGATATCTGAAAGAACTTGTTGTTTTGGAGAGCTCCAGTTTTTCTCATTTGAAGTGTGTTGCAGAGAAGAGGCAGTCAGTCAGACGCAGATGCTCAGAGGAGGAATGTGGCTGAACAGCCTCTGGTTCCTGGAATGCCCCTGGCTTTATCAGGCCATAATGGAATTACCTCAGATCGGGCCCACAAAGAGGGGTTACTGGAACTGCTGAGGGCCCTTTGTTTTGACAGCACTCACACGATTATGATATTCATGCTTGTGGTGGTTCGACATGTGTATACGTGGTGCTTGTTGTTGTTTTCACATATTCTGCACGTCAGTTGCACATTTCTTTGCCGTGAGCAACTGTTGTCTTTTGTGAATTTGAGAGAATGGAATAATTATGTCTGAGTATGAGTCTTTACGTCATTTTTCTTTTCTTTAAAAATAGATTTATAATCTAGTTTAGAAAGTTTAAGGGAGGACACAAAAACACATTGAGAAGCAGATTTCTAATTTGCCTGTTAATGCCAAAACTATTTGCAACAACAATGCGTGCAACCTAGGAATCATCAATAGCGAGAGGATGTGAAGAGCTTCAAGATGGAACTGTCATTTGTGTGCAAAAGCTCCCTTACTGGAAATGTCACAGTGACCCATTTAAAGGTGATGATTGTCATTTTTTTCAATGTTTATATACTTTTCCTCTAATTTCCCAGTTGAACATGCAGAGACAACTATAAATAAGCCATTTGTAGGTTGATTTCCCTGAAAAGTGTAAACATTGTGGCTCTGTGGTGATATTAAAACATTGCTCTGTTTGTTTGAGTGGTCCCACACAGCAACATCATATCGACCAATGGCGTGAGTTTGGGGCGGGATCACGGTAAGATTTTGCAAGTCAAAACAAAAGGTTGTGAGGTTATTAGTAATATTCTTTTTTAATTCATGCACATTCTATTTCATGTATATTTTATGAATAATTTTGTGCATATTAATACATTCAAGTAGATATCAGTACAACCCACGGACCCAAAAAACAATCCGCAGCAACAGTGTAAAAGTAGCTCAATTTCACGGGAAAACTGCGGACTTGGCAACACAAGATACACATACACAGTTCCCGCAGACCCTGGGAGTCAAACCCATGACCTTTGGTGTTACTTGTGGCATGATGGATAGCTACAGGAACTTAGACTCTTTTGGCCTCGGTTGTCACAAATTATACTTCGCTTTACAGGTTTTGAGCAATTTACTGCTGCCTGCCATTCTGAAAGGTTTTTCTGACTTTTTGATGCTTTCAGGGTAAATTTAGGAAATTTGGCTGTTATAAAAGAGCATAAAGAAAGATGTTCTCTGGCGCGCAGCTATCCACTGAAGTATTTGTAATGAGTTTAGAGTTTGCCAAAGTTTGCAGTGCAGGGAAGTCATGAGTCACAATTCTTGGTCAGTTGTTTGGCATGATCCAGAATGGAGGCTTTCCCTCGAACATCTCTCGTTCTGAAATGATCTCCACACACCTCAGTCAATGTGAGAGCAATAGAGATTTTATTTACATTGATTGCCTCTATTTCAAACTATGAACATCTTTGTTTAAGTCCGAAAAACAACCTAATAAACACTAGCTATCAAGAATGCGTCATAGTAAACATAGGGGGAAGTGGGAAATATTGCCATTGCTCACACATGAGCTCAAGCCCAGATTCCACTGTTAGTCATCAGACAATAAAAAAAGAGACTCTTTTATACACTGAAGCACTTCTGCTCACAGTGCAACACGCTGAACGTTTTATTTGCCAATATGTCGGCATGTCCTCTTTGATTGTTTTGAAAGTGAATGAAAGAGAAGACATTTCGTTATTGATTCAACATTGGGTTGGTCTAGTATCACCGGTTGCATAAAAGCAATAATTCATCCACTCAACAAGTCACATATTGTAATGATGGAAACATTTTTAATTTGCTCTTCAGACCATCTGAAACCAAAAATGGGCAAATGCTATAAAAAGCATTCTAAGTCGTACTTCCATTAACATGAATTATGAGAGATATGTGAAGGCCTGAGAGAGGTCTTGTAGGTTCCTCTTTGCGATGATGAATTGATGATCGGTATCAGAACAGTCTTGTGTCAGGCACATTTTGTGGTTGGAGGAAGGAGGTCTTACTAATGGGGTGTATGCGTCATTTCACTGACGGAAAATAATTTCTTCAATGAGCTAAACTTGTTTGGACATCTCCCAACATCTCCCCTGTGTGGTAACTTCCACTCACGCACACACGCTATAACCTGTTATAACCACGTACACAGAGAAAACTCACACCCAAGAACCGCCAGCCATAAAATACCACAGATAAACAGTTCTTTAATAATCTCACTGTTTTAAAGAATTGTTTTTAGACTAAAAAACAGGACTTCATTATATTGGTCTGGTTTAATTTGTGGCCTGCAAGTTATAAAGTCATAATCAAGGGAAATCGAAAAGGGTTTTACAGACTCATCCTATTATGGAGAACCTTTTGAAGTCCTATAAAGACACTTGATTCTCTAGTATTTTGGAAAACCAAACTGGATTTTAAACTGGTTTCTCCTTTAAATGTATTAAAACTAGTAATTGCATAGGCCAAGCAGTATGTAAAAATGATTAATTAGACATGGGCTGAATAGAAGTTTTTCCTAAATGTCTCTTGAATTTCATTTGTTTTGTGTTCTTGGCATCCAATAATACACAGTATAACACACATTGTGGTTAACACAAACCATGTTTATCCTCACAGAAAGTGAATACGTATTTCATTTAGTCAGGGTCATGTTTTCCATTATATTGTTTAGAGAGAGCGTATGTGGTTTTTCAAGATGAGGGAGTGTAGACGTGGTCACCTGTCCATGTTGACATCTGTCTACAGAGTGACAGATGAATTTGCACCAAAATACTGTAGAGTTTGATTGGACGCGCAACCTTTGACATGCTAGATTCTCTCTTCTCTCTAATAGTTCAATTTAGTATTGTATTGTCCTTTTTTACTACTTTATTAATTAACAATTTTAATGTTCAGTGAACCATACCAACTCAAAAACCCTTTACAGGAAATTACCGCAATGCGTGATTTCAACTTGTAAAAGGCGTTCAGGTCCTCGTAGAACTTGTAATTGCAGCTTGTAAGATGGGAATTGTTTGAGAGCTCCTACTTGTACCTCGTGACTGCTGTACCACCTGACCTGATTCATTTAGGCGTTGATATTGGTGCCATAGAAATGCATAATTCCTAGTTCGAGGACGTGAACAGCTCCGAATATAACGTCACATGTTGTCATCTCGAGAATACGATAATGATGTGAACATTTTTAAGAGTGCAGGAACTACAATGGTGTCGTTTAGATTTTTTAAATACTATCTTCATGACAAGAAATGTGACATTCAACAAGCTTAATTTCCTTTAAAAAACACTGAGTCATTTTTCCAAAATTTCAACAGTGCACAGGAAATGCATGATTGCTGATTTTTATTAGTCAATATCAGTAATTGTCAGATTCAGTTACTGTTATCTGCTTTTGAGGCACATTGACGGAAAATGAGGCGGGTGTGTGTTTTCAAATGCTTTCCTGGATTTAGCTGCCAAGTGATTAAAAAACAAAGCATATTTTACCAGCTGAACCAACCTTTCACCCCTTGAGTAAACATGGAGTCTCATTCCGGACAGCAGTGAGCCAATCCTGTGGGCAGCCTTGACCCCAGACTCCATTTCAACAGATTGAACAGATGAAGCAATCACCGCACATGACTGATGGCCAGTAATACAAATTGCCACAGGGACAATGCATGAGGAATCTTTCTGGTCATTGGACTGGAGAATGTGAGAATGAACCGTCCACAAAGGACAAATTCAGAATGTCTTAGAATTTGGTCTGTCCCTCTTTTTCTTTCATGACAACATCGCTTGAGCTTCATGAACTGCAGGTTTGTGTAAAACCTGATGATCACGTTCTCCTGCATGAGAATGATTCGAACGGTATCTTGTTCTTCGGTGGAACCAAGAACATCTGAGCATCTATACAAAGAGTTTACATTCTCATATATTTACAGTTGCAAGATAATGCACATTTATAAAATGTGTTCTGAGCTTCACTTAGGGGACCTATTATGCAAAATTCACTTTTACATGGTGTTTGAAAATGCAGTGTGTGTACACAGCTACCCTATTATGGTGAAAATCCAACCACTACTCCTTTTTAATCCCCATAAATCAGTCTCATAACAAGCCGTTTGCAGATTCTACCTTTCGTGATGTCACAAAACTTTGCAAGTCAACCGGCAGTTAGCATCACTCTGGTCCCCAAATGCACTAATAGACATGTACGCTAAATATTTCAATTTAAGAAAAAATTCCAAGAGGAAAATACTATTGGAGATCTTTGGTAGAAGATATAGATTGGAAAAGGGCCTGGCTTATTTTTTATTATAATGACGATAAAAATAAACCTCTAAGAGTACATTGTTAATTTCTTTATTTTAAATGGCAAATTCTTAATTCATAAACAAAAGTTTGCAAATAGTATTCGATCCTATCCTTATTTTGACACTGAATTAATCTCACTTCTTAAATCTCTTTGTTATATAAATAATAAAAAAATCCTTGACAATGTTCTTATGTTATTGAGCATTATTTATTTTACATTATCACGCTAGTCCCCTCGACAACAAATCAATAGTATTTTCCCATAGGCTTTTGGATTATCGCAAAAAAAAAAACAAGCTCTGTGATCAACAAAAGTTTATGTTTTGTCCATCAAGATCATTTACACTGAACACAACTTTTATGAATTTTGAAGCCTAAATGCAGTCACCAGAAGTAAAAAGCTAGGCTATAAACGAACTACACCATGGTCTTACGAATTCATCGTCACCATCACTAAGCTTCCGACAACTCTTTCAGTTTTTACCTGAAAAAAAAAACATTTTCCCAGAAAATTTGAGTTATTTAGAAGCATAACGATGCTGTAAATGTGGACTGAGCGTACTTTTTCGGCATGATGACGTTTAATGTCCCCGACAGCCTCTGTAGTCCCATTTAGCCACTTGTTAGCAACCACCTTTGCCGCCTAGCAAGACACATAACAGCTTAATAAATCACAAGAGGGGTAACACTGATGTATTTCGTACACGTAGATTAAAACGTGAAAGTGTCTTGAGCTTGTGTTCACCACAGACCTTATTTCAGCCATTTAACCAAAACCCCATTCAAAAAACCCATTGACTTCTGCACGATGTGATATGAAGTGATGCACCACTCTATTAGCATAGACCCCGCCCTGAGTGAGCCATGTTGATCTCCTCGCTAGAGCATTTAACAGCAGCATTCAAGTAAGAAATTTATTATTATTAAAGCTAAAGTTATTTCAATCAAGAGCAGTGAGTGATTTTCTGTTTTTCTTTTGTTGTTTGATTCATATTCACAGCAGCTGGTACTATTACGCTGCTTTCACTTTAATACACACATGTGATTTCTTTACTTGCTGTTTTACATGCAGACATATCTGACTGTGTTCATGTGATCTTTGTTTGACATAACCTTGTGTGTATTTGATAGTTTAAGTGCAATTAGACTCGAAAGAGAACGTAGTTTAATACTCGTGGGACGCGCTGTCTGACATCCAGCTCTCTGTGCGCGTGCTTCGGATGTGTGCACTCAGAAAGACATATTTCAGAAGTTTAAAGTGATATGGCTTTAAAACGCATGCAGATAATAAACTTGGCAATGACATATGAGCGTGACCGTGACAGAGATAATCAAAACCAAACAGATGTTTTCGTTTTTGGCAGAATATCAGAGGCATGAGCTGTAGGCTTCGCCCTTTTCTGGAAAGGGGGGTGAGGAGCAGCAGCTTATATTTATTTAAAGATACATGCACGAAAACATGTTTTTCCTTCCACTCAAAAATGGGCATTTACAACATTGTGTAATAAATGATCTGTGGTGAAATGATCTTTCCCGTCAATCTACTGAATTTTCCGTCAACGATACCAGGGACACCGAAACACCGGGGAACATGAAATTTGGTGGGCATGTAGCCCCACTAGACTTTTACGGAAAAATTTCGTTTGGTCCCCGGGGGCCACTCCCCCCCCCCGCGCTGGGCCCCCCCAAACCCAAAAAATGCAGTTTTTCCTAAATAACTACTTGAACCGTGGAACCGAGGATGAAGAAATTTTTATGGTATGTTGGTCTTAAGGGCCCACATCAACCTAGCCCACAATCACTCATTTGTGATTTGCGCCCCTCCCATAAAAAATGAAAATGCAATATTATTCTGCTTTAATTGCCCCTATCTTCAGTGGAGATGTTCAGAACTGCACCATATTTCATGTGTATAATTAACTTGACATCCTCTGGGGGTATGCTAAGTTTCGTAGAATTTCATCCATGGGGGGGTATAAAATAAATTAATTTATGTGCACATTTAGTGACTGTACACTCATCGGCCTGTAGATGGTGCTGTTGAGCGAAGGGTTGCTGGTTTAGGATGATACTGTCACACACACACATGCAGGAATACAAACAAACGCAAGCATGCACACACATCCACACATCCACACGCACAGACACACACCCATACACACACATACAAATCCACATGCACAGACACACAAACACACATGCGCACACACAAACACACACACACAGACAGACATGCACATACTACTACTTTTTTTAGGTATATACATAAACACGCAATACAGCCAAATTGCTCCACGTCATTTATTTTTGTGGAAAGCCAGTGCAGGCCTGAGCGGCGGTCATATTTTGTACCGCCGTGCGGTACATCTAGTTATACTTATTTTACATCTTGTAAAAAGGGGCACACACAATTATTGACAGACACAATCTGATTAAATTAATAAGACTCAAACAGTTGTACTTTTCAAATTTGTATTGAAGATATTGCCTGGAAAAAGTAAGTGAACCCCCGTGGTAATTGTTTCACCACACTCTTAAGGCCCGTTCAAATCAGGGACTATAACTATAAATATAAAGATATAGTTCTAAATATCGTTCTCAATATTAAAGTACTGCAGAGTTCTTTAGTCACTTTCAGAACGATTTTATCCAGTTGATGAACGATAAAAGCAAACGCCTAGAATAAACAGAACAATATCGTCCGCTGGTGTGGACACTAATATGGTTATCTTTATAGTTATCGTTCTTGGTGTGAACGGGCCTTTACAAGAAAAGGTTCGATATAGAACCTTAAAGGATTCTTACAGGTGTTTCATATAGAACCTTTTAATGGGATTTTAATCTTTTAACCTTTTAACTCTTTAATTCATCATGGGATAATTTTATGGATCTAGATTTAATTAATTAATCTCCTGGTAGCAGGACACTTGGCATACTTTTTTATTACTTTTTTCCATTTCATATATTTTAGTAATCTCCATAAATTTGGTCACATTTGATTCGAATTTGGACATTGCCTTACAATGGAAATGGTACATTAAAACCTTGTAGTGGGCTCAGATTTTGTGATATCAACTTCAAATTTGGAACAGAGCTTGGTTAGACATTAGCCCCTTTCACACAGCGCGATGATCCCGGCAAATTGCTGGGAAATTGCCAGAACACCTTCTGTGTGAACGCAAACACGGCCAGGGATTGATGCCGGCATCGATGCCGGGTTGGGGACCTAGTAACATTGCCGTGTTCAGTCCCGGAACGCACGCTGTGTGAACAAAAGCCGTAATAATGCCGTGTCGTAGTGATGACGCTGAAGCAGGGATCGTTCGCCAGCTGTGAAACGGTACGTAATGCGCAAGTTTATGATCGAATCAGAGAAAAAAATCGCAAATCGCAGCTCATAAGCAAACTTAAGACGCTTCTGAGACATTACAAGTCACATCGATGTCACGTGTCTTTACGGGATTTTTACGGCTTGTGTGTGAACGCACTCTCTGATTCCGGAAAATCACTGGCAGTGTGAATGAACTAAAATCAAACGAACCCGGGTCAAATCCCGGGTCATCTCTGTGTGAAAGGGGCTATACAGTATGTCTTTGATTTTCTAGCAAAGCTACAATATGTAATATTTTTCGCCGCTAGGGGTCGCTAACCTCTTACAATAACAAAGGCATAGGTTGATGATGCATAAGCAGAATTATGGAACTTGCCGTCATGCCAAAGGATCTAATCATGTTTATGGATGAGTGAATACATTGATGTTTTTAACAAGATTGTGGTATGAAGCAGGTCGCGATTGCTAATGACAGACAGATATCAGCGCCACACTCGAGTCCCGCGGATATAAAGGAATAAGGACATTTCATTCTACCAAACTACCCGCAAGTGCAGAATTAATACTCGCACAGGTCAGTTTATTAGACGAATTAAACTTGTGAGGTAACGCAGCGCTGTTTCACTTGGTCTACACTATCACACTAAACTGCATTTGAGTGTGTTGTAAGTTATAATGTTATTCTATGATGTGTTAGTTTCTCTGTATGAGACTAGCAGAATCTCGACTCCGAGAAACTTCTTTGAGACCTGAACCAAAAAGAACTTTGAATTTGCCACAACATAAGCTAGTGGTCATATTTGTACATTTTCTTACCTGTCTAATAAAGTACATGCAAGACGTCTCTGTCACGTCGAAGTTAGTCGCGGACGTGGAGCTCTCGGCAACTCGAAAACGCCATACTGATGTCTGCTTGCCATGGTCCATAATGTTTGAACGAAACAACAACAGCGTGAGCGTGCCGCTAGACGTAACACAGTTGTCCACGTCTGTCGCCATGGTTACTATGGCAGTACGAGCGGAAACAAGGGATAACGCGGATATTACGACAGGCGACAAGTGATCATGGACGAGCCATTATTTAAAATTGGAATTTCTCTGAAATTAAAAATCTTTAGGAACTTTCGGGATATTGTAAGTACACAACTGCAGGAAATATATCACACAGTGCAAGTGATTTTGGGATATTTTATTACAAAAATCTTATATATTGTTGCTTTAAGCATCTCGTAAGCATACTTTGTCAGTAGAAAAAAATGTAATAATCCATTAAACAATGGGTATTATGCAATAATTTTACACAACACTGTTTTCAACTAAAATCTGAAAACTTTTTATGCATTTTGGCTGTTCATTTACACCACAACAGCATTTTGGGAGTCTGAAAATGCAAACCCTCAATTATTATTATTATTTTTTATTCCGGTATTGTCTCCATGCAAACTACAAAAAGACGAATTTATGAAAACGGTGATATTGCATGTTCAGTCTATAGACACGTTACCCTGGTAATCCAGAGTTCTCGCGAGAGCACAAGTTGAATTTGCTCAGCGAGTTACTCTGGTGTCGAGTAATGATGCTCATTAAATATGCCCCTCGATCTGAGCTGCACCAATCACATCGGGTTATCTGATATAGGCGGGCCAGAGGCGAGCTAAACAGATGAGGACAGCGCTGTGACGTCGAAGTCATTAGTAAACATTGCAAGATGGCTATGGATGAATACCAGATGTTTGAAACGGCTTTGGCCGCTACAATGAACGAGTTAGACTTGGGTTTTTATCTAAAACAGGAACAGAAGACGCCGCCGCCGTATAATCTACCAGTTAGCTCCGCTGGTAGCTAAGCGTATGGGGTTTATTGTTGTGATTGGTCGTAGTGTTATCCAATTGCGTGCAGTGAGATTTTCAAATGCACGCTTGGTGCCGCCCCTCGATTTTCATTAGTCAACGCCAGACCATTAATCTTTTAGATTTAGGTCTGGATTTCCAGGCTGTAGGCACGTAGTGTTTCTTTACAAAGTGACATCGCCAACTACTGGCCTGGCAGCAGAATACAGGGTTTTTAAGTCATTTTTGCTGATCCATGTGAAAGGGAATCGGTTTGACAACATCGTCTGTACGTGAAAAATGCAAAGGAAAAACATTTCTGTTTTTTTATACATCGTTGCTGTGAAAACGTACCCTAAAACATTTCTCCCTATATGGCATAAAGTGCCCTTTTTTTCTAAGAGTGCAAGGTAATTTGAGTCAGGTTGCCTACAATTAATGCATAATATTAGATATAAATATTTTGTCTTTATTACTCAGTTTTAATTTGTTTTAAATTCCGAAATGTGGTTTTATCTCCCGATTTAAATGTAAAGAAAAATAATCCAAGATTTTCATTATGGTCATTATTTGCAGACTCGTGCAACACAGTTAGTCATTAGGTTTTATGTACAATTGCAGTGTGTCTTAACTTGACTGACTTTACAGACCTTTGTCCCATAGCCATAGTGTATTTTAACTGGCTTCGCTTTATCTTTTGGAAAAAAAGCTTCCTATATAGTACAAATGACACAGTTAGTTTTCCCGGTTGCCAGTATTCAGATTTAAATATCTCGAAGATGTGAATGCACTTTGTTTTGACCTGTTTACACACACACATGTCTATATGCCTTTCACAAATCATTAAGTCACACTGGGGCTGAAATTCCATAGTAGTAGATGTTTGATGGGTTAAAGAGTGAGGCAGGAGGAGCGCTGATGCTGGAAACGGGTGGCGTGAGAGGGCACATCTGTTCCTGAGAGTGACTCACATCTCTCACTCATCTGTCTCATGTCCCGTGTGAGCTGGAAATCAAAAGTTCCTAAATGAGATAAATACAAATCCATGAGAACTAGAGGAAGACAGTGGCCCACAGCGGGTTTGGTCCATTTTGGGTCTATTGTTTGCTTGTGTGTGCATATTTTGTACTTACTGTAACACTCCAGCAGTCAAAGGTTTATCATTAATTCTGTGCGCCTCAGTGGGTGGTCTGCTAAGATTTCCCACATTTACAGTAAGTGTCTGAGGTTTCTTTTTTTCTGGTGGTTTAGATATGATCTCCATAAACCAGTGTCTCTCGATGAAACATCAGTGCAGTCCACACTTCTGGGCCACATGTGTGTGAGAATGAGTCAGAGAAAACCCTCAAGTTTGCCATTGTTAACATCGTCGCTATTAAAACCCCTCTTGCTCCCCTTTCTCTTAGTTTTAAGTATTTCTCATCGGTTAATTATTCAACATCTCTCAATTCCTGTCGTCGTTGTGAACCCTCAGGTCCCCTCTGAAGTGAACTGGGGTCAAAGAAGTACTTGAGGTCAATCATCAAAGAAATGATTTACCATATTCTTTCCTGACTTACCACTGCAAATTCTTTTTAAAAAGCCCTGGAGGATGGAAGAGTGTGCACTCCACAACAATGGGCTTTTATGACTACAATTAATGTCTGTAATATATTCTTGAACATGTAGAGATTGAAAAAGCCCCTTTGTACAGATTTTATAACAGAAGTTAATGCAAAGACCAAAAAAAAAAAAAATTTTTTTTTTGCTAAATTAAAAGCATCAGTACTCTAAGACCTTTGGATCTCATAATACTTTATGTGCATATAATCACAGTTAGAAGCAATAGAAATCATTGGATCAAGATGCTTGGAAAAAGCTTATTTATATGGCTGTTTGTGTGTTTTTGTGACATCATCTCTATTAGTTCTAACAACCTAAAGAGGAATTTAGAGTTTTGCTCTCAAAAATCTGATATGAGCTGCATAAACGTTGCAACATACATCTCAACATGCTGCAACGCAGTAATTTTCCAGCAACTACTTTTCCGGGGAAAAATTGTGCCATGTGTGCTTTTGAAAGAAAATGTTAAGTAAACAAAGCAATTTGCCTGCACATTTTTTACCGTGCTAAGAAATCTCAGCCTACATGAAATAGAACTCATTTGTCTCTGTTGCCCCAGCCCTGCCGTCGCCATAGAAACAGCTGTGTTGTTTTGGAGCGTTTGCATATGTTCCTGGATAAATGGAACTCAGTGCTGTAAGATCAATGTTTTTAAAAGAATGGAGCAGCTGTTATTGGCTGCCCTCGCCGTAGCGTCACAGAGAAAACGCGGCGCTTCAGACCCACTGGCCTGCTACAGTCATCAATGTTCCTTGTGGAATTTGGCCTTTATTTTTATGCAGAGAGCACTATGCTTAATTTGCACGGTTTAGTCCCTCTCAACTTATGTGTGAGGATAGACAACTGGCTTTCTGGGATGCAGATGTTTGAGTCTCATTAAAATGGAGTGACTGTGGTGTTGCGTTGGTGACTATTTTGGACTATTAGAGCTACACCCTTTACTAACAGGTGCACAGAGTCAAGCATGCAACCCTGCAGTCTCCTTAGACAAACATTTACAGGGTAGAATGGGGCCCTTTTCTGTTCCAACATGACTCTGCTCGTGCACAAAGTCCATAAAGAAATTCGTGTGGAAGAACTTTGCATACACTGGAAAGCCAAAGTGACCTATCTCTATTATTATTGGTGATTTATTGATTGTTTTTATAAATTGAAAGTTATAACACATTTTAATAAATAATTTGTAACAAATAATGATTTTATTATTATTATTAAATAAAAAAGAATACATTTTAATAAATAAATTGTAAATGACTGTATCGATATTAAACATTATTGTTATTATTGATCATAATAATACCAAAAATAATAATAATTTTAATAAATATATTGATTGTATCAATATTATCATCATTATTATAATTATTATTATTGGTGATTTTATTTATTATATTTTTAATTGATGATTATTATAATAAGATCATACATTTTAATTGACTATCATTATTATTTATCATTACTGTTGTTATTATTATTATTGGTGATTTATATTTTTAAACTGAAAATTATAAGAATACATTTTAATAAATAATTTGTAATAAAAAATGTATTATATTAAAATAAATTAGAGTACATTTTAATAAATGTTTTAATACATACAATTTAATTGACTATCGATATTAAACATTATTGTTATTATTATTGATAATAATAATAATTTTAATAAATAAATTGATTGCATCAATATCATCATCATCATCATTATTATAATTATTATTATTGGTAATTTATTTATTATATTTTTAATTGATAATTATTATAGCAAACTTATATTTTAATAAATGTTTTTAATAAATACATTTTAATTTACTATTATTATTAATATTGGTGATTTATTTATATAATTCAAAATTTAAAAGATGAGTAGGCTACATTTTTATAAATAATTTGTAATAAATAATTAGATTTTACTATTTATTATTATTATTATTATAAAATAAACATACATTTTAGTAAATATGTTTTAATAAATACATTTTAATTGAATATCAAAAGTAAACATTATTATTATTGTTATTGTTGTTGTTGTTAATAATAATAATAATACATATATTGATTGTATTAATATCATCATCATTATTATTATTATTATTGGTGATTTATTTATTATATATTTAATTGGTGATTATAGTAATAAGAATATATTTTAATAAATGTTTTTTGTAATACATTTAGTTTAATTGACTATCATCATTTATTATTATTAAAATCCCACAGCAGGGCATGTCACTTTGGACTTGTGCAACCTAGCTATCTAACAAGCTGAAAGTCTATTGTCATTCAGAGTAGAAAAGGGAATGTGTAAGTCAGTGTGCCATGGGTCTCCCTGGGGCCTGGATTTCATCATATTTCTGGTAATTCAGACCAGTCAGATTTTTCTCATTGCCAATACACACATGCTTGCAAAAACACATACAATTGCAGGATTTGCGGGATTCTGTTTGTCCTAACGTGACACATCACCATGAGGTTCACACAGTGCTTTCCATGCTGTGGAAAACTCAGGCTCAGTTTACCAGACCAAGTCATTCACGATGAATCAAATCCCAGCTGATCTCATCCTGACCTCCCACCCTACTGGGAAAGATAAAAAACAGTTGTTAGTTTGTCAAATCTGGGAAAATTACCAGAGGAAGAATACCAGGTAAAGTTAGAGATCAGTGCTTCCAGGAACACACGGCACAAGTTTTATTTTGGTCTTGTTTATTATGAATTGTTAAGTAGGAATAAAGGAGGGGAAGGATGCGAAGCAAAAAAGAGATATAGATGACAGCCAAGTGGGCAAGACGAGGATGATGGTAAACATTGAGAGAGAGAGAGAGAGAGAGCAAATAAACAAAGCAAAAAAAGGAAGTGTTCAACTTATTTTAGTGCTTTTTCATTTTTTCAGTTCAGACTTCATATGGAAAACATTTTAATGCTAAAGTGTGTTATTTCTGCACTTGCGGCACCAAATGAAAAACCAAAAATCCAGTTCTGCTATTGGTCAGGCAAACAGATAGTCCCGCCCCAATTTCACGCCATTGGCTGTGCAAATCTTGCTGTCTTTAGGCCCCAATATACTCATGGTGAAGTTATTTTTTAATAAAAACAAAAATGACAAAAGTGTCAGTGTCTCTTTCAATTAGAGTTACGACTTCACTTTCCACTATAAAGTGGAACAGTGTGTTGATCTGATCTTGACGGACTGAAAAGTGGAAATTAACCGGAGAATATTTCCATCAAAGAAGGCGGAGCCCCAGAGCCACACCCATTATGTAATCGCCATGGACCAATGGCAGTTGAAGGTGTTTACCAGCCGGACTGCACTTTTCTGGAAAGTTTGCTTTGGCAAGCTGTTTCGAACCCCCGAAATGAACTCCTAACAAACTTCGTTTTGGCCTGATTTTGTTTAAAATGACGTCATACAAGTTCGCTCTTCAATCTCGTGTGAAGTATATCAGGGCCTTTAGGCTGCTCTGGATGCTCTAACAAATCAAGCAAAGTTTTCAATGCACATGAGAGCAAATGTTTTTGCATTTTACAGGGAAAAATATGTAAATTGATTTCAAAATGGCAGCCATGTAAAGCCACTTACTTAGGGGTGTTTCTGCATATTGAGTTGGGATAGAAGAAATTTTTTTAACATTACATTTTTTTTAAGGAAATAAAACTGCTGCAAAATTCATATCGGTCCGGTCCCCCCCCCCCCCCCCCCCCCCCCCCCCCCCCCCCCCCCCCCCCCCCCCCAATGCTTATGTGATTTGTGATGCTTGTGTAAACTCTTGCAACTCATGCACTCTTTATTTGAGGGAGAAACAGTGGAAATGACAGTTCCTGCTCTCTAAACTTCTCTCTTTGTTCTTTTTGGTATGTTTTCTTGATCTTAAGATTGAGGTCTTGCAGTCTGTCTATTTTTGTGGCTTTGTTATTTTGGAATATTTACAGGAAGGAAGATACATTGTATAATGGCTGTTCCGTTTGCGTCAGTGTTGTAGACGGTGCACTAGCAATCGCTTTTCCAGGGACGTCTCACAAGAGGAACAGAAATTGGGAAACTGCACACTTCCTTGGTCCATTTGGTGATGTTGATTTCTTAAACAAAAGAGTGGTTTCTCTTTGACATGTCATTGTGAAATGTATTATTTCATGACTATATTACAATTCAATGGTGCTCAAGGAATCTGTCACACCCAGGTTCATTTCTGGTAAGTAAGCCATTCATGTTTGTGTGAAATGACATGCTTGGATGCTCTATAATTAGACGGATGCATCAAAGACATTCCATGACGGCTCATTAATGCATTTCAGAAGACTATAATGCATTTTTGAAAAGGTCAGACTGTGCAAGTTGATCATTGGTACTTAAAGTTAGCATGAAACAAAAGTTGCGATAGTCTTTTGTTTCCTATTGTGATGTATATCTGAGTGAAACCACTTCTCAACCACAAAAAAAAAAAATAGGGCGGGACTTGATTTTGTCCAATGGGAATTGATTGGATCATTGGAACGTTATGGTTTGCTATTGCTAGATCGCATGTGATTGACAGGTTGTCCCGTTGTCCAGGTTGTAATTTTGATTAAATATTATGAGGGAACAAAAAAATAGAACTGATGTGATAAAATAATTGAGGGAATTACTCCCCTGTTTGATCTGTCAGGCTAAATGTAAGTTGCACATGCAATGACAGACACACAACATTCTATTCAGTAAATCTGACTGAATCAAATTCATTTAAAGGCACAGTATGTAAGTTTCGCTACTAGAGGTCGCTTCTTTAAAACAATTAAAAAAGAGGTATAGCTTGATGATGCCGTCAATTAGTGTTGAATCATGGGAGTTGTCGTCTTCACCTCCACAGCCGATGGAAAGCAATTCAACGGAAATCATGTTCATGGGTGAGCTAATGTATTAAAGTTTTAATAAGGTTACTGTGGTATGAAGCATTTTACGTTGCTGTTTTTATTATGCTTATATGCCGCAGTCGGCTCCTTTCGCTTAGTTGTTTATGCATATTTTAAGATTGAAGTTATGATAAAAGTTACGTTTAAAGTTCGCCTCATTCTTCCCTGAACTTTGTTACAGTTATGTTTGATTGATTAAATTCACATTATTTTATTTCATTCTAATGAAAAAGCCACAAGTGCTGCATTACTACTTCTACAGGTCGCTTTTATTTGACGAATTAAAATTGTTGGGGTAACGTGGCGCTGTTTTACATTCGAGTGTGTTGAAAGCTATGTTATAACGTAGCTCTATGCGTTCGCGCTGTGTCTGGTATGAGACACTTGTTGCACACTGCAGTGAGCTAAATCATATTAATAAAAGCTGGATGACTTGTGTTGCTAAATGATATGCAATTCATTTTAAAACGTATGGTGGAGACAATGCTGTATTAAGCTGCGTTCACACTACACGCGACCAAGCGACGCGATACCATTCATTTTCAATGGGGAGCGGGCGACTTCCGGCGACACGCGCGGTCGCGACCGTTGGCGACTGGATGGGGCGTGTCTGGCGACGCGACAAAGTTGAGAAATGTTTAACTTTATGCAAATGAAGAGCGACTTTCGCGAGCGACAACCAATAGGAGTGAAGTCAGTGGAGCACACGTGATCCGTCACTCTTCAGTGCAGCGTCTGACCGAGGCAAGATGAATGAGAAGTTTATTTTAGCAGTCAGAAACTGTCCAATAATTTATGATATGTCTCTGTGTACATACAGTGGTACTCGCCGTGCTGGCTCCGAGCCTGAATGGTTTCGTGATCTCAGAAAGACCAGTATTTGCCCATTTTCTGCAGTTAAATAGCCGCGATAGCACAGGACACTCGCTGTTTCTCATTCATCTTCAATATTATGCATTTTATGTACTGATCCAATTTAGACTTTTCCTTCCAAAATGTAAGCTTGTAGCGGCAAGAAAACAGATTTTTTGTCTACAACACGTAACATCCGTGAATGTCACTCACAAACATTACCTAGGCAACCAGAAGTGAGAACACCCACTAACGACCTCATCGCCAGCCACTGGCGACATGCAGCGATAAAGTCGCTTGTAGTGTGAACGGGGCTTTACTGTTACTAAAAATAAAGCTCTTTTTGATTATGCTATGTTAGCCACTTGACAAAATAGTGTTGTCTGATTTACTTTTTGGGTACTCGAGATTCAAACAATAAGACTAACCGTGTTGAGCTATATAACAATGATTAGTTTTCTGTCGATAAAGGTATCCGAACAGTTGTCTAATAAAGCGTCGTTGGCGTTTCCATGGAAACCTAGGGTAATATGACGTCATTGACGGGTGATGAAATGACACGAGCCGTTACACTGGTTAAAATAGCTGATTTCTCTGGATTTAAATAGTGTTGGAAACATTTGGGATAATGTAAGGTACATAAGTCAACAAAATATATAACATGTTCTAATGGTGTTTGGAGACATATTATGCTTTTAAGCCGTTCAATCACACATTTAGGATTTGAGTTCTGGTTTGTGTTTATTTGAAACAAAGTTGAATTACAGGAGCACGTTTTACAAGACAATACTATTTCAGGCTTTTTTATATCAAAATTTCACATTTAATCCAGAGTGTTATTTTCCATTTTCTTTTATGATTAATATTTGTGAAATTTCAACTTATTTTCAGTGTAGATTAATTACCATGGTGCCCCTTCACATGTAAATTGTATTTCACAGTGATCGAGTTTGTATTATTTCTCAATGGCCAACTCTAAACCAGGCTGAAGGCTTCCATAGAAAAGTCTGGAGGATGTTCTATGCTTGTGAAAGACTCCCTACATGCACGTGACTTTTCCATCAAACCACTCTGTTATTTTTTTTTCAGAGAAATCAATTGAAACTGCAAACAGAGCAGTAACTCATAAATAATGAAATGTGCTTTCCTGTGGAATGCTGAAATTATTTAAATGGGCAAACTGCTTTTTAGCTATTAAAATGGAGACCGTGTGTGTACAATAATGCCGTAAAATTGAAGCTGCCTTCGTGCGAGGTTATATATGTTCTATAATGAAGACCAGTATCAAATTCCAAATGTTTTCAGTACCACAGAGATTAATTTATTGTTTTTAATTTTCACTATTAAGAGTACGAGTGGATGAGTATTTTCCTGTTTGTGTGGAATCGCTTGCGCATGTGTGTGAGAGGTGAGCTTTATGTTTTCACCATTAGTAATCTGGCAATGTAACTACATGTATTGATTTGATTCGATCGAGCCAAGCACCATCTATACAAAGACTCTCCCACCATTAATAGGTCAGAGGATCTGTTGTTTTATGACCGTTGAAACAGAACTGTTATATTATTTGCAAATGTCAACATGCCCATTCTGTTTTTGATGTATTTTTCTAATATACTTACATGAGGGATCCACACATCTCTATCTGCATTGGCCTGTCGATGTCTGTATTTGCTGTCTCAGATACGAGTGTTATTAAATGTGCAGTATAGTGTCAGACAATCATTTAAAATGACTTAAATAATTAAAAAAATGATCAAAACCTGGTGATATGGTCTGTTTTTGTTGACCGAACTGTTTGCCATTGTCTTTTTCCCCTCCAAAATGTGTGTGCTCATCAACCTAATAGATAAAAAAAAAAAAAAAGAAGAACTTTACGTATAAACTAGTTTCAATTGCAGAAAACTGGAAGTACAAGATGACGGATGAGTCCTAGTCAATAATAAGTGATGTTAACAACTGCTTAGTCATATTTACACGAATAATGATTCAGTCTTTTGAAACACCCTTAACATCACAAAACGCATCAAGGCTGAATCATTTGAGACACAATGAAGCTATGTGTCCTCTTGGATTTTCTACTATGCTTTATAAAATATAACAGTCATGCTGATTCAACCAGACATAATGCAATGTGTCAATGAGGTCAATCTCCCTTCCCAATTCTGTGTAAAGGAATAGTTCAGCCCAAAATTCTGTTTAATTTACCCATCCAATTCTGGTTGATAGTATTTTTTTTCTTGGAACACAAGTAGAATATTTGCATAATTATTTTTCAGCAAAGTTGATAGTGAACATACCTGTAAAACACCACTGGCCTGTTGCGTGAACAAACTCTGGCCTGGTTTCACGGACAAGGCTTAGATTAAGCCTTAGTTCAATTAGGACATTTAACATGCCTTATAGTTTCTTGTTTGCATGAACTGTCCTTTAAATATGAAGAACAGGTAGGTCCGGGGCCAGTGCAGCTTCACAAAAACACATTGTTTGTGTATAGAGTCGTGTATATACATTATTTTTGAATGATGAGAATGTTCCTGCAAAGCAACCTGAAATAACAGCTATCAGCTATTGGAGCTCACAAACACATTGTGATGTGATGTGGTATCTCATTTTCAGGAAACATGAGGATTCAAACAGGGTTGAAACCGTTTTTTTTCTTTAAAACTCTAAATGTGGGCTGTGGTCGCTGTTATAGGAATGTGTTTGGTAAAGAGAGAAGAGAAACACCATATCAGATATCAGTTCAAATCGAAAAAGAACTACGCCGCCCTTGGAAAGGCACTGCATGTGTTCCAGTAAGCTGACAGTCCATCACCGCGGGTCAGAAGGTGAGACGGAAGTGAAAACACAGCAGGGCAAACATCCAAGATATCTGACTGGCTCCGAATGAAGCTTCATTTCTTGTACATTAACATTTCTCTCTCTGCTCACACAAGCTTCCCAAGCTTTCTCAGCGCATAGGGTGAGATTTCTTCCAGTCAAAATACGCCTACATGTAAACCTGTTCTCTGCGCCAAAACATAGTTCTTCAGGCAATTGCGTGTGGGTCTGATGAGTGGTTTATTTATGTTTGAGGAATGTGTAGCAAACCTTCAGGTGTTACCTTCTCTCTGTCCAACACAGCAGACAGGAAACCTCTCTCATCTCTCTGGTTTCCTGTGCTTAGATCTTTCGAACGCTCTGCAGTCTCTCTCTCTCTCTCTCTCTCTCTCTCTCTCTCTCTCTTTTCGTTGTCTATGTCATTTTGGTAGCTTGGCTTTTGTTTGAACTTCTGTTTTTTTATTGTTAAGGTCTACAATCCAAAACTGGCATTGTCGGATACACACGGGTTAGCTGTTCACCTCATCACCGCTGAGCTCTTTTCAATGATTGATACATCCTTTCAGCTCCATCCTCCACTTAAGTCAGACGTTTAAAGTCAGTAAAAGCGGGAAAGAATAGGAAAAATACTTCCCGAACCAAGGCTGCTGAAAAGTGGACGGTCGCTATTATAGCAGCCAGCTGTAATCCGAGTGCAATATAGAAATCAAGGATGTCTGATGAAGAGATGCTGAATGTGAGAATGTCTTTGCTCTATTGTTTAGGGCGATATGTGCTTCCTGTCTTGAGATCAACTGGGATGAAGTCATTGTATCTTTTATGAACCTACACACAGGGTCATACAGTACAAGTCGCTTAACTTCTGGAGAATGGGCTGTGATGAATAATAAATCCTGAAACATGTTTGTAGATTTCTAACACATCTTCACATGTTTGTGCATGTTTTGCTGACTTATTCAGCTCTCATTTTCTTACCGAAGCCTCTAACTTTTGAAATCCATCAAAGGAGAACTCATTGTTCCAGGTTGCGCTGGTTTCAGGTTTACTCTTCCTTGCCAAGACTCTTCTAAAGTTACAGTGTACGAGTCCAAATGTCTGAGACCGCTTTGAAAATCTGGGATTCACAACCTAATGTAAACTGGAAGTAAACCGATAGAAACAAAGAAACTTTCATTGCGTAAACTGAAGAATAAATCATTTCGTAGTGTAGTTCTTCACTGCATGGGAATTTGCCAATTAAACATGATTTTTAAATATGAAGCTGAGAGCCGAAGCTGAAAATGTATTTTGCTTTATTATTTATTTATTCAATTATTTATTCATTCATTTATTTATTGTCAGCCATACATATTTCTTTCAATCTTGATAATTAAACAATTTATTTTTATTAATTTCATTTTTTTTATATTTTATATTTAATAGCTATATATGTTTTAAACAATACATATATTTTACTACCCTTACATTTGTTCTTTATATATATATATATTTTTTTTTTCTTATATAGCCTACATTTTTATAACATATTTATATACATCTGGTCATAAATATTTCTGAATTGAACATTTATTTTGTATTTTATTCATTTAAAAATGATGCCAGATTAGTGTGCATGCTGAGATAGATGAATCTCGAATCAATAATAATCTATACTGATGGTCAATCAAACATGCACCAGTATTGCATGACAATAAGACAATGCTAGTGCATTTCGAATGTGCATTTTTTATGTGTAAGTATATAATCCAGCATGCAAAAGCGTGCAGACGGTAACCCAAACAAAGCGAAAATTGATGGGATGGAGAAGGAAAGGGTGCAGAAAGAAAGCGAGCAGCTAGGAGGGGGGAAATGAGTTCTTACAGTAAAGGAACGTGTGAGTTTGTGCATGAGCTCCCGCTCTGCACCTCCCCTTCCTGTCTAAATGTGTCCTCTCTCTCTCTCACTCACATTGCAAGAGCAGTAAAGAGTCAACTCAATTAAAGAGCCTCTTTCCTGGAAACTGGGCTCTGATGGCACAGGGAGGTATGAAGGGAATGGGAACCATGTGTGTTAGATGGGGAGGGGGATTGTTGGACTTTGTTTCTTTGCAAGTGTGTGCGCAAGGAAAGGCGAAGGCGGCACAAAGAGCAGGAGAAGAACGGATGGAAATGAGGACAGGGAAGGAGCGGGAACGATAAACAAAAACACAGCCTCACAGCCCCAGTGTCAGTTTGAAATCAGGACTGAGGGGAATCTCTGCCCTTTATCTCGCTCGCTGCTCGCCAGCCCCTCCTCTTCCTCTCTCTCAGACATACTCAAGTCATTCCTCAAACCATTAGCTGTTTGACCACAAAGTCCCAGTTGTAAATCTGTCCCACGAGGCCTCTTTCATCCCAGCTTGCATTCTCTGACCCCTCTCCTGCAGGGAACACAGGTCCAACCAACAGCCCACTCACTCAAACATGCTCTAGAGCTCACAGGTCCAACCAGCAGGCCTTGGTCACGTTTGCGGCTGACCTTATTGCATTGTAAGAGTTTCCCTTTCAGACGCAACATTTATGGGAGGAGAGTATTTAAATGAATCGTGCAAGGTGATTTACTAAGGTTTGCGCTAGTCAATTTATACAGAGTACCGATACCCATATATTCATTCCATTTGTAATATTTTGTAATATATTGGTTAGAGAAGCCAAAAGAATATGAATCAAATTAGTTGGCTTTGCTCGTTTAGCAAATACATATTTCCTTCAGTTATTTGATTATACATTTTTTGAAGGAGCTTCTGTTAGGCTACTTTCACTCTTCATTGTATTGTTCCATCATATTTTATCTTGCATTTAATAGCACAGTGAATTTTTTACTGGCCCGGTTGGATTCCAGTGAAACATCCCAATTTTCAGGTACAGAAATTAAATAAATAAGTTAAATGTAAAATGATACTGCCTCTTCACTGTATACATTTTATATAGATGAATTTAACTTTTGTACACATCTCTCTCTCTCTCTCTCTCTCTCTCTGTGTGTGTGTGTACTTTTGTACTTCCTGAACTTATTTTTGCTTTTGTATATTAGAGACTTGATAACAAATCTCAATACCCTATATTAACCTTTTTCTGCAATTTTGCCTCTTATGTTAATCTATCTTATTTTGAAGGATGTTATGTTAAGATTTTTACTGGAAAACTGCAGGGCACAATCAGCTATTGGTTACCAGGCTCATGTAAAAATCATGATATTTTTATAGGCCTAAATATACAAAACCTGAGATGGCACACATAATATTTTGATGTGTATGAGAGAATATACTATAAATGTACATGCAAAGTTAATCTGTATTCCATGGTGCTGATGTCATTAAGTTAAACGTGTGCAAATATTACTGCAAGTTAATTTTCTCAAGCGAAAATAGTAGGACAGAGTAAAAAGTAGCAAGATATGGAGAACGAGAGTATTTTTCTAAAGCAGCAGTTAGTGTTTTCATGACAGCCAGAGCGTGTTACTTTGCCATTTTGCTTTCAATAGGACAATTTCGGTGACATGTTGTTAACATAATGTTTTCATTCTGTGTGATTATAGGCAGACTTGATTACAGACTTTACAAAGATGTTGTGTTAAAGTGCATTTCACAACCAGGAACGTATCTATCCTCAGACATACGTCGGCCCGTATGCAGGCACGCACACATTTGCAGAGTCTTCCCTGGGCCCCTGCAGCGGGCCAGGATGTATAAAAAATGGCCTCACATTCCTTTCCTGTTAAGTCAACCACAATATGGGACTGACACACGAGAGGACTGGACTGTTTCCCAGCACACACAACCCCTCTGGAGTCCCATTACTTTCAGTCATTTACTCAGACGCACACACAAACATGTGCATATTATGTCCGCGGTGGATGGTTCTCCGTGCGGCTCATAACTTATCTGTTAATCGTAGTCATCAGCGTCTTCAACAGGAGTAGGCTATCAACATAGCCGGGCTTACCGTAAGTTTGCAAAATTCAGGGAAGTCGAAACATAAGCATATCTAGACACGCGGAGGGCTGAGGGCTCAGTGGAGTATTGCTTCCCCAGGGTTACAGTAAGCGAATCAGTAGTGAGCAGATAGAAAGGTTACAGAGATGATTTACTGTAAAGCCCCAACTGAAGCTGCTACTGACAGCAACATAAACATCTAGTAGAGACATGCTGTTTCTTGCGTGCAGACGTGTGTATATTTTCACAAAGGCTGAGTGGAGTGCATGTTTATGCTTAATGTGCTTTATATGTAAAAAATAATATTAATATTGAACTTGTAAAATATTTAAATAAATATGTTTTGTTTTGGGAAGAGGGTGGTCAGGAACTTTCTGAGCCCGGGGGCTTTGTATTTTTGACGGGCGTTGGCTCTGACCAAATGAGGCTTGGACTCACTGACTGCAGCTTTGTTTTGAAAACACTAAAGAGGGAGGAAAAGGAGGAGGAAGGCCTGAACGAGTGTGAAGAAAAGGCGGAGACTTCCCAAATACCGTAAAAAGAACATAGCGGGAGATACCACTTGGAGTGGAGTTATGAGAAGTGACTGCTCAGGGGTTCTTTATGCATGTATGTGTATTTTAACTATTAACATATTTCTCGGAATCTAAACAAGCCGTGGAGTAAATCTCTCTCATTGGTATACCGTACTCTGGCAAAAACACACACATCCATTGCTTGGCTGTCTGGTATGAATGGGAATGGAATGTACCCATAATAAACATTTATCAATATAAAGCTCTAGTTAAATAAATATTACACTTAAAGAGGCAGTTCACGCAAAAAAAAAAAAAAAATCTGCCATTATTTACTCACTTTGACGTAGTTTCATATTTGTATGACTTTCTTTCACAAAAGATATTTTAAATAGGCTAACGCCTTTTTTTGGTCATCCATAGCCTACAATTAAATAGTCCAATGTTGTTTGGACCCCATTGTCCCATTGTCTTGAGGGTGAGTAAATGACAGAATATTATTTTTTGGATGAACTATCCCTTTAATAAGTAGGCTAATCTAAGAGTATGTTTACACGGAAACGTTTTTCCTTTGCTTTTTCCACGTACAGACGACAACGTCGTCAAAACGATCCCCGTTCACACAGATCCTCGAAAATGACTAAAAACGCTGTATTCTGCTGCCAGGCCAGTAGTTGGCGATGTCACATTTGAAAAGAAACACTTCGCGCCTATAGACTGAACATGAAATGTCACTGTTTTCTCAAATTCACGTTTTTGTTGTTTATATATGGAGACGATAAAGTTATAGTTTTCAAGAACTTGCACTTTGAAATCTGTTTTCAAAAGCATTTTTCAGGCCGCCAAAACACTGTTCTCGTGTAAATGAACGGCCAAAACACATGCAAATTTTTCCACGTTTAGTTGTTGTGCAAGTGCAAAAATGCGTTTATAAATATGTGGCTAAGACCTGCACACGTTATTTGAATTTATGTATAACTATGAAAATCAAAAAATAAGGAAGCTAAAGACACTGATAAATGAAACCGTAACTTAAACCAGGATCTGCTTTAATGCCTGCATATAAGGTCTGAATTTATTTTGATAGTTTAATTAGCTTTTGTTTATCAAAATATTAGACAAGAATCTGCTGATATAACCACACCTTTTCATATCACCACTACCTATTCTAAAACAAAGTGTATCATGTAATAAACAAATAGGTTATCTTTCAATTGCACAAGTGCTTTTGTACTACAATGATTAAAAGTCTGCACTGTAAGTCAGAAATCTTATCGTGTCAAGCTCTATTGGGTTTGCTCAGGAAGTTTATCAAGGCCTATTGATTTTTTTTTTTTTTTTCACTTAATGGCATTTAATGGTTTGTGAGTTACAACTTTTACTATGTGTTAATTACCCTCTAATATGCAGACGAAGAGCTGATAAAATCCCTTAGTTAAATGGAGAGAAGAAAAAATTAATTAAGAGAGGGGTTAATCAATGAAATAAGTGGAAGCGTACAGATCTTAGAAACACAAAAAATGCATTGTAATTTGTCATTTTGAATGGAGTTGCTATATTAATTTATATTACAGGTTGCAGAAATAAAAAAGCAGAGCAGAAATAAAAACAAGTGTGTGTCCATTTTACTCGCTGAAGTGATTTTTCCTGTAAGGAATGAAGAGTGATGATTAATCCGTAGAGAAAGAGAGAGACAGATGTTTTAACTTTGATCAAAAGAGAAAGCACTCTGACATCCTGTACCCATACCTCAAGGTAAGCCTCAGACCTGTTTTTCTGAAAACAAGAGCAGTTGTGGTATCTTCATTTGTGTGTGTGTGTGTGTGTGTGTGTGTGTATATTTATGGCTGGAGGAAAATGTTTTCTGCAGCAAATGCCACATTTAAAAAAATCATGCATATTTAAATAACATGCAGCCTGAGGCCACAGAGAATAACCATTGCATTTTACACAAGAATGTGAGTCACGCAGGAGGATCCATTTTGTAAAAATAGTGCTCTTTAATATAAATTATGGAAATATCTTATAAATATAAATATGTGCAAAGGTTCTTGCTGCATTTTCTATGTTAATGCCTTTGTTTTCTGATCTTCAAGCTTGCACTGCGGTCATCAGACCAGACCTTAAGACCTTATGAAACATCTTTATAAAAGACAGAGTAAAAAAACATGCTGTCCTGTTGGTGGCCACACATGTAAACACCTTGATTTGACAAAATATGAACTAACAACAACAAAAAAAGTGAAAGAAAAACAATCTACAAGTGGAACCATAAGCCCTTCCATAGACTCATAATACATTCAGTGAATAGCAGACATCAAGTCCTGCTAATGAAACAAACACTGTGCCGTTGTTATTGAATGAGGATTTTGAAGCGCACAAAGTACAAATGCTTCTCTGAGTGATCAGAGGAGCACGGTCCTTCATGTCAAACACCACAGTAAATCAGTTAATAAAGGTTTCTCATTCTGTGCTTGTATTTGCTTCACAGTATATGAATGTCAATTTGCTCATATTGAATCATCAACAATGTTCAGTCTGCCTTTTCCTAGCACAAATGAAACTACGGTTTGCTTTGGCTCCTGTCATGAACAAAGTAACAACAGTCCACTGAGGGGCCGTCTTCTCCAGAGAAGGCTTAGGCCCGAAACCGTCCGCAGTAACGGGCCTCTCGTCGGGTCGATGCGTTCGCGCCAGTCCTTTTTCTTGACCCCGCACACGGTCACCGGAGCAGACACGGCAGTGTCGGTCGTGAGCGGTAAGTAGCCACCCCGTTTGCGCCCCCACGCCCACTTATGAGGCAATTACACTTGGCAAGAAGCAGTGGAAATGTGTACGTCATTGCAAACACCCAGCTCTCGCTCCTTCCTTCCAGGAGAAAGTCAAAAAATTTCGAGCTAAAGAAAACGGACGTGAGAGAGTGTCTCCCGATCGATGATGAGGAGCTGGACTGTAGCCATAGCAGCACACTTAACTCCTCTACTGATCAACTATCACTTGTGTTTATCTTCAGCAGTCCCTATTTGAGACTGGCTGCTGGAACGTGGAAGTCCGTTCGTGTCAACAGCTGCTCAGATGTCAGATCCACTTGAGTGGAAGTACACATCTCGTGCTGTCCTTCAAAAGTTCACAATCCAGAGGTCGAAGGCACAGCTGGCCTGCAATGCTGACAGACGCCGAGGTCTGGAGTGATAATCTCCACTTGTGCGCCTTAATCTTCTGCCCTTCACATATAAAACCCATCAAGAATAGCTAGATAGGAGCATCGTAGTCCTGGAGGAACTCTTGGAGTGGATGAGGCAGCTGGTCCCGTTTGGTGGACACGTCTATATGACCGTTTAAAGTCTTTCGACATAGGTGCTGCAGACTGGACATGCTAGACGCCAGCGGACGCAGTAGCTCCAGAGGGATCTTCTCGCCACCGGAGTGAATGAAGTACGCACTTCCGTCGGCAGCGCTTCCGCTGCCTCCAACAGCTTGGACCTTCGACGAGGTCTCCATCCCCGCCGAGGGCATGTAATGATGGATGAGTTTGAGGACGCAATCAAAGCGTGGCACCGCCTGCTCGCTCCGGGGGTCGGTCTGCAGGAAGAAGGAGCAGGAATCACACTGGATGCGCAGGTTTTTGGTGCCCGTTGTCGTTTTGACGCTGAGTGTGAAGAAATGGTGGTGGTCCGAGCTGTCGCGCACCAAGAAGGTCCCCGAGGGCTCGGTGCTCAGCAGAGTGCTGGCCTCTTTCCCGCTCACGGTGCTCCAGTAGAAGCCGCTCTCTTGCAGTTTGCGCAGAGCCGCGAGCACCATCTGATACTGCGCCCGAGAACTGAAGGTCTTGTACCGGTGGGGGGGCAGGGGCACGCCGCCTTCAAAGGGGCTGCTGCTCATGGCGCTGTCAAACCTACTGTGCGTTACCATGGCGCTCTGCCCGCCCCCTGTACCACCCGGCAACCACTGGTGCTCGGGGTCCAGGGCCGAAGGGCCGTCCCAGCCAGGGTGCTCATGCACCGGAGAGCACCAACACAACTCCCAAAGCTCTGGCACCTCTTCCACATCCAGAAGAAATGCCGTCTCGGTGGGTATGGAAGGCAGCTGTAGGGAAAAGCCAAATGGAAAATGTCAGAATCAACCAAACAGTGAGAACAACAGAAGCCAGTGCCAGCAGACTTACATCTGCTATGACATCAGCTTTATTAGGGCCATTCATGGTTCTAATAACTGGATTGGATGTTTCTCACATGTGTTCCTTATCATTAAAGCCCAACCCTCCCACTCCAAAGAAGCATCACATTCACACATTAAGCATTTCAATGATGTAATTGTCCTATTTGGGGATAAATGATGGCTGTTTAAACATTTATTTATTTCAACTTTTAGTCTACTTGTTAGTTTTGTTACTGAACTATATATCTGTATTATCGATCAACTATTCACTTTTGACTAGCCAATGTTGCTGGTACCTATTTCAATTTTACTAGTAGCCTACTACTGCTACTATCCACTATCTCTACTAGTAACAAATTGATATTTTTGTTACTGAATTTTATATGGGAATGTTGCTGGTACTTATTCGTTTTTTTTCTAATACTATTGGTACCCAATAATACTGGTTACAAATTATTCAAGTTATTGAATTATATAGAGATCTCTATTTTAAATATCAACCATTCACTTTCCACTAGTATTATTCCTGTAACCTATTCTACCTTTACCAGCACTAATGGTGTTAGTTAAAAAAAAGAATCCAATAGTGACCAGTTTGACTAGTCACTAGATGAAAATGAGTACTTGTTGGAACATAACAGAGATCGTTTTGAAGCGCAAATGTTAAAACAGCTAGCAATGGATAAATGAACGAGTTGCTAATCGAAGCCTTATTTTTAGTCCAAGCTCGACCGTGTGAATCCGATATTGACTTCGATCGCTCTCTCGGACTATTGGAAAACAGGTTATGAATGAGGTCCTCCAGTTCGTTGTGAATAACCCAATTCCTCATTCATGACACACGGTCTCTGTCTCGTGTTACACTGTAAATACCCCTTCACTCTCTTATCCTAACTGGAATACAAATTCACCGACTTATTCGGGTTACACTGAGGTCGTTTAGTCCGACTAGCCCACATATATAACTCAAGCAGAATCCAAACTATTAGGATATGCGTTAGCTCGCATTACAAAAACCAACAACAGTTTTTTTTTTTTTTTTACAGGGATACCATAACACCGCATTTATCGAGGCATACATAATATATAATATATGCATACATTTATAATAGATTAATAATTTTAGTACATTACAATAAAACGTTGTTTTACCTTCAAAGTGTTATCCGAATTAATCTTGGAGTTTTCTTAAAACATAGCTCCTTTTGTGATTTCCATATAACCGCTTATGCAAAATAGACCTTCTTTTAAAGGGATAAAGATCAGTTTCATGTCAGTTTTTTAACAGTTGATCAGAGATCAGCTGTGTAAAAGTCTATGAGAGGTAGTGGAGGTGTCCTGTTTGTGCCATCGAGTTGAAATACCGACTGATATTTCTAAAGAGCTCCACCCCCTCTTCCAGTAAAGCAACCACACACACGCACACACACACACACACACACACGCACGCACGTGGCGGATTGCCAATAAATAATCAGCGTGACCCTTTTTTACGGGATTTCTCCACCCTCCCTTCCCTGTACACACAAGGTGAAAAGTTGCATTGTCCTTGCAGATATAAATGCGGTCGGTGTGTTATGACTGATATCTTACCACACACGTGTTGCATATATTATTATGTTTTATTGGTCTATTTTATTTATTCGTTTATTTTTTGTTTTGTTGAATCCCGTATTATAATGTCATTTACGGTCAGATGCATCGTGGAACATTCGCGAAAATATTTTTAAAAGAATAATTTTGCATATCATCAGGATTTATGTTGACATAGGGCTATTTGAAATTGAATACAGGGCTATAAGGAAACGTTAAGTATACAATGTTTCTATAGTGAAGTATATAGTGTAGTTAGTACAGTATAGCATGAGTAAAGTGACATGTGAATGCCAAGTATGGAAACCTATACTCAGAATTTGTCCTCTGTGCATTTAACCAATCCAAGTTAGTGCACAAACATTAGGAGCAGAGTAGTAAGTAATGAACACACACACTGCAAACCGTGATCACACCTGAAGCAGTGGGCAGCCATTATGCTGTGGCACCCGGGGACTACTAGTGTAGTAGTATAGTAAAGTATATGGTAGTGATAGTATAGTTTAGTATGGTATGGTATAGCATAGTATTCAAAAGATACTTGATAGACTCACACTGCCCCTTTACTGGATTTGTTCCATACGCCATCTATAGGATGGCAGCAGTAGACCTCCCTTCAAAAGACATCAATGGGATATTAGGGATATTTGTGCATTAGTAAAGTCATTGATCAGAAGCCTTATAGACCACGTGAATCAAGAACATATTGCATACATAATGCTGTGAAATATACAAATAAAATCACATTAGCTTTTTAGATACATTTTTTTTATTGTCATTTACAGAGCCAATTAAATACAGTTAGCATCAAAACAAACTTATTTAGGCTAAATATTATTTATAATATTAAATACTAATATTAAGATTTGATTTAAACAATAATGGTGCAAGTAATATTATTAACCAGAGCTTGGAGCAAAAAATGCCCCAAACACATAAAATGTATGCTAAAATTCCTCTCATTTGATATATTTCATAATAGTTAATTCTTTGTCTATCTAGTGATTCATTTAGCTCATCTGACAGTGTAGCTGTTAAACGGCATTCACTGTCGCACTTAGAAGTAGAAATTAGACGGAAGATAATATGTTTTAATGAAGAAAACATTTTTTAGGAAGCACTTAATGTGAAAAAAATGCACTCCTAAAAACTGCAAAAGCATTCTAGAATAATTTTTATTGTGCGTTGTTTTGTATTTAACTTGATTTAGAATAAAATACCTTCAAATTGTACAAATGGACATGGAAATAAGTTTCAGGGAAAACATAAATTGGCAAAATTGACAGGGATAAAATTAAACTGACATTAGGACGGTAGTCTACAGATGGCTAGAGGTCAGTTCGAATATAAATATGCAGCTTGATATTGCAGGGTGCAGCTTGAGATAATATGGCATTTGTATCACTGATAAAAAACACATAGAAAGACGAGAGACCAGCAATCATACCTGGAAGTCCTCTCGTTTTAATGAGCAAGTTGTCTTGTCTACACTGCAGGCTTCTGTGTCGCGTTCAAGTTTGTCGCGCCAGGTTATCATGAGTTTCGATAAAGTTTCGACATTCAAAGTCCTGTGAAAACATGGCGGCGCCCATGACATGGAAAAGACTTGTGTTCTCTGCATATACTCCTGCATTCTCCTGGGTTTTCACGAGGATAACAGACCGATTTTTCAGGACACATGATCGAAGGAGAGGGTAAATGATAGCTATCGCATTATGGATTACATAAAGACAGACGATAGAAATCGCGTAATGTTAAATCGCGTGTTTGGCTAATGTTAGCTTGTGGTTGTATAAGGGAGACATCTGACTTACGTTCATGTGTTGAGCTACAGTTATCAAGATGATTTTGATAATATGAGCTATAAACAATAGAACAATAAAGATGGTTGCTGATTTTGCTCTGCTATTGTTCATTAGCTTATTTCCAGTAACCATCATTATGTCCAGTGACATGTCATTATGTTTTTAAAGGTATAGTTCACCCAAAAAAATCCAATTGAAGTGAATGGTTACTACTTAACATATCATTTTTTTCCCGTAATCCTTTAATGAGCTGTCAAACTGCACACTGGTTAGTGTGATGATAGTTATCCCCTTACCAAATAAACCAAGGATCAGGGTTTGTCAGCTGTTATTGCAGCGATGTTATCTGTTTCAGGCATGCCTGATCTGGCAGCTGTCAAATATTTTATATTTCACATTATTCTATGAATGTAAATATGGACACTTGTTCATGTTCTTTTTCTGACAGAAGCATGTAGTCCAAGGTGAACGTCTGTTGATCAGATATTCTTGTCAAACTGCTGTTATGTGATGTGCATTGCAATGAAAGAGGTTCATTCTAGAAAACTTAAAAGCACTGGTTTAC
This sequence comes from Rutilus rutilus, assembly GCF_951802725.1. Classification (NCBI taxonomy): domain Eukaryota; kingdom Metazoa; phylum Chordata; class Actinopteri; order Cypriniformes; family Leuciscidae; genus Rutilus; species Rutilus rutilus. The sequence continues at coordinate 29,048,619 of NC_140224.1, read as the reverse complement.
AAAGCAGCCATTTACTGCTGGCATTCTTCTGTAAAGGTCACTTTAATCAAATCACTTTTCCGCCTGATCGTATTAGAGGCCTTTTCCTGAATATCTTCACTTGTTAGGGCAGATCTATGAGGGTTTTTGAAGCAGGGTTGATGCGTATGAGAAGCACAGATAGTTAATTTGTGTAGACTCATTATCTGACACTCACTATTGACCTTCACATTGTTTTACGCTCAGTCTCCACAGGGTCACGGCGCTCTCAAAGGCGCCTCTTTTCTTTTCGTTTTCTCAGGAGTTATGTGAGATCTACTGTAATGTGCGGTGAGACTCTGGGTTCTGTGAGGAAAAGCACCGTCTGGGTCGTAGAGAACTCGACGTGACCTTGGTGTTTGGCAGTAGATCTGAGTGAAGGGTTGCCGTTTGAGACTTCATGCTGTGTCATACAGACCATATTACTGCCTTTGTGTCTTCTGAACACTGTTGCATTTGGAGCTGGATTTAGGGCTCTGTCCTGAGTCTGACTGAGTAGTTTGAAATCAAGTTTTGAGAAAAGGAGAGCTGTTGGTTTAATAATTTTTTTTTAAATAACAAAAGATATTGCATAAAATGGTCCACATTGCTGTAACTGCATATGCTAATGAAATATTGAAACTTCTATTTGTTATTTATCATTGCAGTTTTATTCACTGGTTTGCCAGATGCGACAGACCAGTGCACAACAATATTTGTTGCCAATATTTTCACAAAAATCTTGTCCAAATAACAAGCAATTAAAGTACTAAAAATAACTTATTTGGTTTTTTTTTTATTTGCAAAAGTGTAATTTATAATGTTACCTAAAAAATTTTTTAATTTAAAATAAATGCTGTTATTTTTTTTTACTATTCTATTCTATTCTATTCTATTAAAATATTAAGACAATAAGAAATGTTTATTGAGCACCAAATCAGCATATTATAATGATTTCTCAAGGGTCATGTGACACTGAAGACTGGAGTAATGATGCTGAAAATTTAGCTTTGCCTTTGCAGGAAAAATAATAATTTTAAAAGGTATTTTGAATTGTAATAATATTGGACAATATTGGCATTTTACAGTGGTTTTGATCAAATAAATGCAGCCTTTGTGAGCATAAGAGTCTCACTGACCCAAAACTTTTGAACAGTAGTGTGTAGTAACTACCTCTGGGGAGTTTATTCGCACACTTTTGCCGGAAAAAGTTTTTTGGGAGCCATCAGGAAACAAAAACCAAGCATGGAGTTTAGTATCACTGTTCAGCCACCAGATTATACAATATTTACTAATACTGTAAACTGAAACACTGCAGTGCATTGTGTACAGTTGAAGAGTTCTGCCAGCCTCGCTCTTGGATTCTGATTAAAAGGTCGTACTTCCTGTCATCCTGTAGGTCCGCTGTGCTGCTCTTGGCCCCTCTTCTGGCAGAGGCGGACTCAGCCCCCCTGGCCTCCTCCAGACCTCCAGGCTTCACTGGTGTCGAGGGCCTCCACTCTCGCTTCCACTGGATGGCTGATCATGTGCCTGCTTTCAGGGTCCCTGGGGGCCACATACACATCCTTCACTCACCTGATGAGTTTTATCAAGCTATGAAGGTATGCGAGCAAGTGTGTGTGTGTGTGTGTGTGTATATGCTGGGTGGAAGTCAAGCAATTGCACCTTCAGAGAACCATATGGTCAGTAAATAGGACTATAAGGTTGTAAAAATAAATCCTTTGTTCAACACTGAACTGACCTCAGCTAAACAGCAGAATTGAATTCTGTTTGCATCACTGAATCAGTATATTCCTGTTATGACTGTAATTTTTTTATTTTTTTAAACACTTTATTGTATAAAGTGCTATATAAATAAACGTGACTTGACTTTGGCTTTAATGTCTTATGACCAACAGATATGACTCCAGTTAGTGCCTTTCTGTTTATAGTCATATTTATATCATAACATTGTAAAATATAGTGTAGATGATACTTACGAGAAGTTCTAAATGTCATAATGTGTCTCTTGCTATCAGTTTGTTTTATTTTGAACATTAAAAGTAATAAAAAGCAATAAAATGATGAAAGATCTTGTATAGTTTTAATTGTAATATTGTAACTTATTTGTGAAATTGTTTATGTCAAAGAAATGTGATCTTGCCATAAAATCACCTATGATACTCATATGGCTCTAAACATAAATAAATGTAAGATTAAAAATGGAATTTTGGTCAAATCCTGTTTTTTCCATTTCAGAAGATTGTCTAGCTGTGTTTATGAATAGTTTTTTTTTGTCCAATTTGTTTATAAGTTTGCTTTGTTATAATATTAACCTTATTTTTTTAATGCAGAAGTAAGCTTCATTCAGATTCAGTTACCGCTACAGGTAGCCTAAATAACAGGAAGAATAACTAAATGCTGTAAATGGTAAAAACAATTTTTTTGATTATGATACTAAATTAAAATAATGTGATAAGGAACAGTTTGCAAAATTAAGCAGCAGTTTTTGTACAGCTAAAATAACTAGAAGCGGTTTAGAGAGGAAGCCTCCTTGACACAATCAAGTTAACAATGGCCACCCCATTAAGCAGAGCTTACTCTTACATTAAATATAAGGCGAATAGCTCAACAACAAAAAAAGCTTTAACTCATTAAGTTTGTTGTTCTGTTTGCCCAGGCTCGTATCAAGACAGCCAAGAGTCGTGTGGTGATGGCATCACTTTACCTGGGTACAGGACCACTAGAGCAAGACCTGGTATGTAACCTGTCTGCACACATTTACTGTCACTGATAAAGAAAAGTGCAGTTTCTCATTGAGAATATTACATAAGAGGAAGTAATGTTTGGCATTTATCGTCCTCTGTTTTAGTAGAGAGAGTAACTAATTTGTTAAGCAAGAAGATCAGTAAGGTAACATTTCCTTGTTCGAATCAACATGCAAAACCAGCCAAGCCATAACATTCCTGCAGCAGAAAAAGAATCAAACATGAAAATATTGATTAACCCTCGTATATGGTTAAAAACTCTAACATGGATGCAATAATTAGAGGCTTCTTTCAGTGACTGTCTAATTTTTTTTGAAGGTTGATTGCATGGAAGAGGCATTAGCGCGCTCACAGGAAGATCATGCACCTGATCTCAAAGTGTCTTTTCTGCTGGATTATACCAGAGGCTCAAGAGGTCTGTTTCTGTCTCTTTCACACACTAGCCCCTTTCACACAGCAATCCCGTTCAATTACCGTAAAATTACCACGACGACTTTCCAGTAAATACACAAATGTGCAGTTCACACAAGCAACGGCGTTCCGGCTTTTTACCGGAAAGGTATCATTCACACATCAGTACCAAAATACCAAAAAACTCTGTGATGGCAATCATTGGAAATGACTTTTAAATGCTGAGCCGTTTTATTCATCTACCTGGATGAGGAGAACCACTTTTTTTTTTACATTTGAGTGACAGGCGCAAGGGGATGATCACACAGAACGCGGTTTGGCTCTTAAAAACATGAGACCTATATTTACTGTAGTATTGCAGTTACTATAGTACGCAATAACTACTGCTGATGAATGAAAAGGAAGGCAGGGTCTCGAGCGCGAGAAGCGTTGCAATGCTCAGACATCTGCATGTTGAGAGCAGCAGAACTTAACGTGAACGGCTCCAACGGAGCTTTACGATTGGTCCAAAACAAACGTATTATGTCAGCGCGTTCTGAGTTCGGACATGCTCATACCGGTAATCTTCATTCAATTTACTGGTAATGTTACAATTTATCATGCTGGTAAACTGCCAGAACCGATTTACAGTTCATTTTGAAAAGGTCCTGTTCACACATGATCTCTTAACGGTAATTTACCAGTAAAGACTGTATGTGTGAAAGGGGCTACTGTCTCACACACACAGGCTTTGTTCGGACAGACAGCAACTGGCATATCCAACCCAAATGCTTGGAGTTGTTGTAGTCTGAACAGCAAAAACAAGTGAGAGCCTGATCCAATACCATCTTAATCACATTATGTGGTATTCAATTCACTCATTTAAAATCACGTTGAATTGTGAAAGATTGAGTGATTTCAGGCACATCATATGTATGATTGTGTAAAATACAGTAATGTATCTGATATGTCTAATATGTTATGAAGTCATTACTATATGTATATTGACAACACTGAGCGTGTGGATATGATTTCATGACGTATAAATGACAGTGAGGACAATCAGTCCCAAAGATCGGATTTCAAAGTCAGATGAGAATTTCTTCTCACTCGCTTGTGAACTTCCCTCTATATTGTTCTTTTATTTCCTTTTAAAAGTCATAGCTTGATCTTTTTTGATCACATTCCCATGAAACTATCAGGAAATAAACCATACAGAAAACCCCCTGCTAATGTTCGTTTCCCTCTGTGAACACTGACTAACATGAGTGCAACATGTCTATTCTAATATAACAGCGTGGGTGTAATTTTGGAAGATTTCCAGCTTTAGTAATTGTAGGTTGCTTGTTCAGACCTCCACCCTGTTTTTTATTTTCTTTTACCTCACGAACTACTTAAAAGGAGCTGCTAGTCATTCCATTGACTGCTTTCAGTGTGCTGTTGAACTGACCCTATGATGTTGTAAGAATTCATAACCTTAAATATCATGGTAACTGAGGCAGCATTTTACCTTCATTGTATGGTTTAGATTCTACTTGATCTCATGAAAATGACTCTTATTATGAGAATAAACAGGGCATTCACTCTCTGAGAGACCTAAGTTTATTCTTCTTTTTTTTTTTTATGTGAGTTGGCAATTTATGTCGTGAGCGACAATGCGTATGATATACTGCTGTGCTTCTATGCAAATGAGCTGTGACGTAATGTAACGACTACCAATAGGAGTGCTCCAAGTGGTCAAGGATTTTTTTTTTTTAAATTTTTTTTACGAATATTGGAAATATTGTGCTGCTTAATTTTTTGGTGGAATTATAATGACAAGATCCTTTGATTAGAAAGTTCAAAAGAATCTTGAACAAAAGAGTCTACTGTCTTTGGCATCACAGTTCGGTAGTGGTGTTAGTGAAGGACTGACTTGTGTTACAGGTTATCTGTTTTTGTTTCTGGTTTGGGTGAGATTGTCACATGTTGTAGTTGTTTCCTTGTTATCAGTTAGTTTCCATGGTTATTCATTTATTGTGACAACTTGCTAAGCATGTCTTGCTTACTTTTAACCTCTATTTGTCCCCAAAGGGCAAAAAAAAATTCCAGCACTACTACAACACTTACCATACAAATGTAAAAAGACATAATACTATATAACTACAGGGTGGGCCATTTATATGGATACACCGTAATAACATGGGAATGGTTGGTGATATTAAAGTCCTGTTTGTGGCACATTAGTATATGTGAGGGGGCAAACTCCTCAAGATGGGTGGTGATATATACATATACTAATGTGCCACAAACAGGACTTTAATATCACCAACCATTCCCATGTTATTACGGTGTATCCATATAAATGGCCCACCCTGTAGATTATAGAATTAATAGAAAAAATTTGAGATGCACCAATTTATCAATCAATTTATTAACTGCGTGAAGGCACCGAGTTGTCTGTTGCATAATCCAACTTTTTTCTCTTGGTAAAATAATTAAATACTTGCTAAAATAAAAATAAAATCGGTACAAAATACAGCAGAGCTCGACAATACAGACTCCCCGGGTCAGCGTGAACAACACTCGGGACAATTGATGGAACTGTGACTGTCCCGATCGGGCCAGTGCTGTATCTTCACGAATATTTATCCTTTCGCACATGTTTTTAAATCTTGCGAATTTAAATATTCAAGAGCAAGAAGAAGTGATAGAGAACTCAATTATACTCGCTGTGTCAGAAGTTTTGTTTGTGCACACATCCAAAGCGCGCGCCAGGAAAAATACTGTTAGACCCACCCTGTTTATTTCATATGCATCTTTGTTCTGCTGTATTTATGTTTATGTATTTATGTTGGCCCGTTGAATGTTAAATGGATCCAATCAATGTTCAGTAGAAATGATTTGATGCAGCAATAAACTAACTAGTATACCTTAATGCATGCATTCTTAAGCGTTGCTAATTTAAAACATGATCAAAACAGTAATCTATTTTAATGACAAAAGTTAAAATAAGAAAGCAAGGTGACACATATCAGTATCTGTAGTTTTCAGCCCTTTAGTGTAGATTACTTTCTCATTAAAATGTCCCTGTTTATTGCTTTTGCATCTACAGGTAAGCACAATTCCCGCACAATGTTACTGCCGCTGCTCCAGCGTTTCCCCGATCAGATGAGAGTGTCCCTGTACCACACACCAGACCTGCGTGGACTGCTGCGTCTTCTGGTGCCCGAACGCTTCAATGAAACCATCGGGGTGCAGCACATCAAGGCATACCTTTTTGACAACAGTCTCATCATCAGTGGGTATGTATACATTCATATATCTCTGCAAAAGTGGATACTACACATGTACACGTGTCATCTGTCATGTCTGACTAACTAAAATATGCTTGCAATGTAAATACCGACATTTCTCTCTGACAAAATATTCCCACAGCTTTTGCTCTTCACGGTTCCGGGTTTGTTTGTAGACTGTATGGAGCTCAGTGGAGGAGGGTATGTTTGTTGCCCACTCTGAGTATGATATCATCTCATACAGGGCCAATCTGAGCGACTCCTACTTCACCAATCGTCAGGATCGTTATGTGCTTCTGGAGGACTGCGAGGAGGTGGTGGATTTTTTTGCTGAACTCGTGGGAGCCGTGGGCGACGTTTCACTCCAGCTCCAGCCTGACAACAGTGTGCACATGATGGAGGGAATGGTGCATCCTTACAAAGGCAAGTGCTTTTCAAAGGGAGGGACCTGTTTAAAACACACGCTACTTCCTTAAATGTAAAATGTCATGGTTTAGGACAGTGAGAGGGGAGTTCACTGAGAGTTCCTTAGCATTCACTTTAACGCTCCTGAGGAATTATGCAAATGAGGTAAAGCCCAAACGTTCACAAAATGCTGAATGCAACTTTCTTAGCTTGAAGGCCAATTCTGAGCGATAGATTGTGGCAGCTATCTGGCCTACTTTAGTGAAACTGTATAACATTGCTCTAAAAGTGCACTTGATTACACCACTCATAAAGAGATATGCCTGGTTATGATTAATTACTGCTGACAATATCCAAAAATATGCTAATTTAATGCCTTAGACCAGTTAACTGGAGAAATATTCAAATGATATGTATTATAAAATATGTATCATATGAATATTTTTTTTACATTTATCACAAAATAAAAGTATAATTTATATAGTATGCAGTATATTTATTGCCATGGCCCTGTTAACAGGAGATATAACAGGAAGATTCATATTTGTAAATACAAAAAAAAAAAATCTTATTCTACTACTTCAAATTAGGTAGACAGGAAAATGAATTTTATGTAAGAGTGTGATTTTGGCAGTATGAACATTCTTTAATTTATCACAAAAAAAAAACTGGTTAAGAAATTTTGTTTCCTGTCTACCTAATTTTCTTTTAAATTCCTGCTTGTTTGCATATATATACATGCGCTGAAAATAACGTCAATGGCTTAATTTAAGCACGCAAGGCGTAGTGCTACACCGTGTATCCCTTGGTTAAAATGGACTGTGTGGTATGAATATCTATTGTTTATTACAAACATCCTTGTTCAGGTGCTGCCAGTCTCTCTAAATGCAAGTGATCAAGCAACTTCAGCAACATTTTTCTGGCTATGAAAGTATTCCTGATAAGAGAAATGAGTGACACTCGTGGCTTCTGACATGCATCATGAATCAGAGGTTATGATGGGAAATCACTCATTTCCTTGTAACACCGGCATTGTGGTAACACGTTGAGTAACAGGAAGCTCAAAGCCTGCTTTGCTAGCCTCAGGTCTCTGTGATGCTCTTCAGCCATGACTCGGTGTGTCTTACGGTCCCCAGGCTCAGTGAGGAGCACGAAACGAGTGAATGAGTGATTATGCCCATTCAGCTTCAGTCCATATCCGTAACCCAGCGCCGTTCGATGACATAATTGTGGTGGAGCGGGCCCACAGTTTGTCACAGATCCCAGAAATAGTGCAATGATGTCACCTTGCTGGTGGTAAATGATCTGTGCTGGGAGGGTAGGAAAGGAGAGATGCAGGAGGATGATAGGTTCGGGAAGGAGCTATTTGGACCTCGCTACAGTCTGTCAAGACAATGAGGTCAACGGGAAACGATGGACTGATAGCCGTGAGCGAGAATAGTGAAGTATGACGGTAAAATGAGGACAATATCAGAGTGAGAATAAGGGTGCTCCGATTGATCGGGCGCCGATCGTTATCGGCCGATAATAGCTTTATATGGTTTGATTTTGTTCTCTACAAAGGCCGATCAGATGACACAAAACTCGCATTCATTTGCAATGTCTTTGCTGAGAGGGGACACATTGCAACGACTGCAACCCTACAGCAGTGACGGAAAGAAACTAGCACTGTGTTTTTTTAGTGCATTCCTTTCCTTCACAGCAGTGCACTTTCGTTCCTCCCTAAAAGCCTAAACCTAACGTCCAAATCAGCTAGATCAGTGATTGAAGTGAACTCTGAGCTTCGGGTTCACGCCTAAACTGTTAACAACACAGAAATATGTTAAAATATATATGTTGATATTCGCTTAAACACTGTTGGTTATGTCTTAAGACAGTTAACATGAACAGTTGGGAAATGTGTCACATGTGTATCAGTATATTGGATCCATGCATTCAATAACCCTTAAAGGGACAGCAGCCTAATATTCCTACTGCCGTCTGTCATTAATGTTTATTAAACAAGAAAAGACTCACTCACTTCACTTTAGTAGATTCAGTAGGTTTACTAAATATAAATCTTTCATTTATTCAGTGAAAACAATGCAGTGTTGAAAGTAACAAGTGATTACTTTCAGTTGATAAAGTTCTGTTCTGTTATATTTGTTAAGCTCAATTGACATTGAGTTGTCAATTCATGATACTTTTTATTATTTTTTTTTATTTTTTTTATAGACCTACTTAAAATACGTTGTTGTTAAGAATAGGTGGCCTATAATTGATATCGGTGATCTTATTGGCCAATACTGCTTCCAGTGATCGGTAATCATTGATCAGCCCTAAAAATCCTTATCGGAGCAGATCTAATCTTCTTCTTAGTAAAGAAGACTATAAAGCACATGCGCTCCCGTCAGGGTGACACTCTTTTATGCAGCTTGTGGTTGACGTGGCACTGCAGCTCAAGCCTGACAACAGTGTGCACGCGATTGAGGAAATGGTGCTTACCTACAAAGGAAAGTGCTTTTTAAGGGCTGTTTAACCTGTTTAAAACAGAAGTTACTTACATATATATATACATTGTCATATTTTAAGAGGGGATTTCACTGAGAATTCCTTATAACGGTTATGTGCATACTTTGTTTAAGCTTTTGAAATGAGCCTAAACACATTCACAAAATGCCAAACGCAACTTTCTTAGCTTGCAGGCGGAGTGATAGATTGTGGAGGATGCATCTAAATACTATAATCTGGCCTAATTCAGTGACCTAAGTTCTGTATGCCGCTCATCGGCAAACGCCTCATCTTCCAGTAAGAGTAAAGGCCCATGATATACGTAATATTTTCATGTTTAATAATAATGTGAAGCTGCTTGCTTTAAAGCAATATACAATAAGTGATGTATAAATAAACGTGACGTGACTTGCCGGAGTGCAGAATTTCAGAGCTTGCGCAAACAAACCCACATAAATATGATCAGATGCTTTCTTAACTGCCGTTTTCTCACCCCTGTCATTTTTTGGTTTATTTTGTTATTGATAGAAAGACATATTTTTTTTACATATTCATCTAAACGCCACTCTCAGCCGCTTTGGCAGCATCAGGATGTTCACTACCACTTTACAGCTGAAAAGGTACTTTTAAACCTTAAGCGAAGAATGAAAAAGAACTTCTCTGTCGGTATAAGGGGGCCTTTACTGGAGCGCCGGTCCACTGAGAAGCTTATCCGCTGAGTCGGCAGTCGAGTCCTGCCCCTGTATCTCCAGTAACTGGATCCCACAGTCTGTCGGTAAGAGCCGCTGAACTTCGTGGCCCTGTTAACTGGATGTGTTTGGACCTCTGAGGCCTGGAGGCTTGGGGTGGCTGGCTTTGAGTCTGTGGGGAAATCCCCTGTATCCTGCTTCAAAGAGCCATTTATTTGTTCTCCACCAGCCACACATATTTCCTATTCTCTGCATTTAACAAACAGAATATTCCGAGCGGCCTTGCTGCACATTCTCCCTGTTAACCAAATAAGCACAGACACCGTCTTCTGCCATACATTACCAACATTCAGCGTTCTGCACTGAAGCTAATTCATTATTTACAGATTATCTCTCTTGCTATGACTCACCGTGGCACATTATGTCTAGCAGAGGCGCCAGGGTTTGACAGAGCGCCTTTCCAGACGGTCAGCAGTTATTGACCCGCGTCTCTGAGGTTTTGATCATGCATTTGCAGGATCTCGCATGAACAAATACCTGAAATAATGGATTGGATTGGATTGGAGAATTACCTGTTTCGCATGCATACCTGTTAAAATGAGTGTGACTGTAAACATCCAGTTAAGATCAGTTTCCTCGAATTATTCTGCTTATTTTTGCTTTCAGGTATTTTGACTTGATTGACATTTAAGGCTCCTTTCCAAAACCTTCTGAAAAGTTATTGTGCCATACTTACTGACACAGAACCTCATAAGAGACTTATTTTGAACGCTCTTCTCACGAAAAGCATCGGAGAGACTCATAATTGCTTTTACAGTGGCTTGTTGCTATGCTTGCACAGTGATATTTACACCACCTTTCAAAACTTTTGGGTCTGTTGTTTGACTTTTTTTGAAAGTAATCCTTTTATTCGTAATGATGTATTAAAGTGACAGTATAGACATTTATAATGTTAAAAAATTAATTATTTAGATTTTTATATTTTAATCAAAGAATAAAAAAAACAGTTTTCACAAAAATATTAAGCAGCACAACTGTATTCAATGTTGATGATAATAGGTTACATTGAAAACTGTAATTATGCTGAAAATTCTGCTTTCCCATCACATAAGTACATTTTAAAACATATTAAAATAGAAACCAGTTATTTTAAACTGTAATAATATTTTATAATATCAATGTTTTTACTGTATTGTTGGTCAAATAAATGCAGCCAGAGACTTTCTTCAAAAACATTTGTAAAATCTTACTGACACTCAACTTTTGAAAAGTAGTGAAATAAGCAAGAAATACACAGTACACACAATTTTCAGATAAAAATATTCAAATATATCTTTGTCAATCTATTTTTCTCAGTGTTTGTCAGTAGGGAAGGAAATATGGTTGTAATCAACTTTTTATCATGCCGTTTTCTGTCGTTTTGTTTGGATTTTTTTTCATTGATCTCACCCCAGTGCATTATGGGATCGAAGTGATGTGACATTATAATTTTTCCACAAACAATGTTTTAGAACAGCTTCCCTGTGCTTGAAATGCTGCTTATATAGGCATCTGACTAGGTTTTGGAACGCAGCCTAAATGTATCCAATATTTATAAGCATTTCAACCGATTTGAGTGTTCTCAGAAGAAGTCTGTCTTGTGGTTTTACAGGTAACAGAGCAGATTTTTCTGCATCAGCACAGAAACGGATCATGGAGGTGGTGAATACGGCCCGTGTCCGACAGAGCATGCTGGAGACTGAATGCCCAGAGGTTCCTGATTCAGACGGGATGGTGCCAAATGACACCTGGATCTTTCCACTCATGCAAATGAAGCCTCTGGGCATTTACTTGGATGAACAAATAACCAAACAACTGCTCATAGAGGCTGGTGGAGACTCTGTCATCTACCTGACATCGGGTTACTTCAACCTGACGCGCACCTACATGCAGCTGGTGCTGGGTGCAGCAGCAGACTACCGAATCCTCATGGCCTCCCCCGAGGTTAATGGCTTCTTTGGAGCCAAAGGAGTAGCAGGAGCAATTCCGGAGGCCTACGTTCATCTCGCCCGACAGTTCTACAATAAGGTGTGCATTTCTTTAGTTTGCCATATATAGTATGACGTGTATTTACCTGTGTCGGTAGAGATAAACGCTTCAGTGTAGACAGCTCTGTCTTTTATATAAGGTGCAATTTAGTTTTGTCGAGTCATGCCGCCCACGTCCAGTGTGGACAGGATGTAATCATGTTCCTATAGGTTGTTTACGTTGCCAAGCAGCAGCGTCACAAATTGGTGCATTAGTATAGAATTCAACTGAATTTTGAACTAGCTGTCACTTATAATATATTGGCTATTTTATAATATTTATTACAATTTGAATAAGCGGTTTTTGCACTCATGCCAGACTCTCCGAAATACTAATTAAGTATTTAATTCTGGATTATTAAATTAAAATAACAAAAGTATTTTGTGACGCTCTAAAGTTTAAAGGACCACCATGTAATTGTTGGAGCTCTAGTGGGTAATAAACAAAACTGCATGCTTTTTGTGGAAGAACGTTGTAGCCGGAGCTTCTTCTCTCTGTATGTACAGTGCTATGCATAAGTGAATACACCCATGCTAAAGTTGACTAAAAAGAGGAATAAAAAATCATATTTTGGAAATTGAACTTAATGCCTTTATTTTTAAAAAATTAGGAAAAATCCAACCTTTAAGGAGACCAATTTTCTTTGTGAATGAATGATGTATCGTAAATAAATAAATGTTCTTCCTTAAAATACATGGTGCATAAGTGAGTACACCCCTATGTTAAATTCCCATAGAGGCAGGCAGATTTTTATTTTTAAGTATTTTTATTTATTTATTTTTTAGGATACTATGCATCCTGATAAAGTTCCCTTGGCCTTTGGAATTAAAATAGCCCCACATCATCACATAGCCTTCACCATACCTAGAGATTGGCATGGGGTACTTTCCATAAGATCATCTCTCAATGCAAATCAAACTAGCTTTTAGGCTAACTGAAATAAAACCATGCCAATCTCTAGGTATGGTGAAGGCTATGTGATGATGTGGGGCTATTTTAATTCCAAAGGCCAAGGGAACTTTATCAAGATGCATAGTATCCTAAAAAAATTTTTTTTAAATACTTAAAAATAAAAATCTGCCTGCCTCTATGGGAATTTAACATAGGGGTGTACTCACTTATGCACCATGTATTTTAAGGAAGAACATTTATTTATTTACGATACATTATTCATTCACAAAGAAAATTGGTGTCCTTAAAGGTTGGATTTTTCCAATTTTTTTTAATTAAGGCATTAAGTTCAATTTCCAAAATATGAATTTTTTATTCCTCTTTTTAGTCAACTTTAGCATGGGTGTATTCACTTATGCATAGCACTGTATATGACGAGTCATGCAGATACTGGGCTGCTCAATAGTCAGAATATAAACACTTATTATAGGCTTGCTATAGTGATTTCAGGACAAAACAAAAACATAGTTTGGAAGATGGAATCATGATGAACTCTTATACACTTTGTACAAAAAAGTTACGATGTACCTTTTAAAGTTTTTAAAGCTGTATTTATTTGATCAAAAACAGTAAAGGCCCTTGCACACTGAGTCCGAAATTATCGCATGCGTTTTTTCGCTTTCGTGATTCGGTGGCTCTGAATTGTCAAAACACCATTCAAAATGCTTGCTACGGATGCGGAAAACGCAGAAAATCGAACCTGACGAAACCTTTTTTGCCGGATGAAAGTTTCGGAGGCAGTGTACAAGCGTGATTGACATAACGTGAGGTCGTATTAATTTTTTAACGTGTGAAAATTTCGGACGCGAATTTCGGACTCAGTGTGCAAGGGCCTTAATATTGTAATATTGTAAGAACTGTTTTCTGTTTTAATGTAATTTAAAAAGTAATTTATTCCTTTGATGGCAAAGCTGAATTTTCAGCATCATTACTCCGGCCTTCAGTGTCACATGATCCTTCAGAAATCATTCTAATATTATGCTGATTTGGTGCTCAAGATTTTTTATTTATTATTATTAGCAATGTTGAAAACAGTTGTGCTGCTTAATTTTCATGATTCTTTGCATTTATTTTCTCAGCATTTATTTAAAATTAAAATGTTTTGTAAAATTCTAAATGTCTTTACTGTCACTTTTGATCAACTTGATGCATACAAGCTGATATAAAGTTATTCATATGGTTATGAACAAAGATTTTTTTTCTTTGTTGCCCATCCCTAATTTTGCAGTTTATTATTGTAGCTTGTTCTATAGATGTGCTGCAGCTTCAAATTGCATAACTTTGCAATTAATTTTATAACCTTTTTTCTTTAATTTTCATTGTTGGTTTTAAAAGTGAAACATTCAGCATCCTGTCCATTTCAGGTGTGTCAGCTGGGTCAGCAGAGCCGTGTCCACTTGCATGAATACCATCGCCCCGATTGGACATTTCATGCCAAAGGTACGTGTTTATTTTCTGAACTGTATTTGTTTTTTTTTTCTCAGAACTGAACTGGATCAGCCCAGTTCCCAAAACTTGGGTGTAACAGGAAAGCTCATAATTTAATGTGCAGAGCAGGTTTCCCAGCACCTCTGATTGAATAGCCTCAGAGTTCTTCCTGGACAGCTTCAGGACACAGAGGCTGCCAGACACATGTGATGTTTTCTCTCTAAGGCAGATGTATGCTTTGGCCACGTTTTTTTTTTTTTTTTTTTTTTGGGGGCTGTTGAATGTCAATCTTTTTCAGCTTTACTGTTTCAGCATGTTTTTAAGACAAATCAAATCTAGCCAAAAGCAACTGAATCACCACAATGTTATTTTTCAACCTGTTGTTGTGTTTGTAACCTGGAGTGGTTATTGGTTTGATTTAAAAATGCATGATTTCATTCTAAATTTGATGTGATTATTCATATGGCATTAACTGAGTCTCCTCATACACTTTAATAAAGGCCCCTGACCTGAAGGGACAGAATAAAATGGTGCTGCCTGGGGAAAAATAGATGCGTGATAAACCTGAGTAGCGTCAGTGGAATTCAATTTCATGCTCCTGTTGAGAAGTCTGGCTTATTAGATAAAGCCTTGTCATGCCGTCATTTCTTGTAAACAGTGGAGCTGAAGTGGGAACAGAAGGGTGCAGAGGTCCCTCCAGCTGAGCTACAAAGAGAATCAATGAACATTAGCTGCCATTCTTACGCTGGCCGCGCACCTCAGGGAAGAGACAGTGACTCTGTTAAGCCATTCACCAACAGTTTCATAACGGCGTGTCATGCCGTAACTGCACAATTCTGCCTCCAAAAAGCCTGTTTTTCCATTGGCACTTCGGCAGTCATTTAAAAGTGGTTGCAACCAGCAAGTAGGATGTTTACTTCTAGTGGGGTCATGTGGCAAAAAACCCCATTGAGATTAATTTAAGTTCAACGTTCAAAGAACTTTAGTTTAAGAACTTCGTGTGTGAAAAGAACGGTTATCAATGCATATAACACAATCAGGCATGAAAGTTATCAACACCATACATTTCATAACATTTATCAAGTAAGTAAATGTATTTTTCAAAAGTTATGTTAGAATCAAATTTAGTGTTCTTAAAGTGCTAGTGCATTTGCAAAAATATTTTATGCTCACCAAGGCTGCATTTGATTAAATTTGGTAATTTTCAACTGTGAAATATCATTAAAATTTTAAATAATAGATTTTATTTTAATAGATTTTAAAATGTAGTTTATTCCTGTAAAGGCAAAGTTGACTTTTTAGCATCATTACTCCAGTCTTCAGTGTCACATGATCCCTCAGAGATTATTATATGATAATTGATAATTATCATTGTTGCAAACCGTTGTGCTGCCTAATTCTTTTGATAAATAGAAAGTTAAACAAAGTGTTGATCATTTTTGATCCATTTAATGCATCATTGCTGAATAAAAGTAGTTTTGTTTTTTTTCTCCAAAAACCCCAAACAAGTGGTTATAATTGAAATACCCAATGCCATGATGGGACGAAGAAAAAAAGCATTTTGCATTGTGTTTTCTTGTATTAGTTTGAAATTAAATTGAATTAGGGTTAGGATATAGCCTAGGACAGTTTTCACTGTTATGCTGATGATACTCGGCTCTATATTTCTTCACGCCCTGACGAAACATACCAATTCACAAAATTAACGGAATGCATAGCTGATATTAAAAATTGGATGACTAGTAATTTCCAACTACTTAATTCTGAAAAAAAACAGAGATTCTAATTATTGGACAAAAAACTTCCTCACGTAATAACCTTGAATACTGCCTAACACTTGATGTCTGCTCTGTCAAGTCTTCGTCGTCGGTTAGGAACCTGGGTGTGCTCTTTGATACCAATATTTCATTTGAAAGTCACGTGTCTAGTATTTGTAAAACCGCATTTTTCCATCTTAAAAATATATCTAAATCACGTAATATGCTCTCATTGATAAATGCGGAACAATTAGTTAATGCGTTCATGACATCAAGGCTATATTATTGTAATGCTATTATGGGTGGTTGCCCTGCATGCTTAATAAACAAACTACAGCTGGTCCAAAACGCAGCAGCTCGAGTTCTTACCAGAACTAGGAAGTATGACCATATTAGCCCTGTTCTGTCAACACTGCACTGGCTCCCTATTAAACATCGTATACATTTTAAAATATTGCTGATTACTTACAAAGCACTAAATGGTTTAGCTCCGCAGTACTTGAGCGAGCTCTTAACGCGTTATAGTCCTTCACGTCTATTGCGCTCTCAAATTTCCGGCCAGTTGATAATACCTAGAATATAAAAACCAACTGCTGGCAGTAGATCCTTTTCCTATTTAGCACCAAAACTTTGGAACAGTCTTCCTAACATTGTCCGGGAAGCAGACACACTCTGTCAGTTTAAATCTAGACTAAAAACACATCTCTTTGGACTAGCATACACACAACACATTATAAACTTCTATAATTCAATATTAGGCTGCATAGATTAGGTCAGCCGGAACCGGGAACACTTCCCATGAATCCTGATGTACTTGTTACATCATAAGAAGGATGATCCCGAGGTTTACCCCAATCAGTCGGATCCAGGCCGTATCCAGATCTGATGAAGGACCTGCGCCTGGATACGACAACTAGTCCTGAAGTGTCAACTAGTCTCTCCCCTGTGAAGGCCTCCTTGCCTTTACCTCTGTAAAGATAAAACGTTGTCAGGATAATTCCGGTTCACGTGGCTACGCGGAAGCAATACAAATTCTGTATTATAAATTTTAAGGCCAGACAAGTAGTTTGTTAAGGGGTTGGTTTATAAAGAAGGACTACATGCCTGCACACATATATATTAAAACGTGCATACCTATAGACTAAACACGTAATACGCATGTGCACGCCATCAGCGTTCTCACAGGTTGGCGTTTTTAAAGTTTGTGCAGAGAGAACTTTAAGGTTTTCTGTCATTGCGACAGAAGTGAATCAATCAAAACTAACTTTAGCTGGACAATAATTTTATTCTAGAGCTGCTGTAAAGCCAAAACAATCTCTGTTACTTGAATTTCCTATTATCACTGTAAAGCTGCTTTGAAACAATCTAAATTGTTAAAAGCGCTATATAAATGAAGGTGACTTGACTTGACATAGTTAGTGTAGCCTCATATAAAGGCTAATTGTTGTTGCATGTGTCCACAAGGAAGCCCTAAGGAATTAATTGTGTAGTATTTCCGGCAGTTGTTACCTGATATTCAACTTCCATCAACAAGAACATTACCTCAGGTCAGGGTAGGTTCATTGGCATTCATTGGCAGGTGTTTGAAGTGGCAAGCAAAGCCTGCTGCCTGTTAATAGAACACACGTTTGTGTACTGTACATAGCTTAATAACTTTGTTTTTTCTTTTTGGAATGGGTTAGTGTTGTGGTGGAGTTGTGCATTGTTGGCTGTGGAAATTAAATATGGCTCATGTGACAGGAAACAAATACTGAAAAAACAATGTAAAAAACAAAACGCTGTAAGCTGCGTTGAAGCATCTGACAAATGCATAATTTTGAAAGTGAGGGCACTTACAATATTTAGTAGAGTGAGTCATTGTAAACAATTGTTCAGTAAAATGAAGCATTATGTAAAGCACTCATCATCATTACTGGTCTGGTCAATTCAATTTCTGGTCATTTTTTTTCTCTTTTCACAGGTCTGTGGTACTATGTGGGAGGAAGAGACCACCCCTGCCTCACTCTTATTGGCTCCCCAAATTTCGGCTATCGCTCTGTGCACAGGGATCTTGAGGCTCAGATCGCCATAGTAACAGAGAATGAGGAACTCCAGATGCAACTGCAACAGGTTGGGCTTCCTCTACGGCACCGTTTCTTAGGATACTGGGGTCATATAACCCATAAATCATGTGTCGGGATGTTTAACAGCTGTTTGTACTACCTATGATTTCCTTGGCTCATCATTTTTGTAAGGGTTTACTGGAAACATCATAAAAAAATCATATCGATCATATAGATGTCATTGAATGTAGACCAATTTATGTTGCTCTATGAGTCTTTGATAGGCACCATATGATGAAATAATTCAGTATTGGCTGATTTAAATACTGTAATTTTCTGTAACACTACATCTTTTTTTTTTTTTTTTTTTTTTACCAGAGAGCAATGCAGTCATATCTTTCCAATCTCAAACTGCATAATTGCATATAAAGGAACCATTAATCTATATTGGGAACAGAGGCTATAAAAACAACTGCTTAATTGGGAGTGCCGTCAGTTTTTATAGACTGTAAACTAAGTTTCCTGTAATCTTCACTTATCAGATTGTAAGTGATCAGTTAATGTCAGTTATATACTCGTCTTTACGAGAAAAACACTGAGATGACATAGCACTTGAGATGGTGAGATAAAAAAAAATAAAAAAAAATAAATCTTGTTTTCTGTCTTGTCCAGGAGCAGGAGGAGTTATACCAGAGCTCAACACAAGTGTCAAACTCCACATTTAATCAGCCGGACCGCCATGTAAAGTTGTGGGTGAAACTTGTTACTCCCCTCATCAAGAACTTCTTCTGAGCTCAACAGACAGTGAGATAACGATCACCTCAGGCCTATGACAGGTTTGTTGCTATCGTACCTCTTCATCCTTTGCTGTAGAAGATCAGGCATATTAAAGTGTTAGTTTCCGACATGAGTAATTCCTTCTGGAAAATCCATCTTAAGATGGTAGCTGCGGTTTGGTACATGCAAGCCGGTTATTAGCCAGGCCAAGCTGGTTATTATCTGGTCCAAGCAGGTTATTAGTTGAACCAGGCTGGTTATTAGCTGGTCTAGCAGTGACCATGCTCCAAAAACCATTCTGACCACTTTAAAGTCAGAATGAACCCTATTTACCATCTGAATACGTGTTCCTTGTCTCATTGTGAATGATTTATTGGGGGCTGTTGTTCCAAAAAAAACATGTTCGTAGTGTTTAATCAAAATATCATAACTGGACCTTCCGGTGACTTCTCTCTTGTGCCGTATTCAGGACTCTAATAATTTAATCTGATTAAACCCCGTCCCGTTCATAATTTTTGAGTGCAACGCCCAAATCTCAACATATAATCAACATAGTCCCTACACTGTAAAAAATTTCTAACCCTCCCAAATCAAAAATTTTAAGTGACCGATAACATCTAAATTTTTCAATTGGCCCAAGTGAAAATCTGTAAATTTAATTTTATAATTTACAGAATTTCACTTGGGCCAATTGAAAAATTTAGATGTTATCGGTCACTTGAAATTTTTGATTTGGGAGGGTTAGAATTTTTTTACAGTGTAGTCTACACTTTTTATTTTTCAAAAGTCTCTTACTTTCAGAAAAGAAAAGGTCCAACGCCATTTCTGTTTCATCGCAAATGTAATGGAATTGCTTGAACCAAACACTTAATAACATTATATTTTTTAAAGCATCTTTATTAGGAAGTGAAAAATAAAAACAATTGTTTATTGCTCGTGTTATCTTTCTGCATTAATGTTAACAGGTGCAACTTTTGATTTTAAAAATATATTATTAAATGTTAAAATGAACATTTAACTGAGATTAATGTCGTAGAAGTATTTGTTTATTTTTAGGTCATATTAACTAATCTAATGGAGTTAACTAATGTTAACGGTCGTTTACACCGCTCGCTCGCTCTCTCGTCTCACCTTGTGTCCTGTTTTGGTGTGTAAATCTATTTAATTACTTCAAGAACACAGTTGCGATCTGCACTCAAAATTTGAAATCCTTTTTTAGTCACTTTACTTCACATTTTTTCACAGGGGAATAATAAAAAAGATGTTTCGACTCCCAGGCCTTCTTCGGTGTGTTGAATGCTCTGATCCCTCCACCCTCTATTTAAACAATTATATTGATGTCATCAAAATTGGTCTGTTAAAATTTCTCACTCAATTAAATGTTGAACAGCAGTTATCCTCATATAATATGATCTTGTTAAATGTACACACCAATAATTTTCATGAAGCACAATACAATTTTACTCTAAGGCTGAAGCACAATAATCAAAATAATTAACCAATTAAAAATCCTTATACATCAATCCAGGTAACCACATCATATACATAGCAGTGAAAGACCTAATGATTGAAGTCATCAGAAATACATATACTGTATATCACCACCTCTACGTGATCCCAAGACTTCATTATCAAACACTTGGAATGTTTTGGGATAGAGGAATTAATAGGATCATGTTGAGGAGATTTTATAAATAAAGCGAGAAGCATTTTGGATTCATAAATGGAAATCACTGGCTCCTAACAGCATGAATGAAGAATTAGAGTTGTTGATTATATGAGAGATCTAGATCACTACATGATTTTTACAAGTGTCATATAATAAATTAAATATTCAAAGTGTAAAGGTCAGTGTTGGTTAATGACGATGTATTTCTGATGACTTCAATCATTAGGTCTGATGTGGTTACCTGGATTGATGTATATGGCTTTTTAATTTGTCTAATTGGTTAATTATTTTGATTATTGTGCTTAGTGTAAAATTGTATTGTGCTTCATGAGAAGGATTGGTGTGTGCGTTCAACAAGATCCTATTATATGAGGATAATTGCTTTTGAACATTTGATTGAGTGAGTGATTTTTAACATTGACCAATTTTGATGACATCAGTATAATTGTTTAAATAATGGGTGGAGGGATCAGAGCATTCAACACACTGAAAAAAGCCTGCGAGTCGAAACATGTTTTATTATTCCCCTGTGAAATAAAGCGACTAAAAGGATTTCTAAATTCGAGTGTGGATCACAACTGTATTCGTTAACTAATGTTAACACACAAAACCTAATTGTAATGTTTGACTACCATACCAGCTACCATCTCAAGCCAGGTTTTCCAGCAGGGATGGGTTGGTGGTATCGGGTATTGTGTGCATTTTGAAGCATAAATTAGCCATTCGCATGAAATGCTATGACGGTAGTTGCCTTAAGCAAACAAAAACAGAATTCAGCATTTTCTTCCGCTTCCAAACAAATGACTTGGCTCTCTTGCGCTCAGTATAGTCAGACTTTCCCCGAAAATGGATATACAAAACCTCGGCCTGCCAGACAGTGGGTTCTTAAGAATGCACATTGTCACTCCAGTGGTTCCTTCAACCCAAATCCTCGTCACACAGCCCAGCGTGGAGCTAGCATGGCCAGACCACAGCATGAATCTGGCCATTGCAGTGCTGTCGGGCACAGACTGCTCAGCAGACTTCAGCTGCACTGGCATTGACCTCCGTGAGCCCTCCGCCGTCAACATCTGGAGGCCGTTACGGCTGTTTTTCCTGCGTGCCGTACCATTCCTGCTCTTTCCTCCGTTTGATTGCAAACATGCTCTATCTCACTCGCTAAATGTCACGATTTAAGATTGTTATTTCCCTTTGGGCCTCTGGTATTAACAAAATGAGTCCGTCTCATTGAAAGTAAATATGAAAAATTAAACAAAGTTGAAAGACCTCTAGCATGCAGAAAGCACAGCAGAATTGTGTTCCTTTCTGTGTGTTTAATTAAACATTTTATGCTAATTTGATCCTTTTTTTTGATAATATAGCAATATAGTTATTGTTATAGTTATCTTTTTTGGTTATTGTTCTTGGTGTGAATGGGCCTTAAAGGGGATTTTCAATGGATGTATGAAGTCAGGTTCACACAGGTGTTCATGAACCAAAAAGTGTCCACATACCTTTTTTCCTCCTTTTCAATGCTATATCAATTGTTTATGTGCTTTTCTTTGAATGGATATCTGTTGTGTTGTATTTTTATTTATTTATTTTTTAATGCTCTTTTTTTAAGGTCTGCTAAATGCATAAATGTCAATGTAATTCCAACCTAGGGTCCTTTGCACCTTGACCTCAAGCCAAACACCCCCCCACCCCATCAGAAGCCTTTTTCCCCTTGGTCGAACACTGTTAAAGTTAGAGCTTATTTAGAGATATCAGCCGGATGGCTTAGTGCAGGCGCTAATGGATCCAAGGTTGTATCTCGTAAATTACCCCACTAATAATGCCCAGAATGGTACCAAAGTTCTACAGTAGTACAAATAGGTTCTGTACTCATAAAACAAGGCATTGGAAAGTTTGTAAGTACATCAGGAGTTTATTTAAATAACACTTGCCTGATAGCTTATGCTACTGCTAACCCGGACGTCGTGGTCACTTCCGTGATTTGGGAAAAGCCCATAAAAGTCCTTTGCAAAACTCACAAGTGTAAAGGTCCATGCCTCGTGATTCGGTGATTCGGTGATTCGGTGGCTCTGAATTGTCAAAACACAATTCAAATGCTTGCTACGGATGCGAAAAATGCCGAAAATCGAACCTGATCCGAACCTGAACCTCAGTACAGAACCTATTTGTACTACTGTAGAAGTTTGGTACCATTACAGGCATTGTTAGTGGGGTAATTTACGAGATACAACCTTGGATCCATTAGCGCCTGCACTAAGCCATTTGGCTGATATCTCTTAATAAGCTCTAACTTTAATAATGTTCAACCAAGGGAAAAAAAGCTTCTGGTGGGGTTGGGTGGGTTGGGTGTTTTGCTCGAGGTCATGGTGCAAAGGACCCTAGGTTGAAATTACTCCGAACCATCCCTTTAATTGTCCAAACGTGGGGGGCCACTCTAGTATTCTTGAACAGAATTCTGAAGATTTTATTCCGAAATCATTTCAGAAAAGTGCGTGTGTCACTTTCCAGGAAGAATTCTTCTGCAATCTGTTTTGAATTTCTCGTGCTCAGTGACTTAGTCACACTTCAGGAGAAATGAACTTTCGAAAATTCCAGTCACTAAAAATGACAATGAACTTCAATCTCAAAATATAAAGTCTTAATGTAATATGGTTTGCAGTCCAATAAGCAGGTTTGTCCTCTGTAGTTCTCACTCTGCCCTCTAGTGATTATTCAAGTACATTACGCTTAAAACAGAGAAATGTTTTTAAATAGTGGTGTTTTTCAAAGTAAACATCACTATTACTACTTATACTGAGTACTAACCTGTGCTACTGACATTAATGATACCTCAAATTGTGCAGCTTATTGAAATTATTTAGAGAATGTACAAATATTTTTTTTACTTGTAGCATTATGTAGGTTTTCATGCACACTACTGTTCGTAATCTTGGGGTCAGTACGATTTTTCTTTTTTTTTAAGAAGAACTCAATACCTCAATACCTTTTCATACATGAAAGAATCCTGAAAAAAAATAATCATGGTTTCCAAAAACACATTAAGTAATGGCTGCCAAAAATGCAGCTGTCATCACAGGAATAAACTGCATTTGTATTTTTATTTTCAGATGGAAGTGGGAATGCATATCTGGGATTTGTACACGAGGCACTTGCAAATATCGACGGTTTTGAAGAGGACTGGCATTGTGGGCCTCAGCCAGCGTCCCAGGCAGCTCCAGTGATGACCACTCAACTAATCAGCTCTGTGCTATTATATTTAATAACATTCATTCTGATCTAACAACCTCATGGTTTGGAGAAAATGCATGTAAAACCAGAACAAAGAATTTACTATATGTATGAAAGTATGATGGATATGTATCTGTTAGCAACATGGCAGATATGAACGTTTGGCCATCAGTGTGATGTGCATCTAACATTTATGTACATATTTTAGTTAATTTAATTTTTTTTCTGTAAACCATTTGTATTATTTTGTCACTTTGATAAGATGCTGTTTAACAAAAAACCTTTCCATTTCTGATTTCTTTCCGTTGTGCTTTTTTTACTACATTGTTTTGGTTGAAAATGGCAGAAGCAGTTCATTAATATTGATTTCATTAATAAGGTCAATAAGTTGAACTCGGGAACGCAAAGTGATGCGGTTTGAGTCGTGCGCATTTCAGCAACCCTTCGTTACCTCGGCTGAAAATATCCAAACCATCAAGGCTGAGTGCCTTAATAAGTTTAAGAATTATTTTAATGAAAAATTGTCTTTTTCCAAACCTGCATGAATTGAATTTCTTGGGACTCAAAAGGACAACATTCACTACTGATGTAATGAGAGAGATTTTAGTATTCCACTTTCCACTATTCATTCAGGTTTTAAATGACATGAGGTGCGAGTATCTGAATGTTCATTTTTAGGTGAACTATCCGTTTAATACTCCAGTGCTAGTTATACATGATTACTGAAATATGACTTTTATTAATAATTAGTACAGAAGAGTTCTTGGGAGAGCTTCAAAACCTGACCAGGCTTTAACGTTTACACAAGCCTTTACACATTAGGCATGGGATGGATTTGAGTACCTTTGTATTAATTTGTAACATTTCATGACTGATTTATTTTACTTGTTTAAAGGGAATATTACAGTATTATTTTAACAGAGTCGGTTTGCGAAGTTGTTTTGATTTTGGTTCCAGTGTGCATGGAGGAAGAGCTTTTTATATATATATATACTTCACTGGATTTAAATGTCATGATTGCTAGTGTTTGGGAGCGACTAACATAGATGGAAACGGTACTGTTTAAAAGCATGTATCTCTTACAGACTGATGCTACCTGAGTAAGATGAGGCCTTAAAACCACTTCATCCAACGCACAAGAACTTACAAAATGGACAAAAACAAAATGGACAAAAACATTCTGTACCATATGAAGGCACAGTGTTTATTGTCATTGTATAAATTGTTTTTAAGAATAAAAGGCTTATACAGTCATGGCTGAGTGAGTTATTTGATGTGAAATACAGATGCGTGACCTTTATTTTTGGTATCATTTTGCCTGGTTGTTCAAATTAAGTCATTTGTTTTTAGTAAATGGCCTTATTTGTTTCCAAGTGTTGCTAGCCTATGTTACGATATAAACCGGGTTGAATTTTGCCTGGTTGTTCAAATTAAGTCATTTGTTTTTAGTAAATGGCCTTATCATTTATTTCCAAGTGTAGCTTTTGTAACGATATAAACCGGGTTGAATTTTGCCTGGTTGTTCAAGTTATTTGTTTTTAGTAAATGGCCTTCATTTATTTCCAAGTGTAGCTTTTGAAACGATATAAACCGGGTTGAAAATCAGCAATGTCGATAGTATATGTAAATGAACAACGTTTACCCATTCTCCGTGTTCCCTGGACCGAGAAATTCACGTTTAACAGCTTCAGCGGCCTTCAGGGCTTTCGTGGAAACACCCGTTCCTTTCAGTTTTTCCCTTCCGTTTGGCACAAAACTGTGTTCGTGTAGTCATCCAGTTTGAAATGTTGCCTACAAACACGGTTTTCAGATTTTCTGTAGCGGTGTTCTCTCCATATTTACAGTTCCTTGTAGCCTTTAGCCACCTTGTATTTCCTACTACAACGTGCTGGATCCTTCACTGGGAACCAAAACTAACTTGTTCCCGCTAAAAGTTTACTCTGAATTCTTGACACTGGGAACCAGTCGACACCATTATGACAAAGTTTGCTGAGAATTTCCTACTAAAGCAAAGTGGTATTTGACTCTGGGTGCATAATGGGTGTTGGAAGTTTTCCTACCATTAGGCAAAAGGGACGACACCAGCCTTTTTTCTCCGGTTTCTTTAATCAGGCAACATAGATTTCAAGAAAGAAAATAAAAAAAGCCTTTCTACTGCATAGGCAGCCAAGTTTTATTGAAAGCCCATTTTGCCAGTGGTGAAACCACACAAATTAAAGACTGGGAAATAAAAATAATTGATAAAATAAAATGTAAAAAAAGTTATTTGTAAAGCTCAAACTTTTTTTATTGTAAGCACAAGGTTACATTGCAATGGTGAAATAAACTTTTCGTCACCCTGTTTACTTTAGCACAAAGTATATTTTGACAAAAAATAAAACAACCTATATGTTTAAATATTTACAGCATTGATAAATTAGCATTTAAGAGTTTTCTCTCAATTATCAGTGCATATAAAGCAACAAAAAAAGTTTTTTTGTTTGTTTTTTTTGTGGGGGGCCTTCATGAGTTAATTTAACCAATGCATTTAATGTGGTAAAATACAAAACATAGTAAAAAATAAACTCTCAAGTCAGTAGTTTAATTTTTGACATTGTTCCATAAACATGAACCAAACTTACTGAAATGTTTTGGGATTTCACAGTCGTTCAAGGCCACCTATGAGATCAGTGAACAATGTAAATGTCCTGATATTTTAAATAAAACTGTTTAAGCTAAATAAACAGAATCAAAATAAAAAATATATTTTCATTTCATGTTCATGAATCAGAAGCACTCAACTTCAGGTTTTAGGACAGTATTACATAGACTGAAAGACAAACTTTGGCAAAATGTGAAAAAATGTCTAGCCAACAAACAAAAAGTATAAATATGACAGCAGATCAGAAATGATTAGAAAAACAGTGAGATAGTCAAACAAAACAAGGCCAAAACCCTCCCAGATATTTACAGTACATAGCAGTGTAAAAATAGGTGCACAATTAGCATTTTATATGTATCAAAGCACAGAAAGGAACGGTCATGTCTTCAGCAAGCTTAGAAAAGGTCAACGAGACGCCACATTCAGTCAGACCTGCTGATTTGAGATGATAATGTACGTGAGTGCACGGTAATGTTCGTTCATGAGATTTAAACGTATAAATGTCAGACAACCTCCAAGAAAGCCAACTGCACTGACAACCTTCAAAACTCAAGGTCATTCCTGAGATAAAAATTGCTCCTATCCAGCATTATGGCTTCCGTTTTATCATTCGCCCCTTTTCCAGGTCCATGTCTTAACATCCTCTTTGTGGCCTTGAAGCGGAGATCCATCAATGCAGCCTTGAGCGGTTCTACTGTCTCTTCAAAGATGAAGCTTTCTTCTTCCTGGCAGCGAGCATCTCATAGAAAGGGTCTCTGCTTATGGCAGCCCTGGAGAGAATGAGAAAGGAACATTTTGGTTAAAAAAAAAATAAATAGCCTGCTCACTACTGAGCTATCTAGGAAATTCACACCATTACAAACTATTTTTGCTATTATATCACATGCACAAAATTATGAGAATTAAGAGCTATTTTAGTATTATTTTTACAGTATTTATTAATATTTTGAATTAGCTTTTTTATTTTCAGTAAAAATTTTCAGTTTTCAAGTTTTGTGCTTTTGTGATTTTTGTTCGTTGTTTGAAATACTTCTTTTTAGCTTTTCATTTTTATTTCATTTTTTAGTGTTTCTATTTAGTTGTATTTTTATATTTTATGTTTAGCTGTATTTTTAGTTCAGTTTTAGTAATGTTAGTACTTCAACAAACTTTATTTCAATTAGTTAAAAAAAAATTCAGGTTTTTCCATCTAATCTTATTTTATTTCAGCTAACTTCAAATAACGAAAACGATTTTAAGTTTAGGTTTAGACAATGTATCTTTTGTATTTGATGTTCATTATTGATGCATTAAAAAAATCTAATCAATAGATTCAGCTGAAGTATCTGACATAAATGGACAGCAATGTGTTTAATAGTGAAAAAGAAAACAATATGCACTCATAAAGATAAAACATGCCACTAAAGATTCAGGAATGTTAACGTTTCTGAAACTTTATTTCAAGCCTTTGAATTTAAGTTGCAACTGGGTTTAGGACCAATCTGTGTCAAAATGATAACCCTGTGCATATTAAAAATTCTATCAGAGCAAGATGAGAGGAGGACTTACTTGATGCTTTTGATCCACTCTTCTTTCTCCTCTGTTGTTGGCGCTGAGATGCGGTAGAATGTGTGGTTTCCTTCCACAACCCGTCCATCTGCTTCAGTCTTGCATGCTTTGATGACCTGATCCTTGTTGTCTGGGATGAAGAGTTCAAAGCAGTTCTGTGTGTAGAGAGCTACTTTAGAAAAGGCTTTTATATTTTACTGGAGCAAACCGAGGTTACGAGAACAGTGGCGCCAGTGTATGAGAGTGATTTTAGCAACCCGTAACCTTTGTGCTAATCACAACCGCCCACATTTTCAAAATCATCTCGATAGAGCTCCGGGGGTCAACAATGGGATGCAACGAGGAAAAGGAACAACCGTGCCAACATTAAACAAATAAATAAAATGTAATATTTATAAAAAAAATAAAAATAATAATAATAATAATCATAATAATAATAATAAATATATATTATTATCATATATATATTATATATATATATATTATTATTATTATTATTATTATTATTAATTATATATATATATATATATATATATATATATATATATATACACATATATATACATATATAATATATATATAAAAAAAATTATAAATATTTTATTTTATTTATTTGTTTAATGTTGGCACGGTATATACAATATTAACAACAACACAATTTAAAAGGAGAGAACAAACTGAATAAAATAATAAATTAATTGATAAATAAATAACAGAAATACCAATAAAACTTAAAAGGGTTATTATATTAATCAAAATATAAAAAATAAAAAGCACAGAATGCTAATTAACCCACTGTTTCAAAAAATATATACAAATAATAAATAAATACAGTTAATAGTAAAACTTAAAAAGCAAGAATAAAAATCAAACAAAGTAAAAAAAATAAATAAATTAATACTAATCAACTTCTCAACCACCATGACTAATACAAAGTAACTGAAACGTGATGAAATATAGATGGGAAAGCACGAGAAAGCTTACTGGCTTCTTGGAGTCATCCACTTCCCTAATACTGAGATTTTCCAGAGGAATGATCCCTCTTGGCTCTTTATCCTGAAAACAGAGGCAGAAGAGGAAACACATGTGACCACAGTAGAGCACGACGGATGAGTTATATTACCACTGGATCATTCAATCACTGAACTTCACCGAAGCAGGTTTACGTACAGTGGTGTATTCAAAATAATACAGACAGTTGTCGGTCAAGATGAACCATCTCCTTTTCCACGTCTTCACCCGTCCACCTGTGGATCAGACAGTATGTTAAGAACGCCGTCGCTGAGAGGTCTGTATATGAGTAAAGAATAATTGTGGTGAGCAGCAGAGACACATGGCAAGGTGAGGACTGAGGCACAGCAGACAGACACATGTGGGAACTCACATGAGCAGATGGACAGCTAAAAGGGCTCATCAAAAATACACAGTTAGCCCAAAACCACTGAATCAGGCACAAGCTTAAGGTGTTAGTGACCAAATTAGTAAGAGAATGCGTTATCAAATGAGCCTTATATAAAATAAATCCCAGAATGTAGGAATGGATGCAAGTCTCTCTTTTCTAAGGCACAGGATCAGACTATGAGATCTAACTTTACGAACAATAGCAGTCATTAATATATATCACAAATGCTGTAAATAACTAAATGAAAATATTTACAAAAAATTTAAATTTAAATTTAAATGCATTAAATTCTAAAACTGGTAATAAACAGAATAATAATAATAAAAATTATAATTATTCTTATTTTTTTATCATCAATAATAATACAAAATTTAAAGTATGGATAAAAAAAAAAAAAATAATAATAATAACAACAATCAAACTTAAAAAATAATCCTATTATTATTATTGAACTTAAAAGTGATAAAAATAAAAAACGAAAATATAAAAAAGTACAGCATGTTAATCAAACAACTAAATAATAATAATAAAACTTAAAAAAATACTACTATTATTATTATTATTATTATTATTTAGTGATAACTAAGTGATTTTCTCTGTGATAAAGTGATAAAACAAAAAATAAAAATATAAAATTACCGCATATTAATCAAACGTTAATCAAAGTATGTTAACTAAATAATAATAATAATAATAATACTTAAAATAAAAACTAAAAGTCTGACAAATGAACTACTCAACCATCATGACTTTTTCTATTGTTATTCTTCCATCATTTTACATGTAATTATAAACTGCACATATATCAGCTGTAAATCATCTCCTACAGTTCCTGTGCTTTCCCTGTTGTAGGCAAACACAGTCACACATCTATTTCTTGTATGTGTATGCAGCATGTAAAGACTGCAGAGCAGGCAGTGCTTCAACTGACCACATGTGCGCAGTAGAGACCAATAAACATTTGAACAGACAAGTTGATCTCCAAGAAGATGGAGAAAGCTGGCTGAGAGTCTCACAAACATCATGAGCACGGCACAACAGCGCAGCGACACCACACCAGTTTAAACTCAAATGAAGCAAATTTCATTTAGATGAAATGAAATATCTGTTAAATAAAATTTAAAAAATGACAAACAAAAGGAGTAAATGAAAGCGCAAAGCACCTGGAAGCATAGCTTAATGAGCTAGCTAAGAAAACCAGTACATACCTCCTGAAGAAACACAACAAACGTGGAAAGAAAGAAAACAATGAAATTAACCATGAAAATCTGAAAAATATCGTAACAAAAAAACTGTAATAAAATACTTGTGTGTGTCAGCCTGGTGTAAAATCCAGGCTGAGCTGAAATATAAGCAGCATGCAGATAAATAAGGATGTTGCATCAGCTATTTTAGATTAGCTTTGGAATATAAAGCATTTGGCCCCGTGCTTCTTGGCTATTACGTTACACAATGGAAGACTTTCAATTCACAGCTCTGATTAAATCAAATAAATCAACTTTTTAAGTTCATGAGACACTGGGGCATGAGAAAAATACACTGCCTGGACAAAAAAATAAAACAATAATTTAGATTTAAATAGAAAAATGCTTAAGAGTCCATGATTGGATCATCATTGCAGTGATTATTATGTTTTTAGCATGTTATATGTTTGGCAACTTTTCATTTCTTGAACAACCATGTAGGAAGACACATCACGGCCATATTTCAGGATGACAATGTCAAGATTCATCAGGCTCAATGGTTGGGAGTGAGCATGAAGGATCATTTTCACACATGAATTGGCACCTCTGAGTCCAGACCATTCATTGAAAGTCATTGGGATGTGCTGGAGGAGACTTTGTGCTTTGTGAAGAGTGCTTGACTCTTGCATTGTCAACATAAGAACTTGACCAAAACATTTTTTTGATCAATTTTTGGTCAAGATCTCGTAACATAATAATCACTGCAATAATGATACAATCATAGACTCTTAAGCATTTGCCTATTTAAATCCATACAGCCACTTTTTTTTTTGGCTGAGCAGTGTATATAGGGCCTGTTAAGGGCCATGTATCGTTCAGACTTTCTTCTTTATCTTCTGAACAGACAAACGCTCACTCACCCAGTTTTAGCAGCCAGCCCTCGCGGTCTGGGTTAAAGAACGTGTGCGTGAGGTCGTTGCCGTCGTCTTCAGGTATCTTGAAGGGCTCGTTCTTAATGCTCTCGTACAGGTTCTGCAGGAGTGTTTAATTTGAGTTCTAGTACTTCAAACACTTCAGCACTACAAGCATAAATTTTAACAAAAATACATTGAAAAAATAAATGGCTTAAATCTGTCAATGATCAGTCAAAAGCAGTTAAAATAAAAATGTAAAACATATACATACATATATATGTTTTTGAAAGAAATCTCTTATGCTCATCAAGCCTGTATTTGATCAAAAATACAGAAAAACAGTAATATTGTTAAATATTATTGCAATTCAAAATCATGGTTTTCTATTTTAATATACTTAGAAATATTATTTATTTCTGTGATGCAAAGCTGAATTTTCATCAGCCATTAATCAGAATGATTTCTGAAGGATCATGTGACACTGAAGACTGGAGTAATGGCTGATGAAAATTAAGTATATTAAAAAAAGAAATCCATTATTTTAAAATAGTAATGATATTTCACAATATTTCTGCTTTTTTCTGTATTTTTGTTTATATAAATGCAGCCTTGGTGAGCACAAGAGACTTAAAACACACACACACACATACATACATATACATATATATATACACACACACATATACAGTACTGGTCAAAGTTTGGAAACATTACTATTTTCTATGTAAAAAATAAAACCTAAAAGTGATAATTATTAAAATAAAATAATTATATAACATTAAAATATATAAAACAACAACAACAACAACAACAACAAAACCTGGGTGTGGGACACTGACCCTGAGCAGGTCTTCTGGCAGATCTCCGCCATCATTGATGCCTCTGTTCATGCAAAAGAATCGATCTGCAGACGGCTTGTCCTTCACGTTAGGGTTGTGCAGACTCGTGTTCAACATGATGATTGCGAATGAAAGCACATAACATGTATCTGCAAAGGAAATTGAGAAACCTCAGCATTCAAATTTTTAAACGAGTTTTTTTTTCTACCAACACTCAGGACAAAAACTCTCAGCTGTTGATTTGTGACAAACAACAGGCTTGTGTGATATATATTTAATCTGAATCATAATCAGAGTTTACATGGAGGAACTGGCCCAAATGTAGAGAATTAATTGATGTCCAAACGCAGGAGCTATGCTAATGTTCTTGTACAGACATGCTGAGAAACAGTTAGTGCCAAAGAGTGCTCGACCAAATGTTGCTTGCATTTCTAATCCTCTCACAGGCCCTAAAAAGTGAGTGGGTGTGGGTGTAGGGAAATTACAGAGGCACTCTGGGGTAAAAAGCAGTTTTGGTTAAACGACGTACAGCTATTATCACTTAGGGTGTACTCACTTTTGTTGCCAGCTATTTTGACAATAATGGCTGTATGTTGAGTTATTTTCAGAGGACAGTAAATATATACTGCTATACAAGCAGCACAATGACTACTCTAAAATATATCCAAGTTTCATTTCTATAGTATTGTCCCTTGAGAAGATATACTAAAATGTTTGCTGAAATGTGAGGGGTCTACTCACTTTTGTGAGATACTGTATATAAACAAAACATCATATTATTTTTTGCTTTGGTGTTGAAAATTATTAAATCTCAGTTATTTTTGATATTGTTAAAACCCTATTGCAAAGCAATCAGATTACACACACACACACACACACACACACACACACAAACCTGTGGATTGAAAGACACCAGGATTGCATTGACAGTAACGCTGGGCAAAAGCCTCCATCATTCGATCAATTTTCTGAGCTTCACCCGGTAACCGGAAACTCCATAAGAACTGTCTGCATGGAGCATGGGAAGAAATTACCTCAATTTATGAGATCACAATGACATGAAGATATCAAATAAATTTATGCTGCATAATCTACAGATCTATATTTTGTCACCTGAGTGCCTGAACCAGGTTGAGGTCTGTAAATTCATGAAGCTCCACAAAGGCATGAAGAACCTGAATATTGAATTCATCCCTTGGAAAAAAAGATGAAAATTAATTAAATCAACAGGAGATTCATTCTTAGATCAACAGCAATGACGTTACAGAGAGATCTGGAGAAAAGACTCCTTCAGGAAATACCAATGCAGACAAGGCAGAAAACGAATATCGTTAAGAAATTTCATGAGACGTATGAGCTAAATTAATTACAGAAATTTGTGAAGAAAAGGCAGATAAAAAGCAGATGTGCCACTGAAAATCATGTCTACTGTTATAAAACATGCGGTGTTCACAGTGTGAACGGAATTACGGCTATGATCCTCCTCTCAGACGTCTCCAATGGGCATTAAATCCCACAGGGGGATTACGGCTGGGATTACCGTCCGTGTGTAACTAGCCCTTTCTTCAATGAGGAAATGGGGCATGTCGATAATATCAACGAGCTGTGAATGCATTAACCCACTTTGGGGGTCTGTCCATTAAGCTCTATACTCTTACACTCCTTCATCCTGCTCTGCACTGCCGTGACCACACTTCAGAGATGATCCCGGGATTCACCATTGATTTTCCTCAGGTGACAGAAAATAATGCGTTTGCATTTATGCGAGTGTGCATTTGGAGAAATAGTGTTATTGACTGATTAAAGGGATGGTTTGGAGTAAAATCAACCTAGGGTCCTTTGCACCATGACCTCGAGCCAAACCACCCCCCCCCCCCAGAAGCCTTTTTTCACTTGGTCGAACATTACTAAAATTAGAGCTTATTTAGAGATATCAGCCGGATGGCTTAGTGCAGGCGCTAATGGATCCAATGATGCATCTCGTAAATTACCCCACTAATAATGCCCAGAATGGTACTAAACTTCTACAGTAGTACAAATAGGTTCTGTACTCATAAAACGAGGCATTGGAAAGTTTGTAAGTACATCAGGAGTTTATTTAAATAACACTTGCCTGACGGCTCATGCTACTGCTAACCCGGACGTCGACGTCACTTCAGTGGTTTGGGAAAAGCACGTAAAGGTCCTGGCAGAAAGCAATGCATAAGGATGTAGTGTAACGGCGAATTATTATTTTTTCCAAAGTGTTAACAACAATAATTGTTGCAAACTGGTACTACCAACAAAATATTAGTGCATTCCTGGAACTGGGCGTCGTTACACTACATCCTTATGCATCGCTTTCTGCCAGGACTTTTATGTGCTTTGAGTGAGTGTCCACTAATTTAACCAACAGTGTAAACAAGATGTAAATAAGAGATTCATTAAGCAATCAATACAGCTTTTTTTATTATAACAGATGTTTTTTGCGAGAGTGCAGAAATCAGTTATTATAAAGGGAGGCTCTTCTCTTGCTTTCTGTTTATTACCCATTCACAATCTGATTACAAGTTTAGATTTTTCAGTACACTGCAACGTTTCTGGATTGACAATCGTATTTAAATGCACGACTGAATCGGAAACTGCGACGACTGACAGTGATTAGAAAACCAACAGACAAGAATTTTGTTTTAAATACTTAATTCAACAGTTTTTGCTTTGGTGCTGAAATTGGTAAAGAAAACCACAACATTTGACTGGTATAGGTACAGACTAGATTACAATTCTATCATTATTATTCATGAAAATGAGGATTGAGTAAATAAAATGGCAGAATGTTCATTTTTGGGTGAACTACCCCCCTCAAATTTTAGTGCAATTGCGCATATCTATAATTACACAGAGAAAGGAAAATAATCCTCCCCATGCAGACACGCACAAACTATATACCTTTCCTTCCTGCTCTGAAAGGTCCCTGGTGGCCTGGCACTGACATTGAATTTCAGTCCATCAATAAAAGCGTAAGCTGACCCTTACTGCAAAACAGCACTTTCACATGGGCACAGGCCATCTTGATGCAGTAGATAATGGCCTTTGACAGACTACTGCGGTCAGTGAGGACCAGCTCACGATCGGTGATGTCATCCTCCCTTGAGCTCCGATTAGAGACATAGCAAATTCAGAACCTTAACAAAGCCAAAATCTGTTTAACTTCCACTAACCTAGTTACGCTCAATGGTAAATTATGTTTGAAAGAACGTGACAGTATATTAAGGCCATGTAGGTTGCATGTAGTCTTGCATAGC
This sequence comes from Rutilus rutilus, assembly GCF_951802725.1. Taxonomy (NCBI): domain Eukaryota; kingdom Metazoa; phylum Chordata; class Actinopteri; order Cypriniformes; family Leuciscidae; genus Rutilus; species Rutilus rutilus. Next base: position 29,012,901 of record NC_140224.1, on the reverse strand, counting down.
CAGAACTTTGACTAAACATCTGGTACACAATGCAGCTTATCCTGGGTCAGGAAACACCCACTTAGACAGGAAGAGGCCGTCTGACCAAACAAATTGATTAGTTGCTTTACATATTGAAAAAGACAGGGAAAAAGCTAAATTGACTGCTGACAACTGCAAAACCAATCTGGGATCAGTGAGATTGGTTTAATGTTTTTGAAAGTCTTCTATGCTCACAAAGGTTTCATTTATTTGATCAAAACTAGAATAAAAACAGTAATCCAATTATATATATATTATATATATATATATATATATATATATATATATATATATATATATATATAATTTAAATTACTGTTTATTATTTTAATATATTACACATTTAATTTATTCCTGTGATGGCAAAGCTGAACTTTCAGCATCATTACTCCAGTCTTCAGTGTCACATGATCCTTCAGAAATCTGATATGCTGATTTGGTGCTCAAGAAACATTTCAGAAATGATTCCAACATTATCAATGTTGGAAACTGTGATACATTTTTTCAGGATTCTTTGACAAATAGAGAGTTCAAAAGAACAGTATTTATTTGAAATTGAAATCTTTTGTAACATTATAAATGTCTCACTTTTGATTGATGCATTAAAAGTGACAGACATTTAATGCATCCTAAAAATCTTCCAGACCCCAGAAATCCTGGATATCTAGACTTCAGGAGTTTTTATGGACCAGCAGCATTTTTCAGTGCAGAACTTGTTCTTACCTTTCACCCAGATAATCTCCGATGGCTGTCTTGTTGAGGCCCTCACCCTTGTAGAGGAATTGAGCAATATCTTCACAAGTGTTCTTCAGCAATTCATTCTCTATGAGGAACTGAATACCCTGAGAAAAATACAACATTCAGTATAAAGAACATCCTACAGGCACGCATTATAATAGCAGTTTCCTGTTGGTAAAGTACATTAAAAATCTCTTTCCTTTACTCTTTTCCTGCTCTCTGAACTTTAGCCTATGAGTTTGGATTCTGCTGGATCTATGGAAATGAATTGGAAATGGTGTGGTTGCATAATGCTTGGTGACAAAACTTGTGTGATTATGATAATTTGTGCCTCCACACAAGATCAAAGGTTTAAAAATGCAAAATGGAAGTGCCTTTTATGTAATGGAGATCATCTTCTTTGTCAAAGCATATCAGGTAATGGCTATGATTTAGAAAACGTCACAATATTTCAATAGAGGCTTCATGCATTTCACCCCAATGCTTGTTTACCTTTTTGGGATCCATGTTAAATTTCTTGCGGCCCATAGCAATCTGTTTATTCCGCTGCATGTTTATTCTGCAAACACAGAAAGACGAGGGCTTTATTAGCGCTGGGTAGGTTCTTTCGACAGCTGTAAACTAAAGCTAAATCTCTGGGAATGTACAACACCTACAACTCACACGCCATGTCAGGGCTTCATAATGACATCATTACTATCCACTCAGCCAAATGCACTCTTAGATGGTGGTGTGACGTACAATTAGAAGCCACAGCCTGTAAAAGGGGCCACACACTACTGTACCTTCCATTGTGGCCATGTGACATGACTTAAGGGGGAAGAGGAACAAAGAACGACAGAAGAATTTCATAAAAGGAGGGGAACACTTTCTGAAAATGGCTTTCTTCCATCACAATGGCTCTCATGTGAATCAAAGTGGGCATTCCTGTGAAGTGTTCGGTGGGATCCCAGTGGGATCATGCGTCATGTATAATGAATGGGCCAGAAAGGCTGATTCAGTTTGATGTATATTCTGAGAGCAATTCTGTTTGGTCTGGGAATATGGGTCAATGCAGTCAGAGAGTATGAGGGGTCATTCACAGAATGCAGTTTTGCATTAAGACAAGGGCAGTGGAATGGAAAAACGCAAGTTCTCAAGACACGTTTTTTAATGTTACCACGAAATCAAATATATATATATATTTTTTTAATGGAATATTGCTGTATTTGTTTTAAATGACTTATCCGTGCCCATTATTATTATTATTTTTATTAATGTGCCCTCTTAATCTTTAATCAAAATAAGCCCTCTTGCAACGTCATCTCTTCTCTTCTCTGAGGACGCGTTTACTAGCGTGAGGACGGGACAAACTGTCACTCACATGAGATCATAGCAATAGAGGATAACAATGATCCAATCAATTCCCGATGGACAAAATCAAGAAGCGCTAGGGCTGGGCGATAAAACGATAATGATAATTATCGCGATATAATTTTTCTCGATAAAACGATATCAAGAGTTCGATAAATGTTCGATAATGTTTATGCGCCAAAAGCGGAACGAAACTCATTTGAACCGCGCGCCACATGGACCATTAATCCTCTCGGCTCAAAGTCCAAACGGCAGCGCAGCGCGAGCTCACTAGAGCCGATGCGTTTACTCTGATCGGTCTCAGTCACGAGATCCAGTGAGAAGCGCTTGAATTCAGCAAAGAACACCGAATGTCTCAGTGATTTAAACCAGTTTAAAGGCAGATGAAACAGCACTGAGAAACAGGAGAAACACTGTGCGCAGAAGGCTTTTCCGTCTACAAATTCCCATAATTTACCATGGATTTACTGTAACATTAGCCTATATTAACTGCACCATGAAATGTGATATACATATTGAATTGTATTATATTATTAATGTAGACGATGTATTAAAGGACTGATGGAATGTAATTACAGTATTTAATAATGTATTTAGGCTACTGTTTTTCATACAAATACCATAGAAACCATAAAGTTACATTTTGCCATGATAGTGATGTTATCATGATCTAAATGCATGATACTGGATGACCAATGGTTAAGTTTAATAAAACTCAAACAGTCAGAATATTACATTTTACCAAATAAAAATTAGCACATGCAGAAACTAAGAAATTAATTGTCCAATAAAGATATTTATTTTGTTAAGGAAAAATGACAAATGTTTGAATGTTGTACCTCAGATTTGTGAAATGTTCACCAGTTTGGCAAGTGTTTGTCCTGATATGTTCTGACAATAAGAGTAGTTTAAAACCACAATTAACGCTCTTGTTTCTACAACTTTCACTTAGGAGCAAAAATCTGCCTTTAAACTTGAAAGAAATAAAGATTTGACTTTTATTGTGATAATTATCGATATCGACTGATATAAAAAAATTATCGTGATATTTTTTTTGGCTATATCGCCCAGCCCTAAGTCCATTTTCTCTTATTCAAGAAGCCGTTCTACTCTGATGTACGCCACAATAGGGAAGAAAAGACTATCGCAACTTCCATATCCTGCCGACTTTAAAAGTTGAAGTCTTTTAACTTAACATGTCGTGCGAGACGCTGCAAAAGACGCAAACGCAACAGTCAAACACTACTAGTGCATGTTTATATAGAAAAACAAAGGAAAAGCCGTGCAACTCGGTCCTCTCAGACTGCATTAAAACATTAAGACACATCCTGTTTGAAATGCTTTTCCTTTATGAAGGAAACTCACTGAACATACTGTATGACCATAATGCACTGTTCAGACATTCTTGCAAAGTCCTGAACACATCTCAAGTCAATTTGCACAAATTACACCCCCTTTTACCAAAAGAGCCGTACATAATTCACCAGCCTCCCCTTCCGCAGGGGGCACTGTTATTAAATATTCAAACAGGGGACGGGAGTAAATGGAGAATGTGTGTTTGTGAGTGTCTGTGTGTGTAAATATGGCAGAATCAGATAGCAAACACCAGTTGAAGGCGGATATTTCCTTTAGCATAAACACAAACCAGCTTTAGCAAGCCATTTTTCTTAGACAGTGTAACATATTTCCAAATGAAACAGGATCTGATCTTGGCAAACGGATCATTATCCATCAAACCAAAAGAAAGAAAAAGAAAAGAAAATACATTAAAAACCCATTTTGATTTAATGTTGACTAAAATCAAAAAGAATCACCCATCTTACCTTTCTTGAGTGGAGCCTAGACTTTCGATCTCATCCGTCACCTTTGCTATCTCATCTTTGAGCCGCTATACAAAATGAGAAAAAAGACAAGGAAAACATGGTTGAGTTAAAGGAGAACTGAAGGTGGGGCTGCCCTCTGACGGTCCTCTAAAAGTCAGCCTGCCACAGGAAGTGATGGAGAGCCTTGAATCTAATAAAATGAACACACAGAGGATCATAAATATCTAATATGATTATCAAGAGTATGAAACATTCAATCATGGCACAGTATGACACCTGCATTAGATATCAAGATGAAGTAGCGTTTGTTAGGGGGAAGGGAAGAGGGAGAGGGATAAAAGATGACAAAGAGATCAAGAGGGTATATGAGTAAGAGTACGTTGATGTGCGTGTGTGTGTGTGTGAGAGAGAGAGAGTGTGTGTGTGAGCATATCTATCTATCTATCTATCTATCTATCTATCTATCTATCTATCCCTCTATCCTTAATATAATCTTCCCACCAGTGTTTTAATTTATTTTGTTAATATTTAAATGCGTTTACCTATTTAAGCAAAAGTCTACAGAGTCTAAACTAAAGACATTTCGGTGTTCAGAAGATACTGGTGACTAATGGGAGCAGTGTTTTGAATGAAGGTGAGCATTTTAGAGCATGTATTATAATCAATGCACTTTTTTGTCTTTATAAAGTGAATTATACTGTACTAGTATCCACATGCAAGACTGTAAGTGTGTGTACTGTAAACATGTATAGTCAGTGTGTGTGTTATAAGCAATCCATCTTCCTGAAGAAGCTCAGGCACAGATCAATAAGACTCATATTACCAATCCACCAAGGGTACGTGCGCGCACACACTTGCCCTTTCGATGCATTCTGCATTAACACTTCATCCCTCTCGAGCTATAGCACGTGGTAAGGTCAAGTAAGTACGCTTTTAACATCTGACCTTCCTTCGCTATACATTTTCAGAGTGCGTGCATGACCCGAAAACCTCACTATAGGACTGCGGTGCAGCCTTAAATGCCTGACCCAGGCAAGTGCTCTTGGTGCTCCATAAAGCGATGTGTTAAAGGGTTAGATCACGCAAAAATGAAAATTCTGAGAGCTTTCCATCCCTCCATTGACAGTTACACATCTACCACTTTGATGCTTCAAAAAGATCATAAAGACATCTTAAAACTAATCCATATGAATTGAGGTTCATTCTCGTGTTACGCAGCATGTTTGAGCTTCAGCAAGAACCAATGAGGTTTGTTCTCGCGCGTCAAGCAAGTACGGTTGCGCTTCTGTCTATGTTCACTGATCAGTGTTTATATGTGGAAAAATTCAGTCTGTTCATCATTTAAAACAATCGTGTCTCTTCAGAAAATATGGACTAAACCGCTCATATGGATTAGTTTTACGACCTCTTTATGAACTTTTTGAAGCGTCAAAGTGGTAGTTGCATAGAATGTCAATGGAGGGACAGAAATCTCTGAGATTTCATTAAAAATTTCTTCATTTGTGCTCCAAAGATGAACGAAAGTCTTATGGGTTTGGAATGACATGAGAGTGACTATCCCTTTAAAGAAATCACTGAGTTATAGAGAATACAATTCAAGACGAATGAAGAATTTGGATGCTATTAATCTGGTCCCCCACAAATCTGTGAAGGGTAATGTAAAAAGTCTAAAAATGTCTCCAGAAAGAGATGGAAAGTCACAACAAATAGTCCAGTGAAATTGACTAAAAGTTTCTCTGAACTCCAACTCAGAGCAGGGAAGATGTCAGCGGGCACAAAGATGGATTAAAGTGGTCATGATAATGATGTTCTATCTGAATGTTGCTAGGCAACAGCTGCCATTTAAAGGTAACATGTAAACAAATGCCACAAGTTGTCAGCCCACACTTTTCCATTCGTTTTATCCTTATGCAGTGCATTTAATGTCTTCCTCTGTCTCTTGGCAACAGCCAGAATTTTCCAGCTGGACCGAGAGTGAACCGGGATTGTCCGGCATGACTCTATGGAGACAGAGAGGTTGAGCGTGGCATTTCAGTCACTTTAATCAAGCACTTCATCTCCATTAGACAAATATTACATGAGCAATTTACTTATTGTCCAACTGGTATCAGGGAGGACACCTGGCACCATTTGGTTAATCACTACATTTTATTTAGTATATTACATTTATACCTACCATTATCATTTCCAATTTTTAATAGACACAAAGTTAAACACATCTCCCACCACTTGCGGTTACATTTACAAAATATTTTGGCCAATACCTTCATGCTTCTAGTAAGAGTGTAGTACTCTTAGTTCCAGATTTTCTCCCCTAAAAAAACTGTAGAAAATGTCTAAATAAATAAATAATAATAATAATCAGCAGATTCTGCTGGGCCTATAAAGTTCAACAATTAAGCCAAAACGTATTAGGAAAAATAATATGAATAATAACAACAACAACAACAACAACAAACTGTATCAGGAAAAGTAATAATAAAAAATTTAAATGGTTTAAAAAGTAAAACATAAGATCACTATGGCATTAATTGAGTCATATTGTGTTAGGGAAAAAAAATATAAAATCTTTATAAAAAAAAACCATAAGATCACTATGGATTTAACCGAGTCAAACCGTATCAAAATGAGTTAAAAACAAACAAACCTGATCACTAAAAAGGTGTTGGCACCAGACAGAAAATAAAAAAAGACAAAAAAATACACAGCTTTTAATGGGAGCCAAACTGTATTAGGAAAAAATACATAAAATTTGTTGTTGTTGTTGTTTTAACACCTCAAATAAATGAAAATGACATGAACAGAAAAGAACAAACCACTACTATTTCTAACCAATGCTTTTAACCTTATTTCCCAACAGCCAATACTCCAAACTCAAGAGCTGCAAATGTCAGACTACCTTAAAATCCCGAGACGTGCTCTCACACACACAGCATCGATCAGCTCCGGCTATCCCTAATTGGACTGACATAGACGACAGTATCATCAATAACCGTACAAGGCCTTCGGTGGCGAACACAAAAGACAGAGCCAGATTGGATCTGCTGAATGTCTGAACACATCTGATTCAGTGAGCGCGAACAAAAACCATTTAGTTCAGACAGCCTAACATCGATTTTCAAACTCACTGGTTATTGTAGTGAAAATCAGAAGCACTCTGGGAAATAACAGATGTTTACTTATACATGAAAGCTAAAGTTCTGTCTAGTCTCTTTCACTTGAGAGGACTAATAATACTGCAGAGCTGACCTGATTCAGATCAGACCATAACTTAGTATGTGAGAGAAAGGGTGTATACTGATTACTGAACAAAAAAAAGCAAGGACATTTGGAGTAATACTCCAAGGATTGTGCTCAACAGCATATTCGGTATCTATTCGAATGCTTTGGTATCAAAAACCCTGAAATTTCTTTTTCGTATTGACTACTGAAATCTTGGCATGGTGACCCATCGTGAATGCTGTACTGCCTGAAGGAAGACTTGTGTGTTCCAGGTCAGAGGGAGGGTCTGCTGGCGGGCAGCATCACATGGCTCCTTCATTAGGAGTGTAAGAGGGTCTAGAGGTGGTCTGCTATACTGAGCTGATTCAATCAGTTCTCTATGATCATGACCCATCACAACCTCCATTCATGTGAAGGTCTTATAACGCTCCAGTTAACTCATCTTCTACTGTCTGTCTCTCCACACAGGACAAATCCTCTGCTACAAGTTCATCTTGACACTCCCAGGAATCTTACTCAGCCAGACACATTTTTCAACAATGAAATAAAAAATTAATAAAGCTGAGCTTTTACTGACTCCGTTATGGCACCTCAAATGCTCAGCAGAGAGTGAAACGTATTATTTTGTATATATAAATACACACACATGCATGTATATATGTAAGATTTTTATATATATATATATATATATATATATATATATATATATATATATATATATATATATATATATATATATATATATATATATATATATATATATAGTATATACATGCAAATATTTCTTAAATATATACATGCATGTGTGTGTATTTATATATACAAAATAATTATACACATTACACATACATATATTATGTAAACAAACTTTTATTTTGGATGTGATTAATCATTGCACAGCCCTACTTTAAAGTATAATAATAAAAATAAAAGGTTTTGAACAGCACTTTTCACAAATATTTTGAAAAACTACTGTTCAATAGTTTGGGGTCATTAAGATTTCTTTTAAATTAATACTTTAATTTAGCAAAGATACATTACATTGATTAAAGTGAGAGTAAAGACATTTATAATGTTTTAAAAGATTTCTGTTTCAAATAAATGCTGTTCTTTTGAACTTTCTATTCATCAAATAATCAGGAAAAAAATATATAAGCAGCACAACCGTTTTCAACACTGATAATAATAAGAAATGTTTCCTGAACACCAAATCAGCATATTAGAATGATTTCTGAAGGATCATGTGACACTGAAGACTGGAGTAATGATGCGGAAAATTCAGCTTTGCATCACAGGAATAAATTACATTTTAAAATATATTACAACTGAAAACATTTATTTTAAATTGTAATAATATTTCAAAATATAAGTGTTTTACTGCATTTTTGATGTAAAAAAAAAAAAAAATGCAGCCTTGTTTATCATAAAATATTTTTTTCAAAAGACCCGAAACTTTTGAACGGTAAAGTGTATAATGATGATGTAGTAGACTAAGCAAAAATAAAGATGGTGTCAGAATCAAGAATGCCATCATATTTGCCAATAAAACAAAGTAACACATTTCTAAGTAAAAAAAAAAAAAAAAAAAAAAATCCTAATTTTAGAAAATAAATACACGTCTAATTTGAGAAGAGTAAAGATATGACTATTCTAAAAGAGAGAGATTTTTCCTCTTCTGATGGCAGTCGTGTTGTTCAAGGGCAATCAGGAAATAGCAGGAGACTGGAATGGAACTGGCAGTTAGTGCCAAAGATGAATGCCAAAGATATGCCAACAAACTTCATTTGAAGGTTTACAAGATTGATTAAGTCTTTTAAGAGACGAAGGGGACAGTGTTTGGCAGGAGGGGCATCAATGGTTGACATTCCAATTGCGTAATAGAATCAGCATAATTGAATTCGCTGGACCTGGCTTGCACCATCTGCTCCAAAGCATAACCGCCCCTTCACGAGCCAGCTGTTACAGTCTATATCCCAGGGTGGGACATCCCATCAATCCTGTACACTAAAACTGTGCAGCCAGGGTCATGGAAGTCCCTCCCCTGATCCAATTCCTATTCTCTACAGATCCACCTCATTCCAGCTGCCTTGCCCAGGGCCAAGAGAGAGGGGCATAAGGTTGATTTGGTAGTATTAATTAGTATAATTAATGAGACATCAGGCAGTTCAAAGAGCAAACTCGCTCAAAACTACAGTGGATTCAAATTACTTTTGACGTTTTGAGGCAGAAAAAGTAGCCGCTTCAGAGAAATGATCTGAAGATATTACCTGTATGTCCTCTAGCAGCTCCTGTTTACGTCTCCTAATGTTCTCCAGCTCCTGCTTCTCCTCTGGCGTCAGGTCGTCCGGTACTTTGTTAGGAAACAAACAAAAGCAAACAATGAGCATTCAGATGTACAAAAGTGAACAAACACAAATATGCAAATGGTCAAGCTGCGGTCTCTTGACTCAAACATTTTTGTACATTTCTAAAAAGGTTACATGGGCTAACAAAATATTTTCAGAGAAACAGAACTGATGTAAAAAAGAAGGGATGTGCAACAAAGGAAAAGAGCTTGTGGAGATTGTGAGCAGGAGAAAAGTAGTAAATTGTTTGAGGTAAATCACTGCCTTTGAGACACAAACCAACCCCGCAATCAATAGCTGAAAACACAGCAGCTTTGTTTATATGGGCCTCTGAGCGAAAACATCAGGAAGTTCTCAGAGCATTTCATTAAATGCTTTTCCCTTAAAGGGATACTTCACAGATTAGCATTAAGCTTTGTAGTAGCCTAGTTGTATCATTTCTTCCGATACTGCCCTCTGTAACCGGTAGGCGTGGCTTGGGAGAGGCCTCATAGCGCAGCGAAGCAAGTGCATTCTGGGAGTTGTAGTCTTTCATCCACATGAGCCAAAAATACATTTTCTGAATTTTCTCAGTCTAGAAGGCACCAATTTCACTTTTCTACTACATAAATGACCCAATTTAAATACACATTCATCTTTCCAGTGGTGAAATATCCCTTTAAACTAAAAGCTATTTCAAAGAATTTGTAGTGGCCAGGTCAGGACACATCACACACAAACTAGCTAGCCATTTCAGTCTATTATACAGCCATTTTCACATATTATATATGAATTGTGTGTATTATATATGTATGTAATGTATTATATATAAATATTTTCTTTCTATTTTTCTTTCTATTAACAAAGAAATTCAGTGTACAAAGTACTGAAGTCTAATTCAGATCAAAAGTCTAATTCAGATCTAATTCAGATTTTTTTTAATATATTACAGTTTTCAAAAACTATGTACTAAACTTTTTTTTTTTTTAGTGCAATAGTTTCATAACATGACCCAGATATTGATATAATATACTGCCAGGTCTCTGCTGATTCCCAACCTGGGCAAACCAGCCAAAGTCCATCAGAAAAAATCCATTCTGTTTAGCAGTTCTGATGCGCTCTAGAGAGGTCTGATGTTGGAATTTGCAGAAGACAAATAATTCATATGAACCTTGCATCCATAAATCTAAAGATTTCTCTGAAGCAATTGAGTTTAAGTGCTTTGTTCAAGAGCACTAAAGTCAGTCAGTTCAATACCGGGCTGTGGGCCAACATCCCCCTGATTCTGCTTGGTTTGGCTGATGTCAGTCAGAGAAAGACTCTGCTTTATCTTTGTGCATTATATTAAGATATCAATACAGCATACACGAACTTAGGGTTTAGGTTAAATTGAAGTACTTCTCAAAAGTGACTTTTTTTTTAATACCTGGGGGAAAAAAACCTGAAGGAAATTATATTTAAAAAAATGCTAGTAGTTTTTAATTTAAAAAATAAATAAAATACAATCTTAAAAATATGTTAAATTGTTAACTATATGCCACCAAAAAATATATGGTGAAAATTTACATTAGTCCATAAGTATTAAACTATATTACATTTTTAATTAAAAAAGGTATTGAGGTATTTTTAAAAATTATGCATATTTCATTATTATCATTATCAGTGTTGAACTGCATTACAACATTGCGTCACTCCCTAAAAAGTAACTAATTGCGTTACTTTTGCGTAACGTTTTCTCATCTGGGCAGGGCTTGCTTGTTTATTTGTTTTTTAATAACAACAACAAAAAAAAAAGTTATATTTTTGGTCACACCAAAAGTGAAATGAATAAGCCTCCGGCTAAAGGAAATGCAGATCCACGCCTGTACAGTAGAGGGCGCTTCTCAAACAAACCTTTCAACTGCGATTACAGAAGAATGGGGGGGAAACAATTAACAAATGTGATGTTTTTCTAAAGTCATTTTTGCTAATTAGTATGGTTGAACTGGACCATCAAAGGTCAGCAACAAAGACATTAAATAGAGTGATATGAAATACAAAGTATACGCTGATTTCACGCAGCCGTTATTTTGAAATCGAAAGCGAGGCTCCGGTGGGAAGAAAACCGGAAGTGTCGCCTTTAATCATAGGAGAGTCGTGAATGCGATGGCGTATTGTTGTGTTTAATGATGTTGTGTCAATTCTAAAACTGTACATACATTTCTTTCATACTTTAGACTATATACAGTGAAATTTATTTATAAATAAAATACATTTTTTATATATAATTCAGAGAGTAAAAAACGAAGCAGGAATGAACTATATACATATCCTATATTATAAATTATCTTCCAATAGTGTAAATCGCGGCAGCAGCTTCAGGTTGGTAGTCCAAGGCATTGTTGTTTATCTGTACTTCCGGGGTTCATCCCACCGGAGCCTCACTTTCAAGTTCAAAATGGCGGCTGCGTGAAATCAGCGTATACTTGTTTGTGTAACATTGAGTTTGCGTTTTACAGTTTTTATTCATTTTGAGAAATACTGATTATGTTTTTGTGCAAGTGAGATGAGTAAATTCATGTTCACATTTGGTTTAGAACTAAAATAAAAGATAGAAAAAGTAGCAGGAAAATAAAGTAACTCAGATATTTTTGTTGGAAATATAAAAGTAGTGCTTTACTTTACTAGTTACTTGGAAAAAGTAATCCAATTACGTAACTCACGTTACCTCTAATGCGTTACCCCCAACATTGATTATTATTATCATTATTATAGCTACATCATTTTTTTATAATATACAGTGAATCAGTCCCTGCATGACAATTTTCTGTTATCAGTAACGTATGAAATATGATTGGCAGTGGAGATGAATGGCCTCATGTCATTTTTAGACAGAGGTCATTTGTCAAGATACAGCCTCTAGTCTAAAAACAACATGGGGCATTTGAGGCCACCATAAAAACAACTTCTATACAACAAAAGGTTAAGACAAAGGCATTTAAAGTGAACCCTGACCTCACCTAGTCATATGATCAGCTGACCTCCCAATAAAAATAAAGACACTCGGTCATATGATATGACGACCCTCACCTTTCATGTGACCTCATTAAATCCCTTCCTGGTGGCCCGTATGGCAGCCTGACCCCGCAGAGGATCTACATAGACCCTACTAGCGGCCCGTGGAGATCTGGAGGACTAATTGATTCCTTGTTCCATTTACACCCGTCACATAAAAAGTGAGGTTTGTCATGGTTCTCTCATGCTGCCATAGCAACAGTTCCCAAACCACAAGGTCCTGACATTACAGCACCATTAGCTGATGAGAATATCACCATTGTGATAAAGACACCTCCTCCTCCAAACCTACAGCCTTCCCACCAATCGGCCTCACTGATCACATGGATAGCCATGTTTCTGAACGACTTTTTGTTGCCATAGTAATGCACTGCATGCATTTCCTTGCTGAACTCCAGCTGGGATGTTTGACAGGCAGTCTGTGAGCAGAAATCCCATCCAGAAAGCAGCCCATCCCCACTCATTTTGTAGAAATTGGTATTGCAACCTCCAGAAGAAAATCCATTAGTCTCGCCTCAGGTGAGGCTGGAGTTTACAACACAATACATGTGTTCCTGGAGTCGATACCACATAGATGGAAAAGTTCACTCAGGAAGAGAGGAGAGGTGCAGTAGGAGTGTGTGGGAAGCTGTATTAGTGGACATTTATTTCTGAGGAACTCAGATAAGACATCACAGCCAACTGCGTAAGCTAGATTTGCATTACAAGCATTTTTCCCCGAATATATATGAGCATCACTTGTTTGGATATGGATTTACATCTATGGAAAAAGTAGCCCAGAGGACAAGGATAACTTAACAGTCTTAAAGAGACAGGACAGCCAAAAACAAAACAAAGAAAAATCTCACCTTTATGTAATTACAAACCTATATGACTTCTGTCGAAAGACACGATGGTAAGGAAATAATAACTACACTTAAATGAGAGTGAGACTAAAGGTGATAATACACAGGGCAACTTTTTGAGCAATGTTGCTGTCAATGGGCAACCAGATGAGACACTGGGCCCACGACCTACCTAAATTATCCAGATAGAAATGTATTGCCCATTTCCAATGGGAAAGTACCCAAGCAACAATTGCTCAGCAAGATTGCCCAGCAACATTGCTCAAAAAGTTGCCCTGTGTATTATCACCTTAAGTCTCATACTCACCAAGACTGCATTTATTTGATCAAATACAGCCATTCCTCCAGTCTTCAGCATCACATGATCCTTCAGAAATCATTCTAATATGCTGATTTGCTGCTCAAGAAACAATTCTGATTATTATCAATGTTAAAAACAGTTGTACTGCTAAATATTTTGTGGAAACAGTGACACGTTTTTCAGGATTTTTGTAATAAATAGAAAGATCAATAGAACAACATTTATTTGATATAGAAATTGTAAACATTATTAAAGTCTTTACTGTCACTTTTGATCAGTTTAATCCATCCTTGCTGAATAAAAGTATCAATTTATGTAAAAAATAGATAAATAAATTAAAAACTTACTGACTTTTGAATGGCATATTACATGACATGTATATCACACACCACCACGGGCCCAAAATCAACTCCCATCTGAATAGGAAAAGGTTAACTGTGACTTTCTAGCTGGAACTGCACATGCTGAATCATATGAATCAAGAAAGAATGTCTTCAATGACCTGGTATTTAGGGCATCCAAACTGAGCAGACAACACAAGACAAGACAATGAAGTTTAATCACCAACCAAAGCTAAAATATAATTTCTAAATCATGGCTGCTTAAATTGTGTAGCTCGTGGGCCACTTATGAAAATGAGGGGTGAACGAGGTCCATTCAATAAAATGACCAAGTTAAATGAATGACACTTAATTTTCATATGGCTTTGTAACGTACAGTACAACGACTGTTTTAGACCTCCTTTATATTTTCAATCATCTTACTATTTAAAGGCTAGTCAGTCTTTTCCAGAACAAAGTGTTAATATTATTTACACACAAATTCATTTGTAACTTCTCAACACAAACCATTGCTGCCAAACAGAACGTTAATAGTTGGAGCTTTGACAGCCTGTTACTTTCTACCAATGGTTGATTTGGATATTTTGATGCTTTGCTTCACAATTATTTAAAAGAAATACAACAATGATTTATGAATTCTGAATAATTCAGATAACTCTACCAATTACTGCATATGTAAACTAAACACGTTTCCGCCCTGTCTGCACTGAAGCAATGTGACATGCTGCGTGACAAAGCTGGAGCGGCCCCAATTATAATAAACAAATCTGTTGTTTATACTGCATTATAATCGACAGTTGCTTGCAGCACAGACAGCATTATTAACAGGATCTTTCTGGTTTGTCGCAACAGTACTCTCAAATAAAATGTGGTCAGCGGGCTACCGATAAACAGATCATATCACAGCAAGTCGAAGTTTGAGTATCTTCATGCATACACATGATCCTACAAATTGTACCCACCATAATTATGCCCATTATGCATCTGCACACGTTCAGGCAGTTATTAGCTTAATGCTTCCTCATGTGCTTCCCATTGAAAGGACAAAGCGCTCATGTTAAAGCTGCATTAGCACTTCATTTCACATTAGCACATTTCTAATGAATCACTTGAAGCCAAAATCCTAGTTTAAAGTCAGCATGAAACAAAAGTTGCTATTGTCTTTTCTTCCACTGTGCCATATAGCCGACTGAAAAATCTTCTCGAACAAGCAAAACGGTCATGAGAGATGTCACAGATTGCGTTGCATTAGATTACAGGGGCACATAAATTTACAAGAAATGATGATGTCACTTTTGATTTTATTTTATTTTTATGATATTCATGTGTGCTGAGAGAGCAAGTGAGATGGAGCTAATTAAAGATTTAGCGGCATGATTTCCCCTCCTAAACAAGTTTTTTTTTTTAAATCTAAAGATTTCATTGGCCATGTCAATCACAGTGCACAATATTTTTAAATAACCAACAGACTTTAGTTGCACTTACAGCAATGACCATGCTTTGCTACTTGCTAGTCAGTTGCTAGTGGTAGGCTATATGGGTGTAGAACATTCTCATGCTATCAGATTGTATATATATATAAAAAAAAAAAAATCAGTAGTTTAAGATGAGTCATCAATATTTTTAGTCCATTTACCCACAACAGAAAGACTGTCAAAAAAATTTTTTTTTAATTCACTATAGAGAGCCTAAGTCCCTCCCCTTCCGGTGGAACACCATGGGACCTTAATTTGGAAAAATATTGTATGGTAGTCAATGGCGAGGGACAACAACTTTTTTGCTCTCGTTTGAATTGTGCCCTGATTTACACATATGATGTTTGTCCATTTAAAAGATACATTTTAAAGTCAAGAAAGTCGCAGTTTGATGTAAAACTGCTGAGGTATAAGACTGTAAAAAAAAAACTTAATTACAAAGACTGCAAACTCAAAAGGCGCACAACCGCACATGTGACGTCATACTTTTTCTCTCAATGAATGAAGCTAACTTTACTGAAGCTAACGTCTGTCATTTTTTCTATAGTCTTACGTTATAATCGTAACGTTACGCCGTCATGCCTGAGTGTTTTGTACCAGACTGCACACATTTTTCCCACATAAGGTCCCATGAGCCGGAAGCGGCGGGGAGGGACTTAGGCTCTCTATTGACCCGTCGCAGGGAGTTTGATTGACAGGCGATCTGACCAATCATAATCCGCCATTTTTGTCCGACAAAGCAGTCAGGAGAGTTATAGTAGATTAACGCTGGAGGATTTGAAATTAAAAAACGGTGTACTGACGTCTTTCCGCGGTTAAAACAACATTCCCTCTTATGTTCATTCATGTTCATTTGATGCTATAAATTAACTAGAAGGAAGAGATGATCGGTTCACGAGCAGCTTTAACTGAGGCTCTACAGCGATCTGTCAGACACATTAAAGAGCCACAATGACCAAATCTGAAAGGTGAGACTTTGTTGCATATCAAAAGTAACCTGGTCTGTCCTGTCTGTCAGCGCGTTGTCAGTGTCCTCTCTGCTCCGCGATGTATTTTTCACTGCGTGAGAACATGGTGTGGCATGAGAGCGGCGTGGCTTGTCGGACATAGCAACAGTATCTAAAGGGGGCGGGTCTTTGCAAACGGTCAATTGTCAAAATGATTAACGCACGTCAAACAGAGCAAAAGCATTCGATGAATGTAAATTAAGAGTGTGAATAAAAGCAGGTCGTAGCCAGGAAACAATCACGCCAGTTGCCAGTAGCTGGTTGGACACAAACATGTTTATTTATAAATATTGCAGCTTCTTGCCTGGCTTGAGTTATCCAAATTCATAAGCTGAAGCTGGATATCAATGGTTCTGTGTTGGGCCATGGCAACAAGGCAGTCGCACGTTTTTTATCCAAGCTGGAGTGCCCTCAACCATGTGCAAGTTCCCATTAATTTCCAAGTCAAATGTTGGTCCGAACTCGCAGGCAAGTCCCGCAATAGCAGAGACACATGTCTGCCTTTGACATCGATATGAGCATATAAATCTTTAGGGAGAAGGCTCTTTAAATTGATGTCAAAGTGTCTGCCAGCCACGTGGCTGGAAGGTGGAGTTTTCTGGGACGTGGGGTGTCTCTTGTGGGCAACATTACTATACAGGATTAATGCATAATGGTTTCTTTTCCATTAAGACCATTTAAATCTTGGTTGGAGCCTTATGATTGTGTATAGCAACGTATAAAGGGGTTACATTATGAGGTCTAGGGCTGTAACGATTCCTTGATTAAATCGTTCCTTGGCCCAATTGGCCGTCAATATAGTGTATGTATCAGAATCAGATGAAATGAAAGAAAGTACTTAAAAGTACGGATTCTTAGCGGAATGGCTGTATCATCACAGCCTTTAAGTGCCAGATATATTTCTAAAACGAGATATCAAACTAGGGCGAGCTCTCCTGGGTAATGTGATCCAGCTCTGACTCAATGTCACCAGCGGTGGCACTTCTTGGCACATTCACAGCGGTGCATCACCCTGCAGTTCTCTCACAGCGCAACCATGTGACTGTCAGAGCACAGAAGTTCTGGCAGGACGTAATCACGCGAACTGTTGCTTGTGGACACGTTGTCACTGAATGACCATTCTGCAGAGTAAATGCTTGGTTTTTACTCTTTATGAAAAAAACAGAAGACAGTCTATAAATGCCCATTTCCACACTTAAAGTAGTAATAGCAGAAAAACATACCACAAACAAAATTGTGTTATGGTTGCTATTCAGTTGCTAAGGTGTTCTGAATGGCTTTTTGAACACAATCTCCATGATGTTCTAGTCCCTAGATATGGCCCAGGTCCCTCCAAAGCAACTCTATGGGATGTTATTTGCCCATTCTATCGTTATGCTGACATCAAGAGAACCACAGATATTTTAAAAGACATTTTTAATACTTCAAGAACTTTTCCACAGTGACCCACAGCGTGAGCAGGACACCATGCCTAACACACTCTCTCTGCTGACCAGGTCAATTCAACACACTCACTAAATACCAGACGCGTCACCCCTACAAACAAACACCACAGGGGCGGAAGAATGTGCCATCATCAATCAAGTCACTGGCTACATGCTGTCATTTGGACATTGTAAAGGGCTGAAGAAAGCGTGGAACCCAGAGGTTGTTTTCCAGAGAAAACGCTAACCAAACATTTCTTATTAGGTATGTCTGCTCTGCACTGACTGATCAATTAAAGATGAAGAGAAGAAGAGACAGATACATGATAGAAATAATAGACTATATATGACCATTAATCCATTATTAAAAACTGAGTCTACATAGAAAGCATTTTAAGGAAACACACTTCCGACGTGAAGGTATAGGAAGAACCTTCTGCTGCCTTCAAAGATACCTAATTTTGGCCAAATTACATCACATGTATCCTTTGTGGAGCAGGCAATCCCATAATACATTGTAACAAGTAAAAGAAAATGTATCCAAGATGGCGGATGGGACCGGAAAAATGTCAACTTTAAATTCATTATACATTCATTCAACACTGAAACATGCTTTAAAGCTGCAGTCCGTAACTTTTCCTCTTTGTCACCATCTCTGTTCGAAATCTGCAATTGCAGTTATTCGCGGAATTATCAACTTTACGTGGGTTGTACATCGGCATGAAACAGCACGGATGAATCCAATGTTTTGAGGTGAGTGTGCGGCTGTCAATCACCGCGCCGGTGTGGATACGGGCATTCAGAATCTCAGAATATACTTTTTGGAAGAATGACCAATATTAGAATTTTCAACGGAAAAGTAACATCCACTTTTGTTCTGATCAACTAAGGGGAAAAAAAGCATTGCAGTAAATCGCGCTGATTAAATCTAACGATCGCTTATCATATCATGTCAAACAGAGCAAATCATAGAAGAGCAGTTATTTTGTACAAACAAATAACAATCATAGTGCTATGAAATAAACGGTGTATGCACGGAATCCCTGTTATGCATAAACGTGTTATAATATAACACGCGATATAAGTCGCTATAGAGATAATTAGCATAAACTATTACTGGACTTCACTTTTAGCTCATCTACTGTTCATGGCAGAGCAACAGTTGAATATAATTTTGCTAGTAAAGTTAACTATATATAAACATTGATTAACGCACATAAATTGAGCTCATCAAACATGTCCAACAGATGCTCAAAAGCACTTGCTTGACAAGCGAGAACTAACCTCATTGGTTGTCATGCATCAAGCAAGCATGTTTCAGCTTCCGTTTATCATATTTGATTATATCTATGTATTAGGGCTGCACAATATTGAAAAAAATTTACATTGGGATATTTTGTTTTTCTGCGATATGAAAACAGTTTTACCAGATGAATAACTATTTGGACCAAAAAAAATTCTAGAATGATTGGGGTGATTTTGTAGGGGAGTAAATCTGCATAGAAAATAATAAACAAATTACAAAATTATAAATACAATAGAACAAAGATAAAAATGAAGTAAACAATATTCAGGTACAGAAATCTGTAGCAGTCTTCACTGCATAAAATTAAATATAATTAATCTACAAAAGTGATTTTCTCTTAAAATTTTGTTGTTTGATTAACATTAATGACTCAGACAGTAGCGGGTATATTAGGCTGCTGTAGGGATGGGACGGTATGAAAATTTCATATCACGATAATAGTGATCAAAATTATCGTGATTATCAATATTATCACGGTTTTGTTAAAACGAGATGAAAGTGTTAAAAAATAACTGATGCTCACACTGAAAACATTTCAACAAGTTTTATATTTGAAAATCAACAAACAACAAATAAAACAAGCAGCTCTATGCACTTTTTTTAAGCAAGATTATATTCTGTGGCATTTCCTTCCTTATAATGACCGTCGTCAATAGCAACGCATTATAACACAGCGCACATGCATCACAACGGACGCGCCCGCGCTCTCTCGTTTCATTCAAATACAACTTGCCGTCTTGCATCTCCGTTTTCGATTGTATTGAAAATGAAATCAGAGTTGATTTATTGTTTACTGAGTTTGATAATATTTTTGTGATCATGTAAGATTTAAAACATTAATCTGCCTTCCGCCATTCCTTCTCGAATAAAAAAACAACAACATTGCGCGCTGCGCCTGCGTCAGACTGTTGCTGGACAGGATTTACAGTGAGTTATTAAAATCGAGATAATAATCGAGATAATCAAACACGGTTTTAATGATAATTCAATTTTAAACGATAATACTAACCGTCAGAACATTTTATCATGGTTTATAGTGAAACCGGTAATCGTCCCATCCCTAGGCTGCTGTCACTTTAAGACCAAAGACACAGATTCAATATAAATGATATGCATCTGTTTTCTTTCTTCATTTTTTTAAGTTCACATAAGCCATAAGCAACTGTGTTTACTGTGGACACTCTGACATAATAAAGCACAAATAGACGAGAAAGAGAATTCGGTGTCCGAATTCTGAAAATTATTAGATTCTGATTCTGAAAATTATTAGATGAACTAACCCTTAAAACTATCAACATTTTTACAGCTACAACCATAGATATCATATAATAAAGGCTAGATGTCTTACGGCGGAGTCACTTCCGGCATCACCGGCAGCCATCTTACCACAGGGAAGCTGTGAATTAAGGTGAGTGATCAGCATGCACACAAATCCTCGGATTTACAAACGGTTTGGTTTCTTACAAACGTTATTAACGTGACTATAATTCTTTCATATGGAATCCATTGTTATAATTATTCATATGTATGCAGTGTCATAACTACATCTCTGACGTTTCTAACAAATCAAACCGTTTGAAAATCGGTTGAAAATTGAGCAAGTTATGGTTATTTAAAAGTACATGCACCATGTTACGAGTGAGCGAGCACCCTGTGGCAAGATGGCCGCCTTGTGCGAACGTCGACCTCCATTGGCCAGCAGCGCGGACGAGACATCTAGCCTTTATTATATGATATCTATGGCTACAACTAGCTACCTGAACAAAAACATCCTGTTTAATGATGCTTCTGAAGCAAACTCTATCGCCCCCTTGAGTATGGAGGTTCGCTATCACCAATTATGTTCAAATGGATGCTGCATGTTTGCAATGCATTGTCCAAGTATTCACACTTGTGTACTTGCATAGCTCACTACCTTATAAGCCAATATACAGTACTATATCACGTTAATGTGTACAAATGAAGAAAAAACAGCAGGAAAAAGGACAAAGCTGCAACAATCAATCAAGTATCTTAGCTGAAACATCAGTTGACACAAGAACACCCACCACTTGCTCCTTCTAAGCATTGTATCTGCATACACACTGATAAGAAAGGCAGCTGAAGAACACAAGCCACAGATGAGAATTACAGCGTAATCAAGTCATCCCAGAAGCACATACAAAGCCTCCATCTATACAGGCTATATGTCCTGTGGCTGCCATGAGTTTCTTGATGTCATACTGGCGCTCATTCTACGACAAGTGAAGGGAAAAGTCATCCACAAGCCAGCAAAAGAAACTGTCACTGTGTTTGTCAAAGTGTGCACACGATTTATTAGATGTAGATGTGACACACTGCTACATTTAGAAATAAGTAAGATGATGAATGTAATTAATGACTGTAAATGCATACAAAATAAAAAAGGACAATGTACCTGAGTAAAATAATCCTGTAGCACTGAATGACAGCTCTGTGCCTTTACAATTCCAGCTTTCCAGTTTTTGTTTCGATCCAATTAGCCAGATAAATACACGTTCATGCGTTATTGCTACCCAGAATAAGCAGCAGAAGCCAAACTCCCAAGATCTTCCAGTAATCTCCAGCGCTCCATGTGTGAGTGGAAGTGATGCATATGTGAGATCTCGACTGCTCTGCTCTCAGCACAAACTCTGCTGTATCTGCAAATGACCCCCTCCTCTCTCCTTCATGTTCTTTCTCTTTATGGCTCTCCGTAACCCTCTCCTCTTGTCTCCTCCCCCGGCACACACACACTTATTTCAGCACACTCAAGCGCTCCACCCTGTGGCTGCACAGAATTTTGCCCCGCGGTATTTCTTTATAGACACTACCGTTCAAAACTTTGGGGTCAGTACTAAGATTTCCGTTTTAAAGAAATGAAGACTTCTATTCAACAAGGACGAATTAAAATGAATCAAAATTGACAGTAAAGACATTTATAATGCTATAAAAGATTTGAGTCAAATAAATGCTGTTCTTTTGAACTTTCAATTCATCAAAAAATCCTGAAAATAAATGTATCACAGTTCTTTCAACAAGTTTTTTCAACATTGAGGTTAATTAGAAATGTTTCTTGAGCACAAAATCAGCATATTACTGTCCCTCCAGGATTTCAAGATTTTTTTGTGTGATTTTTGAGATCAAAATGACTGATTTTGTGGTGGTAAAAAAAAATTGCGATTTTTATATTTTATAATTAGGACATCACATTTACCATAATAGTATTATGTCAGATGCACAATAGTCATACATGACACAAATCACAAACAAAATGCATAAAGCCTGTTTATTTTGGTCTAATCAAATTCTCATCAAATTAACTTTTAAAACAACCTATGGGCAATTTTTCTACCTGAATAAAGAAGTGTGAAGTCCGCACACTGAAAATTACTGCTCCAAAAGAGTTTATTCAAGCAACATTTCGACCCTCAGGTCTTCATCAGGCTCAATGTTAATGTAATAGTGAAGACAACTTTAAATAGACACAGGTGATCACCTTAATCAGGCACACCCAAGAAATCATGTGACAAATACAAGTCATGTGACAAATCCCAGTTACAAAAAAAAAAAAAAAATAATAATAATAATAATAATAATAATAATAAAATAAAATAAAAAATAAAAATGATATACATATATACACTACACATACACACATGAAAAAAATACAAATAATAATAATAATAATAATAAAAATAAAACATTTCTACCTGACCTATGTAAATATTAACAGCAGATGTAGTAATTTATACTGTAGAACTGTGTGTAAATCCTGAGTTGAGGGGTCCTGAGCTGCAGTAGGCAACCAGATACGCAATACGAAGTGACCGTTCGAAAGGGAACTACTCGGTTACTATAGTAACTTCAGTTCCCTGAGAGTAGGGAACAAGTATTGCGTAGCAGATCGCACTTAGTAACCTGGCAAGTTGTCGCTTCAGTCGTTAAACCTGCTAAAATGGCGTTTTTTCGGGGACTAATATCATAGATAGTAAAATAATAATATAGGCTAAGGCCGCGCCCCCTTGGCGGGCTCTGACGTGTAATGGCCATAGACGGTAATGATGCCCGCGCCATTGGATGTGCAGTTGCCCCAGCACAGCCAATGAGTGAGCCAGACACTCACTGTGCTAGCTGTGCAGCTGCAAAATGCGTTTTACATCTGTATCCACGTAAAAATGCATTGAAACTTTAATTAAACTAGAGATATTTCAATTGGGTGATTATAATTTTATGCAGGATGGCAAAAAATGCGACATTTTGTTGATTTTGCGTTGTATTCAGCGATCACGGAATCGCGAAAAACTGGAGGGACTGATATTAGAATGATTTCTGAAGGATCATGTGACATTGAAGACTGGAGTAATGAAGCTGAAAATCACAGGAATTTGCAGAGCCACGCAAATGATATGCAGACAAAAAATATATATCGTGGCTATGAATTAAGAATTTGTTCACAAATTAATCATTCTTTTGGGACACGTTGAACCAATTCGTTCCATCGTTTTGAACTACTGAACAAATGATTATATTTGAATAATTGACTTAAAACGAGGTAATAAAAGAGTGTGACATTAGTAAGTCGTGGGAACGAATTGTTAATTTGTTAATTTAATTATTTTTTTTATATAAATATATTTTGTCCGCATCTTGTGCAGGCATCCGTAGCAATTTATTATAATTTAAAATATATTTTAAAAAAAATTACTTTAAACTGCTAAAATATTTCACAACTTCAGTAACCGAAACTACACATAAATCAAAATCAGAAGAGTTAAATACAAAACAAATAGGCCTACTGAAAGAGACGATTAAAAAAGAGAGGAACAAAAAAGACAAAAGTGTACATGAGGGTGGCCGTCCATTCTTCTGCTCAGCTTTTGTCTTGTTCTTATTCCATCCGCAATAAAAGAGACAAAACAAACATACCTCTCCCGCACGGATGTTTGCATTTAGGCATGTTGCTGTTTCTGTCCTATACTGTCTGTCCAACACAGTACTGGCTCAGTCCAGTTCAGCCTGTTTTCATAGCTCAAAAAACTCAGCAAGGCATAAGCTTTGGTACCCTGACCAGAAAAAACATCTGATCTAGACGTGACCTGAATTCAGTCAGAATGTCATTAATGGAAAAAAAAAAAGAACTCACTCGATCACACAGCAAAAACCTCTGAGCACATGGTTTACTTTGAGTAATAAAAAAGCAGATGCTAAAAGAGAACCGGCTCGAGACAGGCCTTTCTTAATCTAGAGAACTTGATTTGGGGGTCGCACCAAGTAAAGCCACTGTTGACCTGGATATACAGGGTAAGAGTACGGATGGAAAAGAGGATTGGTCTCAACCACCCATTGCTGAATACCCAGAGTCACAATGTAGGGACTTTAGGTAAAATAAAATAAAAATCACTAAACTACATTATGCGATGAATCTTTAAAAAAATCTAAATCTATGTTAAATCCCCCCTGAACTTCTCTAAAAAATGTATTAAATCAATAAGTAAATAAATAAATGCCAAACAGTTACAGAAGAACAAGAAACATTAAGACAAAAAAAAAATGCTTTACTAAATTTGATTTACTCAATGAACATGTGACTATTACTGAACAAACTATGTTACTAGATGCAAATAAAGTTGTATGGAAAACTGCAGCTGAAATTAAGCCCCCTTTAATTACTTCCTTTCTTATCCAGAAATACTGTATATTGGAATATTATTAAAATGCTAAAGATAAAAATAAAGCGACAAATTCTGTAACAAACGGTTTTAGTTTGGCAGGCGACATATCAGGACAAGTTTTCATTCATCTCAAATGAGTCTATTACAGCAGTCAGTAGTGTCACTGTGCTATTTTCAGGACGGTTTGTCTCATATACGAGACTGAGGGGCTCTGTCTCAGCACATGCGTAACTCTCATCTGAATGAACAAAAGGGAGAGAAGCAAAGAGGATGGATGGATGGATGGATGGATGGATGGATGGATGGATGGATGGATGGATGGATGGATGGATGGATGGATGGATGGATGGATGGATGGATGGATGGATGGATGGATGGATGGATGGATGGATGGATGGATGGATGGATGGATGGATGGATGGATGGATGGATGGATGGATGGATGGATGGATGGATGGATGGATGGATGGATGGATGGATGGATGGATGGCACTGGTTGCCAATTGCCACTCGCATCAAATTCAAGGCACTGATATTTGCCTACAGAACAACCACTGGCTCTGCACTCCTATACCCAAACTCACTACTCAGACTTATGAGCCCCTCCAGAAGCTTGCGTTCTGCATGTGAACTGCGCCTTGTGGTGCCATCCCAAAGAGACATGACCTTGACTGTTCCGAGCTGGTGGAATGACCTGCCGAACTTTCATCAACCCATTAATACTAAAACGTACTATTCTAAAAACCACTCATTTTCTACATGATAAATTATGTATTGAGTTTAACAAAAATGAACCTACTGGCATCCAATATCAATAGGTCAAGTGAGAGTGCCTCCATCCGCTGGGTCATTAAAGTTTACCGAATCACGTTAGAGGTCAGATCAGCTTGTGTGGGACTGTTTTAATGTGCCCCTTGCAAAGAGTTAATTATATACAAATACAGAAACATTATCCATTTTACAGAAATATAAACTTCTAGCCTATAACTTCTAATGAATATGCTATTGTTTTCAATGCCATTCCCTCTGGAGTGTCTTTACTGTTGCAAGGGAATACATTTCCATGCTTTTCTGTAGAGCAACAAAAAATACTTATAAAATCAGAGCTTTCTTTCATAGAGAGATAATACAAATTCCTTGTGTAATAGCCTACCATATTGGAATAATATTGTAGAGAATTTACCCTGGGAGAAAGTATGGTCTTTGCCACTTATGAGGCAAAACCAATGAAGTAATAGAAATAACATTTAAATTAACACAAATGTTGACCTTAATTGTTGACATTAATATGACACTGAAGTGAATTGCTGCTTTTGTCACTCTTCTGAGGAAGATGTCATTCACTAGTTTTGGCAATGCACCCACACAGAGAAATTATGGTCAGATTTGTTAATGTTTATCCGATCTTATTTTGTAAGTGACTTTTCCTTCTGTTTTAAAGATGTTTTCTTTGGATTGTTTGACAACGCAAAAGAAAATATAGGGAAATATTAAATAATTAATTTATAAACTAAATTTCACATACATTTATGTTTATAGCCTAAACATGTGTTTATTTGTTTATAAACAAACATGTATTTCTCTATTCATAGATGATCTAGACAAGTAACACATTTTCATCCCTTGTGTCTTCTTAAGTTGTACATTTATTAGTGTTTTTGTTTTGTTTGTTACCCTGCCAACACATAATCTATATTTATGTGTATCTTACGGTCTTCTTTTGTTTTGTTGTTTCCATATCTAACGTTATCTGTATTGCCTTCATGCTTTGTTTGATGTATTGTACTGTTTAATAAAAAGCTGTTGACTCGAAAAACGCTAGGATATGTAAACAAATCGTTCAGATTGGTTTTGTGAAACGGTTCAATCGATTCACTGATAAGATCCGACTAAAACGAACGATTCGTTTACAAATCGGACATAATTTAACCTTTTCCTTTAGACAACATGGATGGACCTGTTGCATATCGACCGTAACGGTTTCCTTTCATATTCAACAATTCAAAAAGCAGGAAACAAAAACAAAGCGACAACGATGATATTTTTAAACATCATTGGCCACTGCAAATGTGAAAACTTATTAGATCGACTCACCGATTCCATCTTCTGATTTCAGCACCATGACTGCAGCGCTTTACACATGCGCTGATCTTGTAATATTCGGAGATATTACCAGCTGGCGGTTTGACAAAACACAACACTTTAACCTGCCAACTTGAAATTTGAAATCGACTATTTGAAATGTACGTCTAAAAAAATGAAGCTGGAAAGAGTGTTTGAAAGTATTCGCGAAGTAACAGCAGAGACCGGATGTCACTGCATGAAACCCTCACGCTCTGCAGACGGGGCGTGTCCTAAAGATGACGAACAACCAATCAGCGCGAAGCTTTTTTTGTGTGTGCGTGCAGATACCCACAAACACACTTAAGTACATCTTACAAAGGAATGAGAATAGAAGCTAAAAAAGAATTGTGAGTTATGTCTGAACTTTTAGGGAGTATGGTAGTGTCAATATAACTACCCACTCATGTGGCTTTCTGATCGTTCTGAGAGCAGCTCATTAGTGGTGGTTGCTAGGCTTGACTGACACTTGTAGGAGGAAAGTTTTATGCACTGGAAAAAAAGAACTGCACAAACCCCGTAAATGTGTCCTTTCTAAGTAACAGTAAAAACACTTCCCTATTCTATAAATAGCAAAACATTCATAATGGTAGGCTATACGGTTTTATTGCTTGGTTTCAGCTTGGCAGTCAACTGGCGAAACTCTCAAACTGCAATTATGCATATTTATTTTGCTCTGTTTAAAAAAAGGTGATAAATACACTGGAGTTCAAATTCAGCAAGGACACATTAAATTGATCAAAAGTGACAGGAAAGACTTTTACACTGTTACAATATATATATATATATATATATTCTTTTTTTTTATCTTTTTTTTTTTATAAATGCTTTTTATTAACTCAAAGAGTTAAAGAGAAAAAAAATTAAGCAGCTCAACTGTTTTCAACATTGATTAGAAGATATGTAAGTGCAAGTTGTTTTCAGTTAAGACAGCGCAAACATGTATTTTAGTCAGGGACTAGCTCAAGCCTAGTCTGTGCAACCAGCCAATGGGGTTTTATTAATAATCCAAACAAAAAACCACTGAGCACAGAAGGCAGGTACACACAGGAAACACCAAACATTGACAAGGCACAAGAGAAGCACAAGGGCTATATACAGTATTCACAAGGTGTAATAACTTATTGTTATTTATTACTAATAAGGATAACAAGATAACGAGTTAACAAGACACACCTGGGGAAGACACTCACTAATAACTACAAACATGGCAGAGAAACAGTAAATACCACAAAAGTCCAAACAAGACAGAGAACACATAATTTAGTCCAAAAGAGGAAATAATTTCCATACAAACTGCATGAAAACTAAAAGTCCATACAGCTATTTAAAACTTTGCATGCAGCTTTGCACTGATATAACTTCTTGCGACCTAAAATAATCTGAAAGATAGAAAGCACGCAGACAGAATACACTTAGAGCCTTATAGGATGTTCAAGGGTACATTCAAATCAGCCTTCCGTCTACTTTTATAAACAGAGGCTTCTTTTTTTTTTTTTTTCGCCCCCAGGAGAATAGTGGTCACATCTCAACCGTGACCAATGGCTGATTATCCTCAATAGGGGATGACCGAGCATACGTGAACAAGTTCTTTGTTTGGGTGTTTACTGACCCTTCAAGATAGTTAAAGAACAAATGTGGAACCAACCTGATATTATAAAGGGCCAATAAAAATACACATCAAAGTGTGAATCTAAGTTGAGCATCAGACACAGTGTGATAGCAGCACCTGGAGTTGTGAAACCGATTCATTTTCAAGCTGTTATGGGAAACAGCACACATTTTCCCTCAAACATCTCTTTCGGTATTCAAAATTCACAAATCTGTTGCAACTATGGCCAGCGTCAACAGTGTTAGAAGCAGAAGGAATACATTGCGCGGCTCATGACGGTTTGTTTGTGTGTTGTAGAGAAGAGGGTGTGGATGGCAAACGGCACAGCATACAGTAGTGTTTACCAGTAAAATGAACAGCCCTGACATAAAGCAGACTAAAAACCATAGAACAAACAAGGCGTCTTCCTCAAAGATAATCAGCCAAAAAAACGTAAGTAATTTGATAATAAAATAAGTGGGAAAACACTGACGCTGTAGTCACACTCTTTGTGTCTTTTGACTTGCACTGTACAGTTGAAAAGAAAGTATGTTTGTATGGCATGTCAACGCAAACCAACAAGAGAAAACAACAAGAGATATAGAGTGTACAAGAGTTTCTGAGATATATAGAAATATGCTTCTTGACACTTTTCTGTGACAAATCAAGGCATATTTACAAGATAGCACTTGAAATATCTTGCTGTTCTCAACCAGACTGACATAATGACACTCTTGTGCTTGCTTTGCTTCACCCAGACACATAACTCAATATGTTATTACTTACATGTCAGCGTACTGATGACTAACTGCAACAAGTCAGGGCCATTTTGATCTAACCATTGTTCAATGTTCAAATAAAAGTTTTTATTTTTAAGATCTGATGTACAAGAGATTCAAAGAGACTCATTTGAATGGAAATAAACAGTTTATGGATTTAAAAAAATTTTTTTTAATAAAATTCCTTTGCTATCAGAGGAATAAATGACATTTAATTTTTTTTTAAAATATTAAAATAGAATACAGCCTTTTTTTTAATTGTAATAATATTTCACAATGTTCAAATAAATGTAGCCTTGTTGAGAATAAGATACATGTTTAGTGATTGCAAGACTGGAAAATGTCTGATATTCAATATTGAGATGCTTTGATACAGCTTGTAAAAAAGTTTCAGTTGTCATGGCAATGCATGCTTATTAAGTTTCCAGTTCTATGCAAAGATAATTTAGATGTGTGGGTAGATTCATAACTATACCAATATCTTGTACACACACACACACACAGAAACATAAATGCCATAAAATCCTTCTAATAAAACAATATTACAATAGAAGCAAAATACCCAAATGCATATTTAATAGAAGTCAATCAATGTGTTTAAAGCTTGAATTTAACTCTGTTTCCATGGCATTTGATTTCAAGATTTGAAGAATTTTTTGCATAAGAACAATGGCCTCACTTTGGATTTGCTCTCTTACTTATTATTGTTTTATTGTGTGTGTGTGTGTGTGTGTGTGTGTGTGTGTGTGTGTGTGTGTGTGTGTGTGTATGTGTGTACCTGTTTTTCGATCCCGGTGGGGACTTCAACCTGAATGCACACAGACTCATGGGGACTCGTGTCACAGTGGGGACCTAAATTGAGGTCCCCATGGGTAAACAAGCTTATAAATCATACAGAATTGAGTTTTTTTGGAAATGTAAAAATGCAGAAAGTTTTCTGTGATGGGTAGGTTTAGGGGTAGGGTTAGTGTAAGGAGATAGAATATACAGTTTGTACAGTATAAAAACCATTAAGTCTATGGAGAGTCCCCACAAAGATAGTAAACCAGACAGTGTGTGTTTGTGTGTGTGTGTGTGTGTGTGTGTGTGTGTGTGTGTGTGTACATGTTTTTCTACACCGGTGGGGACTTAAACCTGAATGCACACAGACTCATGGGGACTCGTGTCACCGTGGGGACCTAAATTGAGGTCCCCATGGGTACAAAAGCTTATAAATCATACAGAATTAGTTTTTTTGAAAATGTAAAAATGCAGAATGTCTCCTTTGATGGGTAGGGTTAGGGATAGGGGCAGTGTAAGGGGATAGAATATACAGTTTGTACAGTATAAAAACCATTACGTCTATGGAGAGTCCTCACAAAGATAGTGCACCAGACTGTGTGTGTGTGTGTGTGTGTGTGTGTGTGTGTGTGTGTGTGTGTGTGTGTGTGTGTGTGTCTGTGTGTCTGTGTGTGTGTGTGTGTGTGTGTGTGTGTGTGTGTGTGTGTGTGTGTGTGTGTGTGTGTGTGTGTGTGTGTGTGTGTGTGTGTGTGTGTGTGTGTGTGTGTGTCCTGGTAAACCATACGTTATGGGGACAAAATGTCCCCACAAAGATGGCAATATCCGAAATCTTTGTCCTTGTGGGGGAATTTTCTTGGCAAATGTAAAAATGCAGAACATTTTCTGTGATGTTTAGGGGTAGGGTTAGTGTAAGGGAATAGAATATACAGTTTATACAGTATAAAAATCATTAAAGTCCCCATAGAACATGAAAGCACAACGTGTGTGTTTGTGTCTCAAAACTCCCAAGTTGCCATTACTCCTGTGACCGCGCTATGACTTATGTAAATATTTCATAATAATCTTTCCTAAATGAACCTGGGGGACTGTTAATAATTAATAGGCTAATTGAAGTATATTATAATGTGTACATTAATTTGTCACAGTTTCAATATTTGATCATAACACTTAAATGGTCCTTGTCAGTAATGTAGTCTAGAGCTAAGAGTTTCACAAGATCTGGCCCTTAGCATACTCTCACCTTTCCAAAGAAAGGAAGTGTCTCGGAAAGTTTCCCTGCAGCGACTCCTGTACTGTTCACCTTCATATGTACTGCTGGAGAGACAAATCACGTCCTCTACTGTTGAGCTAATACAGTACACACATTTGACACACACACATGGTCACGTGATGAGTCACATGAGCATTTGGTACAAAATCCATCACACTCTCTCTGACATTAGTGAGGGAGAACCCAAGCAAGTGATTGTGGAAGATGCAAGATCTTTAAATATCCCAAATGTATTAAATATTATCTACCATGCAATGCAAGTCACAGATAAGATTGGTGGAATACTTTAAAATACATTAGAGAAGTAATATTCCCCCAAATGTTGCCCTAACCAGCCAAAAAGAGCGTTTTTTTTTTTCAGATTTAAGGCTTTGTGAGCTCCAAGTATGCAATGCAGCATTAATAAATTATGTGTTTACTGTTATACGATTATTGATTTGCATGTTTGTTGACCATGCTTTTGTTGCTGTTTTGATCGTCACCATTATTGAGGTCCATGTGCGTCTATACGACTATTGCACATTTTATCTCTGCATTGCGAGACGTTTTCTTCTTCAGAAGAAATATTAGCAGAATTCTCACTGCTAACTATATGTAAATGAAAAGGTGATTATTTATTAAACAAGAAACTTTATCTGCCCCGAATTTATTAGCAGAGGAATATATTTTTGCATTTACTGAACAAATCAAATTCAAAATGGCTAATAAATGCTACTTTGTTTAAGACAAAAAAAAAATGTATGCATCATGCATTTTTTTATACTTATATACTCAACATTTATAGTGTACAACATAATAAGCAAGTAGTAGCATAATCATTCCACTAGAAGGCACTGCAATTAAACTTAACATCATTTTATTATCAAATATTTTATCTGCATTTTTAACCCAAAAAGCAGTAGCCTACTCCTGTATACAGTGTTTAAAGCGCAGCTGCTGACCACAATTTTAAGCACTGAAAAAAAAAAAAATATATATATAACCTGGTGTTGGATTATAAAATAATGTTGTTTTTTTCTGGATGCCGGATTTTTATAATGGCTAATGGCCTAATAATAATCTCTATAAATGTGCCGTTATCTTTTAATAAAGCTATTTCGGTAGAAAAGAATGGGAGAGGGAAAGCCGGGAGAGAGAAACAGAGAGTAGCTCATTCACAACCTAATTCAGAATAGAAACAGTAATGTTCTCTTCTCCCTCTCTCTGCACTGGAAAGCAGGGCAAAAAAACAATACCATACAAAAAAAGAACACAATAACTGACCCTGTATAACATTAGCGCTTGTGCCATGTCATTTTTCAAAGGCCTCACATTTCCAGCAAATTCGGTACATTCTCTTTTCCTCTGTAATTTTCTGTCACCTTATGTTCTTTCCCAGTCTCTCCTCCTTCATGCCTCGCAGAAACAGCAAACGACAGTGCAGAAGGAGACGGGTGAAACGCATGAAAACATGTGCAGGTTATATTTATTGCAAGGTCAAAAAGAACCTACTAATTACAATTGTGAATAGCAAATTTGATTAGGATTATCAAGGCCGTGTTTAGGGTATAAACTAATAAGGGAAAATATGAATTTAGTAGCTTTATAAGCAAATCGGCCAATACTAAAACAGCACTCTCCATGTCTACCATTGGTCAATCAAACAGCTAGCCACGCCCCAAATTCACAGCACTGGTTGAGTCAGGCTGTGTCCGGAATCACATACTCCCAAGTTGGTACTTATTTTGAACAAGTAATTACTTCACGCCCGCTAAAAAAGTATGTTCTATATAGTATGGGTGTGTGTAGTATGAGTGTAATGTAAACGTACTACATTCGCCATGTTGTCATTATCATGTGACTTACCCGCGTCGTCGCTTCACCGCCATTCACAAATCCTCTCCCGTGGCCTCATGAGATAGTAAAGTGTCTCATCCGGGTACTTTTCACCTACTCTTTTATGATTACTGTGAATTCAGACATACTTCTTTTGTCACATACTGTTTTTCGCCTGCTGTAGGGAAGTATGCGATTTCAGATGCAGCCTCTGTGTTTCACGGGTTTGGATGCTCAGTCAAACGGACCAGTGTTTTGACTTTGCCACAAGGTTCATACTTTTTGGGGAAATCTTGGCATAGCTGTCTGAATTTTTCTGGCAAAGGAGTAAGTAATTATCATGAAGAAAACCTGAGGATTTAAAAATTCAGGTATTAAATTACCAATTGCAAAAATGATTATAGACTATATAAACTCTGCGACCCAGAAGAGAGATGGGAGAGTTCAGTACAACAGGTGCACTGAAAAGATTAGAAGTGTAGACATTTTAAGATATGAAGTTGAAATGTGTGTTTGTTGTTTTATCGGTGTACATAAGCAAAATAAATGTTGCCTTTGAGGTGAAAATATGTATTATCTGAGCTCTGATGTAGAACCCCTGCTCGCCGAAACTGCAGCAAACACATCTTTTGAGCAGCAGACCAGACGGGAGAAATGAAATGAGATGAAACTCCTCCGGGAAATACAGTGCCTTTACTTGATACTGCTTCACCCAACAGACACAGCTAAAATTCAGACAAGACTCCTCCGATTGACTCTGCTGATTCTGTATTCTGATTGTGTGTGTCTGTGTGTGTGCAGTGTAAGCCAGTTCTAGCACACAGAGTCTTCTGTTTAACGCAAAGCAGATGTGAGACTTAATCACAATCCTTAGCGAGATAGTCTGAATACATTTAAATATCATTTCCACCTTATAACCTAACCACTAAAATCACCCTGGCTAACTCTGTAGTCCCGCAACTTCATCCCAAACAGATCTCTGCGCTGTGAATGGATTACATTAAAATATACAACATATCAAAAGTAAGGAAACAATGAAACAATGTATGGGCTTTTGATCAAAACAGTTTCTGCAAAACTGAAATGATCCATCGAAGAAGCCAATATTATCAACCAAAGCAGAAACAATCTGTTAACCACAGTTATAAAAATGAATAATTAGTTCAAGATGCTGATTGCTCAAATGCAGTGTGGGGATTTTCAGTGATTCTTTCTGCAGGTTACATAGTTTGGCCAGTAGGTGGTGACAAGTGACTGTCTTTATCAATTAGTCAATGAATCATTCATTCAAGCGATTCACTTAAAAACGTATGGCTGCATCCGAAAATCGCATACTTCCCTACTATATAGTAGGCGAAAAACATGTATGTATGTGTCAAAATAAGTATGTCCGAATTCACAGTACTCATAAAAGAGTAGGCGAAAAGTACCCGGATGAACTTCTACTTCCGGTGAGATCCTGAAGTGTGCATATGATGGACACTTGACTATCCCATGAGGCCACGAGAGAGGATTTGTGAGTTGCGGTGAAGCAACGTACAGTAACTGACGCCGGTAGGTCACATGATAATGACAACATGGCGAATGTATACGCCCAGATTACACTCATACTACACACAGCCTGATTCATTCAGGAATAAAACACGTGAACTGACTTTTTGAGTAAGTCATTGAATTATTCACTGAACTGATTCACTCCATTTGATCCAATCATTCTAGCTGATTTGCTGCTCAAGAAATATTTCTGATTATTATCAAACAGTTGTGCTGCTTAAAATATTTTTGTGGCAACTGTGATAGATATTTTTTCAGGACACTTTTATGATTAGAAAGTTCAATAGAACAGCATTTATTTAAAATAGAAATCTTTTGTAACATTATCATTGTCTTTGATAAGCATCTTCGCAAAATAAAATCTGCTTTTTAAAATCTTATCGCAAACCTTTGAAAGGAAATGCAAGTTACTCAATATTACCATCTTTTTTTATTGAACTGTTGTATAAAAGCAGCAATAATCACACTCAAAATTGTGCCGTTTTCCTGAATATATACATATATACATGTATGTGTTGTGTATATGTAAATATATCTAACATAAAACATTACATTACAACTATATTTTCTTTTAACATTAAATAACGCAGCATCCATTAGCCGCATTCTTTCTCAGACGGCTGCCTTTAAATTACTAAGCACCAGGGTCGAGCAAACAACTCAAGCTTTTATCTTTTAAAAGCTGTATTTAAATGCCAAATGAGACAGCCAGAGCATCTTATTAAAACTGCACAGCATTCAAGAATTGTGAGGCCAGTTCACATAGCTGTAGCTCAAAGCATCAATATGCTATATTCAATATATTCCTTTAAGGAGGATGTCGAGGGGGCAGAAAATGAGGTGTTATTACAGAAGAAGTGTTGCTAAGGCTGTGGTTGTAGAAAAAAAAGGTCATTTCAACCCTATTCTAACCCTAAGCCCACTGTGTAGGGGTTATGACACATTCACAAACCTTTGAGTGCCTACTAGTGTCATTACACCATACTGTGATCAAGAAAGGGAATCTGTGAGAATGAAACAGAAGTGGATTTTAAAACTCATTCACACATTACAATTTCAATAAAGTTTGGCATTAGCATGTTGCAAAGCTAATAATGTGTGTTACTTAAACGTAAAAACACACCAAAACAGGGCAAAACAGTCCATTTTCATTAGATTAAGCTATTTTAATTGATCGATGAAACATAAGATCTTTTCTTCCATATTGTGACATTGACATGCATCAGAGTGAGGCGAAAAAAAAAAAAATTAGGACTTTGTTCAACCGGTTGTTGATTTGATAGAGGCAGATTTGAATATGAGCTTGTAGTCGATTGAAAAAAAAGGGGAGGAGTTTGAGCGGGCTAAATTATTCAAGAAGTCCGTCACACTTTACCAAAGAGAAGTCTGTTGTTTCACCAGAAGATCGAGTTATGACATTTTGCTAAAAAATATAGACCTAAAACCGAATTAGGTCAGAACTAATTTTTTTAAAATAACACGCATTTAAAAAAATCATCTGCCATTTAATTTTTAGCGCAATTTTCCACCGGACAAAATTGCGATTAACAACTCATGATTTCTGTTCTGTTCTGTCTGTGCGCAACAATCTTGCACTTCCATCTACTCCTCAACCAGACCACCTAGAGACTTCGGGTTTTCGGCATTATGTTAAGGAAGGTCTAATCTCGGGAACGCACAAAAAAAAATCCAGGAAAAGATTTTGGATTTTCTGGAAATTCCAGAAAAAATTCAGTTTTTTGCAAATTTCTCGGCAACCATAATAGCTATCGAGTTGAAACAAATTGCAATCGATAGCTTCTAAAATTTACAATAATATTAGAAAAAAAGATTTGATCAAAAATCTTTCCTTTATGCTTCAAAAATTGAATTTTAAGTGTTGTGATCCCATGACGTGAGAAAATTGCGCTAAAACACTCACTAAGCTTGTTACGGGGCATTGTGGGATTGCATTCTCAGAAAAGGATACTTGCAATGCTACCTTTGAATCTGTCCAAAAAGTGTATGCCTAAAATGCCTCAAAGTGTCCCCAATTATGCAATTTTAATGGTTCTTAACGAATCAAACTCTTCCCGGCCTCAGCTACATCTACAGTGTTTGAAGGCGGGTCAAAGCAGACACTGTTCACGGGCAGCCGATGAAAACCATAGGGATGGCGTTATGCAAATTTGTTACAAACTTGCATAGGTCTTTGCTGGAAGTAAGACTGGAATTACTGACGAATCATGTCAGGCAGTTCACAATCGGTTCTTTCTTTTTGGGAGAAAATAACCCCATTTGTCAAGCACTTTGGTCTTTGAAACTTTGCAGATTTTTTACATTCACAGACAGCTATATTACACACTGCATGAAAGGTAATATCCGAAAAAGCATAATAGGGACACTTTAAAACACTGCCTAGGCTGGCAGCTCACTTTAAAGTGGTTTTGGAGTTTTTGCTATGCTTTTCCTGACTGTCTAAAAGCTAACATACATCAAGGTTGAAGTCTGAAACATTTTCGTAAACATTTCTGTACTAAACTAACTATCAAAAATAGATTGCAGGGCTGCATGGATTGATATATATTTTAAGAATGAATTAGCAGTGTTGTCGCCAAGTGGTTTGAGTTCAAGGCATTTCAAGACCAGGTGGAGACAGACCAAAATAAACAGTTATACCATCTTACCACTCTCTCTCCCTCTCTCTCTCTCTCTCTCTCTCTCTCCCCCACATCTCTGATTCCTTCGTTCCTTCTCTCACTTCTGTTTTCCCAGAACACACTGTGCTATGCAAAAGACACTCATTACCACCGCACACCTGTTTTAAAGCTGACAGAGAGAGGGAGCAGGTGAGGTGGTGCCGTAGAGGACAAAGCAAAGATAATGATAAACTGCAGCAGAAATAAAATATGTGGTGTTTGTGAAGAGAGGCATTATCCTAATCTCTGTATATATTGTTTATTTAATGCCTGATGCGTATATTTAGACAGAAGAGCGGCTGATGGCCGACATAACGCAGATTAAATAATACAATTTAATGAAAGCAAATGAGACGCACACACAAATGATCAAATTAAATCCAATTAACTTGAAAAATTCTCTCAAAAACATTTTCAATTCAGTAATTGTGCATTATCCAGGTTTCCCACAACTTTTGGCTAATGCATTTTTATACATTTTCAAGTCAGTTTATGATAAATGGACAATGAATTTTAAACATTTATAGAAATTTAACTCACAGAGAGCAATCAGTTGCAAGTTAAATATTTTAGAGCCGAGCATAATTAGAAAACAATCTTTCTTCACCACAGAAATTTTGCATGACAGTTTAAGATTTGGGCCTGGACATCACTATAGCAAAATGATCTGGTATTTTTCATGACCAAAAGTTTTTATCTAATGTTTTCTATGACTCTGTTTGTCACTGTCAGTACATTTAGTCTCTAACACAATGGAAATCTAGCATTCTATCACTTGGTTAAATGGACACAGTTCTCAAATGACCAAAAACTTGAATATAAGCAAATCATTTACCTGGTTTAGGCTGGCTGACATTTATCAGTTAAGACTAGTGTCCTTTTATTTTGTAGTTAACTTAATCAGAAGCTCTTTAACCATTCTGTGACACTACCAACTGAGAACAAACCACATTGGCTAGACAATCATCGTCAGCATCTAAGCTGTCCATATGTGATCTCTGAGAAGTGTCCATGTGAAGACTGAGGTCAGCGCAGTCATTTGCATCACGAGGGCCTGGTGGGCTGTTCTGTTTTCAGCACACAATTAAAAGTCAGAGCAAGCACAGCAGCTGCACGATTAAAGAAGAAACCTGTTCAAATAGCCCTCTCAAAGAATTATTCTAATGCTCTCCATGTCATGATGAATGATTCAGAGCAAAAACCATTTCCATGGACACAGTATATGAAAGGAAATCACAGAAGCATAAATGTTGCTGAACAATTAGAGCCAAGCCGAGTCTGCCAACTGACGGGAAGACAATAAATACATACGCATAAGTGTGTGTGTGTGTGTGTGTGTGTGTGTGTGTGTGTGTGTGTGAGAGAGAGAGAGAATTGGATATAGAAATATGTAATTGTATTTTTTAAAAGAACTGTAATATTGTTAAATATTATTACAATTTAAAATGTAAATTTAGTATATTTATATTTTTTCAAGGAAAATTCAAAAGGACAGCATTTATTTGAAACAGAATTCTTTTGTTACATTATAAATGTCTTACTGTCACTTTTGATCAATTTAACACTTTAGTTTGGGGACCAATTCTCACTATTAACTAGTTGCTTATTATAGTACTTAAAATGCACAAATGCCCATGTCCATATTCTACATCCCTTAACCCCATGCCTAAACTTAACCACTGCAACAATGACCTTACTAACTATTAATAAGCAGTAAATTAGGAGTTTGAGGCAAAAGGTAATAGTGAATATGTGTTCCCTAAACTAAAGTGTGACCAGAAGTGTTAATTTAGTTTGTCTTTCTGGGATTTTGATAACTGCAATTCTAATTTTCTTCAAATGTTACTGGCTAATTACAGTCTATGTGATGACATTTTAATAAAATAGAAAAGAATAAGAGGTTTTAAACATCAGCATAAGAGCAAAGTCAACAGTGAAGCTCCAAAAGCCATGGCAATAAATCCTTCTGAAATCCCTTGGGAGTCTGATGTGACACTGCAATATATCTGTGACAGGGTGATGCATGAAACATCTCCCACATCTAATAAAACAGTTACTCTGAATAGTATGTGTCAAAGTTTAGATACATTGACTTGCATGTGGGAGACTGTATTCGCCCTCATTTTAAACATAATACAGTCATGGCTGCAGGGCCATGGCAAGAACATATAGAATGACAACGCGA
The DNA here is from genome assembly GCF_951802725.1 of Rutilus rutilus. Lineage (NCBI taxonomy): Eukaryota > Metazoa > Chordata > Actinopteri > Cypriniformes > Leuciscidae > Rutilus > Rutilus rutilus. The sequence goes on along the minus strand of NC_140224.1, from coordinate 28,973,222 downwards.
ACCCGTATTTATTATAACGGAAGTAGACCAAGTTCTATATTAAAACAACACTAAACCACAAGATAGTCCATCCTACAAATACACCCAAACCTATTTGCAATATGCCTACACTTCATAAACATGAGTCACAAAACCTCATCAATTCCACCAACAACACATAAGGGTGAACCAACTCCAGGCTAAGGTTGAGATGATGCGCTTCCCCTTTAAAAAAACACATTTAGATTTCCTTGAAATAGTTTCAAGTTTCATGTCACCGCACGACCTACACATCTCTCAGGATAAACGCTCCAGATAAATTATTTGTAATTAAAGTGTCTGCGTTCACAAATCACTGTTAATTTGAACAGAAGAGCAAGCACAATGTATGCTGGATTTGGCATGGCAGAAAGCTGTCACTCATCTTAGTTCATTGCAATCTCACAAAGTTCAGTTATAACCAATTAAGCTGACTGCACAATGAATCTCTTATTTACATAATCATTTGTCATAATGAGAGGATTTGCGAGCATGCAGAACATCAGAATCCACTCATCGCTCAAAACGCAGGAGTTTTTGTTCAGTGCTATATTAAACACCTCTGATTGGCCACTGCGTTTCAAGAAATGGTCATGGCGCTGCTTGGGATGCTGACAGCCTGTTCCAATAAAGCCCATGTATGGAGCAGAGCAGAGCAAAGCATCAGACATTAGCAGAAACCCCAGAGGCTGCCTCGGTTTATGATGGCATTACTCATTGCTTTGAAAGGTGCAGCTCCAGAACTCAACTCCACATATTAGGGCACAAATGCACCATGGTCCTATGGCCTATTGCAGAAGTGGAAAAGGTCCATTCAGGAGGGTGAACAAACTAAAACCAAAAACTAAAAATGTCTCACAAGTATGAGTTTCTTTCTTCAGCGGAGCACAACAGGTTCATCTGAATCAAATCCTGGCCACTCTTTTAAAAAGTATTTTCAATATAAAGAAAATTAATCAGGATTGAGGTGTCAAGGTCCAAAAATGACAAATATCAAGTGGTCACTCAAAGTACCTTATTCAAAGTTTGAAGCCATGAAAACCAACACAGAAATGTAAGTCTGAATGCTAAATGATATTAAATTGTTTGGTTCACTTTACAAAACCGGACTGAATGATTTGTTTGCTTAACGAAGTGAAAGAGTTTAATAGATTATTACATAAACTACATTTTTCACACAAAGCTAACTGTATAACATAAAGAAATCAGAAGGCTTTGAAATTAAATGATGCAAGTGAAGTGACTAATGACACAGTTACACAATCACAACTTTATTTTAAGGTGAACTACTCCTTTAAGACTCTGAGAGACTCTGTTTTAGATGAAATTACTGCGTGTAGAGGTTTCCTCTCTCCCTGATGGAGATCTGAGATGAGAAGATGTGAAATGAGGGACAGATTTTAGGACAGGAGTTGGATATTAACTTGTCAAGCAGTCAGATGCAATAAATGAGAGAGCCCAGGAATAATAGATTTAGGAGAGGCAATAACAGGCTCTGAAGAACTAGTAAGAAAATGAAAACCTAGCAAATTGTAATCTCAACACAAAGTCTATATTGAAATCGATCGTTGAGTTGAGTCACCCAAACGCTACAGAATAGATGCAAAAGGCTATTTGTATGAATTCCTGAAAAGTGTCAAAACTCACGAGTCTGCAGTCACAGAAAGCAGCTGCCAGTGTAGGCAGATAGATAGCTCATTAGGTTTTGGAAAAGAGCTAGAAAGAGAGATGTAAATAAGATTTGTTTTGCCCTTCACTGTTTATCATCACAGACGGTGACTCCTTCAGAAGAACTGGTGGGCCACCACACCGACATCATGGGAGATCCATGAGTGGGCAGCACTGACTTGCTTCCAGAGTGATAATATGGGCTCACAGTCCAAAAATGAGTCACTTCACTCATATCACACCTCTATCCGCTCACACACTCCTTCTCCTCATCATAACCCCTTTACGCTATAGTCACTTTCGCTCTTCTTTCGATTGTTCTAAAGCATACTCTCATTCCAACTATCTAGGAAGAGAGATGTGCCTGGTAGGTTTCTTCAAATGGTAATTTCACACACATTTCAAACTCCTTAGTCACACAATTTTAGACACATAATGAAAAAGTTTTTTTTCCCCTGCTGTCTATATGTCTATATAAGCACTCAATATAAATGGAAATGTTGATTTCTCATTATATGACATTTAAAATGACATATGACATTTAAAAATAATTTTGTGGTATACACACACATACATACATATAATTAATTTTATTTTTAAAAGTTGTTACATATTTCTTTTTTAATTAATTTATTGTGAGTGTTAATAATTTTGGACCTTGTGTGCATCTGGGATTTCGCAACACATTTTAATAGGTTTCCAGCACTAATAATTCAACATAATTCAATAATTCAACCAACACTGTGCTGTGTGTGTATGAAAAAGAAGAGTTTTTACAAATGTGCATGGATGGGTTGTATTAGGCAAAACTGGCAGGTCAAATTTGGTTCAAGTATAGAGGCTTGTTGTGAGGCTCATTCTGAGAGCAGCTGTGTGTGTATTCAATCTAAAGGTGAAGTGTTTCATTTTTGCGGTGTTAAAATACTACTATCTCAGCTTAATATGAAGCAATAACATGAGTAAGCTATGCTTAGGCTGATTCCAGCAACATTGGATAGATGTTATACAAGCTTGATTTCGCACATTGTTGCATTACAGAATGTATCGGAATGTGATTCATAATGCAACGCAAGTACGCATTGTCATGTTGCAGCTTATTACGGCCAAGAACCTGCATACGTATACACAAAAGTATATGTATAATATAATATAATAACAATAAAAAAAAAATTTTTTTATAGCTATATCTGTATATAATAACATATATATAATGATTTTGGCCAAATTGTGCAGCCCCACAAACAAGCACATCAAACTTTGAATTTTAAAATCATTTTAATTTGCAATCACAATTTTTATCAAGAAAAAAAATTTCAATTAATTTTTTTTTTATTTTTTTTTTAGAAAGCTTGATTGACTTGTTGACTCATTACGATTAGAATTCATTGAGCCGCCCGTGGCGTCTGATTCATAGTGTGTGTGCGTATGAACAGATGAAACTCAAATCTCTCATACGCAATCTACTTCCTCCTCACTGCACAATAGTTCACAATATCCCTCTCCATTCTCACATTCCCACGGCCCATTTCTTTTGATTATTCCTTTGTACCATTCTTATTTCTGACTTGAGAGTGACTTTTAAGTGAAGTTAGACTCATCTAAGGCTTTTTTTTGCACAGTGTGAAATCTCTCAATACAGACAGACCAGCACTTTTACAGTAAAAAGCTTTTACAGCAAAAAGGCCTCTCAATTGCACCTTTCTCCAAAGAAAGAAAAAAAATACAGCCGTGTTCCAAGGACTGGTCACTTTTTTTTTCTTTTTTTTTTTTTTACATGATAGACTCCTCTATCATGTAAAAAAAAAAAAAGCTTAGAAATAAATCTAAGTCTTGATAAATCTTGATGCTTTGCATCTTCTTATACTAAAGTCACTATAATAACACAACAGTCATAGTGATGCCGAGAAGCAAGAGTGAAATGTCTATTTCTATGATGGATTCAGTGCAGAACAGGAGAGCAGCTTTACACACATACAGTATTTGTCTATTTGGGCTCAGTGTCATTATGGGCACAACCTTAATACACTCAAAGTAAATGACTTCCCATTTCACTGGATTGAAAAATGCTGTAGTTTGCCAAACTCTGGAGAAATGAAAGAACATGCAAAAAGATGCATTGAATTTCCTGTCCATGTGATTTGGAAATGATTCATGACCAATTACTTCCTAAAATGGATTCACAGAATCCATATACAGTACATACACATACTAAGAAAAAGAAGTCACCATTTCCACATGAAAGATCCTTAACTCTTTTGCCTTGCAAAAAAAGAATAAAATTCATTAAATCCTTTATGTATAACAAAGAAACAAGGACACAGCGCCAGCGAACCCATGTACATATGTATTTTCAGTTATTGAATCATTATCCAAAATCCATGCAATATAGCGTAAGCGCAGTAGTATTTCGCAAGTGTGATATATTGCTTTTCTATAGTTCAATATGCAAGGCATAAATACTGATCACTTACATTTTAGGCACAATATTCCCAGTTACTTCATCAGTTTCTGCTCCGTCAACTAAAATAACTCCAAATATCAAAGCAGTCTCCAAACAATGCACAGTATGGATTCCGAATGAAACACGTTTTAAATTATTTGGTTGAGTGAATGATTCACTGACACACTCATAAACCCATTTGCTGCCAAGTGCCAACTACAACTAAAGTAACCTGCAGAAAGAGTCTGAAAAAACAGTTTTTATTTCTCCCAAGGAATAGGAGAAACATCTGAGACAAAGAACTTCCAGGAAACACAAGAGAGACCTCCATTAAGAGCAATGAAGAGCAACCAATAAGTAAAAAACATCTCTGCGATTTAATTGTTAAGTAAATTAGGGAAAGCTCTATAAAATAAATAAGAGATTCTGTCCAAAAACAAGAAGTTGCTGTGTTTTCTGATGTGCTTTCTTTTGGGACCATAAGGGGGATTTTAATCACAGAGTTTTGACAGATGGCGTGAAAAAAAAAAAACAAAGAAGAGAAAATCCATTTAAAATAAAAAGCCACAGATCTAATCCCTTCATTTATTTTCTCTCTTATTATGATGCCTAAAAACAAAATCAACCAAGAATCAAATCTTCATCAATCCCACCCCTTCATCTGTCTCTCTCTCACCCTGATTTAGAGTTTCTCCTCTTCATTCTCACCAAATGATTCTCTCAGCAGCTCCAACACTTAACTCACACAAATCGCACTTATGAGCAACAAGCGCGCACAAACCCACCGAGAGTGTTAAACCAAACAAATAAACACACACAAACAGAGGAAAGCAGGACTAAGTGCATTAAAAAACAGTGCAGACAAAGTCCACAATGCAACCTGATCATATTACTATAGATATAGGACATGATTGAAGGTCAGTGGGCAACAGGTGGACGTTTCAAGTCTCACAATCATCACGCGGAGACACTATTATTAGTATTGCAACCGTATCCTAAACACCATTTCTGACAACTCAGCAACTTCCCATCAACACAACGAACGATTTGTCTCACATTGCATGAGCATGACGGCAGCTCCGTCTCTCCATCCAACACTTTCATGATCCAGGGACACTTTTTATCACCACGGCAACAACACTAATATAACATGCATTTTGCTCGTGACTTTACTCAGATCTCAGATGGTTCCAGCTCTATGAATGCATCACAAAGGGGTCATGAAATAGAAAAATCCAAATGTCCTTGACCATTTATTTACACATAAGAGGTTACTATCAAGAAGGTGTGCTCTTAATAACTCATGTCTATCAGTCAGAAGAGTGATACTGCTGTGGGAGAATGTCGAGAAAGACCGCCAGACGGTGTTCTGTCCTTGGATGTAGACAAACTAAATACGAAACTATTACGAATACATGACTGAAGTTTATTTCACACCACCAGACTGTTTTCTGACTGTTTTCCCAAATATATTTTGTTGAAATCTATGGCAGGGCCATGTCTGAGGCAACACAGGTAACAATTTTTAAGAGTGTTTGTAATAAACGTCATCATACAGCCAGCATAACGCTATCAAAAGACCGAGTGTATCACTGTTAGAATGCTGCTAATAAATCAGTATGCATGGATTAACAATGTTTTCTTGAGTTTAATATTAATAAAGTGTGAAGAAAGCAAGTATTTTCAGCCACATATGTCTCTATTACAGTGCTGGCCATCTCAAGCATCAAAACATGTCAAACATACTGTGGTGAAGGGCATGGATGCGTTGCAATGAAGCTCTTCGATCACCGTAGTGGGTGTTTACTTGTGTTTCTGTAAGAGGTAACGTCCCTCAAAACAGAGTGTGTTTGACATAGTGAAAATGAGGGTGGAAAATCAATTTTACAAATATTTGGTTACAAAAAAACTTTGTTAACTTCATAAGCTAACCTCCAGAAACATAATTTAAAAATAAAAAAAAAAGCATTTTATGATCCCTTTAAATAGTTTTGGACAATTCCCAGATTTTTTAATGGATGTAATTCCCAAGTACAATGCACATGATGACAGACCCACCTGCTGGAGGAGCCGGGCTAACCGTAGGACACAGGAACGCCTGGAAGCTGGACGCACAGAGTTCGCTCACCGTCCCCATAGCTCAACTGTCCCTGTTTCACTCTGATGAGTGTGCGATTGAGCGACGAGAGAGAAAACACAAGCTACTTCCCCTTTTGTCCGAAAGCAGAACTGTTGATAATTATATAACGCTCGTCTTTATCATTAATTTTCCTTTGGGTTTTCCTGTCTGACAGATTCCAAAGCAAAGATCCACAGCACTGCTCTCTGCTCTGATGTGTGCTGGTCTTGCAATCTCACTCACTGACTTCTCTCCTTGTACAGTCTCTCCTCCTTCTCTCTCTCTCTCTCTCTCTCTTCATACTCACCGCCACTTTGTGTTTACCATGCAGGGCTTTCTAAGCTCCCCCCCCCTCTGTTTCTCTGTGTCTACGACCCTTTCTATTTGAAAGTCTCTGCTGTGGTGCTGAAACAGCTTTGGTAGAGAAGGATTTACATAGACATAAGCACAGATTCATCAACAGCTCCCAGAACACCTCCCCACTCACTCCCACAAGCTCAGAGGGCAAGTTTAGTCAGAGCTCAACCATTTCGGGCATCTGAGCCATGCGTGGTTTTGAAGGGCATGTATATGTTTACTCATAGAGAATCACAAGATCACCCACCCCATCTATTAATGTACGCCTGCAGACACGTGTGCATTATGTTAGGTTGAGACCCTCTGAAACCCACATGCACCCAAATTGGTGCTTTTGCATCAGTTTACATTTTGTGTTGTGTATGTGTTTGTATGGTTGTTTCAATGGTAATTGCTTGTCCGTATAGCGGCAAGAGCATTTTAATGCAATCCTTTACTATTTTATACACTCTTAGAAAGAAAGGGTTCTAAATAGAAGGTTCTAGACTCAATTTTAAAGAACCCTTTATGCCAAAAAGGTTCTATACAGGAGAAATGTCTTAAATTGCAGTATAATACTTTCATGTTTAATGGTTATTTAATTTTTTTTTCTAATGATAAAGTAAGTTCTCATGCAGTTTAATTCATTTAAAATTTTAAAATTAATAAAAATGAATTAAAACTAAATCCATAAAATGACCCCATGATGAGAACCCATAGAGTATGAAGTGCCTGACAGAACTCTTTAAGATTAGAGAACCTTTTCCTCTAAGAATGTATGACAATAAAAAGTCTTTCATAATGAAAATCACTATATTCTGTAAGTATTCACGCAGGGCTTTGTAAATTATGAGAAATATCTGGTTGCAAATGCGATGTTTCTAGAAAGCATTCATGACTTAAAAGAAATGGTGTTTGTGCAATACTGTTAAATCATAAGACTGCTGAATATCGCTGACTTGTTACTGGTCATGTGCCATGAAAGAGGAACAGAACATTGCCCTCAAATAACAATCTCAGCTTTCCAAAAAAATACATGAAGAGTAGCCTGATTGTATGCATGACATTTCACCCTAAAAATTAAAATTCTTATTTTTTTCTTCTTCTTTTGAACACAAAATAAAAGGTTTTTTTTTTTTTTTTTGGTGAACTATTCCTCTCATATACAACACACTTTCTGTGCTCTTAAACAATAATATTTGACAATGTTTTGCGCCTGTAAAACCTTCTGGGAACATCCCTAAAAGTGATCTCAGAGGGGAGACAATTGGGAGATCCTGTTGGAAAGTCCACCCAGTACTTTCCAGCTCACTCTCCTCATTTTATCTTCTGACACCCTTCCTCTCCTTCCATTCCACCCATGTATTTATCACAATCACACCTATCCACAATACTACATTTATTTAGAAATGTACTTATACTACACTATTTGTAACTCTTTCTGATTTGCATTTGAGATGCATTTTCTGAAGGTGTTAAGATTGTGGTTAGATAGATATTGGAGATTGGAGGCACTGACACTTGAGTGAGATTAAAGACTTTTAAAATGCTCAGAATATAATTAACATGCAAATTATTAACATGCAAAACATTAGCCATTAAATGATTAATTTGACATTTAGCTGAAGCTATTATCCACGTGATTCATAGCACACTTCTTACAGACACAGCGCCTTCAGAAACAATTTGGGATTACGTGTCTTTCTCAAGGACAACGGAGATCATTCATAAACCTACAACTTTTTGATCATCAGACTGAATTGTTAACCAATAAGCTACATCACTCATAAGGAAGTGTGCAGGTTTTGGTGTCCTCCTGTATAGTCATCTTTTGTCTCACTTTTGATCAGTTTAATGAATCCTTAAGTTCTTTAAAAAGAAAAGCACAGCTGAGCAAATAATTTTATCATCACAACCTCACCAACAAACAAGACTGTTCACAGCCTTATCCATTTGCAGTGACTCAGGAGGACTATAGAGAAATAAAAGATTTTGCCTCTCTCTTTTTTCAGTCATTTCTAATTGAACACTAGGCTGGCACCCCGCAGCTAGGGGAAAGAAAAGAACAGAGGAAAATGACATGTGAGTCGCATTTCAAAGGTTAGTCAGCAGTGCTTTTACCCAAACATCAAGACCTAAGACATTTCATGACATGTCTGTGCCAAAGCCCTCTAACAAGACATATAGTACCGTCAAAATCTGCAGCCGTGCTAAAACCAAACTAACAACAAAAGATCCTTTGCACCAACACCCTCAAAACTGACCCTGAAGAAAATCAAGGTCAGCTATGAGCATACCAGCATGAAAATTACACGTATAGCGAAATCGAAATCAATTAGGATACAGTCACAAATCCAGTTCAAGCATTAGAAAACAAACCGACACACTACAACTATGTTTTTACCTTTGCCACAAATGTATTTCTCAAAAATGCTGTGATGAAGACGAAGTCTATGTGCACTAGCACTTCGCTAGAGGACCAATAAAGGCCTGCCCAGTGTCAGCAGAGTCTGGCAAGTGTTGGGGTCGTTCATTCGGCCTCTCGGTTTTGAAAGGCGCACCGAACTGTGAAAATGAAAGGTTGGATTCTGAAGAGAACCACAATGGTCAGAAGCTTGGGTTTCCCATCCAAAATTTATTCCAAGAACACTTTCTGCTTCATCATTCTGAAACGAACACTTTTTTGGCCATATGTTCCAGTCAAATGTGCCCCAAATACGTCCAGTTGCTCTATTAATTAACTGAGACTACAGATGCACAAGATTTAAAAATGAAGATTAGGCTAAATTATGAAAAAAATGACAAAAGAAAAAGAGTATGCAATGTGCAATGAACCAGCTTGGGGGGCCCAGCTTGCAAAAGGTTGAGAACCCCTGCTGTAATGGAATGGTTAATCCACCAATATGTGTAAGCTCTTTAGTCCCAGTTGGCCAAGACAAAGTCCAGACTTGAATCCTATTGAACAAATTTGTGATTTAGTAAATTCAACGATAGATTGCACAAAAGTTAATCAAAACCAAGTCTTTGGGAACAACAAGAAACTATTTGGAAGTCAATAACAGTCAATGCCAGCAAGAATGTAAGCTGTTATCAAGTCCAAAGAATTCCATACAAAATATTACGTTTTTTGGTTATTATGTGTGAATATTTAGTTGTTTCAGTTTGTTATTTGCCTAATAACTGACAATAAAGTTTTAGTCTAAAAAAGCACACACACATACATACATATATATTCTTTTGTCATAATTTAGCCTCATCTTCATTTTCAAATCTTGTGCATCTGTAGCCTCAGTTACAGTTATTAACAGAACAGATGGACGTATTTGGAGCACATTTGTATATACACAATATAAATGATAATTATATGTATTCAAATGATTTAAAAAAAAACATAAAACCTTTGGAATGGTTTAAATATGCAGCAAACAACTTGACACTTGGTACCAATCACTGATGAAAATATTTGCATATTCTGATGCTTTGCATGTTTAAAGAAATGGATTTTTAACAAATTGCAAAACATTTTGTGATAACATTTCATGAGAAGTTTTACACGCCATCTACACTGCAAACAAGCAACGTGACAAAACAACACAATTATAATCAGCGAGGCAGTCTACACTGCACTATAATGGACACGCTCATATGCCGTTTAGACAGATTCATTCATTATAATGGATGGCTTTCTGGTTTCTGGTGTTGTGATGCTCATTTACAGTGCAGAAACAGAAGCACAAATGAACTGTCCCACAAATCCAGACTGTTGTGATGAGCCAGACTTTTAGAGTATCCCCGCATTATGGTCATTTCTGTTCCCCGGTGGATAGATTGTACATTAGGTTAAATTACTGATAATATTTATCAAGCAAAACAATACAATGAAAGTACACACAATAAAAATAAGGTTCAAAGGAAGATAAGTGTAGAAGAGCAATTTGGCAGTAACGAGATACCATTTCCAAGCCAAACTAGCATCATATGCCAGCAGTAAAAGCTTTCATTTAACATCTGTGATATCTGCGGGTTCGTCAGCCATAGAGGGATGAACCAGTTTTAAAAATAAATAAGCACATACACACGCACAACCCTTATGTGACAACTCTTAAACGAGCATTTCCCAAACAATTAACATTCTGTCATCATTTACTCACCCTCATGTTGTTCCAAACCCACATGATTTTCTTTCTTCCAAGAACCACAAAAAATTTTGACATCTTGATGACACTGACTGATTCGGTTTTTGGTTCAGAAACCTCTAGTCTCCATTAACTGTACAGTAATAGCATGAAAATGTGATATTCACAATTCATTCTGTTCTGTAGAAGGAATAAAGTAACACAGGTTTGAAATGACATGAAGGTGAGTAAATGATGACATTGAGATTGGTTGAACTAAACTTTACTAAACTTGTAATGTACTGTACTAACAAAGGTGAAATAATCTGAACTGAATACACACTTGAGGCTCTATTGAGAAAGCATCAACTTCAGACTCCTCCACCATTAAAGAAGTATTATAGTACATAAGTAACAACAACATTAAAATTCTGCAAATAATAGTTCATTAAAATCTTTATCTTTATGGGATGATCTATTCCAGTAGTTGATCATGGCAGATTGTATCTAACCCTTTCAAAAACAAGGACAAATGGGAGGCCGTCAGGCTGTTGGCTGCTACTGACCTAACACTCATATTTCGAGCCCCAGTCGTCCCGTGCAGGAAAGCTGCCGTTTGATCTTAAAACAGATCAGTCTTTTGAGGATTTCTGCTTCTCTGGAGCTTAAGATTAATGAGAGAGTATTTTTTGGGATTAAATCAAAGGGTGCATGGAGAAGGAAGGGTGAATGATGGAAGCCATAAGGTGAGCTTAATTCCAAGGAAAAAAATGTAACGAACACACTGCAGTTTAACTTAACTTTGTAATATTTATCTATGAATTAAATCGCATTATACTGTAGGGCAACTCTATGACTTTTTATGCCCCATGGGTTGATTTTTATCAAGACAGATTTCAATATTTGTATCATATTAAAAAACAGTTTTACTTTTCAAATGCGCTTTATGTTTAGATCTGATTGTTTTTCCCTTGTCTCTGACCCAAACTTTCAGTCTTAACGTAATAGGATTGGACAGCCCAGAGGATTCACAAAACGAAGAGATGACAACGACATTCCTAAACCTATAGTGTAAAAATGTACCATCTTTTATGCCACAAAATGCATGCAGATTTTCTATATACTGTATCATGATGACACAAAAACCATGTGGTTTGATGGGCCTTGTTTTGGTGACTAGCGATATTCAATCTCAAACCTACAGAATGGGAGGTGGGTAAGCCGGCAAGGCAGGCCCTGTAGTTTAATGGCTAGAATCCCAGATGATACTCAATGGACCAGCCTACGTACCAGAAGCACAAGTTACAGCAGCCTTGGTCTCGCTAGCAGAGCGACGCTTAAGCGTGAGAGGTGCTTAGGACTTAAATGCACACTCAGTGACTAACAAAACCCAAGCATCATGACACAGAGCGGTCACTATGCCAACCAGGAACAAACTCAGCTCATATAGGCACTATATCTCTCTACATGCATCCATGCATCAATCCAGCAGAGCAGGATACTGAACTTAGCATTTAAGAGATTAATGATTGATGCATTTGTATGCCAATACATTTTAAATGCACATTTTTTAAATAATTTTTTATGTTAGAATATCTGCCAAGTCCTCATTCATCACCATTACATATTTAATGAGTAATACAGAATAAAGAAAGTCACTTTTCATGCACTTTATTTCTGTTATATGACCTTTAAAAGCTATTTTGAAAAGTGGCATGACCACATGGTTATTATATCATCTTATGACATGCTTGAATTTTGTGATCAATTGTCTATGTGTAGCCTATATTTATGAGCTGGATATTTTGTGGAAATAGACGCCATCTACTGGTCATTTTGTGTTAGTGCACAATTTGTGACTTTATACCTAAACTCCATCAGTTCATCTGCATTAAGAAATCAGACTATTTTTTCTTTAATATTTATTTACACTGACATGGATGTCTTAGTTGGGAACTAATTTAGAATCTGTTTGTTAATGTAAGCCTGCTCAAGTAGTGGACAGAAAACTAGGACACTAGTCTTAACTTTAGATGAAGCTAAAATTGGATTTTGTACGTGCGGTCTTCGCTGTAAACAGTCTTCTTGATTTGCAGCTAACACGTATACCCCAAAATGCACAGACAGCAGAAAGTTTGGCAGAGAGAGTACATCAAAAACAAACCTCTGTTCAAACTCTTGCTGTATCTAACTGGAGCAACAGACTGCCAGGGAGGAGTTAACATCATTGAGTGACAGCTGAAAGAGGTAAAGTGAGGACAAACTCAGAGGTTTCCTGTGGAGCTTTGCTCTTTCCTGGATGTGACACTTTGCCACGTCTGCAGCTGTAACCGTGGTAATGAGAGACATATCCCAGTCCCACATACCTGTCCACATTCACAAGTCTGCTCAGTGGATAAAACGATCATTTTAGAAGCTGAACTTGAATTTGGTGTTTCTTTACTGGCAGTGAGGTGTAAAACTAGCATTTAACAGCTAATTAACTGATGCACTACTGAAAAGACCACAGCTTTAAATCTGTGCTTAAAGAAACTTCATCCTCTCACGTTACGATCCCTCTGCCTCTGAACATGAAGTCAGTCTGAAATATACTCCAGACATTCTTTTCCATCCAAAAAGATTTATTTCTGTTATCAGTAATCATTTATCAAGACTGATAAGCTAAAGACAGTGAGAGAAAGGACAAAAAAATAAAGAGGGAAAGATCAAGAGAGGTTGATTTTCAGAACAGACTTTTACAAAACTTTTAAGGAGGACCAGTTATGCCCTTTTACAAAGTCTTGATGTTTTTGGGGTCTACTACAATAGGTTTTCAGGTTTGAAAGTAAAAAAAACACATTATTTTTCACATATTTTACATTGTTGCAGCACCTCTCTTATCAGTAACGCTCTGTTTAGTTCCTGTCTCTATAAGGCCCCTCCTTCCAAAAAGTGCAATGCGCTCTGATTGGTCAGCTGGACCAGTGTGTTGTGATTGGTCAACTAATTTGAGCGTGTTTGTGGCAATGTCATGACCCTTACCATAATCGCAAGTTTCAACACACTACTAAACGTTTCTCAATATGCGTTCTTGTCTGTAATTGTGTTCTTGTGAAACGTCATCAGTCGCTACCCAAGTACTGTTCCAATTCAAAGTTCACATCTAGCCAAGCACAATTCAAATCCCCCGGATGTGTTCTAGATCCGCCCCTTTTAATAATTAATAATTAATAATTCGTTACATTTATATAGCGCTTTTTCTGAGACCTCAAAGCGCTTTACATATGGAAGGGGGGAATCTCCTCAACCACCAGCCAGGTATCCCAGAATGCATCTTGCACCAACCAGCAAGCGTCAATAGCGGATGAGAAAACCCGCGTAATTTAAAAATACTACTGTTATTGTGTCATGAAATGTAGTTTTAAGAGTTTTTCAAGCGAGAAAGTAGTTGTTTAAAGCTCAAATCTGTGGTTTTTTTATAAAGTTAGCGCCTATTTGATCTGACGCTTTCAGAGTTGTGAGATCCAGGCTATCAGCGGGTGCTCAGCGCTCATTAACCCCACCGAAAACAGCCTTACCTCGGCTAGTCCGCTGCATGCCTCTGATGTCTCTGTAGTGGTTAAACATGAGATATAATTCGTCTTGTTGAGTATATCTAACGGGCAATCTTTGATCTCATGAATCTATAAATCAGAGTGCAAATGCACATAGGCCTATTGCCTGAACCACATATTAATGTTTAATATTTTTAAAATGTAAATGAAAAGAGGTAGGGTTGTGTTTTATATTTCGTTTTGTTAAAAATACATGCTGTGTAGATAATCAATGTACGCGTTGTTGCCTGGACCACATTTGAGTGGCGATTAATATGTTTAAGATTTTTTTAAATGAAAAGAGGCAGAGTGGTGTTTTATAACATATTTCATTTTATTGTTGCCTAAAATATACATACAGAGATAACCGGAGTGACGTTATCAAGAACACCGCTGTACCGTTTGCAGAATCGCCAGACTTGCGTCCTCCCGTCCTCGGGAGTTCGTTCTCCTGAGTCGAACTTGGCAAGTCCGAACTACCAAGGACGCAAGTCCGAACTTAGTGTACTTGGTATTAAGAAACGCCTCAGGCCTCGCTCCTTTTGTTGCGCATGCCTTGGGCGGGATTTATTTAAATGAGGAATATTGTGACGTGTTCGTTCCTGGAAGAAAATTAAAGACTACAATCAAGGCGTTTCAGGGAATTCAGAAACATTGCGCATTGATATTGAGAATAACTCCCTTTGGAATAGACTTTGTGCTTTGTAACTTTGCAGACCTTTTTCATGCTCAAACAGCAAAATTTCACACAGTTAAAAAAGTCAAACTGCATAAGAAGTCCTCTTTAAGGTCACTTCTAAAGGTCAAGGGTGATCATGGCTTCTTTTGTGCCAAGGTTGTAGAATGGCCTATCACTGTTGGTTAGGTCCTCTACCATCAACACATTCAAACCCATCTCATTTCTCGGGCCGCTGCTGTAATGTGTTCTCTATTTGTTAGGTTTTAATATTTAGCATCCAAATTAGCCTGTGTTTATAGATCTTAAACGTATAATTCTGTCATAATTTACACATACTCTTGTCGTTGCAAACCTGTGTGACTTTCTTTATTCTGTAAAACACAAAGGACGACATACTGAAAAATATCTAAACAATGAATGTTTTTTGGACCCCACTGACTTTAATTTTTATGGATAAAAACAAGCGACTACAGTACCAAAAAGACCACAAAACACTCAAATCATAAGGAGGTGAAACAAATATAGAGTCTAACGGACAAATGAGCAGTCATTTCTATTATGACTCAAGTAACGTTGTTATGGAAATGACAAAATACAGCCCTAAGAGTGTGCATTTAAGGTGGGTGTGGTGTATTTAGTTCCTGCTGCTCGTGGAATCATTTAATTGTCTTCAACAAGACTTCAGGAAACTTTAGGAAAACTGTTTGGTCCAAACTTCTAGAGCTTCTTTGTTTACTCTGCTTTTAAACAGGTGTAACTTTTAAACAGGTTTCACTCTTGTACAAAAACAGACATTTAACCACTCTTCAAAAGCTCTGTGGTGTGTCTGTTGTTTTCACTCAGGATATCCTGTAACATCATTTCTGCTACTCTGACATTCTACAAAAAATAAAAAAAGCAAAGGGAAAAGCAAAAATATGTTACTGTGGGTGTGGGCACAATCTAAAAAAAAATACACCATGTCAGAAAAAAATGCAATTTGAAGAATTTTGTGTTTTAAAAGGTACATTAAACATCAAAAAAACAAACTCAACCCACATCTTTTTGATATACTGTATAAACAGCATTTACCGGTAAGTGAATGAGATCAATTTGGGTCATCCTCTATAACAACACCGCAACATATCTAAATGTATGATGACTCTTTCAAAGCACACACAAATCCTTGGCTAACTTTAGCTTTAAAAAGATACATATGAACAGAAATAGGTGCACACAAACCAAATATTTGGGTCAACAACTTGTCTGTCATGTCAACATGGTGTCCCTACTAACAAACTTGGACAAACATTGTGTTTTAATAAGTCACTGCCAGCATGCAAATGTTTGCTTTATTATTTAGCATCGACCTGTTAGTTTGGTCTCATTTTGGATTCCAATTGAACACAAACTTCTATTAATCTTCCATTGTTTTACACCATAATGCACTTTGACACGCCGCTGTCAGTCATAACACGTTATTCCGTCATATAAAACTTTAATGACATAAAACTTACCATAATCGTCCGCGTCCATCCTGCAGCGGTGCTTCACACAGACAGCTCTAGTCTTCCTCCGCCAAACACGCTCAACATCACTTGTCAGTCGCGTTGCTCTTTTCTCTTCCAGGTTACTTCTGTTCCACTCACGGTGAACTGTACACACACATTGGCCGTGTCTGAAAACCTAGTGAGTCGCCTACATAGACAGCATTTCTTGGCATCATGAGCGCGCAAAAATGGCCCAAAAGGCTGCCTATGTAGAACGCTGGCTGGGTTTTTAGACACAGACAGCCTCTTTAGTGTTGTAAAAGAACAAATATCTGTCTCCCATTTATTTTATTTTATTTTATTTTATTTTATTTTATTTTATTTTATTTTATTTTATTTTATTTTATTTTATTTTATTTTATTTTATTTTATTTTATTTTATTTTATTTTATTTTATTTTATTTTTATTTTATTTTATTTTATTTTTTTATTATTATTATTATTTTTTTTTTATTCCCTCTGTGCTTTCCTCTCTTTTTTCCGCCATGTTTTATTCTGTCCAGCAGGAGTCTCCATAACCTCTTGAGAGATTGAAATAAATTACACTAAATTACACTAGGCTAATGGTTTCAATATAACCATTTAAGCAACTTTTACATTACATTAGATTTTACATTACATTAGAATATTTTTGAATTTTTGAAACTTGTATGCTAAACATTATGCTGTTGTCACCCATCAGAAACCATAAATACAATAAGATTTTTTTTTCTATCATTTTCAAATGTAAAATTAAGTTGGTGAAATTGAAAAAAATATATATATTAATAATTAAAATGAAAATAAAATATCCATGCATTTGCAACTTGAATGCTAACAATTATGCTATTGTCACCCACCAGATACCATAAATACAATAAGATTTTTTTTTTCTATCATTTTCAAATGTAAAATTAAGTTGGTGAAATTGAAAAAAAAATATATATTAATAATTAAAATGAAAATAAAATATCCATGCATTTGCAACTTGAATGCTAACAATTATGCTATTGACACCCACCAGATACCATAAATATAATACGATTTTTTTCCTGTCTTTTTTTAAATGTAAAATTATGTTGGTGTAGTTTTAAAACATGTAATTTCTCCTACGCATTATTTTGTTAAGCATATCATTTTACTTCCTAGATGGTATTTACCTGTTGCACATTAAATACTGCCTTTTCAGGATGATACATCTAATTACAGGATTTAGTCTTAATATAAATTAAACAGTGGGCTCACATAATAAGTGAAAAAAAATTTCTGCTCTTCTGCTTTTATTCTCATCTCCTGTAAGTCTGCAGCCTCACTCTATTGGTAATTGTTTAATGATTGACAGAAGCAGTAATTATTATTCCAAACACACAGAGCCAGACAATAACCTCGCTATGTCCCTATAAGAAAACCTCTGTTGGAATAATGCAGTCATATTTTAAGAAAAGCCAGACTGTAATTTCTAAATCATTAGAGGCGCAGATTAGTTCACTGTTGCCACTGTTTACAAATTGGCCATCTCAAGAAAGCTTGGTGTTTCATTGTATAGCTCTGTCTGGGTAATTTGCAGGTTTTTTGCAAGGGATGCAAAAAATAAAAAAAAATCACGAAAACACTCCTTCTGGGCACCACATACACATTTTTGACATAGTTTCCTTGTTAAGTATTACCACAGACACTAAATTGCTTTTGTCTGTGCCGCACACCATCAAACACGCAACAGCAGACCAAGTCACAAAGTTTCTTTCCTTCACAAAGGCACACAGCATCAATACCAAGCTTTCTTCTAGAACTCAGTCAAAACTAGTACAACAGAGGTGACTATCTTCTCAGCCCCTGAAGTTAAGGATGTGTGTCTTGAGATTGGGCCTTGTGATAAACTAAGACTCTGTGCTCTTTAGAGATTTTTAAAAATGCAAAACTGAAATAAAAACAAGGTCATGTGACAGGGGCTGTGTAGCCACAGCCAGAGTGGTGATGTCATCATTAAGATGGAGTCGTTGCCAACAAACTTGCCATGAGATTTTCCAACCATTGCATTAATTTATTTATTTTACTTCATTCTCTCTCAGAGCAGCACATTGTGGATTTTTGCTTTTCCCTCTAGTCAAAGTGGAAACAATGAGAGTGAGCCAGCTGCAGACACAGCCTCATGGCAGACGCAGGAGAAAAGAGTCTTTTACTGCTGTTCTGAGTGGGAAGAGAAACAATAAAGAGACTTCAGTAGGTTTATGACTACAAGAGCAAATTCCTTGTAGATGTGATAGCAGCTAATGTTCCCTATTCAGCATCTCTGGTGTGCTTTTGTGTATTAATATGAAGAAACACGTCTTTTTATTGTAGGATTACGGTTCACAATAAAGGGTAAAAAGCTGTTTTAACAAAAGAGCGTGGATAATAAAAAAAAGGAAAGCAGAAAGAAAAAGGAAGATTTATTCTACTTTATATAGGCTATTATTATACTGACAGAATGAGAGAAGCACTACAGTAGCCTCCCACATATTTTCATTGTGCTTCGTGATGCTTTTTGGAAGCAAAAAAATATCATAAATCATAAAAGTAGCCAATGTGGCTCTATATTCTAAGTCTTCTGAATTCATGTGATAACTTTGTGCGAGAAGACTGTCATTTAAATAATTTCTTAGATAGTCCTATTCATGAGAGAATCATTTAAACAGGATTTGTGAACCGAATCAACGATTCAAAGGTTTGACTCAGAAGAACTATTTGTTAATGAAGCAACGTGCGAAGAATGACAAGATTATTTGTGAATAAAGAATCTCTTTTTTTCACACAAAACTATCACATGGGTTTAGAAGACTTGGAAAAGAATCATAATTTAGGCTACTATTCGTTTTTAAATTAACTATCCATTCTAATGTGTTGTTATGGTGTCAGTTTGTCGCTATACGTGAAACGTTCTTACTTTGGCTAACGTTCTTTCAAGTTATGAACAAACATTCTATCAGAATGTCTATTCAAAGTTATAATGATCTTAAAACATTAGCACAAAAACATTATTTATGCATCTAAAACGTTTTAGTTGGACGTTGGACGTAAAAGAAAGAAGGAAAAGCAGCTTAGCCAATATAAGTCTATTTTTTCTCTAACAAAGACTGTGCTGCTATAGCCTACTAGATTTGTTTAATGCTTAAATGTGTTTATCTGTACAAAAACGCCGTCCTGACAGAAAGAGTGAAAGAAATGTTTCGAGGACCTTCGTGAAGCGCCCACCTCTGGTTGAATCTGGTTTAGAAGGGAGGAGTCCACGCGCAGTATTAAGGCATGAACCTGGTCTCTCCATGAGAACACACCCATAGAAGGCAGTGGAAAAGAAAGAAGCCTGGAAAGACCATTAGATAGAGCAGCAGTGCACTTCCTTTATTACCAACAAGCCCGTTCGTCTCTGAGGAATTTAACAGCAATAGTCATACTAAAACTCAGCGTGTGGGCATCTTGAACGGCGGTGGACATTGTACTTTTCGGCTGTGTGTGAGGGACTGGATCATTGTTGTCATTGCAGAAGATCGTCTACCTGCCTCTACATTTGCTGTCAGATATTAAAGTGAAGCAAAGATGAAGAGCTGTATTGGCACACTTGTGGTGCTGGTACTGTTTCGGTTGGGAGAGATCGCAGAAGCGTGCAGTTGTTCCCCCGTTCATCCTCAACAGGCGTTCTGCAATGCTGATGTTGGTAAGTGCGTGTCAACAATCTAAACGGTGCTACGTCACAATGCAAAATTGTTACTATAGCGAATTGATCAGCGTTAAAGTTGAGGCGTCTTTACGCCGCAAAGCCTGCACGTATAGCCTATTGTTTAATGCTGCGTAAATGCAAAGTAATTATGAAGATGGAAACCTGAAACTATCCATGATTAATGAAATATATCCTCTGTCATGACAACAACAAAGTTCTCTCTGCTCTGATGCTGCTTTGTTGATGAATGCATCATCACAACCACGGGGGCTGAGGTGGATCTGAGCTAGATATTTTAGTAAACCTCTACACACAAAAAATGCCACATAAAAGCGGTACTAAAACATGCAAACTCTGACCCACCTCTGACCTTAGTGTCAGAGGCAGCTCTTATGCCACTTTACGTGTGTGTGAATGGAATTCAGCTTCAGAATTATATTGAATATTTATTTCTTTAAAAAAAAAATTTTTTTTTAATTATATTATAGGCTAATTCTTTATAATACATTTTTATTCAGATATTGAAATTTTCCTAATTTCAGTTATTCCATATTCACAATTTCATAACATCATAAAATAATTCCTGTGTAGATGCATTTATGCAGTCTCTGTGCAGCCTTAAACAGGCTGTGCATCTGAACTTCACTGAATCAGTTCATGCACATTCAGTGGCACCTCTGTGTGGTTTTGGGTTGTGAAAATTAAAAAAATTGAAAAAGGTTGTACTTGTACCTGGATGTGTTTTTCATCTCATCGGAGCACAGATGGTGCAAGGACCCTATTGGAATTGCTCCATTATTCCATCTTATGCTTCTGTTCTATTATTTAGTGCCCAGGATAACCGTAGATAAAGTGTTCTGTCTGTCGGTCTGTTATCTTCGGCACACACATACAGTCCTGGAGCTTGAGCTGAATGACGTTTTGTGGCCTGTTTATATCTATTTATATCTGGCTTCTCTATTTCATTCCTCAAAAACAACTCATTATGTCCGAGTTTCACAGAAAGCTTTCAGCTGCCCTGAATACAAAGAGCCAAAACATTTAGGATACAAAATAAGATTCTGCTAAAGTATTTGTCTGTTGCATGGGAAAATGATGGTGAGATGTTGTTTTGCAGATCAACAATTGTGGAGGTGACACTGATGTCTGCTGGTAAAAGATTGAAACTCAAACAGCATGATACATTCACACTATTCTTATTGACCTGTAGATTTACACTGATTCACTGTCTAGCTGCAAGCCTCCAAATCATCTGCTCCTGACTCATAATGTATTTTTCTCTATAAAAATGTCTAGAAATATTTTACAACAAAACCTCTACAATTACATTTGTGATAACTATGGAAAACTTCACAACTATCATGTGACTCTATCTGAAAATGATCATTAATTATTAATTTCAGCCCATTTTACTTCCAACCACATCCGATCCGTGTCAGTCAGCTAGATAGCTCACGTCACACAAAGCCACGTGTTTACGTTTGCATTTATCAAATAACTTAATGCATGATAGCACTCTTAAAAATAAAGGTTTCAGAAGGGGATTTTCACAGTGACTCCATAGAAGAACCATTTTTGGTTCCCCAAAGAACCTTTCAGTGAACAGTGAATCTAAAAATCTTTTTCCACTATAAAAAAAACTAAGCGTATTCAACTTTTGTTGTATGTAAAGGTTCCGTGGATATTAAAGGTTCTTCATGGAATTATATTTTATATAAGAACCTTTATTTTAAAAGTTGAAGGGTAAGAGACTGGTACAAAACTCTCTCACACTGACTCTGGATATTGTTTTGCCCTGACTACTAAGTGCATCTTCGTGAACACATTTTTGTCTTCAAAAATAATAATAAAGATGAACGATTGAGGGAGAGAATGAAGTATAGAAAAGAGAAAGGGAGGACAGGAGTGCTACTGACTAAGGCCTTGATTTCCTGTGCAACTGGTCTCTATCCATATTTCTCTCAGATGGAGACATAAAAAATTGCAAGAATGTTTTGCATCCCACTGGGGCTTTCCCTCCCAGTTCACGCTTAATTCAAGAGTTGTCCAGAGATGATTTTCTAGGTGTGCCCGCCGCTGGAACAGAACCCAAGCCCTGTCTTATGCTGCTAATAGAAGATAAGACAAATGTACACTCTTTTAAAGTGTTTTAGAGGGCTTACAATTTGATCTGAACCTGCAGAAAACCATCGGAGAGCATGCATCCGACATCTGGCCGAAAGATGAGGAAAAAGCAATGAAAGTCAAGGACCTTTAAGAAATATGCATGGCATTCTTCAAACAGTGAGAAAAGCGCACTCTTTGGCTGCACTGCACGCCCTTGCCTCAGCTCACTGGCTTTGAACCAGTGCTTCTTGGATCAAGGGAGAAGGATTTTTTCCATCTATTTGTGAAAAGTTAACTTTAGTGGCTGTTCCGTGAGGTTTGCGTCTTTTGACTTGCAGTGGAAATGAACAGGCTATTAGCCGGAAATTAATTTAGTGCTCGTATTTCATGACAGAACGGGATGTCTGCATATTAATGAAATAACCAAAAATGCGGTTATTTGCCCTTTGCGGTCTGTAAGTGTTTTTGCCATCTTTTTGAATCTGTATTTGGTATTAATAAGGTTTCTACGTGTCATACATAAAAATCTTAGCCTTAGTCATGCGGATCCAGTCTTTCGTTCCCTATGGGAGTGACACAGTCCCATTATTTACCTAGCAGTTCACTGTTATTGAGTCATAGACGAGCACAACATGCTTTTAGAGAGTCTGAACAGTGACAGGATTGTCTCAAGATTGAAAACTGTAACATGAGCTGTGCCACTAGATTTTTTTCCCCCTTGAGCTTTTAAAGTCTGTTGTCCAGAATGCATTCCAAAGCTCAAAATATTTGTTTGCCCGCAGAACGAATGAAAAAGATAGTAGGAATGAATCTAATTTGTTTTTCTTAGCAGCCAGTAGAACCTGTGAGAAGTCAACATTAAATCTAAATCAACTCTCTCAAGTTTTTTTAGTGCACATTCCTGATCTTACGGTGAATGATTCATGTAATTCAAAAATAAAAACTGTTTTCATAATCTTTAATCAGTTACTGATGGATAAAATCAAGTCTTGACCTACACTGAACATTAGGGGTGCATTAATATTACAAATATAGATACAGATAAGCCAATGATTATGTTCATGCTATGGCCAACAACAGGATCGATATTGAAATTCTATTCTATTTTGTCTAATTAAACTATAAATAAAAAACTAAAATCTGTCAGTGAATTTAGGGATCACAACATTATAATGTACAGTATGAAAAATCAATATTCATTTTTTGAGATTAGCTAAAGATTAACTTTAAGTGAGCGTTAGATGATGGCTAAGGTCATCTAAATGTAAAAATAAAGTAAATTAATTAAATATCTAATAAAAATATAACAAAATCTCCAATATCAACTGATAGCTAATATGGTACCGAGATACTGTATATCCTGTTTTACATGGAAATGTCAGTTTATGCAGATAAAATGGGTTACTATTCATGCTGACTCTACGGGCTTTGAGGATTTAAACCGCCCCATTTTCTTTGGTGTACCAACGGTTGTTTATACTGTATAAACTTCCCAACTGAAGGCCCAATTATAGTGGTCATCTGCTCAAAATATTTATCTGTTCAAATGCACTCAGGCTGGAACCGTAGTCTAGCCTGAACCTTTTTGGCAAACTGTCTAGTGACGAGCCTGGTTTCACATCAAGGGTGTATAGACTGTAAGGGTCACAAGGGTCAGAGAGCGGGCCGGGGTGTGGTGCTGAACATTCCTGAATACAGAAGTGGTGAGGATTCCTTTGGTGGAGGGTGAGGGAAGTTATAAATTGGGGGGGGGGAAAGAGAGGAATTACCAGTGGAGGATGCCAAATGTACAAACATTTCTCACAGGTAGCCCTTTGAAAAGGTTTAGTGTAGGACCAAAGATTTATTTTTTTGACTGCAGTACTTGAGCTCACTAAAACAATGGTGGTCATTCATGTAGAGTAACAACAATAATGTCAAGGAGCAGTGAGACTAACGTTGCATCTGAAATCGCATACTACAATACAAATACATACAAATCTACATCTGCCATGTTGTTACTGTTACCTACCAGCATCAGTTGCGTCACTTCACTGCCATTCGTAAAAAGCCTCTCCCGTGGGCTCATGGGATAGTAAAGTGTGTCCATCGAATGCACACTCCAGAATCACGGCGGAAGTAGTAGGTCATCCATGTACTTTTCGCCTACTATTTTTCGAATACTACGTATTCGGACTAGTGCTGTCATATCGATTAAACGCATATAACATAAAACATTTTGTTTATACAATATTTGTGTGTATATATATTAGGGGTGCATGATTAATCGCAATGAAACCGCACACGATTTGGCAAAAGGCTGCGATTATTTCATGCGCAGCTTTTCAGTGCAGTGCGGCTGATCGGTAGTAAATGCTGCTCCATCTGAACGCCAGAGGGCGCTCTCACGCAGACACACCAAATATGCCCCGCCGCAGAAGTAGGATAATGCACATCATTCTAGGAAATCCATATGGGCATCATCGCTTAAGCTGAATAAACAGAAGATTAAAACGCTTTGATTAAACATGACTTAGAAATACACGACTGCCTTAAGAAGCCACATCATTTCACAGAAGGATGCTCAACTGTCATTATGAAGTTAGTTTGGTGTAAAAACATTTTATTAAATGTTGTCTTTTGTTGGACAAGAGGTTATATGTAAATGCTTCTCATGTTTGGAAAGATGTTTGACGCGTGTTGCTTTTTCAAATGCACGCTATAAGTGACTCAAACTCACAGTGCTTTCAGATGGAGCAGCGTTTACAGAGCCGTACAATGACAAGCTACCAGTAGGGGTAAAATCCCTGCGTGGCAGGGGGAGCTGCCGCTCGACCTGTCACTCAACCCGTCACCGCTAGGGGCAGCTGCCACTCGACCAGTCACCCCTGCCACTCGACCAGTCACCATTATATGCGCCTGCCACTCGACCAGTCACCGTTATATGCGCCTGTCACCGGGTCTGCCACTCGACCAGTCACCGTTATATGCGCCTGTCACTCGACCAGTCACCATTATATGCGCCTGCCACTCGACCAGTCACCGTTATATGCGCCTGTCACCGGGCCTGCCACTCGACCAGTCACCGTTATATGCGCCTGTCACCGGGCCTGCCACTCGACCAGTCACCGTTATATGCGCCTGTCACCGGGCCTGCCACTCGACCAGTCACGGATATATGCGCCTGTCACCGGGCCTGCCACTCGACCAGTCACGGATATATGCGCCTGTCACCGCGCCTGCCACTCGACCAGTCACGGATATAACCAACTGCAGCCTTTGCGATTTCATAATCGCCATAAGCCAAATCGGTTTAAGTGTGATTTCATGTAAATTGCGATTAATCGTGAAGCCCTACTAGTAATAACCCAGCTAACAGGGAACGTTCTCGGAATTTTGTTTAATGGTTAAGACCACCGAAGGAGAGTAGAGTTGCGAACCCATGCACAGTTTATTAAAGCAAACGTGAACAAATACAAATAAACAAAACCATACAATGACTTGACTTAAACTTGACTTGAACAGGCCTGACTAAACTGGCCTACAATGGGTTACACGAACAAAGCTAAGAGCTGCACGATTAATCGTTAAAAGATTGCAATCTCGATTCAAACAACCGCATGATCTTATTCCTAAATGACAACGATTCGTCCATGTCTAATAAACCTTTGAAATCCCACCGGAACATTTTGATCTGCGTTTATGCGATGCTGCTGACTCAGCGAATGCACTTAGGCTATAAAACACACTTTTCAACCACACACTCAGTATCGTTATTTCCAATAAAAGTTTATAGTTTGGATATAAACACTTGATGTCTACTAAAGCAATCAAAAAAGAGCAAATCACCATTTAAAAGTAACCCAGCGCTTCAAATAACGATTGTATTGATTACATCGTTACGCCACTAGGTGGCGACAAGAGACTGTTAAAATATGTATTTGTCATTGAATCATTCATTCAAGAGGTTTATTCAGAAACGATGATTCATCCAGTAATGAAACAAGTGAAGTATTTATGATTGAGTCATTGAATCATTCATTCAAACTGTTTGTTTTTTTAAATTAATTAAACATTTTAAATAGACTTCAGCAAATAATATTTTGTCAGACGCTATAGTAAATTACGTTATTTTGTTTAGTTTATAATCACAGTGACAGTTTTTCACAGTAAATTATAAGATGGTTTGTTTTTTTACTCGCAATTATTAACTGTAAAATTAATATAAATATAAACTAAATATGACTAATTTAAAGTGTAAATTGTAATTCATACTTCCATAAACCATACATTTTGCTGTAAAATTAAGTTAACCAATGTGACGTAAAGAATTGTGGGTTTCAGTGAACAATTTTTTAAATAACCCTTTTTGGTTTGTGCAATGGAAAAGTTTCATGAATTCTTCATGGAATCTTTAAATGTCAATAAAGAATCTGTATATTAAGAGTGAGCATTTTAGCAAACTTTTTTGAAGTATAACATTTGTTTCTTCCGTACTATTATAAACATACGTTTGTCTGTACAGATTCAATGATGTGTCCCAAGAGAACAGGGTTATTAGCTTGCTTATTCAATTCAAACATACCTTGTTCTCAACTAGAAAATTGCTGCTTTAATGTCATAACCAAACCAATCAGTTCCACCTGCTACGCAGTATAAAGATCTCATCTGATCTTGTCTGGAAACTGTCATCTTCTTCCCTGGCTCAGTAAAATATGAAAGAGCTCATTGCCACATTTAATAGTCCCAGACAGAAGCAATAAACAGAAGAACTCATACTGCTTTTCTTTGAATTTACTAAAGGTAAAACAGCATTGAGCGTTGTTTGTATGGCCAAGCACTTTTTTTCTCTTGGTCATAAAGAAAGAGAAGAGCAGTTATCAAAAACAGATAGTTAGATAGCTAAAAATATTTAAATATGCAAGTCTGTTCCAGGAAATCTTCAACCTCCCACCGTCCCACGAGCATGAAATGCTCTTTACAATCACCTTGTGCGTCACGTTTGTTTACCTGAACCTCATTTTGTGGGTCACACACAGCATGCTGCAGTTTACGTCAGATTGTAGTGAGGATGTGACTTTTGAAAGCTTCATGTCAGACGATCTTCCCTCTTGTGTGGTTGCTCCTCCTCACAGCAAATGCTGGAAATATCTGACAAAAAAAACTTCCAAATGTGAAATCTTTCCCCATATGTATTTTGATAAAATGGGAAATGAATGGCATTTAAATGCAGTCAGCAAACCTCACACAAACCAGCCTTTCTCCACATCCTGCCATGCCCGCTCTGCCTGTTTATATACCCAGGCCTGAAGCAGTGGGCAGCATCCAACCATCAGTTGTCCAATTCTGACCTTTTCCATGTTGGTAAACCTCAGAATCTAAGAACATTTGCACTGGCTTTCTTGTACAAGCAACAATTATGATGATGCACGTGAATCCAACAAATGCTGTGTCCTCCTTATCTGACACACTCAGTTCAAGGTGATGTACAAACCCCGTTTCCAGAAAAGTTGGGACATTTTGTAAAATGCAATAAAATCAAGAATCTGTTATTTGTTAATTCTCTTGAACCTTTATTTAACTGACAAAAGTACAAAGAAAAGATTTCCAATGTTTTCATTGACAAACTTTTGATTTTGTTGCAATACACTCCAAAAAAGTCGGGCCAGAGGCATGTTTACCTCTGTGTCACATCACCTTTTCTTTTAATTACACTTTTTAATTGAGAATACTAATTGTTGCAGTTTTGGAATTTTTATAAAGACATCATCCTGAAATAAGACATCTGCTCAACAGTCCGTTGTCTGATTCTCCTTTTCATGATGGGTCATTCATTTTCAATAAGAGACAATAATTCAATATCCACATCCTCTCTATGGTGTCTCTGAAACCACTCTGTTGTAGCACAAGCTGAATGAGGCCTGGCACATTAGGGCCTTTCGCACCGGAGGAACCTTTTCATAGTTCCTAGAACTATTGGCAGTAGTTCCCGGTTTTTGGCGTGTTCGCACCCCAGGAACTAGGAATGTATCTTAGTCCTAGGAACTCCTTTTGGAGGAACTAATTTAGCTCCTACTTCAGAGTAGGATCTAAACCAGCACTATAGGAACTATCCGTGACGTTAGTATACGCTGATTGGCCGAACGCACGCCAAACACCAGCACCCGCCATTTAAAAAAAAGGCTGTGTAAACACAGATTATAGCCTATATATTTACTCCAGAAACGAACTCTACGAACATGGAAAACAGTGATAGATGGGCCTCTAAACCTTTACGCTGAGGAGAAAATCCAACGCGACTTTGAGGGGTCCAAGCGAAACCATACGCTAATAACTTTTCATTACTGTCTACTTATGTATTACAGTTCTATCTAATAACGCATTAGACAGGACTGTTAGACAGATCATAAACTAATGAACACGGAGAATGCGAGCACTGTGCTCAGGTTCTGGCGTTCTCAGCGCCGTCAAAATAAAATTCACAACAATTAGCGCGGCTTACGTCACCTCAGAGTTCCTACTGGCGGTGTGAATGCAACCAGGAAAACGTTCCTATGGGAACCATTAGTTCTCGGGGATCCTAGAACTATCCGGTGTGAAAGCCCCTATTGTCTTGCTTCCCTGGAAAAATGTCATCTTGATGGCAGTTCATGTCTCTGTACAATCCAAATATATGCCTCCATGTCAATGGTACAATGGTACCACACAAATGCAAGTCATACCCATACCGTTTGCACTGATCCACCCCCATACCATGATAAATGTTTGCTTTTGCACCTGTTGCTGATGAAAGTCTGGATGGTCCCTTTCATCTTTGGGACTGAGAACTTGATGTCCATATTTTCCAAAAACAAGTTGAGACATGGACTCATCTGACCACTACACACACCATCTGAGATGAGCTCGGGCCCAGTGTACTCGGCAGCATCTCTGCACTGAACAGATGTATAGCTTTCTCCTTGTGTAACATTTGAGATTTGAGTTGCATTTCTTGATGCAGCGTCAGACTGTGTTCATTGAAAACAGTTTTCCAAAGTACTCTTGAGCACATGTGGCTATATTTAACACAGTAGCATGATGGTTTCTCATGCAGTGCCATCCGAGGGCTCAAAGGTCATGCACATTCAACGGAGGTCCTCCTACCTTGCCCCACACAGACTGAGATTTCTCTGGATTCCTTGAATCTTTTCACAATATTATGTATGGTGGATGGTGAAAGACATAAATTCTTTGCAATCTTGCATTGAGAAATGTGATTTTTGAATTGTTTGACAATTCTCTCATGAAATTTGGCTCAAAGTGACCCATCTTTGCTTGCAAAGACAGAGCAGCTCCTTTTACATCCTCACCTATTACCAATTCACCTGCTCATTGTGGACTGTTGCACAAGAGTTTAACTTGGACATTCTATAATTTTATTTTATTTTATTTAGCCTCTGTCCCAACTTTTCTGAAGTGTGTTGCAGCCGTCAAAATCAAAATTTGTTTATACTTACAAAAGACAATTATGTTGGTCAGTGAAAACTTTAGGAATCTTTTCTACTTTTGTCAGTTAAAAAAAGGTTCAAGAGAATTAAATCACAGATTATGTTTTTTTATTGCATTTTACAAAACGTCCCAACTTTTTTATATTTTAACTGTACTAAAGCATTAAAATACCATTTAATGTCTGCAGATATTTAGGAAACATGCTAAGTTGTTCTCTGAAAAACAATGCTACTGCCAGTTATTCTACTTTTAAATGTGAGTTCCCTGTTGGAGTGTCTGTTTTTGTTTTGGTCTGTGTGACTCCGCCCACTGCCCATTTACCCAATAGTATTTTGACACCCCGGGTTGGCGCAAAGCTTGTTCCTGTTGTGTGTCCTCAATCTGGCAACCCGCGTGAGCGTCGAGTCTGAGGAGAGGGTGGGGAAACAACTCTCTCCAATATTTTGACTCCAGTACCCAGTTGAACCGCTAGCTGTCAATATTACATACTGCACCTTTCAGTTCATGGAGGTCTTTCCTAATGAGCTGATGATCTGAATCAGGTGTGTTAAATAAGAGAGGCATGTGCAGTGTGCATGAATGGTCATGTGACGTGTAATTTCCACACAAACTGACCACCAAACACAACTTTTAGACGCCATCTTTATTTTTTAGCTCAGCTATCACAGAATGGAACGCCCAGGATTGTGGGATATCAAAGTCAGAAAAGGACACATCTATGCTGCCTTTAAAAATCGATCAGATGAAGGTATTTCAGGAGCCAGGGAGTGAAGCTAACATCGGATTTGGACCTACCTTGGCATGCAGCCTCCGAAGGCAGCATTTTTAAGCTTTCGGACGCAGCCAGTGTAATTGCTGTTCGATATTAAATAGTCTTCATAGACATCTATATAAGTTGATACAGTTCGCAGTGACCATACGATATGGGTTTTGAATGACGGGAGAGTAAATAATGACCGAATTTTCATTTTTGGGGTGAACTATTTCTTTAAATCCCCTTTAAAAATCCAGAAGTATTTCCCCGTTCATTTTCTTCATATTTAAAAAATGTACTCAATATAGGTTCTAAGCAATGAAAATTGTATTTAAGTTATTTAAGGAAATACTTACAAACACTGTGAATGACGTAATCTGATATTGAATCAAAAATGATGGTACAATATAAATCTATTGATTTTATAGTAATTTATTTTTAAAAATAAATTGTAAAAAATATACAGAAAATATATTCTAAAGTGTACAATTACTCTTTTCATGATTTTCAGCCGTGGAATAAAGTTTAAAAAATAAATAAATAAATCCAAAATCTTCTAGAGGAGCATATGCTATCGCTTAACAACCTCAGAGCTCCTAGAAGGTTTATACATTATCGTTAAAAAGCAGTTCGTATATGGAGAAAATGAATGGGATTTTAACTTCCGTAACCCAACTGTTGTTCTCTATTACAGTGAGGAATTGTGTCAGGAGTTCAAAAAGAAAGAAATGAGTTCAAAGAAACCACAGGCAGAGAGTATCCAGAGTGGAAGGAGAACAGCTCCATTCTCCAGCTCAGGTTTTACCCCTGTGGTGTAAGAGATCCAGTTTACACAATTACTTGCCATGTGGTCGTTCCATATTCATTTAGTTAAAATATTTTGTGAAGCATATATTTTCCTTCTCATTGGATCTTTTGTTAATTATTATAATGTATAATGCGTGGTAAGAATTTCACAATTAGCAAATGATTTAAATTTATGTTGCATGCTTGGAAGAACTTTATCATAGAGGGGAAAAAGCATATAGGCTATAACACACACACACACACACACACACATATATATATATATATTTATATGTTAATTATAATGTTACATTTTAGGGAACTTTTGAGGTCTGTCTTTTAAAAAAATGTTCAAAGGTAAAAACAACCAAATGGCCTTTGTATTACTTAAAATAATGTTGTGTTTGATACCTGTGAGGTGGAGTATATTCTGGTTATTGTAGGCCTTCAGTAAAGTCAGTGAGTGCTGTCTGTAAAGGTAGGAGTGGAAGAGGAGTTTGGGGACTTTTGGTGCAGTGGTCTGCCTGGGCTCCGAGCTGGTCATGATTGCTAAAAGCTGTGCAGGCATACGGAAACTCAGGATGTGGCTAGTATTTGTGGTGGGTATGTTTTCATGGAAACTATGACATTTTGATTATGATATGTGCATATGTAAGAGTGTGTAAGTCATCTATGGATGGAGCAGGCGTTGTGGGATATGCTTGATTATCGGGCAACAGGAATGTGGGTCAGGCAGGAAAAATGAAGCAGTGGGAATAAAGCTGAAGACAGACACGACAGAACATCACTCCATTTGAACTGTGAGATATAATTCCCTTCTGATGCTTGAATTATTAAATCACAAAAAAAAAAAATCTTGATAAACACAATGGGAATAACTGACTACAACAGCTACAGGTGACTCTCTCACGGAAACCTTTCACCATTCACTGAAGAAATATTGGCAATATATTTTACAGGATAAATATCATCAGCACAAAAACATCAGACTGACCTGATATAAAATATCTAGACAAGCTTTGAAGTTTTAGATGAGATTGGAGTAGTCGCATTATATGGGGGTGAGCATCTGGACATATCGGGAAACAAATTATAAATATATAATTGGGGGGCAAACTGCATTTAATTTAAAGTTTTTATTTATTTATGTAAATACAAATCAGTAATTGAAGATTTTAAATTTTTCTTCAAAACAGAAAATATATTTTGAAGAATGTTTTTGTCCATTCATTGGAGGTCAATGAGGTTTAAAACAACAAAGGACCCCAATAACTTTCATTTTATGGACAAATAAACAACACTTTCTGTGTGTGTTCTGCAGAAGAAAGTCGGTTACACATTATTTTGATGGTCCCCTGTAGACATTCTGTTGACTATAAGGAACGTTGCACCTACGTGTCAACTAACTCTCATTAGAGTATTAGTATATACTGTCTGCTAACACTTTATTGTGATGCTCCCTAACAGACAATCTACTGACTAGAAGTAACTTTGCAACTTCATGTCAACTTACTCTACTAACCCTAACGCCTTATTCTTCTAACCAACCCTACCCCTAACAGTCTACTAATACACTAATGAGAGTTAGTTGACATGTAGTTGCAACGTTACTTATAGTCAACAGAATGTCTAAAGGGGACCATCAAAATAAAGTGTTACCAGAAAGCCATACAGAAGGGTAAGCAAACGATGACAGAATTTTCATTTTAAACAGAACTATCCCTTGATAGGTTCTCGACCACGACTCTTCTACATGTGACACTTAAATAGCCAATAATCTGTAAGACTGAAAATACTGGTTGAGGCCTGCATGAGGCAAAAGGGCCCTGATGGCTAATTAACATTCGACCTCCCCCACACAGCCTGACTTCCTCTCACAAACTACTAAGAACTCGTACAAGAACATGGTTTAATGTGAATGTTTATCATTGACTGTTATGTTTTTGGTGTCAAGTGAGTGGTACAGATATCTCATATCCAGATAGATATAATAAAAGGTAATAAGAAGGTTTATAGAAGTTTAGAGAAAACTGGTTCAGAGCCATTTGAGGGTGGTCTCCCCCATCCCCCATATCACCTGCATTTGAGGGTGGTCGCCCCCATCCCCCATGTCACCTGGTCAAACAGGATAAAAGAAGGTGTTCACGCTCTCTCTGGGGTCTTCTTTGCTGGACGTGAATGGAATAGGTGCTCTCTCTCTCTCTCTCTCTCTCTCTCTCTCTCTCTCTCTCTCTCTCTCTGGTACAAGCTGGGTAAGATTATTTGGTGTAACCAATGTATAACCATGTTCTAGATATTTGAATTGATTGTGGAATTGATCTCTGATATCTGAAATATTAAATTGTTACATGTGATTATTCTAACTGATTTTGACATTGTTCATTTAATGGTTAAAAGGAATAGTCATACATTCGCTCACTTTTAGTGAGGCACAGATGTTATTAAAACCATTCATTTATGGAGTCAGATGAAGTAATGAGTAAATACATATGATCAATGTATTACAAATTTAACCAACCAATACTTTGCATGAGTGAGGACAGAACACGTGATAACCTTCCCCGTGTATTGGCGAACCGGCGTTGGACCAATATAGCGGGCCTTACAAATCCATTAGTGAAAAATTTGATTGATTTCTATTGCAGACAGCCCTTTTGGGTTAGCCACACCCCCTGGGTGATCCTCACCAGTCTCGTGATGTTGATAACAGAATGCTCTCTCGATGAGTGACGTCTTCAGAGTCAGGCAGTTGCCACTGTGTTTCTGCTCCTCACCACCGGATGCTCCCAGAATCCTATGAAGACTTGCTTGATTACTTCACCAGGAGAAGCGAGGCCTCCTTGCCCTCAAAACTGTTTTAGGCATCTGGAATTTTAGGTGCAAAACAGCTCTTAGCTTGGCTTACATTAACAATGGAACAACAATAAATTGGTTTTAGAATAAGACTATACTGATCTTCTGGCACCAAGCTGGCACGGTGTTAGCGTGCCCTATAGCTCGGGTTCCCCGGATAAACACAAGAAGCCTTGACGTACACAGAAAAGCATGCAACTTGGACAGGAGGAGGGAGGGGGCTATCGTTAACTTTAAGAGCAATGAACCCTTCATATTTGCGTCTATTCCAGCCCATAAAGTGAGCCCATGGGTGTATAATAATGGCTGTAAGTGTGTGTATGTGTGTGCGTTTTCCTTTTTCTAGTTATTTTATGTCCCTGCATCCTATATCCCCGGGCTCATATTTTCCATGGTGAGCAAGTGGCTCAAAAACTGCAACAGTTACACTTTGTGTGTTTTTCCATTTCTATCTCTGACTGTCCTGTGATATCATTCATCTATTTTTTTATCCTCACATTTGAAGGAGAAGTTCTGTCATCATTACTCACCCTCATGTCTTTTCAGAACACGTTTGATTTTCCCTGGAGCACAAAAGGACACATTTTTACCCAAGCTCCTCTTTTCTATACCATTCAAATGAATGGTGTCCATTGCAGACAAGCAATATTTTAACTTTTTTTGGAGCTTGATGGCACCTGGTCCCCATCCACTTTCATTATATGAAAGAGAGCAGCAGTAACATCCTTCAAAACGTTTACTTTTTGGTTCCACGGAAGAAAATAAAGTCAGTAATACTTATATTCCGATGGTCCACTTTAGACATTCTACTAACTATAAGTGACTTTGCAGCTTTGTGTAAACTAACAGAGTATTAGTAGACTGTCTGATTAATACCTGCTAACACTTTATTGTGATGCTCCTCCAAAAGACATTCTTCTGAGTAGAAGTAACTTTGCAACTCATTCTACTAACCCATACCCCTAAACAGTCTACTACAGTCTACTAATACTCTAATGAGAGATAGTTGACATGTAGTTGCAAAGTTACTAGTAAGTAGAATGTCTAAAGTGGACCATCGAAATAAAGAGTAACCAAAAAGTCAAATGGGTTTGGAACAACATGAGGGTGAGTAAATGATGACAGATTTTTCAATTTTGCGTGAACTATCCCTTTAACCTCAATTAGCCCTGAGATTTTAAGCAGCGAGTCTAATTCAACTTGTAAAATCCAGTTTGTCTCATAAACTGTGCTCCATTTGTATAAGTAGTTTTGCAGAAATGTTCCTGAGCATACCTCGATTGAAACAAGCTGTCCTAACAAAATACACAGCAGATCCAAACAGCTGGCAAAGCAAATCGATGCTACGGAAAGACTGCCTGTTTATGAAAGGACAGGGTGGGGTTAAGGAGGAGCAGCGCTGGCTAATATGTTAATGCTTCAGAACTCTTTGAATATGTTTTTTTTCTGACTCGAGCAGAGGAGGTGTTATTGCTTTGGGTAGGCCGTAACTTCAGCAGCTGTAATTGGAGGTCGGCTTTACAAGACAGCTGCTGCGGATGAAGGCCTACTTGAGAAGCTGTCTCAATTCATTTTCATCTGCAGCTGATTAACACGAAACTGTGCGCCGTAAATCTTTTCTCCTTTTTTAGAGCTGTTTTTGTTTTTCCTGGGTTCAGTCGACGGGACAGCTTTCAGACACTCATAAGTTCTCTTTGGGTGTATTTCCAATGGATTGCCATTTGCTCAAAAATGGGTCGCTGATTCACATCCGTTCTGAAAAAGATGCAGACAGTAGAGAAAAAAACAATGATTAAGTGAATAATAAAATGCAACTGATTGTGTATAGTTAGAATATAAAAAATAAATGGGCTTTACCTTTTAAAAGGGAGATGAAAATGCTTAATGTATCTTTTGTTACTGACATCAAGTTCTACGTCCAATCAAACTTTTACTGCAAATCACTCAAACACCATTTCTTGCTAAAGTGTGTTCAGTTATTGGTAAAGTGAATGTAGTGTCCAGACTTTTCAGTATCTGTGCTAAAAATACCCACATATGTTGTGTTTTGGATGCTGGCATCCCCACCAGGCTTCTTAACCATCTTATCCGGCTTCTTAACGATCTTAACCGACAAGACTGACTTCATCAGAAAGTTTTGATGGTAAACCGCATAGTTATGATTGTCGACCAGCTACACCAGCACCAAACCTGCACTAACTTGCATAAAAGACCAATTCATGATGGTCTAAGCTGGTCTTGCCAGCAGGGTTGGTAGAAGCCAACATGGGCAGGTTGTGTGACATTCCCTTCATCCAAGAAAGTTTTGAACAATAGAAAATAAAACGCATTAAATATGGGTTTGCTTCTGTGTTGGGTCATCACTTATTTTTAATGAACTGTAGAGAACAACTCCAATAGACCATGCATTAAAAAAGGGTAACAGAACTCTGTGAAGTCGGTTTGAATTTGTGCAATGTGCATCTGACTTTCATATGAAATACCCTAGAAACTTAAAATATCTGTTCCCTTTTCTTGTTCTTGCCAGAGGCACTGCAAACACAAATAAATGTTGCATATTGACACTGTTCCTCATTTTAGGTCACCAAATGGCTACACTGTGGACATGGGGAAAGGACTGGTTATTTTTGGGTGAATACATCGCAAAAAGTGTGACTTCCAGTATATTTCTGGACAACTTAATAAACAGTTTGCCAAGCAGCGAAGTGATCAACACGTTTACTGAGACAAGTTTAGCCTTGAGGTGGACATTAGCCTGTAATTGCTTCCTCATTGGTTTCCTAGGCAAATGTAGACAAGACCAACAGGTAAACAACAACACCTTCATTTTATAGCTTATAAGCAGTACATTTCACAGCCCATTGGTGAAGTGTGTTTCGTATTTGGATTCAATTGAATTTAGATATGTCATGTAAATCATAGAATTATGAATAATATTATCACAAAACTTAAATAGAACACATTAATATAAACATAACATTAAACATAAAATCATTCAAATACAAAGGTTTCCACTAACATTTAACAACTAGTAATTGTCTAAATACTTGAATAGAATATTTATGGTTCTATAATGTAAAAACCAAACAAATTTATTTTAAATGTTTTGCTTGAAGTCTGTGTATGTGCTATATTTCTTTAAAATAAATGGCAACTGGTTTGATAGTTTGTTATATTACACAGCTCTCTGGAATACTTGAATCTAATTGGTCAAATCACAGCATTCTGCAGTCAATGACAGCTGACCATTGACCAAGGCAACCAATATCGTTTACTGTGGTAGTTAAATGCTCATTAATGCTATTAATATCAATATTTCATGTCCATTTATTTTATTTTAAGTGGGAAAATGCATATTCATCTGGTCATTATTGCAAAGTACACCCTTTCAGAATGACCTAATCACCCAATCAGTGATTTGCAATAATAGCCGGTGATTGCATACATAGTTCTTTACAAATACATGCAAAGACACCCTACATTTTTTTGGTGTTGCTTAAAGGGATAGTTTACCCAAAAATGAAAATGAATTTTCTCTCCCTCACATCGTTCCAAACCTGTATGACTTTTTGGGTTGCACAAAAGAAGGCATTTTGATCAGAGTTGTGTTTTTTTGTCCATACAATAGAAGTCAATAGGGTCCAGTGTTGATTTGGACCCTTAAGGGCCGTTCACATCATGGAAGATAACTATAAAGATAACGATAAATATATAGTTCTAAAAATCGTTCTCAATAGCAGAATTCACACCACAACTATAACAATAACGGCACAGAGAAACTATAAAGTTGGAATAATTTTTAGAACAATTTTATTCAGCTGATGAACGATAAAAACACTGACAGCCAATCAGAATCAATCGTACTATAGCAAGCTTGAGCATTTAAAGTGGCAGACAAGCATGTGTTTGGAAAAAAAAACTGAACAATATCGCCCGCTGGTGAGGATGCTAATTTAGTTATCGCCCTTGGTATGAATGGCCTTTAGACCGAGGATTTTGTCACACACATCAATCAGAAAACTCTCATGATCTTCTCATGTAGTCCCCCCCCCCCCCCCCCACCCCCGTCCATCAATAACAAATAGAATGTATTCTGCTTGACCTCATTAATGACAGAAATCATCATAAAGCCCATTCACGCGAAGGACAATAGGTAACAATAAAGATATAGTTTCAACAACAACAAAAATAGCAGAGTCTACATCACAACTATAAAGACAACAGCCCAGAGGGACGATATCGTTGTAATTTTTTTTTTTGCTGATGAATGACAAAAACACAGAGAACCAATCAGAATTCATCCTGCTTTAAATAGCCTGAGCATTTAAAGTGGCAGACGACAAAACTGCAGCTCGTACTTATAACAAACAGAACATTATCATGCGTTGATGTGGATGCTAATATAGTTATCGTTATAGTTATCGTTCTTGGTGTGAATGGGGCTTAAATCTATAAATGTACAATCCATTCAAAGTCCTCTCCTCTCCGTCACCACGCATCACACACATGACCAGCATCGCCCAATAGTGAGTCTACGTGGTGACGTGCAACACAGACGCGCTGCGCAAAAACACTACGTGAACTCACTCGAGGCCCAGAGAGAAGGAAATGAATAGTGGAATAAAGTCGTTATTTTTGTTTGTTTTTGCGCACAAAAAGTATTCTCGTCGCTTTATAAACTTAAGATTGAGCCACTGGAGTCACTTGGACTATATTAACGATGTCTTTAATACATTTTCTGGGCCAGCCAGTTATAGTGTCCATAAGCCTGTGGAGGAGTGAGCCAGCTCTCAGATTTAATCAAAAATATCTTAATTTGTGTTCCGAAGATGAACGAAGGTCTTACGGGGTTGGAACAACATGAGGGTGAGTAATTACTGACAGAATTTTCATTTTTGGGTGAACT
This sequence comes from Rutilus rutilus, assembly GCF_951802725.1. Lineage (NCBI taxonomy): Eukaryota > Metazoa > Chordata > Actinopteri > Cypriniformes > Leuciscidae > Rutilus > Rutilus rutilus. Next base: position 28,934,201 of record NC_140224.1, on the reverse strand, counting down.
AACCCTTTAAGCAGCAAAGTTTGTATAAATGTGATGCACAGTTTATGTTAGAAGGTTTGCAGCTCTGTGTACACTTCTGTCAAAGTAAATGTATGAGGAGAGTACGTCTGTATGAGGAGGACAGGGAAGAGGTTTGTGGAGAGTAAAGGGCTTTTCGTGTGGTAGTGGTTGAGATGCTTATTTTTGTCCCCTTAACTTCCATGCTATGTTTCCGTGCAGTACTTCAGTGAAAAAATAACAGCCATCTAAAAATGATTAAGGAAAATAAGGGTGAGTATAAAAGGCAAGAGATTGAATGAGTCAGCGCAAGGTTGTCATGTGTCAGCTTCTTTAGGAGAGGCGTCTCTGCCGCATGTTGGCTGACCTGACAAAGAGAGCTACAGAGAAGCTGGACAGCTGCAAACGCTCAACTTTCAGGAAATGGGATTTGGGTTTGGGGGCATGACTCTCTTTATATGAGAGTGATCGCTCCATGGTGTTTAGACAAGGCCTCAGATGAGAGGTGGCATGGAGAAAGTACAGTACAAGAGTCATGTGCCTTTTCATCTTTTCATGATGATGCTACAGAATCTACAGGCCTTTTGCTGTAGTTTGTATATTCTACTGAGTCCAAGTAGCGGTGGAAAAACATTGAGAAGATTCCACAATCAAAAAATGATTCTTTGGCTGAACTTAATTTAGTTGTTGACAGTGGTTTCAAACTTTGGAAAAAATAATAATGGTCATCATTTACTCACCCTCATGTTGTTCCAAACCTGAATGAGTTTCTTTCTTCTGTTGAACACAAAAGAATATATTTTAAAGAATAACGGTAACCAGACAATATTCAAGTTGTCAGAACTTCACATTTCAAGTTGACTAAACGTAATATTTTAAGGCAGCTTGAACACTTAATTTTTTTAAGTTGGAACAACAATTTTTACAGTGATATATATAAAGACACAGATGCGCATATGCAAAGAGGGATATATTTTCCGTTTTTGAGGATGATTCACTACTGTTCATTAATTAGGTTAAGAACAAATTCATGTGTATACGCAAGTGTTGTGAATTAAGGTAGTATTTTTCATGAGAAGTTCTCCTGTGCGTTTTAACACGAATAATCCATGCAGTTATTAATTCATGAAATTTACCTTTTTATTAATCTTTTCTCTGCAGTAATCAGGGCCAAGGTGGTTGGGAAAAAAGAGGTGGATTCTGGGAATGATATTTATGGGAACCCTATCAAGCGGATCCAATATGAGATCAAGCAGATCAAGGTAAGGGATGAAGATGACGGCTGTCTTTCACATGTTAGCTACAATCAAATTGCATTGAATTGAAAGAGGATCTGTTGTTCTTTCAGATGTTCAAAGGCCCAGACCACCACATTGACGTGATCTTCACCGCACCCTCATCTGCAGTGTGTGGGGTGACGAATTTGGACACTAACGGCAAAAAGGAGTACCTCATCTCAGGTAAAAGCTTGTTATTTTTCTGCAGCTCTTGTTTTTTGGTCAAATAAATGTGCAGTTTAACCACACAACGCTATTGGTTACAGCCTTCACAGCAAAGCACTTGCCAGTTGGCACACTCTCCACTCAAGGTGATCCTTTTTCAAACTCGACAGAAGTTTACAAACCGTGACTTGGTGATGTACAGTGTGCTGAATTTACAGCTGGGTTTCAATACTCTTCTCTTCTCTCTAATGAACTTGCTGAGCAGGCAACTCTGAAGGGAAAAAACACAGAATATAAAAGAACGTCAAAAGATGAACACAGACAACTTCTGGTTTCCCCATCTCGGATCATTCCAGCAGAGCCCAAATTACAGAGTTGACAAGGCAGAGGTCTGTGGAGGGTAGCAATTGCCTTTAAAGCTGAAGTTTTAGAGGAGGAGGGGAGGTAAAATAATGAGAGAGCTGATCCTGTAGTGCGGAGTAACTGCTGAGGTTGTGTTTTCAAGGCACACACTCTCTTCTCCACACAGAGCAGAAACTTCCCAGGTTTCAGGTTGAACCAGAGCAGACTTTTAGAGACCTTTGCTTTAAGCAAAAATAGAAACCATCTTGAGGTTGTTTATGTCGTTGAATGTCCCCTCCCATTCGGTGAAGTCCGCGGTCCACCGTCAGGGTTCACAAGCTTTTTGCATGTAGTGTTTTTCACTAAATCTAGGCTGTGACTCTGCAGTGACCTCCATAACGTGGGACAGCACAATAGATGACTAACAGGGGGGTAGTTTGTTCCTAAACAAAACAACATTTGGTAAACGTGGCAACTTGTTATCGTGTTCTTGTGTGCTGTTATTTTGTCTGTTGGGCCTCATCGTGCCCGTGACTATCATCAGATGTGCGTAGACGGTTCAAGATTGTTTTGTCTGCACATTGTGTTTCCAGGCAAGGCGGAGGTCAACGGCAAGATGCACGTGACTCTGTGTGATCTCATCATGCCTTGGGAATCCATGAGTGCCACCCAGAAGAAGAGCCTCAGTCAGCGCTACCAGATGGGGTGTGACTGCAAGGCGAGTATATTTCTCCTGTGGACAAATAATAATCATTACTGTGTCAAACATGCCGTAAACCAGGGTTGTGTAAAATTCAGAATGGGAAGAACTGGCTGTGTTTCAATTCATGGGTTTAATCTGAATTGAATTGGTCATGACTCACAGCAAGTTGAATTGAATTAGAATGACAGGAGGAGGAATCTATCTATCCATCTATCACTCCATTAATTTGTCTATCTATCCATCCATCCATCCATTGTATCTATCTATATCCATCCATCACTCACTCCATCCATTCGTTTATCTATCATCCATCCATCCATCCATCCATCCTATCATCATTCCATCCATGCATTGTATCTAACATTCTATCTATCTATCACTCCATTAATTTGTCTATCTATCCATCCATCCATTGTATCTATCTATATCCATCCACTCACTCCATCCATTCGTCTGTTTATCTATCATCCATCCATCCATCATTCCATCCATGCATTGTATCTAACATTCTATCTATCTATCTATCCATCTATCACTCCATTAATTTGTCTATCCATCCATCGTATCTATCTATATCCATCCATCCATCACTCACTCCATCCATTCGTCTATTTATCTATCATCCATCCATCATATCATTCCATCCATGCATTGTATCTAACATTCTATCTATCTATCCATCTATCACTCCATTAATTTGTCTATCTATCCATCCATCCATTGTATCTATCTATATCCATCCACTCACTCCATCCATTCGTCTATTTATCTATCATCCATCCATCCATCCATCATATCATTCCATCCATGTATTGTATCTAACATTCTATCTATCTATCTATCATCATTCCATCCACCCATTTTATCTAACATTCCATCTATCTATTCATTTTTCTATATGTATATCTGTTCATCTATCCATCCAGCCTTTAAATCTTCAAACCTCAAAGCTTTTTAAACTTTTATACCTTGAGTTACACAAGAATAAGTTAGATGAAATAGGTATAATCTGCTATGGGCAGAAATGTTACCCCAAATTTTGCAGCTTGTTGAAGCGGATCAAGCTTTTGATTTTCACCTGTTGGACAAAAAAAGTGTAAGAAATATACACTTATAGTAACATTTTTGTTTATATTTGTGGGCAAAAAAAGTTTTTTAAACACACCTGATGCATTGCTGTTACCTTTAGTACATCATCTGGGTACTCATAGTGTTAACACACTACTTGCACTATTTATACTACAAAATTGCGTAGAATATCACAGAAGTAAGCAAAAAACACACTTAGAGACTACTCCTGAGTTGAGTCCCTTAAGCACCTACTTACTGTAGCTAATATTTAATAATAATAAAATGTAGCTTATATTTAGCACTTGCATATTTAAGCAACTCAAAGCCAACCTAACATATTTTGGTTAAAAAATACTTTTCAGCATCACACCCTGTTAACAAACATTGTTTTTGCTACACCCAGATCACACGCTGTGCGACCTTCCCATGCGAGATCAACGCCCCAGAAGAGTGTCTGTGGACAGACTGGGTGACGGAGAAGATAATTCACGGCCGCCAGTCCGACCACTATGCCTGCATCAAGAGAGGAGACGGCTCCTGCGCCTGGTACCGTGGAGTCGCGCCACCCAAGAAAGAGTTTCTGGACGTAGAAGACCCTTAAAGTATCTCTCTCTCCCTCTCCACATCACCCAATCTGAGATTCTTACAAATATCATAGATAAGGTGTAAGTTAATATCGACATAAAGACAAAACTTTACCAAATTGAAATTTAAACATCTTAAGGCTAGATTAGTGTACAGTCTTCATTAGATATCGCAACATGAGATAGAATGGAGCGAAAGTAACGACCCCACCCAAGGCATCGTGTGAGGGACAATCTTTAAAACGAGAGCACTTTCTGCCCCCCAAAACAGCGCTTAGGTTTCTCTCTGCAAAAAGGACTGAACAATCTCCACACAATCTCCCAAAACTGCAGTCTCTCAGCTCATTTCGCATTTTCAATTTCTGGTATTCTGGTCCAAACCCACCCGGGGTGGTAGTGAAAGTATTACTTTTGAAGGCAGTGTAATTTCCCAAAGCCATGCCAATTGGTCCACTCAGATAAATGGTGAGGCGGGACTTCCCAGATAGTTCAAAGATGTGCAGGGACCTGGAAAGAACTTAAGACAGCTGGGGTTTGGGAAAAAACAACAAAAATTAAAGACCAAAGTCGATGTCGTTAGACATGAATTTGTGATGGAAACAAAATTTTGCTGCTGACCAAATTATTGAATGTTGAACTGTTGTATATGAAGCTGTTCTTCATTTCACCTCCACTGCTTTTCATCATCGTTTCATGGTGCATCCTTCATATATATATATATGAAAAATGAAGGAATAACTATGTCAACATCTATTATTCTGACGACAGTTCATAATTAATTAGCAATATACAATAAGTTCCTCTAATTCGATTTTTTTTATGCACATTTATGAATCAATCATCCCTAATTTGTTTTTTTTAGTATGTTTGTTTACCTTTTTGAACCTTTAACTTGTCTCAAACACCTACGATGAGTCAGTTTTATGCATTTATTCCTCCGTTAATAGTTCAGTGATGATACTATTTAAACTTGTTGCACTTTTTAAAGACAAAACCAAGAGGACCCTCTCCTCTTTTTTGTAACTCTCATTTTCAATGCTTTCGTTCTTGTTTTGCAAATGCTTTAGCTTTAAGCATTACAGCATCAGTTATCTACGATCCTAGTGAGCTCTTTTACCTTCCGTATTGTTCTTTTATGTGTCATTAGATTATATACCCGAAGAGGTATGTAAGACTTTAGTTGCCATGGCAATGGGAAGACCCTTCGTTTTGCCCTAGAGTAAAACAAGGCTGATTGGATTGGCATGCAAAGACACAGGCCTATAGCATGCGCCGAGAAAGAGGAAGCAAAGAGCGAGGTTCCTTCCTTCTGTGATGTCAATAAACTCAGGAGTTTATTGGCAGCTTGAGAAGAAGGCACAGAGTTGGGTTGTTGCAACTGTCCCCTGATTGGGCGTTGCCAAGTCACGTGATTGACTGAGGGTGAGGCGTTTGAATACTAGTTGCTAGGCGCTTCGTCAGGCTGAACCATGTGGCCCGATGTGGTCATAGTGTTAGAGAGAAAAAGAGAGAGAGGGAGTAGACAGACCGCTGATGAACTGACGAAAGCAACAATAAAAGTGTTGATCGATTTGGACGATATAATGCATCACAATCATTGTATAAAATCAACACAGAGATCATTTGTATTGACAAAGGGAGCATTCTTATGGGTAATCGTTCTATTCATGCCTTTCTATTTTGGCTATCAGTGTTCCAGCATAAATGTATGAAGCTTTTTTTTTTTTTTTTGCTTAAGTGTAATTTAAATTAAGATTTTTGTTTCAATATCCTCGCTTCTTTCTTCATACCAGAAGCATTGTCATAAACAAGCTTGAACTCTTACGAATAGGCTATATAAATCTACAAGGTTAATGTTTAATATGCATCGAGCTATAACTACTTAAACTGCTTTGTATTAATTGTTATTGAACTTTAATGGCGTAAGTTAAATGATTTTGTTTCCACGTTTCTACTTTTTTTTTTTAAATGTGTTATTACCTTTGATTTATATGATCATTGTGTCATTTTTACCAGTCTTTGTCTTTCTCTTTTATGATTTGCTGAAAAGAGCAAGAATGTGAGACCTAGTGTCTGAACCACATGATAAAAGTTGTGGTAGAAGAACCAGACTATGCATGTCTTTGATGCTTTTGTAATTCCCATGTGGATGTTCACTTGACGGATAAATATACAGTATTACCAAATAAAACATTAAACTACATCAGCTCGTCCCATTAGTTTTTTTTTTTTTAAGTCTATGAGTATTTATACAATATATATTATATAATTGATTTTACATGTGTACATATATATGCAGGAAAAATACATACACAACAACAAAGATACAACAGTTGTTTTGTTAACTGATGTTGTGGAAATGTGGAAACTTGGCCTTATAGTATGTTTTTGCCCATCAGGGTGAACATTTGTCAAGTGCTGCATATGTACCTTCACAAAACTTTAATGATCAGATACTGCCCTCATGTGGCAGGAATGAATAGCGAGCGCAAAGTCCTAGATAAAATAAACACAAGGTCCACTTTGGTTCAACACCCATGAGTTATCACAGACCGGGGGTTTATTTCGACAGCTGTCTGTTTATTTTATCATCTTATAATGATGAAAACAAGTACATAACTCAGATAGTTCACAGCGAGGGCAGGATTTTTTTTTCTTCCAAATTAAAGGCACACTAACTGTGAAATGCTCTTTAAAACTGATGTTTAATAGACTCTTCTTTCCCCCCCTTTATGCTCATAACTGGTATTTCAAACATAAACGTTTATGATCTGACTGTATATTCCTGAATGTCTGACAGTTTAAGAAAAACCTGATAAAATAACTTCACTGTTGGCTTTAGAGGGTGTTAAAGCATTACACTTTAAAAAAAAAAAAAAAAAATTCCTGAGAGATGTTTGTGGTAAATGATGGAATTTGCCATCAGAGGGAAATAGTTCTCAGCTATTACAGTCTGTTCCCAATTATTCAGGTCATATACAACAGGAACAGATGATAGATCAGGTTTATCCAATGTCCATAAACTCTCTGTAACTCATCTATACAAATCTAACTGATTCTTTGCAGCAATCAGGGCCAAATGTTCAAAAACTGTCCATGAATTATGCTTTAGTGCATTACTTTCTTTATGTGTCATGAAACAAAGCCTCAATTCAAAAAGCTTCTTTTTAGCAACTTCTTTAGCCAAAAAAAGAAAAGAAAAAGAGCTTCTGATTGGGCGATGGGCTCATGTATCCAGTCTGGATAGGACAGTGTGATTGGCTGGCACACTCACAGGCCCTTGTTGAAGTAGATGTAACTGACACGGTCCCCGTATTGAGAAATGATGGACTCTCTGAGCTCAGGTTCCAGCTTGGTAACGGCCATAGAACTGCAAATCAATGTGCAAATGACTGATTAGTCTGATATGGCTCAGAGACCACAGTTATTGGAGCTTTTTTGAGAAAGATAATGGATTAAAGCAGCTGCAAAAAAAAGGTTGTGTGAATAAGCTTCATGCCATAATGAATCTGTGAAGCTCCAAAATTGTCTGCTCTAGTCACTTCTGGTAATTCAAACTTGCATTAAAGAAAATTACAACGGTTTGGGGTCAGTAAGACATTAAGGCCTGGTTTCACAGACAGGGATAGGTTAAATTAGTTAAATTACTTTTTTTAAATGTGCATCTTGTGACAGAACAATGGCACTGACATATTAAGACATGTCAGTGCAAGTTCCTTAAATATGCATTTTAGTCTGGGACTAGGCTTAAGCCTTGTCTGTGAAAACCGGGCATAATACTTTCATTCAGCAAGGATGCATTAAAATGATTTAAAGTGACAGTAAATGATGTCTTTCAACAAATGATTTCTATTTTAAAAAAATGCTGATATTCTGAACTTTATAAAACAATTGATTGATAATAATAAGAAATGTTTCTTGAGCACCAAATCAGCATATTACAATGATTTCTGAAGGATCATGTGACATTGAAGACTGGAGGAATGATGCTGACAATTCAGCTTTGCCATCACAAGAATAAAATGCATCTAAAAATCTATTAAAATAAAAAAAATAGTTCTTTAAGACTGTAATAATATTTCACAATATCACCGTTTATACAGAATTTTGATAGAATAAATGCAGCCTTGGCGAGCACAAGAGACTAATGTCAAAAACATTTCTTTAAATCTTACCGACCCCAAACTTTTGAACGGTAGTGTATATTTGAGGAGCTACTTTAAAGAGGTACTATCCCCCTAAAAAAGATGCTTTATATGCAAACTTTACCATCTCTGAGGAAACAGTGAACACGCTGCGGGCACCATGAAGATCAGACTGTGAAGCAGAGTAAGGCATGTTGTCATTTCTTTTGCTGAAATAAGATCTCATATATTTGCCATATCAATCGTTACTATTTTCATAATAAGAAATGTGATCACTTACAATACGCCAACCATCATGACTTGCAGTGGCCCATGAAGAAATGTGATTTTCTGCAACAGATTTAAAGAAACGAACAAATGCAAAGATATATATATAATTATATATAAAAGCATTCATCTAGGCGTTTCTAGCCTTTACAGACCCAGGAATCCCAACATAAAATAATGAATGATAACAAATAAGACTTTAGAATAATTTTATTTGAAAACATTATTATGCTACACACTGCACATTAAATCATTATCTAATGTTCATTCAAATAGTTAGAAGTGTCATTAAATTCTCTGGATCAACAGTAACATTTGTAACAATTATTGACCTGTATGCATTGATGATAGCTGACAGTGAGGGCTGAGAGAGAGTGAATTTATAACAGAAACACCTGCAGATCATAAACTGGCTATTTTATTGCCTCTTTATTCCATTGCGTGCTCCTTGGACACAGAACACCTTAACGCTCACCTGCATGAGTCGGTATTTTTCCAGCCTCTGCATAATGATGGGGAGTATGACTGGAAAGAACAAAGAAAACGGCTCAGGATTCAACATTGACCGCTGGGTGAGGGCTGGTTTATTTTAGCACTGAGATCTGATAACGCTGGCCACACTCTCTGCACTTACTCATGCCTGGCGCTGCCATGGTAACTCGAGAGATGACCACCTGTGTGATGCCCTTGACAGCTGCTTTCTATGACAAACACAGACAGTGTACAGCATTTATTCAGCAACTTTAGAACAGAGAAATGCTTAAAGTGTAGAAAGACATCTGATCATTAAACTGATTATTATAATCACTAAACACATTGAAATCTGTTTAAACAGACGGTTCAGCTCATAAGTTTACACACTCTGGCATCGGCATGTATGATGCAGTGGCTATAAATTATAATAATAATAAAGTATTAAGGACATCATGTAAAAACTATGTAGGCATTTAAACAGGCATTTGTGTAATTTCTGTCATTCATTTTCAATTCAATTTAATCTTCTGGAATATATGCAGCTTCAGAGCAATACTAAAGGAATAACATGTTTTATGATATATCATTTTGTAGAAATGATAAACATCTTACAGATTCTGCAAGGGGAATGTTAAGAGCAGAAATGTAACTACTTTCATCATGGGATGTTATTTCATGATAATAATAATAATTTGTTACATTTATAAAGTGCTTTTCTCAGCACTCAAAGCGCTTTACATATGAAAGGGGGGGAATCTCCTCAATCACCACTAATGTGAATTTTTTTATTCATTTATTTGGATGGGACAATGCATATTGATGAACGTACAATATAAACTGAAGGGAATATGCCGGATTTAGCACAATGCTAATTTCCATCTGTAGTCCCAGACATGTAAAATAATACCAAACAGACGTATAGAGCTAAAAAGAGTTAAAGTGCCTATGCTTAAATAAAGTGCTTGTTATAATAATTGTTTAAAGTGCGTATTTTAAAGTGCCTGTGCATAGACACTCTAAAGTGCTTGTTATAAATGTGCCTATTTTAAAGTGCCTATGCATTGTTCTTACCTAACGTTCACAGTTTTGATTGTTATTCAGCCATCTTTTAAGCTGTTTCTTAAACTAAACAAAAGTGGGGCTACCTCTAATTACCGTTGGCAGAGCGTTCCAACTTGTGCAGCCTTTAATAGAGAGGACGTTTTGTGCAAAAGTAGACTTTCTAAAGTGTACTTCACAATCCCCCCCAAGTAGTTGACCTAGTACTACTCTCGCTGTTTCTATTTTTGATAAAACCCTCCAAGGGCGGTGGGGCCATTCCATTCACTGATCTATATATATATATATATATATAAGACAGCTACTTTTAAATACTTTTAGGAAAGTAAAAGGAGTTTAGGAGTTGACACTTCTCTAAAATTTAAATAAAAGTTTCCTATCAAATTCCTTAACTGCTTTTTTTGTAGAGTTGATCAATGTGGTTTAGTGCAGTGACACCAGCAAACGACCAGATTGTGAAGTAGTATTCGATGTGAGAAAGAATCATACAATGAAGATAGGATTTAGCAGCCTCTTTTGTAATGAAGGGCCTGATTTGTTTGTAATTTTGTAAATAAAATTTTATAGCGTTGGTTTTTGAAAGTGAGGTTTGAATCTAGTATAACCCCAAGGTACTTGAACTGAGTTACCAACTCCAGTTCCTCTCCTCGCAAAAACACAGAAGATCTGCTTCTTGTTGGTGGTTGTTTGGTGGACGTCTTACGGTCAAATTTTACAGTATTTGGCTTCACAGGTTTTTTTGGGTGTTAAGAATGAGACAAGTTTGACTTAACCAGTTTTGAACTTTGGTTAGTGCAGCTGTGAGATTTCAATTGTGGCGCCTACAACACACCAGCTTATTGGTGGAGGGGAGATAGAATGATGAAGCAAATCAGTATATATGGGGATGATTAGGAGACCATTTTAATGGATAGAGGCCAATGGCCAAATTTGCCCAGGATGCCAGGGTTACATCCCTACTCAATCTTGTTTTTAATGACCAAAGAGAGTCAGGACCTCAGTTTAACGTCTCATCCGAAGGACGGTGTTTTTTGACAGTATAGTGTCCCCATCATAGATATGTTTTCGGTGAGTCGACCGCCGACATTTAAATTCCTGAAGATATGGGATAACCTTTCACAGGTGAGAATGCGTTGGTTTGTGTTTTTATATGTATTAACTCAATATTACAGGGTTTTACTGTGGTACATATATATATATATATATATATATATATATATATATATGGTCCCCATCACTATACTGGGGCATTAGGACCCACATAGACCACAGGATGAGCACCCCCTGGTGGCCTCACTAACACCTCTTCCAGCAGAAACCTAATTTCCCAGGAGGTCTCTCATCCAGGTACTACTGACCAGGCTCAAGTTCAACCCTGCTTAGCTTCAGTGGGCGACCAGGCGAGAGCTGCAGAGTGATAGCTGCTGATACACCCTGATACAACCAATAAATGTCCCTCACCCTTGAGTGGCCCAGTTTATTTCCATCTTCATCGGTCACAGCAATGCCGTTCAAAATCTCCCTATACAGGAAAGAATAAACCTGAATATACTAATATCTTGACATGTGAACCTACTGAGTAAGACCCATCAAAACTACTAGAAATTGAAAAAGAGGGTCTCACTGTTGTCTCATCATTGGAATGTTCACACAGTTAGCAGCGGCCACGGCAGCGAACGGCACCCAGCGGGCCACCAGTGGAGGAGCTTTCTGAGGAAATAAAGGTTAAAGATGCTGAATTAGAAATGGATGATGTATTACCACTGCAGATAAGACTGTAAAAACTGATAAGACAGATAAAAGACTTTTAATTCTTTTTACTTTCATTTGTTATTTAATATACAAAATGATCACAATTTTGTGAAATACAGTTACAATTCACTGTTACAACTGGTTTCTTTTTAATATATTTTCAAATGTAATTTATTCCTGTGATGAAAAGCTGATTTTTCAGCAGCCATTACTCCAGTCTTCAGTGTCACATGATGCTTCCCTTAAGTGTTCATTTAAGGTTGGGTAATACCTTTGTGTAGAGGTTCAGCCCCACTGCAGTGGCCAGCGCTGTGCTTGTTGCCGTCACATAAGCTACTCCAATCTGCCTGGGCAAAGAAGATACACACAACACAACCAAAACCCATTTCTGTTACTGAAGCTTATCTGTTATTTGAAGCTCCTTTCCAGACATCTGTTAATAAATCGCTAGATATCATGGGACAGTCACATTTTAAGTGGTATACACTTTGCATACCTACCATATGACCCAATTCTTCTTATAAGAGAGTAAAGTTCATGGAAAGAAACAAGTCAAAGGAACCTAACTTACTTTGGTGTGATGGGGGAGGCAGCATTGCGATTGGTGTAGTTGACCAGAGCGTTGAAAGACTGGTTAACCCACTGCCAGAACACTACAGCAGGAACTGTCCTACATGGCCATACAAAATGATTGGTTAATCTTTATAATAAAATAAATATTAGAAAAACATTTTAAATGCTGACCTGTAAAACTGAAGCATGAACCCTGTGATGGCCATACCCCCAGGCACCTGAAATGACATTCTCCCAATCAGGTTCATCCTGTCACCCGTGTCGGGGTGAAATGCCGAGTCATACAGCTTTTTGGCATAGTGTAGCTGCTCCTCGCTTGTGCCTGGAGGAATAGAGCCAGCTCTGAGAGAAAGAGGAAGGGACAGAAAGTAAGAGACAGGAAGAAAAGCATAAAGATAACCTCATCAAATCAGTCTGTTTCTTCACCTGCAGCTCTCCACTAACACTTTGGCTTCATCTAATCTGGAGTCAGGTAGCACAACTGTGCGCCAGTCAGTGATGTTGAAAAAGTGTTTGAGACGGCCCATGAACGTGGATTGATCCCAGCGTGGGGCGTCGATATCAAAGCCCTTCATAGCTTCCATGGTTCTCTCTCTCCTTCCAAATAGCCTGGGTAAAAACAAAAAAACAAATATTCAATACATCAATGGTTTCCAGTTCCAGTCCACAGAAAACAGATCAAACTAAGGTCCATAGAACGAAAATCATGTGACTAAAGTCATGTGATCAGACTAAAGTGGTCTGAAAGTGTGTTTAGCACTTTGTTTTATTCACAAAAGGTGAATTTATATTATTGGGTGACCTAAAAAATGTGGCCTCATTTTATCTCCCCATTTTGATATATTATTTTGTTTCTAACTGGTTTCTCATCTAACAAAGCAGGGTATCTCCAAATGCTATGAGAAAAGCCAAAAATCATAGCTCTCACGGTGAGGCCAGCTATGCAAACAGAAGTATGGATATCCGGCAAAACAAACCAGGGCTGCGTTTCCCAAAAGCATCGTAAGCCTAAGTTGATCAAAGATCAATTACCATCAATGGTCTCTACGATCAACTTAGGCTTACAATGCTTTTGGGAAATGTCTTGACTAGTAAAATCAAAAGCTGGACTCCTGAGTGTCTGACCAACTTATCATCAGTTTAGTTCAAAATGAAACTTTTACATAAACAGTAACTTTTCACAATCAATATGGCGGTTTAAAAAACAATTTGAGGATACTATAAATATCCTTACACTGCAACATCAAGTGTACTTTGCATTAAACAAGTAACATGCAGTATGTATTATCAAATGTAAAGCAATGCATGAGCAAAGCAGGTGATGGTGGACCAGATTTGACATTTGTAACATCACTATTTACAGCAGTGAATTGAAAGCACAAGTGCACAAAAGGCAATACACAAAACAAGCAGGCAAAGACTGATTCTCAATAGGTCCAAACATGTCAAGACCATTTTCATTCAAGTAATTTGTTTCCTTACTGGTTTAACCTGATTTAGTGGTATTTTAACAGGAATATGTTTAAAACATACACTCTAATTAAAATAAAATATCACCAAACTAATACAACTATGCACAGCTAACTATACAAACTAGGCTGTTACCAACAAGCTTAAAGGAAAACAGACCTCGCCATGTCATTTCTAAAGTGGCATAACAAATCATGCGTGCGCTTTTAAAACATAAATAATTCTCAAACATTAAGAAGTTTTAATTTTCATAAAGCCAGCCCTGCATTAAAATGACATTAGAATCATGCAAAGTAGAAAGGCTGTAAGTTGTCTAGCAGCTTGCATCAGTTCATGTTCACTGTACACAAGCACCCGGATATGCGCTGCCAAAACAAATCAGACAAAACCATAAATATCAAATATGCCACATTAAAATACCTTTATTTAGCGACTTGTTTATATCTCGTGGCGCTTCAGCAGTAGTAAAAAACAATGAAGTGATGATGTGGGCTTGAAACAGTAGACGAGCACGTGGCATTCCATCTTCCAATCCCTGAAGAGAAGAATCTCCCTCCCCTTACACTAGTGGTAGGAGGAAGTCTGGCTCATTTCCGCAAATCGAGCACTGGCAGTATATGCTCTGTGTCTAAATGTTTCCAGTAAAGCATTTCTAACGTGTGTGCATAAATTACTTGTATTATACTTTCTACTATTTAGTTTTTATTAATGCAATTTCGTGCATCCCAGTTCCATTTGCAGACGAAAAAGGCAAAAGCATATATAACCACTGACAGTTCATTTCACTCCAAATGCTCATTTCAAATCGGACTGTCCGAAAGAGGCGACTCTCTCGGTTCAGAGTGAGTCGTTAGCTGAAATCTGAATAGCATATTGCTTTTATATTTTTCTATATATTTATATTTACGTTATGTAGGAATAAAATACTATAGAAATTGTAAAATTTGTAAATGCTTGCTTTTTCGAAGTAAATTATTTAAGGAATCGGATCCGTGAACAAATCGTTCAGAGCAGGTTCAGCCGATTGATTGCAGTGGCGCCTCCAGGATTTTTTTCATAGGGTGGCCGAAAGGGGCCAGCAAAAATGTTAGGGTGGCACAATACCAGCGCTTAATTTGAGCCGGAACACGTTCCGTCACCTCCGACATTGGATCCGGAAACTTTTTTATTGGATCCATCATCCGGCAACTCCCGTGTCACTAAAATTAAATGCCTAAATGAAAAACATTTTTTTTACTTTTTGTGTAGTGTTCAATATTTGTGACGTGCGCGCTTGTTGTACGAGTCGAGATTGCTGTATAGCCTCGATCGTTTCACTCAGAGGAAAAATGTAAAAAAGACAGGAAAGTTTGCTTAACTTTTTCAAATACGCTGGACAGTCAGATCCGAAACAAGCAAAAATCGTTTCCGCTGATCAAAAAGGAGACCACGCGGTGGACACAGCCTAGTATCGACATAATATCTCGTTATTTAAAAAAAATAAGGGGATATTCTAATCTGCATTAAGCCACATTGATTTTATATGGGAGGAAAATGCTTAACGTGTAAATGCGTTCATATTATGGGCTCATCTGTTGAATAACAACATCGAGGGGAAGCTCGATTTTTTGTACATAGCATAGCCTATTTGTTAGGATTTTAGTATCATAATGATTAATAAATGCACGCGTAATTATCCGTGAACTTGATTTGAACAAATACCTTTCAACTTGTGCAAAATTCAGAATTAAATGAATGTGCAGAAATTTGTACAACTAGAGGGTATGTAGGCCTACTATAATGTTGTAGCCATTAAAAAACGCATTTAGTTTCATATTTGTTAAAATAATGTAATGTTATTTTTTTTTTCCATTTATGTTGATTTATGAAAAGTGAACAGAACAACACGAGCGAGTAAGGATGTGCAATATGAGACATGGAGCGGGTCAGACATGATTTTGACCGTTGAAGTTGAAGTTGTTTTGTAGAAAAGCCTTTCTTTAAAGTGAATTTCGTTTTGTATAAATTGTATCTTAATTTTAATCAATTTTTCATCAACCAATTGCCTGTATTTAATGAATAGGCTACGAAACAAATATAATGGAGGCGCCTGCGCGCTCACTTGCATTGTTGCATTGTACGTGAACTAGCACATCCTAACGAAACTCGGTGTATGCCTCACATGACAAATAAATCAAATACACAAAGCTTGAAATGTCTTTAAACGAAATAATTCAAAACGAAAAAAGAAAAAGGCTACTCTCTGATTATGTAATCCATTAGGCTTATTTATGTGCATTTCTCTCTATAGGCGCGTTCACACAGAGATGGCGATCGTCAACTTCATCTTTGCAGCCGAGTCGACACTTTTAGAGAAAACACTTGTTTATTAATAAAAATCAATACACGCGTCACCGGATTTACAGATGCATGCACACATATTATTTCGAAATAACTATAGATATTGTGTTGAAATAAAATTATTATTAATAATAGCCTACATCTTTTAGAATAGGCCTATTTGATTGAATGCTGAATGTTGCGCTTGTTCAATTTAATAAAATTAAAACTTGTTGTTTAACTAAGCTGTTTAAATTTAATTGAAAGACTCACGCTGTATGAAATCTATCGAGTCGGTCAGCGCCACCACCAACACAAGTGACGCAGACAGAGATGAAAATGTGGAATAAAGCTGTTATTTTTGTTTTATTTGCACAAGTATTCTCGTAGCTTCGTAAAATTACAGTTTAACCACTGATGTCACATAGACTACCTTTTCGATCATCTAGGAACTTTTCTGGGCCTTGAACGTCATACTCTGCTGTCTTAATTTGCATTCTGGAGATGAACGGAGGTCTTACACGTTTAGAAATGACACGAATGTGAGCAATTATGACAGAATTTTTATATGACATACGAAAACCAAGTTTTACTTACATTAAGTTTCCTCTCCTGCGTTGCTTGATCCTCCTGAACTTGAACGAACCATGTCCATGTGCTGCATGCTTCGCGGTATTGCGGCTATGGCGGCTGCACGTGTAAAGTGCGCGAAGTTGCCGCAATGCACGTAAAGAGGGGGAGGGGTTGAGAGCGTATTATACAGCTCATATAATACAAGTTTATTATTTTAATTTTTTAATATAGTGTTTCATTAATAACTATGTTAATTTATAAAATAAAATCACTATACTAAAAACTCCACTCTTTCTGGTTGGGGGGGCCAATGGGGTGGCCAGTGTCATTTTGGGGGTGGCCGTGGCCCCCCCTGGCCCCCCCTTGGAGGCGCCACTGATTGATTGATTCAAAACTCGTCGTGTATATTCTATACATCATTAATACAGTACCTCACATTAATTAATCTGTATGTACATAAACCATCTCATATGGAGTTGGTCACTGAGTTAGTATTAGCTTTTAAAATATATGTTTTTATTTCTGTATCAAAATATATAATTTATAACGTTATTAATTAACATTAAAATTTATATTTTGTTAGTTTAAATCATAGTTTTAAAACAGTTAGCAAAACTAAAATGTTTTTTTCCGTGAACTACGTCAATTTGCTCCCTTTGAAAATGCACGTAGGTATTGCGTACTACGTCATCCTCTCTTCCCCCTAGTAACCCTCCGCGGCGTCTCAGGGAGGCAGAATCACAAGATGGTGAGTTAAAGCGCTTACAATAAACGAATTATTACCTGTAGACGTTTTTGCTTGAGATTCAACATTATACTCCCCGTCACATTGTGAAATTCAGTCATGTTAGCCGTGTTGTCCGAGGAGAATTGTGGATTTTTGTTTTGTAATCGAGTGGTAATAAAGATGAGCAGCGGTTCTCGGTCGTGGATGAGATTAGCTTGCAAGGACTGTTTAAGTGTCACGACTGTTCGAGAATCGCTAAAGCAAATGTTATGTCTCTTTTTATGCCTATTTTCGGGGGAAACTACATCAAGATTTATTTTCTACATCCCGTTAGTAATAATTGATTCTCTTGAAACCTGTTTGTTTGTTTGTTGATGCTCGTGCGTATGACGTCATGATGCAAGCATTGCATAAACTCAGAGCATTGTATAATCTGCGCTATTTACTTGATTTTTAGGGTTTGTTATCAATTTTACGGAAACTGAAAAGTACCCCCGACCAGGAGGTGCGGATATTGCTTCTAGGGTTGGACAACGGTGGCAAGACCACCTTACTGAAACAGTTGGCATCTGAAGACATCACTCATATTACGCCAACACAGGTGACACGGTTACTGTAACTACTGCATTCACATCTCAGAAGAAAGCCAATTAGATTTAATGCATATGCAAATTACGGGATCGTAACTGTTTCTTTTTTTGTTCTAGGGTTTCAATATCAAGAGCGTCCAATCTCAAGGATTCAAATTAAATGTGTGGGATATTGGTGGTCAACGAAAGATCAGGCCCTACTGGAGGAACTACTTTGAGAACACAGATGTACTGGTGAGATCATCCGTCCGATTAACAGTCATCCCACAATCCACTTAAATTCCAAACACTTGTTTAATTGGATCTTTTTTATTTCAGATTTATGTCATTGATAGTGCAGATCGCAAAAGATTTGAGGAAACGGGACAGGTGATGCTTTGTTGTCATGATTGATTTGCTATTACAAACTATGTCTGCTCTCAGTGTTTAAACAAATTAATTGATCTGCATGCAGGAGTTGGCTGAATTACTTGATGAAGAAAAGCTGAGCGGTGTCCCAGTCCTAGTGTTTGCAAATAAGCAAGACCTGCTCACAGCAGCTCCTGCGTCCGAGATAGCCGAGGGTTTGAATTTGCACACTATCCGAGACCGAGTGTGGCAGATCCAGTCGTGTTCTGCCCTCACCGGAGAAGGAGTCCAGGTCACTTTAGTACACATATTGACAGCAAAATTTGACATTTGTCCATTTTTACAATTTTGACTAAATGACTCAAATGTTGTGTTTCAGGATGGCATGAACTGGGTCTGCAAGAGTGTGAACGCTAAGAGGAAATAGAGAGAGACACTGTGGCTTTCACCCTGGACGTGCAGAGGATATATAAAAGTTAATGAGTTTGAAAAAACTGTCAGTAGGTACAGAAAATGAAGGCACCCCTTCAAAACTATTTAAACTCACTTTTGCCTCTCCTAATGGGTCTGCTATGGTCTTGTATTCACACAATGAGTTCAAGATAATAGTATTCTTTCTTTTAAACTCAAAATTAAGAATGTACATCCATGTGATTTCACATTATAGTCAACCATGATTTGAGGTTTCTTTAGTACATTTCAGATCTTAATTCATTCTGCCTTCGTTTCTTGAGATGAACGACTTGTGTTTTTATAATAAACGTTATAGTTATTTAGTGGAATTTGTTAATGAGACATTTGTAGAAGTGGCAGCCTTCATCATTCAATTCAACTGCTGTCTCTTGTTAGTTAATCTAAGGTCATTTCTCCTGAGAGTAACAGAGATATGAATGAATTTACGGTACGCAAATTCAGAAACATCAGTATGTACAGAAGAATAGGGAACCATCGGCAGTATATGAAATACATTTTTGATAATTAAATGTAAATAATGTTCCACATAGCAAATTATTTTCTGCATATATATACTGTTGAATTGTACAAATCCAGCATTTAAGGATTTCTTAGAGCTCTATACTGTAAGTGGCCTGTACAGCTGTAATCTATACACTGACGAGTACAAGAGGAAGTTTGTGATCATCACACCAAGATTATTTCTGTAGTGTCTACGAATGTCATGTGTGTGAAATTGCTGAAGCATACTAAGTAAAACACTGAAAATATGTGCGAGTGTGAAGTTTTATTGGCTGAGAATTGTTTTAGACTAAGTAATCATACAATTATGTTTCGGTTTTATTTGTTTTCTTTATTTGATTTGAAATGGAGTCACTGCACCAATGCTTATACATTAGATTTGGATATCTGTCAGACACACACCCTCACAACATATGGTGTTGACACATTCACAACGACACACTTCACATACACCTACACTCACATGATATTGCTTATTATCCAATACCATTCTGAAACCATATGGTGTTTTGTTGTGTTATTGTATTACCAGTTAAAGGCAAATTTTAATAATAAAAAAAAACAACCCTGATCTTTCAGAATACATAAATGTGGTATAGGTGGCACTATTGACCATGTTTACCATCCTGGTATTAATTTGTTAGTTCAGTTCCTGATTTTCTATTATTCACTGGCCTTCCAATGGTAAATAAACAGTACTGTGCTAAAAGTCTTAGTCCACCATTAGATTTGTTGTTTCAGCAATGGTATAATGACCATATATAATTATTTCTCAGCCTCTTTATTAGAATACAACCAGAAAATACAGGGTTCAAGTTCAAATTTATTTGTAGCACATTTAAAAACAACTACAGTTGACCAAAGTGCTTAACAATGTCACACAAACACAGTAGAGAATATCACAGTATCAAAACTCAAATCAAAATGAAAGCTAAGGTTGTGGTTAGGTAATAATACGGGGGAAATCAGAAAAAAGAACAGCTTCTATAGGCTAAAGGATCAAGTATTTAGTGTGACTTTCCCTTACACTTGAGCAATAGCAGGACCCCGGCTCTCTTAAACCTAAATGGAATGGAACCCTAATTCATGTAATTGGTAACACCTGTATTTGTCCTACTATTTCATGTCAAAATGACTGCTGGGAAAAAGGTCTATTACACAAGGTTTGTGCAAGACATGCTTGAGTTGAACACATGTTGTTGGAGTTTAATTCCTTGGAAGCTTGCCAACGTTTAACCACGCCATTCAATTCAAAATACCAAAGATCACAGAATTTGGACAAAATCATAATTTTGCATCAGCAAGGCCACTCTGAAAGGGCAAACAAACTGGAAACTCAAAATGTTGTATTCAAGCTGTTATAAAGAAATGTGAGGAATTAGGAGATAGGAGAGGAAAAAAGGATTGATGAGAAGTTTCTCAAGAGTTTCTTCTTTGAGAGCCCGGAAGAAGTCCAGCAAGGACCTGGCTCAGCATCTGGCAGCTTCATTGGGATGAAGTGATGTCCGAAGTGGAAGGCTAGCAGCCAAGAAACCACTTTTTTAAAAGAGTGCTAAAAGATATGCTAAAGCTCACGAAGATTGGAATCCGTGGAAAAGAGTATTATGGAGAGACGAATCCAAGTTTGACAATCTTGGTTCCAATCATCGACAATCTGTGAGAAGAAGTGTTGGAAGAATGAGTGCTTGCAGTCGTCAGTGAAACATGGAGGGTTTTTTCCTGGTGGGGGGGCTGCATTTCTGCAATAGTTTTGGTACAGACAGGTTTTAATTCATCATGCCACTCGTTCTGGAAAGTGCATGACTGGGAATGGTTTTATTTTTCAGCATGATAACGATCCCAAGCACACTGCTAATGCAGTGAAATCATATTTGGAGAGAAAAACAGCTGATAAAACACTGACAGTCTTCCATAGAGTCTAGACCTGAATATTATAGAGGCAGTATGGGATCACCTGGACAGAGAAATTAAAAAAAAAAAAGACAGCCTAAATCTAAAGAACTCTGGGAAGTACTGAATGAAGCCTGTTGTAATATACCAGAAGATACCTTCATAACTCCAGGAAAGTCTCCCTAAACCAGTTCAAGATGTGCTTAGTGTAAAGGGAGGTCACACTAAATACTGACTTTTGCCTGAAGAAGCCGTTTTGTTCTAGTTTTTGTGTGTGTGGGTACATATTTACTGTATTTTCTACTTGCAACTTAATAAATATGTATTAAAACCTTGCTAAAACAACACACTCTCTCTATTTTACTTATTATTTAATGTGATGTTAATTGCTGTTTGCTGCCACTGACAACAAATGTATTAATTAAAAACTTTTAACAAACCGTGATTACAAAGCTGCCAGTCGTCAGTACATTTTCTTTTGCATTTACATTTTTAATGGCCCAAACGCAAGCCTTAATCTTAATTGAATCAATTCCAGTTAATTAAATCAAAATGAGTTGGTTTGATCTTTAATGAAGAAAACAGGCTCTGTCCCTTAAAGAGAAGAATCTCATTTTGTCTTTAATGTTTGAGTAAAAAGCAGCCGATGACAAGCAGAAACATTTGTACCACTACCCTTTCCCTCCCCCCTTCTCCTTTGCTCAATCCTGAGCGTACTTTTTTTTTTTAGGCTGAGAGAGCCGTGAGTGGCGGCCATGCTAGCTGAATAGTGTGCTTGAATGAGAACACACCCGACCACTCCCTCCGGTTCCTGCACTCGGCATCTCTGAGTGACATTCACGAGCTGACACGTGCGCCCACAGTGAAACGAGCAGGCTCTATTAAGCCTGAATAAATCCTCCGCCAGCCAGCTCTTTGAGACAGGCAATTAGACAGGCCTCCATACCTCCTTCTGCATCCTAGTGTGAAGGACCCAGCCCTCATCCAGCATTCTTATCCACAGGCTTTTCCTTCCATCTGGCCCTTAGACAAGCCAGAGTAGAAAGACAGTGGGTTTTTGAATTCTGCTTATTGAACTGAGAGGCCCCTTTCTCTCTGATTTAAATTGGTAGTCTTGAAGTGTGGGCGTTTTTTTTGATGGAGGCAGCCAGATATCTTCGTGATGGGTAACAAAGTTCTGGGAGAATGGATTATCATGGAGAGTAAAGCGAAATGTCAGGGAAAGGGGCATAATTAGCATTATGCTGGTCTGTTTGGTTCCTTTTAATTAAATCTGGCTTCAGATAGAGACGGAAATGAAATGCGCAGCCATTCCAAGCATCGTCTTTCAAAAGAGGCCACAGTTGTGCCTGTATGCCAGAGAGTTCATGAAATGCAAGCATTTTAAGATCAGGTATGTCATTTTTATGTTTAGTCAGAAAGGTTATTATAGTTTTGCAATTTGATGTATATAAACTATTCTAACTCAATATTTTTAAATAAAGATTATATTAAGCAAATTGTCTGCACAAAATATGACAGCATTGTAATATAACGCGCAACGATAAAGCTTGCTAAATTCATTAAAAACATAAAAAGTAAAACACACCAGATGCTCATCCTTTGTTTTTCATTTTATAGAAGTATAGAGTAAAAAAAAAAAAAAAAACCTTGTGTATTTTTTACTTGTAAACACCTAAAAACGAACTTCCCAGGAGGAAGCACTCTATTGCCATCTGTAGGTGGGATGATTTTTCCTACATAAGTCATTTGATACATGTTCACCCAAAAATGATTTTATATGTATCATTATTTTATTTTATTACTTCTGCTTCTGTTTTGTTTCATTTTTTACTAAATTTTAGTTCTGTTTTTTAAATCACTGTTTTTCAAATGAATAGTTTTGTCTAGTTTTGTTTTAGAATACAATATTATCCCTTACTTAAACCACACGAGACCACATGCCTGTTCTAAATTCCTCAAATAGCGGTTGCTCGGTTGGTTCCCCTCAGCATCTGTGTTCATATGACAGAAATGCAATAGTCCAGGGTTGGATTAGCGGTCGATCACACCTTATCTAAGATCTGGAGGCTCAGACCAGCTTTCTTGCAATAACATCCTGCAGTCTATGTAACCATAGCAACTCAGAGGGACCTGATTGTGCCTTTAAAGTTGCACAAATAAAAGGGCAACATTGATTTTTATCTCCTTGATGGGACAGTCTTCTCATTTGGCTTCATTTATAACCATTCGGACCATGCTAGATTTATTCACACTCAGTGAGATATTATCAGTGAAAGACTTTGTAGTTTCACAGATTGCCTCCATACTTGAACACCTAAATGTATAAAATTACTATACATTTCAGTGCATTGCTATCTATTTATATCTATATCTATTCCATTTATATATATACATGGATTTGTGGACAGAGATTTGTTGCATGGCCTTATCAGCACAGTCACAGACTCAAACACTCGCAGTGGTTTAATCGTCAGTTCAGGATGTAGCACCTCTGTTATTGAGTGCCATTAAAATACTGGCTGTCAGAGGGGTGCAGTGAAGGAGACATAATTATGCACCTCAGCCAGACACAAAAGGCCCAACACCCACACAGATCTCTTCTTCCTGCACGGTGCAGTCAAGCTTTGCCACACGGGACACGGTGCCGTAGATCATCGGGATCATCTCAGCAGATTCAGATGTGCACCTAATGGGAGCGTTATCATTCTGGAAACACATGGAATGTTCTTTAAGTCTACGCTGTTCTGGATGTGCAGTCTAAGAGGGTCGATAGCTGGTTTTCCTGACCGTGTGCCACCGTACACAAGTGTGTGTGGGGTGAGGGGGAGGAGTTAGCACAGTCATTTTTTTGTTCTTTTTTTTTTTTTTTTTTACTGTGCATTTTGATGGGAATCTGGCAGCTGTTTTGCAGCTGCTGCATGAATAGACCCACCCTGAGGCCTTACAGGAGCCGTTCACACAGAGCGCCTTCTCTCGTTCAAAAACCGCTAGATGCGGCGGAAGGTGATAGAATGCAGAGATCTGAACTGTTTTTGACTTAACAGAAAAAAGAAGCAATGAAATCAAAATGAGAGTTTTGTGACCAAATAAATGCTTTTATAATGTTCAGTCAGAGCATCTATATTGATGACTTATGTAGCACTGCACAGATTTTTGTCCAATCAAATGTACTCTGCAGCTTATTTTTGCAATATTTTGATGTTGCAAACTTTATATAATATATTTGCAATAAACTTTTGATGTATTGACATAATCAACAACTTTTAAGGAATAGTTTTATATTTTGATTGTCATTTGCAATGCTTCATGGGACTTTAGTTCTTTCCCTATCTAAAATCGTTAAGGTCACAGTCTTTGTGTTTTTGATACATTTTCAAATACTTTTTTGCTTCAAATAAAAGTTTGTAATGTTGAGATTCACCTCATAACTGGTTGGTTTGGTTCATTGCTTATAATGCTTTTTTTTAATTATTATTATGTTCCCGTGAATGTATTATTTTATAAAGGTTGTATTGCATACTGTATTCCCTATGGGGAAAATGAATGGAAAAAATACTAACGGAAACAATGCCATTGAAAAAGCATTGCGCTGGGTACGCCAACTGGCCCAAAATCCTGCCTATGATAAAGTGCTGCAGGGATGACATATTTTTGTAGGCCAAAACCTAGAAATTACTTAGCAATTTAGCACTTCTAGGTTCATCGTCCAGAAGTAAATTTTCTGAATGGGCTTTTGGTTATGTCAGAATTAAGGTATGTGGTTAACACAAGCTCAAGATACACTCACCTAAAGGATTATTAGGAACACCATACTAATACTGTGTATGACCCTCTTTCGCCTTCAGAACTGCCTTAATTCTACGTGGCATTGATTCAACAAGGTGCTGAAAGCATTCTATAGAAATGTTGGCCCATATTGATAGGATAGCATCTTGCAGTTGATGGAGATTTGTGGGATGCACATCCAGGGCACGAAGCTCCCGTTCCACCACATCCCAAAGATGCTCTATTGGGTTGAGATCTGGTGAATGTGGGGGCCATTTTAGTACAGTGAACTCATTGTCATGTTCAAGAAACCAATTTGAAATGATTCGAGCTTTGTGACATGGTGCATTATCCTGCTGGAAGTAGCCATCAGAGGATGGGTACATGGTGGTCATAAAGGGATGGACATGGTCAGAAACAATGCTCAGGTAGGCCGTGGCATTTAAACGATGCCCAATTGGCACTAAGGGGCCTAAAGTGTGCCAAGAAAACATCCCCCACACCATTACACCACCACCACCAGCCTACACAGTGGTAACAAGGCATGATGGATCCATGTTCTCATTCTGTTTACGCCAAATTCTGACTCTACCATCTGAATGTCTCAACAGAAATCGAGACATTTTTCCAGTCTTCAACTGTCCAATTTTGGTGAGCTCGTGCAAATTGTAGCCTCTTTTTCCTATTTGTAGTGGAGATGAGTGGTACCCGGTGGGGTCTTCTGCTGTTGTAGCCCATCCGCCTCAAGGTTGTGCGTGTTGTGGCTTCACAAATGCTTTGCTGCATACCTCGGTTGTAACGAGTGGTTATTTCAGTCAAAGTTGCTCTTCTATCAGCTTGAATCAGTCGGCCCATTCTCCTCTGACCTCTAGCATCAACAAGGCATTTTCGCCCACAGGACTGCCGCATACTGGATGTTTTTCCCTTTTCACACCATTCTTTGTAAACCCTAGAAATGGTTGTGCGTGAAAATCCCAGTAACTGAGCAGATTGTGAAATACTCAGACCGGCCCGTCTGGCATCTACAACCATGCCACGCTCAAAATTGCTTAAATCACCTTTCTTTCCCATTCTGACATTCAGTTTGGAGTTCAGGAGATTGTCTTGACCAGGACCACACCCCTAAATGCATTGAAGCAACTGCCATGTGATTGGTTGATTAGATAATTGCATTAATGAGAAATTGAACAGGTGTTCCTAATAATCCTTTAGGTGAGTGTATATTCACGTTTTATTCTACAACATAAAATTCATCAGTAATACCCTCTTGTGATGGTTTTTTTTTTATAGCTTTTACTTCTCTTGAAAAAGACAGTTGCTAACATGTGGCTAAATGGGACTAGAGAGGTTGTCGGGGACATTAAATGCCATCAGCCGAACAGATAAACTCATCGGCAGCATCCAAAATCGCACACTTGAATTCTGAATTCACAGTACTCATAATAGAGCAGGCACAAAGTACCCAGATGACTAACTACTTCTAGCGAGATTCTGAAGTGTGCATACAGTGGACATTTTACTATTCCATGAGGCCACGGGAGAGGATTTGTGAATGGGTTTTATTGGCGGTCGCCAAGTAATTTCTTGTTCAAAATAACTCAAGGGAGTATGTGATTTCGGACACAGCCATCTACTCACCAGTCCGCTTTCAAAGCCTCGTGGTGTTTATAATCATGCTCTTGCAACCTATTATAGCTCGAACTGTGAAGTTGAAGTCATGCTAGAGTAATTTGTTTATAGCCTATGTTTAGCCTTTGCCGATTGCATTTAGGTTTCAAAATTCCTAAAAAAGATTATCATCAACATGAACAAAACATGTAAGAATCATTCACTTATAGGCAGCAGTGGATGAGTGGTTCATGTAGGTTGTCTACAAACTGGAAGGTTGGTGGTTCAATCCCCAGTTCCACCTGACCAAGTGTCGAGATGTCCATGAGCAAGACAGGAGCTGGATGGCGCCTTGCATGGCTGATGCCGTGAGTGAATGAATGGGTGAATGTGAGGCCATATGTAAAGCGCTTTGGTGGCCATGGGTCTGTTGAAAGTGCTATATAAATGCAGTCCATTTAGTTATCCACAGAACTTATTTTCTGCAATAATCCAAAAGCCAATGGAAAAATCCTACTGGGTTTTTGTCAAGGGAACCAGGGTGATGCTAACTTCTTGGTTGGTCTACAAAAATACATCATCCCTTCAGTACTCTGTATGTTAAACATCAAATATGTTCTGATCCACTAACTGCACATTGCTTTCATATTTTGTGTATAGACGGGCGAATTGCGTATCACTGGAAACTTGTTTATCGTGAAAAGCTCATTCCCACAAAACCTGTTGTGTCACACGCAATGCCAACAATTTTAGGCCTACAGACCATGCATCTTTAACCTGAACAACATGCAAAAGTGTTTGAGTTCACTTTTTCTTTCTCTAAGTTTTTTGGCTAGTTCACCCCCTTTAGCATCACTGAGGCTGTCAAACTGACAGAGGGAGAGGAATGATGAAAGAGATGCGGGGGGAGGAGAGGCGGGAGAGAGAAAGAAATAAAAGCAACGCCAGGAGAGGCACACAGGTGTCTGTGTCAGATCATTGGGCCCAGTGAGGGTTGGCAGAGGAGAGGAGGGGGGAGAGAGAGGCTGGTGTTAAATTACAGTGGGCCTGTGTGGAGGGATGATCTGGGTCACAGGGTTCCCAGCATCTCCACTGACACACACAAGGGAGTGAAGCTCATCACCACCATCCTGCTGTTCATTCTCGGTAGACATGAAATACAGGGGAAAATAGAGGAAACAGCACTGGCACGCAGGTACGGTATGAATAGAGCTCACTCACAAAGCCCGGGCAAAATTTATGTGCCATAAATATATTTGAAAAACATCTACAGTGACATAAGTGAGAAATTAAATGGAAAATTGCTGTACAGTCACTAATAGGCTAAAATGCATGTAGCTCAAAGTATAAAAACGTCCAATCTCTTTTGGAAATCTGTAAAATAGTGCAACCCTTCCATGTGCTGGAAATAACTAATCCCTGTCTGTTCAAATCAAACAACAGTCACATTTATTACCATCTGAGAGGGAAAACAGCCTCCGTAAGCAGCAGCCAGGACATTAATCCAGCCAGGGTCACAGATAAAAAGCAGAGATCTATTAAGTATTAATGACAGACTGAGCATTGCCAAATCCCTTCTTCCCAAAATGAGGCAAAAGCAACTGGCATTCTTCTATTTTCAACTGAAGCTTTAGTATTCATTGAGTCTTAAAGTCAATGTGAAATCAAAATGGACTCTATTTGCATTTTTAATATATGATTCATCTTTGCATGTTTTTTTCATTATATTTCATCAAAATTTAATAACTCGCTCCACCTCTGAAACGACTTTCCTTGGCCCTGTACCAAACGCGGTTCTCAGCCCTGTGGTCCTCCTTCGAGTCCACACTTATTTGACGTAATGCTGTTGGGTAGCAGTCGGTTGTGGAGACCTCATATTGTACAGGCAAAAAAATGTAAAGGAAAAAATATGTATTTTTAGGGATGTCAAAGTTAATGCTGAAAACAATAATGCAATACTGTATGTTTAACATTCACATGATTTGTCAAAATCATAAGATTAATTGCAATTATGACAGCGCTAAAAAAAAAAAAGTGCATATGGATTTGACACAAAACATTATGAAAAGTAAATGTTTTCATAATAATATTTAGTTGTTATTGTTAACTAAAACAAAACGTTTACAAATCATTTTCGTTAATTGAAATAAATCTGAAATAAATTTTTTTTTTAATTGACAACTAGCGGAAATAAAATAATACTAAAACTAAAACTAAAATAAATGAAAGCTAAATATATATATATATATATATATATATATATATATATATAAAAAACGTACAATTATAGTGCAAATTATAAAAGTTATTTTGGAAACAATTATTTCATTTTGTTGTCTTTATAATTTAATATATGTATGTGTGTATATTATATATATATACAGTATATATGTGTGTGTGTCAAAATGGTGAACTGAGTTTCATCTACCATTCCTTGCGGCTGTTGGCCCCCTCCCTGCAGTAATGTTCAGCATTTTAACATTGCAGTATCATCACTGCACATTTATGACAAACCAAAAGCATCTTTTTGATTAATGTCGTTACCACTTCTATTAAAAAATGTCTTAAATCATTAGCTTCAATGGCTTAGACATCTGTCCTGGAGCTAGCAAATCACCAGTTAAGACATCTGGCAAACTCACTTTCATCAGATCCGCTGTCACGTCCGTGAGACATCAGAGCGGCTTTCTCAGCCTCTCGTGTCATGACGACCATCTCCCCCGTCATTCTTCAAGACTCCCATCAACACATTCCCAGCATAAGTGGGCAGACGGCAGACGTGGTGGCATGACAAGTTTGATCATTCAGAAGGAAGCAACCAGGCTCTAACTAGCTTTTTTTTTTTCTGGAGACAAAACATTGACATGCACATTGATTCATTCATATGGAGAAACGCCCTGAGGTCGTAAAAACATCTTTTGCTAATGTCCTTGCACACATATACACTCAGACACACTGCGAGCAACTCACTGCAGGGGCTATAGGCGAATAATTTCATGGTGCCAGCAGAGACAGATTCCTCTGAAATATGACCAAAGGCATTTCAACAAGATATGACACACACTCCCTCCTTCAGCGCCGTTGAGGGCGCGAAAAGGGCACACGATGAAGAGGACTGTCTTGAGGCAGGAATCAGCAAAAAAAAAGGCACACGCTGGAGGCCAGGGTTCTCATGTCAACCTGAGCTCAGCTGGACTTTCAGGAAAACAACCTGTGCCTGCACTTTGAGACACAGTTAAAATAGCCCAGTGCACAAAGATATTCTTGGCTTTGTGGGTAAAGTTTCCTCCTGTAAAATAGTTTCAGGATTGTTTCTTTCTCGTAAGCACAGCTAAGGGAGCTTACAAGAACACTGAGAGCCAACACACACACAAAATCACAGTGGCAGTGGACTGCTGAGATATTTTGGACTGTGAAAACCGGTTTAGAGAGAAAAAGAGGGTATTATTGCCTAAGAGCAAAACTTTCCATTAATCTAATAGACATTCAGCTTCCTCTGAGACCTTCTAATAGAAGGTCTGGTTACAATAAGCCTCCAAAGCAGCTACTGAATATAAAACCATGAAACCATATGATAACTCTTACCAAAAGAGCGCAATGCAGTCACTTGAGGCATTAAAACTGTTTGTGAAATATTTCAGAGTGCCACACCCAGGGAAAAAAGCTGTAGCCTACGATTAATCACTGCTACAAACAGTAAAGGGCCGTTCTTCACACCAAGGATGATGACTATAACGATAACTATAAAGTTTTAATATTCATTCCAATTATGAACTCCACACCACAGCTATAATGATGACGACAAAGAAGAACGATATCAATGGAATTACCTTCAGAATTTTTTTTTTTTCCCAGCTGGCAAACGATGAATCCACCCAATGTTGAAGAGCTTGAGCTTTTAAAGGTGAACTAAGTAACTTTTTTACCTTAACTGAACAGCTTCGGAGTCATTGGAATGGTTATATTACTTATTTCGGGTTGAATGGTGGTCGTTTCGCACCCCCCTGGTGCCCGTGAGCGGAAAATTCGCATTTGCAACTTTTTTTTCTCCAGCTGATGTACGATTTAACACTCACAGCCAATCAGAATCCACCCAATCTCTAGAATTTAAAGTGGCAGACAACATCACTGTTGTTGTGAACAGGCCTTTGAAAAGTATATACTATTATGTACTTCTTAAGGCCTGTTTAAACCAAGAACGATAACTATAGAAGGATTTAACTGAGCTTTCAGTCACTTTGACAACATAAAAAGGAGTTCTTTTTTTTTTTTAACTGTAGCTTCTTAAAGGATTAGTTCACCTCCAAAAGAAAATGTTCTGATCATTTACTGACCCCAATGCCATCCAAGATGTTCATGTTTTTCTTTCTTCAGTGGAAAAGAAATTAATTTTTTTGAGGAAAACATTTCAGGATTTTTCTCCACACAATGGACTTCAACGGTAACCAAATTGTTGAAGTCCAAATCAATGCAGTTTCAAAGGGCTTTGAAGTGCTTCAAAGGGCTCTGCACGATCCCAGCTGAGGAATAGGGTCTTATCTAGTGAAATGATCGGTCATAAAAAAAAAAAAAAAAGTATATATATGTATACTTTTTAACCACAATTGTTCGTCTTGTGCTGGTCTGCGATGCGTCAGGCATTACGTAATCATGTTGGAAAGGTCACGCTGGACGTAGGCAGAAGTACCGCCCCATTGTTTACAAAGCTAACATGCGAAGACTAATACAAACGCCCTTTAAAGTCCGCGTGAACCGGAAGTTGCAAACGACTTTTCTCCAGTGTTGTGACGTATTTCCCAGTGAAAAGGTATATTGAACAGAGGGCAGGGTTTTACTCTAGCGCTCCTCCTCTCCATCTCTCGCTCATAGCAGACTAACGGTTTGAGGGGAGTGGTTAAGCGTTTCCCAAACCAAGCATACGTCATCAGGGAAGGTCCTCCAATGCAGAGGGGAGGGGCATTTTCAGATTTTGATTAAAGATTACAAAGCCAAAAAATGTTTTTGTGTGGATTGACTTGCATGGATGAATTGTTCACCACAAAACTAACAATTTAGGCAAACAAAGTAAATATGGTCAATTTTGAATTCATGTGGACTTTAACAAAAAAGGTAAAATAATGATGTCGGACAATTTTGAGGAGGAGAAAATGAGATGGAGTTTTTCATTTGCTTTGTAAAGAATGGGGAGGTACTTCCGCCTACGTCCAGCGTAACCTTTCCAATGTGATTACGTAATGCCTGGCGTGTCGCAGACCAGCAGAAGACGAACAATTGTAGTTAAAAAGTATATAAATGTAAAAAATTTTTTTTAGAAAATGACCGATCGTTTCGCTAGATAAGACCGTATTCCTCAGCTGAGATCATGCAGAGCCCTTTGAAGCACCTTTGAGGTGAACTAATCCTTTAAGATACAAGCTAAGTTATGGAAAGTTTGGCCAAGCTAACCATTTGAAAAATAAATACACTACAAGCTAGGCTACTAAAGAAACGAAACTACACTGAAGCTATTTAACAACACTATCATAATAAATAGCAACATTGCTTTATGCATGTCATCTTAACTATGTAAATATAACAGTTAACATATTTTTAAATTGTCACTTATCATAGCCTACAAGTTATACATGGTCAAATTAAACATTTGTCATTTGCTAAAATCATAACTATATAACATACTACTCTTAATATTTCTGCCATATAAAAATATGGTAAGAGTAGTATGCTGTTCCGAACACAGTTTTCTTTCAGCCTATATTAACAAATATTAGCCAACCTTTACACACCGATTAGCCTGCTATCTTAGTACTTATTCACTGTGCCATTTTGCATAGTGCGAGTAGTGTGTTAATTATCCAAAAAAACAAAAACGTGTGTAATGTTGGACACTGTGAATTTATTTCAGATGCGAGATGACATCCGGATAACCCTAGAAACCTCACTCACTAGATGGTAGAGCACATATTGTGTAGTTTAAGTGCATAGTGTATAGTATGTAATTTGAAACATTGCTTATCACTTAGCCTGTTAGCTACATCTGCTACAAAAGTCTTTTTTTGATCATCTACATGATATAAAAACCTGAGAACTGTTACTATTACTTTTACTAATAGCTACACACCTATTTTTTGGATAAAAGTATTTTGTCACTGGACAAATATTTTGAAAACAGCTGTACTACTGTCATGCTGATAAAAATACAGCTAAATTAGAATAATAGGGCTACTCTTTGCTAATTGCTCCCCCTAAACTGATCAAATGTCATGATTATGCTATCGCTAACACTAACACACTTGCATTAGATTGAGAAGTTCTGCATCGGTGTGACCGCTTTGGTCTATGCTAGTAGCAAACAAAGTCATCTACAGTCTTTTCCAATAAGGAAATGAGGCTGTTTTGTGCAGTGCACTGATAAACTGTGCAGC
The DNA here is from genome assembly GCF_951802725.1 of Rutilus rutilus. Taxonomy (NCBI): domain Eukaryota; kingdom Metazoa; phylum Chordata; class Actinopteri; order Cypriniformes; family Leuciscidae; genus Rutilus; species Rutilus rutilus. The sequence continues at coordinate 28,901,102 of NC_140224.1, read as the reverse complement.
CTTCAGAGAAGCCAGATGTTTTCTTATTCTTTTTTTTGTTTGTCTATTCTGTGCTTCAGCCTACAAATATATCTGCCTTTCTTTTTTGTTTGCCTTGTGATGCACTAAAAATGCTGAGCTGCTATTTAGAGTCAGGCATCTGACATTCTTTCAAGAAAGAAAAGCCGAGGAGGGGGAGACGAAACCTGCTCACTCTCGGGTTATACAAACATCACCGAAGACTCATTCTTGCAGATACACACACATACGCAGAGCACCTTGTTCCACATGTAGCCACATGCGAGCGGCAGGCATCCAATTCAGATTGCTCGGCTTTAGTCACACAGATTATTAATAAATCTTTGGTTTTTGTTCATGCACACACACACACACAAAAACCAGACTGAACAAGAGGCCTTCATTTTTGTCAGTTGCAACTTGCAAGACATACATTAATTATTTCCACTGGTTTAGCAGAATCAGCAAATGTCAGCATATGCAGATTACACCCATGCTTTTCACTATTTGCCTCACTATATATTTTTCACAAGCCATTGTGAACACCCTGAAAGGTGGCAGTGTCTATTTTATGCTAAAGCTTGTGAATTTGCATAAAATCACACATTTAGCATAGAAAGCAGTAGCAAAAACATTAATAGGGAAAAGAAAAAAAGGCTCTTATTGAAGTGCTCAAGTCATATCAAGACTGAGTGGGTCACTGTCAGTTGAGAGATGAAAACAATGAGAATCTAACCACCGTTGACCTAAATTTCTTGTCTAGAAATCAGTAAATGAGGCAAAGGGCATTTTCACAGAACATTTGCATGTTTCCACTTTCGTTTTGTTTGATTGGTTATAGATTTAACCCATAGATCTTATTCACCACAACCTCTGTGCATTGAAAATGGCTTGACTCTCTTTTTTTAAACAAGCAAACAAAAACAAAATGTGCATGTTTCTCAAATTCATTCGCATCTGCGCAACATTTCTTAAGTCTGGTCTAGCTAACCCCCGGTTTCACAGACAAGGGTTAAGACTAGTCTCAGACTAAAATGCACGTTTGATCCGTTTTAACTGAAAGTAACTTGCACTGACAAATCTTAAAGCAGAACTCGGCAACTCTAGCGAACTCTAGTCACTTCTTCGCTGATTTTCCCTTTTGTTGTCGCATGTTTTCCCCACGAGCTCATACAGCTGTGGTGGGCGTATATTTCACAACACGGTCGTAAAAAACTTACTTGCGGCGGCCTCCTCCACCTCTACCGCTGTTCATGTGCGTTTGTTTTGATCGGAGCAAGCCAACTGTATCGTGTGGAGCTATGTCTACCGAGGTGGGTAACGTTAATCCCGGTAAACTGGTAATACATCATACATGCGTGTGTGTTTATGTCGAATTGCCGTAAAGCAATTCGTGTTTCGCTCTCGTTTCTCACGAGACTTCCAATTTCTATCTTGCCGGGACGGTAGTCCCCAGGTTGCAAGGCTGGTTTTCCGCCTGGGAACGCTGGGGGGAGCGGGGAAAGTCACCAATATCACCAGAACAGGTTGTTTAACCATCCAAATGATTTCTAGACAGTTTTATTAAGTTAAAAAAGTTACCAAGTTCTGCTTTAAAATATGTCAAATGCCATTGTTTTGTCTCAAGATGCACACCAGTAATGTTTTTTTTTTCTAAGGTACATTGATAAAAGCTTCTTAAATGTCCTAATTGCACCAAGGCCTAATCCTGGCTTAGTCTAAGACCTGTCTGTGAAACCAGACCTTAAGGTTGAGATTTTTTATGATACAGCCTAAATAAAAGAAACAACAGAAAGAAGAACTTCTTAAACTTGAAATTAGCATTTATTTGAACAAGGTTCTTTCCAAATTACAAGTCTGTATTTTTCATTTCACAAAATATTTACAACAGAAAATCCCTCCATTTTATCCCAAGTATTCAGTTAGTTTCGTAACGTTCATTGGTCAATTTTTCTTTTACTTAAGTAGTTAAAAAAAAAAAAAAAAGTAAAATAAAATAATAATAAAACAAACCAAAATCTTCATTCCCTGTTTCAAAAGTCATTTTTTAACTGCTAGAAGTTTTATTATTTTTCTACGAGTGCTCATAAACTCTTTTCCACATGCACTCAGTAACAAACAGGAAGCCAGAGGCTCCGTTGCTTGGAGCCGGAAATGGCATGAAACACAAGGAAGAACAATTACAGCATGACAGTAAATGCAGAGGCATCAAGTGCACCATGACCCTCTGAACACAGGCCATTTAGTCTTCGGCTGACACTTTGCGCTAAAGCCACCGTTGAGTAGGATATAATGAGAGGCCACGGTAAACACGAAAGAATGTGAAACCAATGCACCCTGCGTTTAACATACAGGATGTAAAGGGTGCGTTTCTGTGGCTTTGAAGGGCGTGAGAGAGAGAGAGAAAGACAGCGCCGTCTGGATGGGGACCAGACTGAAGGTTGGGGGTGGAGGCACGTTCTCGGTTAGCCTAAGGAGAGGACTGCGAACCAAGGTGAAGGACATTTCCATTAAAAGCTGCATTCAGTAGGGAAGGTCAAGCCAAATGAACAATGGCGGCGATGACAATGCTGTGCTGTTCCAGTTTCCGGGTCTGTTAAAAACTGAGCTAACATGTGCTTGTGCGATTTGTGATGAATAATAAGACCACAGACTCCAATTTAAACTAAATGAAAGCTTAAATATGGAAGGGCTGGGAAAACTATACAGAGTTTTTGCACATGGCTGTTTTAACAAACAACAACCATGTGAAGTTAATAAAACTTTGTGGGCTACAATTCTCTCAACAGTAATTCGCCTTAAGTTTCATTAACAGCTGACTTAATGGTTTCACTGCTGACTTCCATCGTCTCGCCCGATGAGTCAACGGTAATTGCGAAAAATTTGGATCTTACAAAGAAAGTGCAACATTATTGATGATTCAACAAATGACAGCGTTCTCCGTTATTTCTGCGTCTCTTGCAAACAGTGAGTGTTATTTTTAGAAGAGCAACTTGCGTTCATGGTACATAATCACAACACCATTAGTGCCTAAATAATGTGCAAAGCTATGCTTGACTGTGATATTAACATGTTTTCCCCTCGCTGCTCTCGGACATCAGCAGTTCATTCTAAATGATTGATAAGATCTGCATACAAAAGTGCCCCACATGCATCTCTTTAAGACATCTCTAAGTGGAAAAAGACGCCCCAACTGGTGACTGGCAGCAGTCACTGGAGCAAAGGTTAACTGGTGACGTAATGCTTGGTGGAAGACTGGCCGTAGAGGCTGTAGAAGTCAGTGTGCCTGTGCGACTGAGAGGCGTCGATCCAGTCGCGCATGGACAGGCTCTGGAGAGACTGGGACATGGCCGGGGCCGAGGGCAGAGGGGCGTGGGAGTACTCCTGCGAGCTCACCGGCCAGGGGAAGGAGCTGGAGCGAGGGTAGGGTGGATGTCCACGGTGGTTGGACACGGAGGGCACCCCTGAGCAGTAACAGTTATCGACCGTGCACATCAGGATCTTCCGCGCACCATACTGGGGCAGCTGGGAGGCGCTGCCGTTTGGGTAATGGGAGTGCGGGAATACCGAGGCGGAGTGCGGTAGGGGTTGAGAGCCGGAAGCTGAGCTGCTGCTTCCTACATGCTGGGTGGAGCCACACGGCCCTAGAGCTTGCTGGGAGGACTGACCTTCGCCTGGGGCAGAGCCCTGAGTGAGACTCAGGCATGGCTGCTTGGCAGCACCAGGACCTGATGAGGTGGAAGAGTCCATGAAGCTAGCGCCCGCTCGGCTGCTCCCGCTACCTTCGGGGAATGCCACGGAGTGCCTGCGCTTCTCACACAGATACGCCGGAATACTCTGGAAAAAGTTTGCGGGAGCACTGAACGGAGCTGAAAATGAGATCCAAGTATTAAAAAATGATTATGGAAATGGTTAATTATTAAAGAAAAGAGCATACAACATCAGAAGGTTTTATATAATTAACACTTGAATATGTGCAATTTCTCATACATACCTTCCAGCATCTTGCAGAGGTTTTTCTCTCTTTTCGAGATTTCAGAGAGAAAGAGTTTGGAGTTGAGGCTGCCCACTTTGTACGGTGACAACGTGATGCCCACGTACGACTGAGACCTAGAGTTCAAAACCAAGTTAATGTTCACACTTAACACAATAGCAGCACAGGAATGATGACTAATGAAGCTTATGATAATGATTCATGTATGAAAACACAGTGACTCACCTGTCCATTAGTATTTTCACAGATTTTGTGTTCTAAACAGAAAAAAAAAAAGACATTGTATATAAATATATGAAATTGTGTATCAATATAAATAAATGGTAGGGGGGGGGATAAAAAAAGAAAAGAAAAACCAAAGTAAGGTGGAATGTAGTTTTGCATTGTTTCCATTCACATTGTTCTAATAATAATAATACATAAAAAAATTAAAGAATGCCATTATTTAAGTAAAAGTTACAAGTCAAGATGCAAATAATATATTAAAAGCCTTCGCCTAGAAAAAATAAATCTACAGAAATGGAAGTTTGTGTATCAGCTTTTTAGTGGCATATAAAAATATTGATAAATAAAAGATGCAGACAGCAAGCTGGCCCAACCCACCAGTGTTGTGTGAGGGTTTTTGCACAACAAAGTTGTTGTGTGGGTTTTGGCACTCAAAATAAAGCCAAAAAAATAAATAAATCCCATAACAGATTTTTTGCCAGTCAACTGAATGTAAGAAGCTAAAATAAGACTGCAGTGAATACAAGGCGATCCAAGGACAAGATGATAAGAGATGCATGCGATCACGTGCATGTCTGCAGCAGACTTTTATTCAGTTTGTGAATAGCAAAAAAAAAACTTCTAGGAGAAGATGGCCAAATCTATATTTCTTGATTTTTCCAATAGAAATAGAAATTATGCTAACCGGTATTTGTTCAACCCCATGCTAAACATCTGATGTCTCGTTTGATGAATATCTCTAAAAATCACACTGTTTACCTCAAGGACAACAAATAGCTGAATCTGATTTTAAAAATGTCACTTTATATTTCCTGGATTCCAGATAGGTGACCTATGTATCTAGCACATGAAAAATGGATGCCTATTCGGCACGGGGCTAAAAATAATAATTTCCTGGCACCTGTTATAGTTTGCTATAAATCGAGTTCACCAATAGCAGCCTGGCAAAAAAAAGAATATCTCCATCATCCTCATCATGATAAAAGGCAAAGGCACTTTAAAACACTGCTAAATGTCACCATTTATAACAAACACAGGCCATGTAATATTGACAATGGCAATAAAAGTCAGGTCACCTTCATAAAACCGATTTCCTCTGCCTTATCGAAAACCATCTGAATGGAGCTGAGCAGTTTCTTTGCCTCTTGCTGTTTCTGGTGAAGCTGCAGGGCCTGTGCCGAGTTCTCCTGGCAGAACTTGGAATGGGCCTTATCCAAAACCTCCAGGGTCTTCCCCAGATCTTCCTCCAGGAGCTGCTGCATTTTCTGATACTGCAGCTGCACCTCCTCCTTCAGGTGTTGCACTTTGTCCTGAGGTTCCACAGAGAAGCACAAAACCATAAATTACTATGCAAGTCCTGCGGTGTCTTAACAATGGGGGTTATGCAGAGACTGCATCTGATGTGGATGATTAGGAAGAGCCACTGAGGAACTGGATTTGTTGTGGTACAAGAACCAGGCATAACCTTTATCACAAACCTGTATGAATGTACTAATGTGGTCATTAATCACATTAATAGGAAGAGCGTCCTGTATTAAAAAGCTAAGTGTTTGGTTCCAAAGCAAAGGATGCAGTTGTTCTGCTAATAATGATAATAATGTGATTTAGCTCATCAATGTTTGAACATATCACACTTACTTCCATGAGACATTTGTCAGATTCTAATTTGTAGAGTTGCTCTTCTATGTCCTGAACACGGTCCTCGATCCGATCCTGCTGTTTAATCAGCATTTGCTGCAATACAAAAAGAACTGATTAGGTCAACATTGTTTTTTTTTATTCTAATATATCAGAATATCTGGCAACGTTGAGACAATCAAAATCATGCGATAACCGTACTGTAACTCATTATAAATATAGTAATAATTACATTTTAAAAAAATAGAGAAGAGTGAAATAATCATAAACCATTTTTTACCACAACCAACCAAATTTGCTCCTAGTTTTCAAAGCATACCATACTTAAGATGAAATAAGGTTAAAAAATATATATATGTACTGCATCTGCAAAGCAATTTGTATGCAATTATGCAAAAACTATAAACATATTATTTGTATATTAATGACACATTATGCGAGCTAAGATATTACCCAAGCCAATTTTATTCCTCGCTTTAAAAATGTATTTTTTTCCACCACCGTCATTTGTTATGAAAACCCCTACATGGCCTGAGGTGGAGTGGAAATGACACTTTGGTGAAAATGATCAAAATTATAATAATTCTCCTGTGTGCATGATGTGTTGGACTTTGTTAATAAAGCAAGGAAGAATCACAAAGCTACTGTAATGACATGTTTCTAAGGAAACTTAAAATGTGCATTTAATACATCCTAATATTAACAATGTTGCTGAATTATACATGAGCAAAAAAAAAAAAAAATCATGAATATTCAATATTTATCTCAGTCCAAAGATCAAATATAAATGACAATGAGTAGAATGCAAGCTATATGCTATAAATAAAAGACGACAAGATCCATGTTCTGCATTAGTAATGTTGGAATATAAATTCCGTTTGATCTATAAACTAAGAATTCTTCATAGTATAAAATCATTTTCAGTCTCGTTTTATTTCTAGACAATCTAGCGTTTTATATTATTGACTAGCATAGTTCTTTTAAAAACTACATAAAGAATATGAGAATGTGGCACTGAGACAAAAAAGACTGGTTCTGTTGTGATGGGACAAATGTAACTTTGCTAACTTCCTGTTTCTTTCTTTTCAATGAATGCAATTGTCAAGGCCCCGCAGAGAAGGCCTGGTGGCTGAAGAGGAATTTCAATTATTTTCCTTTCATATTCAATGGCAAACAAAGAAAAAAAAGAAAGAAAAAAACACAATCAACAAACGACTTGCGACGCCTCACAGAAGTTCAGTGGTACCTAAGGAACAAACCAAATTAGTTTTAATTAAACAAACGCCGCGTGCGAGAGGCAGTCACCAAAAAGAAGGTGGGGGTGCTGTCATGGCAACAAAGCTCTTTTTTTCATATCTGTATATTCAGAGGGGAATATGAGGGAGGAAAAAGGAGGAGGAGAAGGAAAGACAGCATAGAGGAGAGCAAAGAGAAAGAACGAAGGCTCATTTCACACTGTCTTTCCCCATTTTGTCTTTGTCTGCGTCCGAGGCAGAGACAAATCGTGTTGACCCTGTGAGTGTGTATTTTGGAGCAAAGCTCCGTAATGAATGCAGGCTAGCTCACAGATAAAACTGCTTCCTGTAGAAAGAGGACAAACCTCAACCACATCAAGCCACTTATGCTCAAAAGCTTACAGGCGAAAAACAGGACTTGCGCTGCCAAAGTTGACTGAGGGCATGTCTAATTCAGTAGCGTGACGTCAAATTTTAATAACCTCACATGCATGGGATGAAAGCTTAAACAAAACAGGTATTCTTCATAGAAGCAAAGAAGTCAATTTTGCTATTTTTCTTCATACTTGAGAGTAACACTCTTATATAATTCTGATTCATCTCAGCTACAAAGAGTAAAAAACAAAGGGAATCAATGTCAGTCTTCCGAATGCAGCAGTACAGGACAAACGCAAGACCCAGAGAGGGATGCGCTGCAAACTAATGATCTTCAATCACACCGTCTGACAGACGCTTATAACAGCTGACTGTACCCTCTGTGCCAAATGAACTACATCAATCACTGCCGATGATGCGCGCAGCCAAACCTTTTCCTTTCAACAGATTTTGTTTGCGGAGCGCATGACAAATTGGATCCACAATCACATGGTACTGGGTAAACTGACTTCTTTTTGCGCATCTCGCTTGTCCATCAACTTGATTTTCTTTCAATTTAAGATTTGGATCCAAGGAATTGTATTGGGCTGTGAATCAGACTCATACAGACTACACTAACCTCTCTACATACACCATATATTTACAGCAAGATATGCAATATTCACTTCAGTCCGGTTGGAGATCTTCCTCATTTAGAGTTTTACAGGGATGATACTTTATTAAAAGCCATATGGAGCCGTTTTCAACCTATACAGCTGCTTAATACAGTATTTTAAATGGATAGTTCACCAAAAATAAAAATGTGGTCAATCATATTTACTTACCTTCATGTCCGGCATGAAAACCTGTATGACTTTCCTTCTTTTGTGGAACAAAAGAAATTTGAATGCATTTTTGTCCATACAATGAAAGTCAATGGGGTCCAGGTTTGTTTTGGACTCCATTGACTTTCATTGTATGGACAAAAATGTTCTTCAAAATATCTTCTTTTTGTTCTGCAGAAGAAAGAAATGACAGGAGGGTGAATCATTTTCCAAAATTGTAATTTTGGATGAACTACCCTTTGAAATACTATGAATTTGGCGGGTGGTGACGCGCGTCAAAATGGGCAACAATACATGACTGGTTTCTGAAAACACAAGTTCGCCATCTTCTCCTTTACAGATTGAATTGGTGTTTATATATTCTACATCAACAATCAGGACCAGAAGAAAGGTCAAGAAGCAGAAAACCGCATGGAGACAGAGAATGTCTTTGAAGCTCTAGGATCTAAGACCATGGCCTAATTGTAGTGACTGATGAGCTCGGGCTGCCGGCAGAAGCCTGGAGGGTGGAACCTAATACCTCATGGCAGCGGTGCTGGCTTGCCATCCAGGACGGACCTCTCTCAAGGGGGAATGGGGGTAGGGTGCTCAAAATCACTGTCATTTCAAACCAGCGTCTCCTCCGCCAAGGTCAGAGTGAACGAGGCAATAGCAACCTTGCCCTGAGCTACAGCCCCAGACAGAGCAATTTTGCCTTGTAGCAGATGAATGTGGAAAGACAAACGGTGTCCATCAAAGGCGGTAAACATTAGATTCACAAACACGTGCTACCTGCAAAAAAGAACTATGGAAATCCCAAAACATCCCAAACATGGTTTCAGTTTCAAATAGCTTGGGCAACACAACAACTAGAGTTCATTTTGTAGATTGATTGGTCATTGCCTGCATGTCCTGTCACAGAAATGCCTGAGATAACTGATGGCATTTGATTTATATAATCAACATAAATGGAAATTATGCTGACAGCAAGCACATGAATCAAATTAGAGGCACGCGAGGACTGCTTGACCTTTTATAAACATAAAGCTACTGTAAAGGAAAAAAGCATAGGCTAATATGTAACTCTCAGCCACATCCAGTATTAGGCCTAACTAAAGATGTATGTTTTCAACATTAGGAGCAAATATAATATTGAAGCACCACTCTGGCTGTGACACTGAATTTTATTTGGTTTTAGGTTCATGAATTGCCTATAAAAGAATTAAAAAAAACATCTACTATAGCATTGTGCATTGCTGATGATTTAAAACAAGAAAATCCAGGTTGTTTTGTTGCAGCGTGCCTTGAAAATGCAAGGGGTTGTTAAGGGTAAATTAAATCCAAATCTGGCCTTTTCCCTCATCTGTGCCACAGAAAATAAGACTCATCATTAAATTCTCCAGTCGCAGTCCTCCCCCTCCCCAAAACGCCACGCAAGGATGCACCTGTGCTGGGAAGATAAGCCCAGAGGAGAGCTTCGGTATTGTTTGCAGCTCTACCCAATTGTTTATCATTCAAATGGAAAAAAAAAAGGGGGAAGGGGACTGAATAGTTAGCAACTGCATCGATAAACCTCACCGTCTCATCCACCAAATCCAGAAGTGAACCACAGCCTTGAACCTGGAAGTAAAAAAACATAGCATGTGAAGAAGTAGTGGCCACTTACTCTGATATCGTTTCGTCTGACTTCTATATCGCACACCGCATGGCCGTGGTTGGTGGCACATCTGGAGAAGCAGCAGTACTGGCAGACGGCCACATGCTCGGTTTCACAATGATACAGTCTGTATTCGTCATGCTGTGGACAGCTCCAGGCCCGCACGTCCTCGGCATCCACCAGCAAGTGTCCAGCGTTGGAAGAGGGCTGTTGGAGATGGGTCTGTACGTGGGAATGGCAGCAGGGAGCATTGCACCTGAGGCAAACCTTCTGGGCTTGAAGCGGAGGACCACGCCGGCACAGAATGCAGTGCAAGACTGCTGGCGTCTTCTCAACGTTTAACGCGTTGAACTTCTCCACAATGTTGGACAGCTTGTGGTTCTTCTCCAGAGCTGGTTTTTGGCTGTAGGCATGGTTGCATTCGGGACAACGGACCATTCCTGCATCTTTAGACCAGGCCTCATTGATACACATGCGACAGAAGTTGTGTTTACAAGGGAGCTGAACTGGCTCCGAGAACACATTCAGACAAATCGGGCATATGAGCTCTTCTTCGAGACAGTTCTTCCAGTTCTCAGCCATTTTTAATGCTCACAAGTCAAGGTAAAAACTGCATAAAATAGGCCTTCCTCTGGCGATACCTGAAATGGGTGGAGTGGGAACCACAAGGACCTTGTTTTACCCCACAAACCTCAACTTTGTGCCAATGAGAGTATGAATACTCCAGCTGAGAATACTTTTAGCTCAAGGAAACATCATTACACCACCCACTTCTTCATTCGTTTGTGTCAACTGTAGGCGTCTCGAGAATTTAGTGTTGCCACAGCACTAAAGTGGACTTTTCTGTCTTGTGACTTTAAATGCCAACACACTTGTTCATATCCTACATGTGTGGCTCTGGTTCGCCCACTAGTTATCTATTACGACTATGAATAATCCAGTCTGCTGACGACCAGCTTGACAGCTTCTCGTTCACAAGGTAAAGACACGTTGATAGGCCGTTTTTCGAGAACAGCCTCGAGCGAGAGACTAATAAAAGCTTTTGAAAAGTAAATTATAATTCTCACGACAAGGCTTTTGTTGTTTTTTACCGCTGCTATTTTGACATAGCATTACACTGACATGGATTTTATCCCCAAAGAGGATTATAATGGTTCTCCATACAGACGTGCATTACACTTTACACTAAAATATTCATATCTCACATCCACGAAGCGTGTTTTATAGTTGAATTTCATAGAAAATAACGATCTTAAGCAGACCAATCGGTTAATTCTTACACATATGTGTAGACTACGCGCATACTAGACTTCCCCCTCATTATAACAAAGGAACATAGAGCGAACATACACTGGTATGTAACGTTAACCAAGTCAAGAGAAAACTGGACTGCCAAGTGCCTTCACTTTGATCTCTTCAGGCGAGAAATAAATGAAGTCTTATTCCGATACACCTCCAAAAATAAACAGACAGCGAAACGGAGTGGTTCTTGCTACTGGAGTCTGTCATCTGCCATCTTGCGTCCCTCTTTAAAAATGAAAAAGAAAACGTCTCTGTTTGGCCCCCATCAAGCCTCTCTCGCTTTAGTGCTTAAAAGAAATTAAAAGTGGATTACAGGCGTGCGTTTCTTCGCTGGTTCCGAATCCTATCGTGGCTGATTCCTGAGAACGTGCATCCATGGGTCGATCCTCAAAACGAGCCGATCTCACCATGGTATTATTTATGGTTTTTCCTCTTCTCTCGTCCAGGCTTTGATGAGGGTTGGAATGCAAGGACAGAAAAGAGAGTTTCAATACACACAGAGCTTCACACTCGCTCCTCCCCTCCCAACGACCACTCCGCCAATCACGTGACTCATCCCTGCTTTGACATGCAAAAAGGAGGTGCTTCGAGCCACTAGGCGGGGCTTTGTTTAAAAGGGCAACTACGTCGCGAAGATTAATAGGGGAATATTGATTCAGCCCAGTGACTCGAATCTTTTGAACAAATTCACTAAAAAGAATCATACACTTTCAGTAATCAGTGTTTTCATGCCAGATTTATCAGAAGTCGGCGACCAGCTGCGAGTGTCTTTTTGTGTATTATGATTTACGAGGCAAATTGTTCACAAGTCTTATCATTTATTACCATTTGCGTGTCTAGAGGGGGTTTCATAAGGGAGACTTCAAGGAAGAGAAAATATGAGACACTGTTCGGAAGTGAATGATAACGAATCATTCAAAAGATTCGATTAAAAAACAATGATTCGTTCACTAACAAAAAAACCCATCCCTGGCTAACTCTGTTCTGAGCGTGATGTGAAAATAGTTTTATATTTACACAAGTATGAACCCACCCAAAAAAATAAAATTAAAATTATGAACCCACCCTTATTAATTAGCCTCCCAGCTATATGGCGAACTGACAGGTCATTGTTTCCTTGTTTTATTTATTAGAAAACCTGTCAGCCTGTCAATAATTTTTTATTTTTTTATTTATTTTATTCTTGAGAGACCTTAATTATCACAGAAAAGATCGATATTTTCAACCCATACCCAGTTTTACATTTCCATTCATAGCTTCATTGACTGGGTTGCCCTTTTAAGAGGAGCTTCGTCATAACCAAAAACATGATCAGTTCAGGGAATTATGTGAAAGGGGGGGATAACGGGGATTTCTTACTCGAGCTGTAATGACACGAAGTTGTTAAATTCGCTGACATAATCCAGTCCTTCCCACATAGGAAACTACTCAAACATCCGACAGGTGACGTACACACAGTACAGGAAAAAGAGTCACATTCAGAATCTCTGAGTAAAGAATAAAGAGTGTTTTTAAGGGGAGGACGACGAGCACTTGCTCTACTGCTGTACATGTGAGCAACATAATCATAATTAGCAATTAACTATGCTATATCTCACGGTCTTCTAGACAAAGAGACAGAAAGCTGAAATCTCTAGAGGCTTCTGTATGTGTCCTCATGGGAACCAATTACACAAAAGTAATTTGAAACCTGCACCTACCTAGTCATGTGGTGCCTCGTTTTGGTGGATCATTCAGACATTTATGTAGTATACACCAGGTGTGTGCACATTGGTTTTGCTATTGTAATTTATAATGTATGTAAAATGTGTTAAATGGCTAAATCAGGGTAACAATGTATGAACTGAATCCTTTAAAAGGTTTGGTTTTAGGCCTGTACAAATTATTATATTTTAGAGTTTATATTGGTCAATGCTGAATCAGTAACTACTTAAATACAAGAACATCACATAAAGACATTAATGTTATAAAACATTTATTTGCAAGCAAAATGATTTGAACAGTGAGCAAAAGCACTAAAACTCACATATCCTAATAACTCACGTTTCCTAAAATAAATAACCCTAAAATACGACAAAAATATCAGATGTGCCCGCTGTGCACCAACCAGTAGTTGATAAACAGAAAATGTAACCATCTAAGGACTAAAATAGTAAGACGTGTCTTCTTGTTTAATTTTTTTTGTTTTGCAAAAATCATACAGTTGAAATTCTGAAATGAACTTTCACAAATATTTAATCTTTACTAAAAGTTAAGAATATAAATTTGTCAATAAAAAATTTAATTTGGAAAACCCTTATAAAAAACTATTTCGGTAACTTTTTAATTTTAACGTCAAATTGGCCAAGGAATTAATTGCTTCTCATCAGTCAAATTGACAACTCTGCTTGTAAAACACAAAAATAAAGTGAATTTGGACATTTGGTACAAAAATAAGTTAGTTATACACGCTAGTACAACAAATTTACGTTCATGTGAACTATAATATACATACTTTTTCAGTAATGATAATCATCGATAGCAATGAGTAACTGAATGAATTTCAAAAAGTCTTATAAAACAGATGTTACTTAGCCACAAAAAAAAAAAAAAAACTTTAACAGCTGGTCGAATTACAAAGACAATGTATTTTTGTTTCAAAGTCCTGAAAGTATTAAAAACACCACAAATATCCATGCAATTTCATATCATGTATCCCTGGAATGCCGCTGAACACTTAGTGTAAACTTGCCCTTTCTCAGAACACAGTGTTTTTTTCTTTCTTCTTTACATAGAGTTAAAACATACAGTCAAGGGAGATGTGATTAGATTTGGCTTGATTATCAACCCATACAACTATACACTGAAACTTCAGAACAGATAGTTTGGGTGGCAGTACTGTTCAATATGGTCCCAAACCACTAGATTGTTCGAACTGTCCTTTCATATTTGGTCACATACTCAATATAAATACCCAATTGTTAGCAAACATAGCAAATTAAGGCAAGTTTCAATAAGATGGGACCTACATTCTCTCTCAAGTGTCTTTTGCAGTATTTGGCGTCACCATTCTCCATTCAGGGCCTGTTGGCAGAATGCCTGGGCTTGGGGAATGTCCATGACTCATCTCTCCTTCCTCTTCCCCTCCCTATAGGAGTATTAGATAGCCTTGACATCAATGAGGTGGCTGTGTTGGGCACCTTGCCTCAGGGACTTGATGTTTTGTAGCCTTCGCCCATGCAGAGTGAAGCGAGACCATGCCAGCAGCTGCAGAAGGGCACAGGAAATGGGCACAAACACCAGCAGGTAAAAGCAACCCTGACGCAGTGGCACAGGGAAAGAAGGAGCTGCAATCGGTGCTTCTGCCACTGAGTTCCTCTCGAAGATGTCATATCCTGGAAAAAGACAATTGAAGATACATTTCCATTAAAAGTTTGAGTTTTTTAATCTTAGAAATGTATTTTAAATTCAGGATGCATTAAACTGAACAAAATATCAAATCAGTTAAGACATTTACAAAGTTACTTAAGATTTCAAATAAAACAATTTTTTTTATTCGTGAAAAATTATCATGGTTTCCACAAAAATATTAAGCAGCACAACTGATTTCAACATTGATAATAATAAGAAATTATATTAGAATTATTTCTAAAGGATCATCTAACACTGAAGACTGGAGTGAATTGCAATAATGTTATTGTTTGATCAAATAAATGCAGCCTGGATGAGCCACTTGGTTTAATATTTTGCCATCTAATTTAAAATGTACTGGGTCAAACAAGTGCAATGCATGAGAGAGATGCTTTGTTGTCGCATCTGCTAAATGATTAAATGTGAATTATGTGATTATTGTTTGCAATGCAGGTTTATTCACAGCACACACACACCTGTGTAGAGACACAGCAGCCAGGTACCAATGAGAGGGGCAAAGGTCTGACCAGGCTTGGTTACCAAGGCAACCATGCCAAAGAGCAGGGCAGAAGCTGCTTGTTGCCGGTGGTTCAACACAAAGTCCTCATCCACTAGGTCTGTGATCACCAGGTTCAGAAGTTTACAAGTGCCCTCAGTGAAGACGCGATTACTACGGAGAGATTCAAACAACACAATTAAACAATAAAAATAGATAAAAGACAATGCTGATGAAAGATTATTTGAATCTGTTCTCAGAGGCTAATGTGCATCTTTTTATTAATTAATCGGTGTTAATCTTGTCAACTTAATAAATGTAGAAAATGTTTGTTTTTTGTCAAAGATAAAGAATAGCATAAAAAAAGAGAAATGCACATTATCACAATTAACAGATTTTAATTAAATACTCTAAATAGCTAATACTTAATTTGCAATCTGCCAAGTGTTCCCTAAAAGGAGACCAAACTTAAGTCTGCACGTATTACTCCACTTCACAAGGCAGGTGATGTACTTGATCTTCATCATGTTCTAAAGTTTTGGAAAAAATCTATAAACAACTTTCAAATTATTTATGCATTAATAATATTTTAATCACCATTTCAATCTGGTTTCAGGACCAATCATTCTACCACTACTGCTTTACTTAAGTTTACTAATGATGTGTTCTCAACTGCAGATGATGGTGAACTCACAGGTGCAATTTTTCTTGATTTATCTAAAGCTTTTGATTTAGTTGATCGATATTTACTTTTAGACAAACTCCATGTTTTTGGTCTTTCTGAAAATGTAGTTATGTGGTTTAATTCATACCTGCATAATAGAAGACAATGTTTAGTATTAAATGGGAATAAATCAGATTTTCTGGTTCAACCAAGAGGTACCCCAAGGCTCAATATTGGGACCACTTCTTTTTTTCCATTTATGTCAATAATTTAACTTCAATTTAAAAAAACTGAAATGTTCAACTCTATGCTGATGACACCGTTATAGATGTATATAATTCTCTTCAGTATGATTTTAATACTTTACAAGATTGGCTTTTGGATTAACGAGTGCTTAATAATAGTCTTGTATTATGATGTTTGGTTATAGACAGAAACTTAAATCCAAAATTTGTTCTTGTGTAGTATCATGTAAAGACGGTACTCCTTTGGATAAAGTTGATTTTTTTAAATACCTTGGTATATGGCTTGATTCTGAACTTTCCTTTAAATGACATATTAATCATATTTTATTCATATAATTAGTATTTTACATCGATCTCAAAATAGTTTTTCATACAGTGTTCATAAGAAACTTGATTCTCAACTTATATGTCCAATGCCATTGATTATTGTGTACACAATAAT
Organism: Rutilus rutilus; assembly: GCF_951802725.1. Taxonomy (NCBI): domain Eukaryota; kingdom Metazoa; phylum Chordata; class Actinopteri; order Cypriniformes; family Leuciscidae; genus Rutilus; species Rutilus rutilus. The sequence goes on along the minus strand of NC_140224.1, from coordinate 28,884,639 downwards.
CAATCTTAAGATCTTATTCCACTTAATACAGTATATAATAGACTTCACAGATTTATTTTGGGATTATCTTTTTTTACTCATCACTGTACAATGTATGATGCACTTCAGTGGCCATCTCTGCATTTAAGACGACATATTCATTGGAATTTATTTTCAAATGTATTTATTTTAAATATCCTAGTTATTTACAACAATATTTTGTACCTTTCTCTTTAAATTATCAAGTTAGACACACTGTCCAAACTTTTTTTTTTGTTCTTTGGGTAAAATTTTTTTTGTTGGTAAAACAGCTTTTATGTTTAAAGCCCCAATAGACAGGGATAATTTACCTGCGGATATTCGATCTATTACATCATTTAGGATGTTTAAACAAACTTCTTTATCTCATTTTGCGTTGGACATGCTATCATTGAAGGTGTCACTGTTTATATTGTTTATACTGTTTATATGTATTGTTAATTTATATTTTGTTTTGTTTTTGTCATGTAGTGAATGTGTTACGCTGTATGTTGGGACCCCCTCGGAAATGAGATGGTGCATCTCATGGGGTTAATCCTAATAAATACATTTAAAATATAAAAGTCATTTTCAGGTCTATGCTCAAAAAGTGGGACTGACAGTTAACAGGTTAAACAAAAACTACTAAACCCACACATTTAGAACCTTCAGAACTTCTGAAAATGGAAGGGCTTGTAAGAAGCTCATTTCTCACCTAGCAATAAAGATGCAGAGCAGGTACACCTGGTCCGCCCCGGCTAGAAGCATAGCTATGCTGAGGCCCAGCTTTAAGAGGAAGAGCCAACGGACAACCTGGTAGACACCCAGTCTTTGGCACAGCGTCAGGAAGTAGAGATTGTTCAGATGAGGTGCAATGTAAGAAAAGCCTGTGTCACAGGAAAATAGAGAATTAGTAAAATACAAATTTTACTACACCTACGCACACGTTTATCCTCATACATGTATATATATCGCAAATCATAACCTCACAATAGGTTCCCACAAGCAGGTATACATAGCCAGCATTGTTGATGTGCTGTGGCCATGTGAATGATTTCTTTCTCTCTTACCCAGCAGGAAGGAACCGGTGGAGGCAGAGATACGGTCTGACAGGAGGTGCTCCAAAAACAGAGGAAAGAAATTGTTGTTGAAATGGCAGTGGAATACCTGCGGATGGTAGAGGAATATATATATATATAAATCGGTTCTCTAATTGGATGATTTTAGACAATACCACTTTAACTTTTAAGTTTTTACATTTACCTGTACAAGGTTCATAGAGACAAACCACATAAAGTTCTTGTGACATGACAGCTGCTTTAGATATTCTCCAAGAGTGACTGGCTTCCCAGGTGAGGTAAAAGGAGCTTGACCGACACTCAGTCTATAAGAACGTCAAGGAGGATGGGCAATCCAACGGGAGGAAACAAAAGAAAAAAAAGTTAAAGAGAAATTCTTACAATAAAAAAATAGATATAATAAAAAGATGACAAATTCTGATTGGATGAGCAATGAGCATCTCTGTTGCAGTAAGCGATTTTTGAAAAACGCTGTTGAAATGTGGACCAAAACACACGTGTAGCCAATCAGCAGTAAGTAAGAGGCGTATGCACTCATGATGGGGAGTAGAGCGATCCTTTTGGGTTGGGGCGTGTTTGTTTTAGTGATTTCAAATACCAGAAAATCGCTTACTGCACCTTTAATAAAACTCTCTACCTGCAACCATAAATAGTCTACAGCTAAGCTAATTGTCTATCTATAAACTTTGTTACAATGTTAGCATTTCACAGGGCTGAAATTTGTAGTCCAGCAACTCTAAGTTTTGATATTCTGTAAAATAACTCCCTTTTCATCAAAGAAAATAATATAGGTTGGAAAAATTTGCGGTTGAGTAAATTATGCCAAAAATAATCATTTTAAAGAGTCAAATATTCCTTGAATAAAGAAGCAGGAAACAAATACTGCATGTTCATATCCAGCGCTATCAACATCCCTTCCTTGAGCAAGGCAGTTAACCCCAGGTTGCTCCACGGGGACCGGCTCTGCAATTAGTGTGGTGTAAATTGCCTCAGATGAAAAGTAACTGCTAAACGACAAGTAATATTTAGCACTGAAAAACAATAACTCTTACTCAGCAAGCGCTTGGCTCTCGTTCTTGCGTAGAAGGATTTCGTTCTGAAACCGGTGCTGCAGGAGACGTGAAACAATGTAAAAGCCTAGCATTGAAAGAGCGGCTAGAGTCACACAGAAGAGCCTGAAGGAGTAAAAGTCTTCCTTGTTCCAGAAGGAGTAAGAGAGGAAAACGGACAGCGAGCCCATCGCACTGAACAAGGAACTGTGGAAGTTGAGGCGCGTGCGGTCATGTGCAGATACGGCCAGGTCAGCCAGGAGGGCGTTGTGGTTGAGGTCGACCACCGTGAGGAAGCCATCGTAAAGGCACAGGCAGATGAGGAACTGCAGTCCAGGCCAGGTCCAGGACACCCAGAAGGCCAGGAACGAGAGGGCAAAGAGAGGCCCGCTACGAGATAGTGCCTGCAGACGCTTCAAAACCACCTCAGGGGATGTGATCTGGGACCCAGACCTGAGCAATCAAACACAGAGAGAGATGCATTAGATATGTACTCGTCCTATCGAACTGTGGATTTCCAGTTCCAGTGAATAATCTTACTGTGGAGAGCTCAGGAATGAGCGGTCACTCAGCCAGCCAAAGAGAGGGTCGTTTAGGCTATTCCATATCAGAAACACAGTCTATGGAAAAAGAAACAACAAAATGAACAAAACAAAAACATAACTGGTCTCATATTCAGTTTCTAAATAAAGATTATATAAAGTAACATATATAATATGTTAAAGGCTTCCGACAAATTAATTATTAAATGCTTTTTAGACAAATAATTAAAAAGTAATTCAAATAATTTGAATATACACTACTGTTTAAAAGTTTGGGGTCAGTAAGATTTTTTTTAAAAAATTAAAAGAAGTCTCTTATGCTCACCAAGAATGCATTTGTTTGATCAAATACAGTAAAAACAGTAATATTTTGAAATATTATTCATTTTAAATAAGAGTTTCCCATTTTAATACACTTTAAAGTGTAATTTATTTCTGTGATGGGAAAGTGTCACATGATCCATCAGAAATCGTTCTAATATGCTGATTTGGTACTAAAGAAACATTTCTTATTATTATCATCAAGGTTGAAAATAGTTGTGCTGCTTAATATTTTTGTGAAAATGAATAGAATAGATTAGAAAGTATTTATGTAAGGGATAATCCCATGGCTAGCTGTGCATTAAACGATTTTAATGCATGACGTGGAGGCAAAGAAGCACCCGATGTGAAGTGGAGTGCATTCAAATATTTTAATGCACAGCTAGTCATGGATTATCCCGCTTATACCATGGTCATTTGCCAGCATTGACAAGTTAAAGCTATCATGTTTGCAGAGCAATATTTGATCGGAAGGATAAAAATAATGGTTATTTTAATTAATTATGGCTCGTTAGATCTAGCATTCTGCCCACTTTAAATCAGACAGAGATATAGTAGGGCAATAAGATTACATTTATTTGAATGAATGAATTATAGCATTTATCTGAATTATCAAGAGAGAGAGAGATGCATGTGTGAATTACCTGCATCTGTGCATCATCTCTCTCTCTACTAACAATGAAGCTGTGAGTTTAATTCCTTCAAAAACAGCAATGCTACCCCCTAGTTGCTGAGAAATATAATGTAGGGATTCAGTAGCAAAGCTATTTTATTAAAAGCAGCATTGAAAACCAGTTTCTGTGCTCCTGAAAGTGTTTGTGTGCACACCGCAATCTCTGATCTCTGTGTGTTTGTAGGCTTCAGCGAAAGCAGCATATTTGAAAAATGCACACCAGGACAGACCAGGGTACAATTGAAATAGAAAGCATTTGCAACATTATAAAAGTCTTAATGGTAACTTTTGATTAATTTAAAGGGACTGTGTGTAGGAATTTCTCCCATCTAGTGGTGAAATTGTGTTTTGCATTCAAACGAATAATACTCTCCAGCGTCTCACTTTTTCAAATGCGCGTTGCATCTATGGTAGCCGTTATGTACTAAAAAGCTATGACAGGATGTCTTATAAATATAATAGCACTTCAAGTTTTTCTTCGGGTGAACAGGTTTGTTATTTAAAACAAACTGAAACTTGAAACAACGAAAAAAAGAATGTTACAGTATGAATTACTGACTGTGAAAAACATTAACTATGGTAATTAGTAGTAATGCCTTCTTTACTCGTTATATTTTTTGAAGTACGTGCATTGTTAGATATCATCATCATCATCAGAGCCTTCTCTAACCTTACTTTACTCAATAGCTGCTATTAATCAAAGAGCCTGTTTAACTTTTAACTATAAATGTTCTACTGTCTATATAATAAAGTACACAACCAAGCAATGAAAAAAAAGCTTGTAATTAAGACCGTAACATTGACTTACCTGTCGAGAAGAAAGCAGGCAACTTCAGGGTCTCTTTTGAAAGCTTTCTCCTGCATTAGCTATCCCGACATTAACCCTTGTTTTTGTAATCTCCGGTCACGTTTCCTTTTACGGTCTATTTTGGACTTTTTCGACGACGAGGACTCATCCTGTGACTCAGCATATGTATGAATGAACGGTGTATAAATAACCGTGCAGTGCAGCCTTTTAAACTTGCCTCTCTCTGCTCTGCTCCTCCGCTTCTGCTGGCTTCAGTCACGTGACGCTGGTTCTGAACGAAAACGCGTTGTGGAAACGCGTTGGCCTAGTACTTTTTGTCCCTCTCTGCTATATAGTTTTTCAAGATGGCGGAACTACATGGAAGCCTCCTGTGGACCTACCCGTCCCATGCATATAAAGATAATAAATGCTTCGTTTACGAGGATTAGTCTGATCATTGGCATAGGTATTTGTACACCATTGAGGGCATATTTATTAATAAAAATATTGATTTTAGATAATAAAATACCTAAAAAGCTACACATAGTCCCTTTAATGCAACCTTGCTGAAAAAAAAAAAAATTCTTTAAAAAAAAAAAAACTTACTGACACCAAACTTTTTACCTGTTTTATAATTATTTAGAAATAACAATGTATGATTTTTTTTAAGTTCAAGAATCTTAAATAATTGACAGGTACTATATAAAATAAACCTACCTCTCCCACCCAAAACGACAACTTGTCGATCTTGTAAACAGACACAAAGGTCTCCACGTAATACAGTAAGAAGACGTTGTGGAGAATGGAGACGAACAGAGCCAGGGAGCCATAGAGCATAGCTGTTGAGACGCCCTGGCAGAGGCCCCATACCCTCCTTCCCATCCTTTGCTTCTTCTCTCCCACGCAGCACTCTACACGTCCCACAGGCCGAGCAGGGTGGGGTCATCGCTCCATCCGCCCCTGCAAACAGACAGACACCAACACAAACCGTCCAGTTCAAAACCATGCAGTCTATTATTCAGTGAAATATGAGGCTGGGTAATGTCTGCCAGCTGTTTTTAGTTTGGAAATTACCATTATTTGAATTAGATTCAGAGAGCATAATTGGACAATGGCCAAGCCAATGAGAAAACTGAGCATTTGTACCACATAATCAAGTGGCTTTGGCTTCATCTGAATGATTCAGCACTTTGCTTGATATGAATCTGGAAAAACAGGCTAACACAAAACCTTCTTCTGAGCTAAAATATTAACAACGTGGGGGAAAGCTGGGAGAAAAACAGGACAAAAGATGAATCACAGCTTTTACAAAGTTAGTCACGGAAATTGTGGTTATTTTTGTATGAAATTATTATTATTATTTTTTCAATACAAGATCATTCTCAAATCAAAAAAGAATGGGAAAATACCACAGTGAAAAGATCTCTTAAAAAAGGGCTTCCGTTATGTTTCCATGGAGAGTGTTATGGGGAATTAGCGATGAAAGCAGCCAATTTTCCATATCCATAATAACAAAAACAGCCTGGACTTCTTCACAGAGTGTCGTGTGAGCAGTTATTCAGTACTTTCCGGTCACACCTCCATATTGTGCCTGTAAAAGTGATTTCCAACAGGAAAAATGATGATAAATCCCAGTGTGAAGTCTAATTGCACATGAACCTTAGATTTTAATGAGCTTGGATGATCTCATCCCAGCTTCAAAGCTGACGATAACAAACACTGTTATTTAGTCCAGAGATTTCTCAGGGGTGAATGAGAGATGTAACCTGAGCACCATTAGTGTAGGCTGAGGCCTGTGTTTGCTATCAAATATTGAACAGTTTCCAATAGTGCGGAGAAGTCATGTGAATTTCCTTACGCACAGAGAATCCCTCTTGCTTTAAAGCCAGACATCCGTGACAACCTTTTGCAAATATCACTAACCTTACTTTGGTTTACGTGGCATATCAAAAGGCAAATTAAATTGCTTTCTGGCTTCGTTCTGGTAGGCAGCGCTCCTGATGTTCACATACTGTGCAAGCTCACACAAGTCCTTGAATTCTTTGAAAGCACCTGTTCTTATAGTTAAAGCAACATTAAAAATAACCTTGCCCCCCAGCTCTTTGAGAGAACAATGGATTACAGTTCTGGGCGGTTAAACTACCCTAAACATATGATTTCTAAGCAGTGAAGCAAAGCGCACCTCACTGGATCGAATTGCACACAGTGATTCTCATCTCATCTCTGAAGGACAGGTGGCTGCTTCCCAACAGATTCGATTCAGCAATCTTTGATCCAACACGAGATCAAGTGCCATGGAGCAAAACACCAACATTTTGGCAGTGCTGTGTTACAATGACAGGTTGCCCACCTGTGTCTGTTCTCCAGAGCAACAGGATGCGTGGGAACTATTCTCATTTACAGACCGTAACATTCAGTTCACACTCTTTTAACACAAATGCTTTGGCATACATAAAACCAACAGTCAAACAGCTACTTTTCACAGAACTCTCTTTCTTGTACTCCGTCAGCACAAAGATGTTAATGTCCGTAGCCAATTTAAAATGGCCATTAGGGTGGAATAAGACATCTTACAAAACCCAAAAAGTGATGCACATTAATTAATTCATGGGCACAATAATTAATTTAGAATGGAGGCATAATTTATTAAAGTATTGTTAGTTATAGTGCATTTAAAGACAAACTTAAAATATATATTTTAAAACAAATTAAGGACGTAACAATGACTAAATTCAGATGGCACCATTCTACTCAATTATAGGTTGACAAAAAAAAAGTGAACATATGGAAATATTAAGTACTTATCAATTTATATAAATTGATAAGTACTTAATATTTCAATATATTAAAAAAAATGTTATCAACAAAAAAGTTGTAATATATGGAAATATAAGTACTTAATATTTTTTGGTTAACCTATTATTGAGTAGAATGGGGCCATCTGAATTTAGTCATTGTTGCATCCTTAATTTGTTTTAAAAATACCTATTTTAAGTTTGTCTTTAATCACCATTTAAATTTTTTTTAAAAAATTAGTAGCCTGTGTTCCATAATCATATGAATGCAACTAATAGTCATTTCTAAACATGTACTCCATCTTCCCCTGTTACGAAACTTAATTAATTAGCTCTTTTAAAAGAGACCATGATCACACTATCAGGTTCCCGACACCTGTAAGTAAACACTAAATATCCATAAATATCCAATATTAGTGACCAATTCAAAACACCGAAACACGGATATGTCAAAAGGGCAAATGAAAATGAAAATGCTGGAATGTTATGACAATGACTGCTTTAACTCGACGATTATGCTTTGATATTAGATTGAATATTTCTGAATAATTGTTTAGAACACATTCCATAACCGAATGTTTTCGTCTTGACTGATATATTGTTACATTCTCATGGGCATAATGATACAGTGTTTCACTATTAACGTTAGATCTGGGCTAGCCGCTCACATTAGCGACTTCACTCATTGTAATTCACAACGCTGAGTTAAGATTGTTTGAATTTTATGAGCTGAAGGAAAAATCACACATAGCCTACCTCGTCAAACTATGAGTTTGATCAGAGACGTCAAACTTTAAACCTAAAATAACCCTTTAAACTACTACTAATCCTGTTCTGAGTTAAGGTCGCTAGCAGGCTATCCGCTTTCATATCAAGCAATGCGACGTGTTTCAAGTCACAGCCCGCAGACAGACACTTAACCAGTCCAGTTATATCAGACAGAGAACACAACAATATCAGTCGATCATATGATTTTAGATCGTTAGGCTGTTGGACACTTACCATGTGGAGTTGATGTCAAAGCTGCAGTCACCTGATGATCAAAACAGACGCTATAAACGTTTCTAGAGTTCACAGTTGTATCGAAACATGTCATGTGTTGGATGAGGAAGCCCGTGACGTCACGAAAATCCCTCCTCCTCCTCCCCATTACTCCAGCTGCCATCTGTACACGTAGCCTGCTGCCTACGTACACACAAACAGACAGGCACGCACTCATTTGGTAAATTTAACATTATTCTGACGAGCAGTAAAGTTTGTAACATAATTAAGGAGGAAATGCATGAATGCAAATTTCCAAAGCTCTAAAAGGCACGTTTTCTTCTTGTATGGACACGTGAGCAAGTGGCAACTAAAGCTAAGGTCTCACGGAGCGAGGTCTATTTCAAACAAACCAAATTAAATTTAGATTATACATTGATGAATACCATTCTCATAATATCCATTCAAACAATAAGAATTCACTAGTCTTCAATCTGTATTGTAGAACAATGATTATAGCCTAGTAAGAAGCTAAGCTACCTATGCTCGACAAAAAAAAAAAAAAAAAACTATTGAACATATTAACAGTCAATTCTATTATAACACACTATTTGTTTTTATGGGAACCTTCTAACAATTATTTGAAAAGAAAAATGAAGATATCATGAAAAATATATATATATATCTTCCACAATTTAAATAAATATTTAAAACGTATTATACCACAATATTTAAAATGCACTACATAGCAAATTTTAAACAGTTTAAACATTTCTGAAATGGCAATACTGGAAATAATATTTACAAAAACATTGTTTTGGACAACGACTTTTTGTTTAAAAATATCAACTTTTTGTTTAAAAACGTATCTCTTGTGTTTATTTGTTTATCTAACAGATATAGACCGAGCACAAATATGATTTTGGAATTTTAGTTTGGCAGACAGAATTCACAAAAAAAAAATCATTCAGAAACCACTTAAAAAAAAAAAAAGCAATTGTGTAAATGGATTTTTGATTCGTAACCTTATAGTTGCTGAAATACAGCTTTCTCAATTTCCATTTGACAACTAGCCCCAGCGTCCCCTACATGTTGCATTTTTAATACTAACCTCTAGGTGGCAACCAATACAAATGAATCGACTCTATCCGTGTCACAACGGTCGCACATTTAACCCTCCATCCCCCATAAATGCACAAATCCCATTGCATTCTCAAAAAACTGTAATCAATATAAATTGCTGTAAATCTGCCATTAGAGAAGTGACGCTGCGACACAAAGTAGAGGAGGCGTGGCCGCTCATGAATATTACCCAGAGAGGCGTGGCTTGGCTTCACCTGAGTCTGCTCTGAGGAACCGCATGTGTGTGCAACGCAGTACACAGTCAGATCTCCAGAGCAGAGGCATCATCATCAGCAGCACAACGGTGAATCCTATGGAAACACAGGGTGATTGATGCTTACTTTTTCTGAAACAACTGAGGTAATGTAACTACAGTGTATGATTTTGCATGTGCTTGTTATTACGTTTGTGCAGTTATTGGTATGTATCTTTGCGCATAATATGTTCCTCTAATCATGTATGCGGAGCCTGCTGGGATCTCTACACGCAGGTGAAGGTGACTGGGAATGAGTGCCAGAAGTGTCCTTAAAATACCGCAGTGGTGTGCAATCTGATGTAGACCACACGCCGTAACAAACTAAAACACTTTTTTTTAATATAATGATCTTAAAAGTCGAGTATCTATCTATCTATCTATCTATCTGCCATGAGACATGATTTAAATGAGGTGCGACGTTTCTGAGTGATTTATCATATTTATCAGAGATCTCCCTTTTATTCTGAAAGTTGTATGTAAAATCAAAATTTGCTTCAATTTAGCATTTCAAGTCTATTCATAAATGTAAAATGAATTAATTCTACCCTGATCAAATAATATTAATTATTAATAAAACTTAACTACTAGCATGCATTTGATCTGTGCAGTATTTATTTGGGCCAGAGGTTGGAGTGTTTATGTCCTTCATTTTCCATGCTGGAATAAATGAATATTTGTAATAATTTTTCTAATAATACAAGTAAAATTGCATCTCTGTGCTAGAGGACGAAAGAGCGGAGCAGGTTACTTCTGTAACTAAAAGATGTGTTTAGAAATTTCAGACAGAAAATCAGCTTTGAGTCACTAATGAAAATTTGAATTTTTTTGAGTGAATTCAGTGAAACCGAACAACAACATTCCCCATTTTGATTGTTTTGTTCTCATTAGGGAATGTCTTAACTCTCACGGGCTTTCACAGACCTCCCCTCAGTTCAGTTAACGGATGTTGGCACAAAACCTTCCTAAGCTGGTGCATGTCATTTCTTTGACAAGCAAGCCATAAAAACATCTTCAGACACAGTGCCCTTGTCTTTTGATTTAATTAACCGTAGACAGATAATGCACTCATTAATGCCATCAAAGTAACTTTGTCTCTTAATCTTGTCTATAGTGCATTCTTGAATAGTTCATTCTTTCCATTACTTCAAATCAAACATGTTATTTTACATACAGTATCTCAGCCTGAATGCGAAACCTACCGCTTTTGCAGGAGGATTAGTGATAATGGAATGGATGCTTGAACTATTTTGACATGCATAATTATAAGTAACGATAAATTATAAATTAAAACCAATGTAAGGCATTTTGGCATGCAGTAATCAATATTTATGAGAGATATTGAAATTAGACTTGAAAATACTTAAAAATATCACGACTCTCTCAGTGCAGCTAAACTAGATTAAGTGCAGATGGCGAATTAGTGAGAAACACCATAAAATCCTACATTTGGGTGATTGGAGGTATTTCTTCACCATCTGTGGAAATGTCAGACTCGAAATATAGTATTTATATTGTTTGCCTGACAGATGGCTATATCAGAAATGATTCCTTATTTTATGACCTTCTATGCTTGATGCTTCTGTACTAACAGAATGTAGGCCCGGTTTCGCACACGGGGCTTAGATTAAGCCAGGAATCTTACAACTAATCTTAGACTAGTTTAAGCCTTGTCTGTGAAACTGGGGATATAGTGTACTAAATGCAGGCAGGCGAATCAGGGTTGATTAGAAAACTGTAGCCAGTACTAGCCACGGGTTTAAGGGTTGGCATAAATTATATTTTACTGAAATGCTTCATTCTACCAATGTTAAAACTTCTAGATATTAAGTTTTGTGAAGAAGGGCCACTGGTAGGGAGGCTTTGAGCTGTGTTTATGATCTCTACAATATAGTGCTTTTCAGTTTGCATAACAGTGGCTTTAAAATATGTATTTAGGCATGTTAATGTTATATTTTGCATTTTGATATTTGGGATGTGGTCATTGGGCTAGTTTTATTACGCATACCTGGCAATCCTGAGGCAAATGTACTTTTCCAGCATGTAATGTGTTTAGGGTGATGTCTCGCTTGTCCATGCTACCCTGAGCGAGGTGCTTATTGTAACAGGAGAGGTGTTAACACATATGTGTTTATGAAGGAACCGTGTGAAATGCATTAACCAAGCAGCTTTCCAGCAAGGTACAAGAAATTGGTGCAAAGCAAAGCCATTAATATGCACTTCAATGTGCTCTATACTGCCTACTTATATTGTATCATACTGTATATCCACTGCATATCCATTTCACTGCCACATAATTGTGCTTCTAGACAACAAACACATTTAAGCAATTCATCATAATATGCAAAACATTTTTGTGACTCGAAATGTTTTAAAATGAAGTTTACTCACTAGAAATTGAATCAAAAGCTACTAAAGTTTTGAGGCAGTTCTCCAGAGCCAAAAATTTTGCATCCTCCACATCCAGAATCCATGCCAGAAAACGATTTTAAAATGATTGCCTGGACACAGCGTGACCAAGAAAAAGATTTGTATTGTTTTTATTGTCGTTCCTTCAGTATTAACCGTTATATTGCCGTCTTATATGCATCATGTACTTGGAAAGTGAAGAAAATGGGTTCGTTGCTCTAAAGTGCATCGCATGCATCAGTTGCATGATGTTCTTTCAATCCACATTTGTAATTTTGCATTTAATCAGGATGTGTGTTTCCAGAGAAACAAATCCATGGGTTTTTTCTTGCTTGCACCACGCTGTACCAGCTACAGTGACGTTAATTTATTTGCACATTTTTATGTGATTGCCTGAGATCTCTGTAGAGTTGGTTAAAAGCATTTGATACAGTAGACGTGCATTGCACAATGGAATGTTGCGATTTGGGTATGATGTGTTTTCTCATCAACCCATCTGCTTTTTATATGTATAAAGGAATGTATGTATGTATGAAAGGAAAAGACTTACTCATTTTCTTCTTGCCAATGCAGCAGGAAACCTTTGACTGAGCAAGGATGAGTTAGCAGCCCATGACTGCACTGCTGGAAGCGGGAGCCTGTTCTAGTGAATCAGCATCAATTACACAACATTATCTTCAGCAGAGTTGCTGGAAGGACCTGGCAGAACCTCAGTGCATCCTGTTGATCATGAAGCAGACCAAACCGCCGAACTTCATGCTGGTGGTGCTCGGATGCCTAATACCTGTCATTTGGGGTTTTCCATTTGGACCTGTCCTTGATATGGATGTCACCCCCAGGACAACTGTACATGTCAATGGTAAGGCTCTTTACATGTAGTTCTGTGTTGTGCATCATTCAGAACAGAATTGCAATTCAGTAAATTCCTCTTCTTGTCACTCCAAAGTCCAACTCATGAATTGAAACGGAGCCGATTCTTCAGGTCTGAATTCAATTACCTTAATATCAGATTTTAGTGTTACACTATGCACTTGGTATGGTTTAATAGCTTATTTTCTTATTAAATAAGATTTGTTTAAATATTACACATTATGATAGATTTCCAAAGTCAATAGCTGGTGTGTTTTGCTTCATTCATGGGCTGTGCTGAATGTGTTTGACATTGTTTTGCCTGTAGTGCTGGAGGCAATATCAGTTCTCTGGATATAATTAAACGGCCTTTCTCACTTGTCCTGGCCAGTTCATGAGATTCACACAGCAGATGCTGTGAGAATATAAAGTGAGGTTAGGTCACACTCACTCCTGTGAAGGTAGTTGTCATGTTGTGTTGTGTACATACCCAATAGTGAATGTATCTCATTTGCAGTATATACACTGGGGTCAGCAAGATTTTTTTAGTTTTTTGAAAGAAATTAATATTTTTATTCAGCAAGGATGCATTAAAAAAAATTGTTTTACATTTTAAACAAATGCTGATCTTTTGACCTTTCTATTCATCAAAGAATCCTGAAAAAAAAATTCCACAAAAATACTAGGCAGCACAACATTTCAACATTGATAATAATAAGAAATGTTTCTTGAGTGCCAAATTATATTAGAATGATTTCTGAAGGATCATGTGACACTGAAGACTGGAGTAATGATGCTAAAAATCTCATCATAGGAATACGTTACATTGTAAATATAGTTAAATAGATATAAGTTATTTTAAATTGTAATATGTCACGATATCACTGTTTTTACTGTATTTTTGATCGCAAGACTGCAAATTAATACATTTTTCATAAACATTACAAAATTATACCAGAACTAAACTAGAACTATATTGTATCCTGGAGGCATAGTGGTCATTACATACCAAAGATGTGTGGTTTACTTAAGAGGTCAGTAAGTAACTAGTAAAATGGTTTGTGTGTAAGAACTAAGAAGCCTAGACAAGTCATTGATCATTGATTGTGAGCCAGCCCCCATCATCGAAGGGCCTCCCTGATGCTCCTAAATCTATCACAGATTGTTGTCTTTTTGCTTAATGATAAATGTGTATTCATCACCACAGACTCACACCATCGTTTAAGCCAATTTAGCTATTTCTGGCCAGTCGGGGTGCTTGAACAAATAGACTGATGTTTTGATAGTGCTCACAGAGCCAGTGTTCACATTTTTAGGTGGAATCAATCAGCCTAGGAATGATTTCTAGTTAAGTTGTCTATCTGAATATAAAGCCTTTTTAACCATCTTAAAATTATGTACGTCACTTTTTTTTTTACTTCATCGCATGTAAGATAATTGACTGACTTGTAAAAATGATTGAGCATGTTATGACATCTTTCATACATCTTTACCCACTCAGCTACTGTACGTCGCGGTTTTACTTCATTGCATGTAAGATAATTGACATACTTATAAAACGATTGAGCATGTTATGACATCTTTCATACATCTTTACCCACTCAGCTGCTTAAACCAAAGTGTTGCTAAAGATTGCTGCTTCTTAATAGCTTATACACTCAGACACTGCAGATCTTGTTCGTGTAATTTTGTCTCCATTATTGTATTTTTCTCCTTGCCCTGGTTGACTCTAGTCCTTGACCTATATATGGGCTCTCTTGGGATGAGAGGGAAGGAGAGCTAGAGCATACAGAGAGAGAAGGGAGAGTAGACATAAATGTAGGAGTATTATTTCTCTGCTAAATCAAACTTGTGTTTCATGGTACGTCTATACAGGGAGAACGTTAACATTTTTAATTAAAAAGCACATTTTGAGGCTGTAACAAAAGGTGCTGACTTGCTTTAATGGTTTGCTGTAGTGGTTTTGAGTACATTGAGTGTTTTCTTTTTATCTTCAGGTCATTGGGTTTGTGGTTGTCTGGTTTTTGTAGTGCTTAGCAGACCTGAAGTAATGCGGAAATGAAATATGTATACATGTGTAATTCGTCTGGGGTAGCAGATCAAGGGGAAAAGTGCATCTGGGGTCTTTGGAGATAAAGTCTATCTCTGACTTTGTGTGTCTGTCTATTGAATGTCTAAAGACCTTGAGATGTTAAACAGTAATTTTTGTAGAAATAATTGTAATCGTGGAAATGCTATGCGTGTGTATAAATACATCCTTATCCGGCCATCACGAGAGACATGGAAAAAGTCATGGAAATTCGTTGGTCAAAAGGTGTGGGTAGTTTCTGCTGAACGTCTGATAAAAAGACTCACAGTATGAGAGTTATCGTGTAAGGTCAGGAAGCTTGTAGAAAAGAGCTATATCTGTTACTGTTCAGCAGGCAAGGTAACATTTCTTGAAAACACTGAGGATCGCAGAAAAGTGATTTGAAATGCACATCTAATGTTCGCTTTGTGTTTTCGACATGCTATAAGAGTAATAGCTCTCCTCTGAGACCAATAAAAAGGTAGTCTTGATTCTTGATAATCCAAACCCACAGAATCCAGCCCTCGGATGGAGGGGGTTTTGTCTGCGTGGGGGTTGCTGTTGTCTTGGTGACAGGATTTGAGCATGGGCATCTACTTCCTTCTTTTAGTACAGAAATAATATCAATAATAAACACAGATTTGTTTACATTGCATTATGCAACAAATTCTATCTTACATTATGCAGAAATGGTTTGGTGTGTCTCAGATTTATTTGATTGTTCTAGTAGAGGATTGCTTGGGTTTGTTTCCCCCCACATATGCTTCCTCGACATTGAGGCCATTTTTAAAACCAGTTTTGATTACCTCTCCAACCAAAAACTAAATTTCCTTGCCTAGAAACAATATTTAAAACTTTTCTTATTGTTTCTTGTTCCAATATTTCTTAGGTGAGTTCTGTTTATTTGCATGCTAACACCAAATGACACTGTCAAGTTATTTTTAAAACTCATCTGGAGACCCCTGCATTCTGTTATTATTATCTTCTTTTTTATGTCTGTTGCATCTCACCTGGTAGCTCCGCCCACTGTGAAAACTCATTGGTCTAGAATTCCAGAATGCCTGTGATTGACAGCATTTTCACTTTCAGTGCAGACAGTCAGATTACTAATCATTGGGAACTTGGTTCATGATTGGTTTGGACTCTGAACTCTCAGTGGTTGCCACATGGTTGATGATCAGTTCAATGCCAAGAACTGGAACCAATCAGTGACGATTATTGATTTTTGAGAAAGATGTTTATCAAAAGGTTTCTGGAGCAGAACTGAAGTTAGTTCACTTTAAATTATTTGAAGTGAAAAAACTATTAAATGCCAAGTTACATTTAATCAAGTTTGTATAGTTTTAACCTTAACAGGTTTTTAAAAAATATATATATAAAACTCAAATTTGTTTTGATTAATGTCAATTTAACAGCCTGTGCAAAATTTCTGGGCTCATATTACATGGTTTTGGTACATAACACAATACAGATCCTTATTAGTGTTAGTGTGTGCATTATTAAAGCAGTATTTTGTGGTACTGTGCTGCTAATGGGATTTAATATATTTTGTAATCCTGGCGAAGCTTGACCGTGGCTGTTTAATGTTGATCACGTCTGCAGCTGACTGTTCTCACCCGGCAGTGTCAGTATTTATTTAGTCAGAGCTTGCCCCTTAGCAAACACGATTCCGATTGGACACATGACCACCACAGCCGCCCGCCCAAGTTTGTTTGGACCAGGGTTGTCGTGAGTCAACAGTCGAGTCACACACAAGAAAATGCGACGAAAATAGATTGGTTTTTAGCATGATGTGAGAGCTACAATACTTACCTCTTGTTGTGTGTCCTTGGGCAATTTACACAGCCACCCACACACACATATGTCATATATTCATACTTGCATAAAGCGGTGGCTCGTCTGTAAGGGCAGTTGAGGTAGAGCCACACCAAAGTATTCATCCAAGACAAAGACTGAATATATACTAAATCAATAATTGTAAATGTGTTCAGCATTCTGCAACAAATATGGGTTTGGAATTTTTTTATACAGTTTTAAGTCATAAAGTGAGCTGGATGTATTCAAATTTAGCTCATGGCTTCGGCAGGCAGCATGCATTATGATACTAAGCGGGACAGAGGGTGCCTGAAGCCCTGAGCCCTCTCGAGCTCTACAGTTCCCCACAATTTTCCAGTGTGAATCTGTGGTGAATAATGGAACTGCAGCACGCTCCAATTCAGACTCGTTCATTTACTCACCCTCAAGTTTTTCCAAACCTGCATGAATTTCTTTCTTCTGCTAAACACTAAAGAAGATATGTGTAACCAAACAGTTGATGGGCCCCATTGACTTCAATAGAATGAAAAATAAAAAATACTATGGAAGTCAATGGGGTTTGGAACAGACAGGTTTGGAGCAATCTAAAGGGTGAGTAAATGATGACAGAATTTTAATTTTTGGGTTAACTATCCCTTTAAAACATGTCAGTCAACATTAGAGCGCCACCCTCAGGCTGAATAACACAGCCTCTGCCAAAAGTGTGTCTGCATGTGTTAGAGATTAGAATAAAAAAACGTACAAAATTTTAATTATAAACTACTGCCCCCCATCCCTAAATTTACGGTCAGGAGTCACTACTGCGCAAATATTCTCTAATATAAGAAGATTATGCTCTTAGTTCATACAGACACTGTATGTGCCTGTGTGCACAATTTGCATATTAGAGGCTTGGCACAAAGTTTGTGTGGTTGAAACTTAGTTCCAGTCCTATAGGGAACAGTAAACAAACCGCGCACGCACACACACTGCTAGAACACAACAGTAGGCCTTGGGCGCTGTGTTGACTCTGCTCATGGATTTGTTCCCTCAGTGATGCAGTATGTTTTTATAGACTGGTGCGGTAGGGCGTTTAGTGCAAGTGTCTAGCAGCCAACGGGCTATTTTTCATTAGACCCAATTGCGATAATGTTGTTATTCCATAACAGTTCCAAAATAAAGTTTTGATAAAAAATTGTGATCATTGAGTGTTACAAATAATTTGATGAAAATGTATTTAATTGACGCACAGTGTGCATGTCATGTAATTGTAATTTCTTTTGTTGAGCCTATGTGTGAACCCTCTTCCTGGTCCCCTAATTTTAAACATAAATGCAAATAGCCTAAAAATAAATATCATAAATGTATTGTTTATTTAAAGCTACACTATGTAATTTTTTAAGTTGATTCTTTGCAAAAAACAC
This sequence comes from Rutilus rutilus, assembly GCF_951802725.1. Taxonomy (NCBI): domain Eukaryota; kingdom Metazoa; phylum Chordata; class Actinopteri; order Cypriniformes; family Leuciscidae; genus Rutilus; species Rutilus rutilus. The sequence continues at coordinate 28,866,496 of NC_140224.1, read as the reverse complement.
TTCGTTCTTTCAAAATGATATGTACTCATTAATGTGTAATTACTTATACCAACTAATCAAGTATTCTCGTAAGCGTAGAATCTGACATTTAGAACACATACGAGCGAGTCGCTCGAATGGCGGCAGCCATGTTGCGCCTCCATCTTGAAAATACATTAGCCGAAGAGGGACATACCTGGAAATTCAAGCTTCGCCTTTCGCGCTTTGACACTCAGTGGCACCGTGACGAATGCGAGGGGGAGATTACTCGCGACTACCGGCAGATTTGCAGAATAATACGGCCACCGTAGGAGTTAAAACGCCCTCGGAATGGGAGGGGCTAGAAAGTAATACTCAGTTGGTAGTCATAAACAAATTCACCGCTAGATGGGAGAAAATCCTACACAGTGTAGCTTTAAGTGTTGAGATTTACACATAAAAAGAAATTTCTTAACACAAAATAATGCCAGCAATAGCAAGCTGTTTTTGTCATGGACGCAATATACTGTACATTGCAAGCTGATTTGCTGCAATGTCATTCCAATGTTTTATTTTTAGCTTTAAACGGGGACTTTAGAACATCTGGACATTTTTTTTTTATTAATTATAATACATTTTATTTGTATAGCACAAGAAATGCAGCTTAAAGTGCTTCACAATACATAAAAAAAGCATTACAATAAGCACGAAAACAAGTCAAAATACCGTAATTAACGTAATATCAGATTAAATATGAAACCCACTATAATAATAATGAAAGAGTATAAAATTAGCATACATGTGCATAACAAAAAATGGAAATGAAAAACCAAGTAATAATAAAAGAAAACAATACAAATAATGCTAAAACATTTGCTAGTTAAAAGTCAAAGTAACATTTTCTTCCTTATCTATAGGTAATGTGCTCTATAACTTGGCCATAATTGACAAAGACGGCATCCCTCATTTTCTTTTGATTGTTAACCTTTTTTAACAGTTTTGTACTCCCCAAATAATAAAATAATTACTACGAGGCCATTTTTACTACTATTCTAACTTGCATTGATATGGAAAAAAGATGAAAGTAACAGCCATGTATTGGTTTAGCAGTCATTATACAAAATTCTTTGACTACTCAGTGCCACGATTGACTAATTAAAATCAAATATTCAAGAGACAAACGTGTCAGATGCACATTGCATAAGTGCTCTCTGATAATTGGCAGGTCTCAATGAATACTCTGTCGGCCTTCCCTTTTCCCGTAAATCATGATATGTTGTTATTTAAGACTAAAGAGCAATATTGGTATGGCTGCGGATGTGTGTATGAGTGTCTGTGTGCGTAAATGGTCCAAGGACACACTATGTGCTTTGAGCTCAAAGGCTTTTGTGTGATCTTTCAGTTTATCAGCTCGGCACTCATCACTGTGTTACAGTCACTATCTTTCTCTATCTACACAATGAGACACAAGGATTAACTACACACACAGGATGTCGTCACTTTGCCTGAGGTCTTAAATCGTGTTTGCATAACTTAATATTTTCTTTCCTGTTATGAGTAATATTAGCCTCTGGCCCTCCCACGCGCACAGCAACCCGTAGGTCTGTTCCGACCTTTCTTTGATTGACAGTTTAGATCCTCATGGCCTTGACTTTTAGGGTTATACTGCCAATCATTCTCACACTAGCTCAAACACTAGATCAGTATTGCTTGGTTTGCTCTGTGAACAGCTAATAGTTATAAAGTACTACTGACACAACTCATAATGTGTATCTCTAAGCATTGGCATATGAATTACCAGTCAGCAACTAAACTGATGTAAGTCTCAGACATGTACTTGTTTGATTTTTCTAAAAAGAACCGGATCACAAGAGTCATTCGTTAGGAAAGCAGACTACACCTGTATGTTTTGAATTCACTAAAATTAATTGTTTCACAAGAGGCATTTGTTCTGGAATTGTATTATGCATTTGATTCACTAAAATGAACCAGCTCACAAGAGTCACTCGTTTGGGAATTGGACTACACTTGTTGGACTGTATGCTTCTGATTCACCAAAAAGAACCGACTCACAAAAGTCATTTGTTCTGGAATTGGACTACACTGTTAGTTCTTTAAAAAGAACTGCTTCATAAGAGTCATTCTCTCAGGAATTGGGATAAACTGGTTGCTCTTTATGCTTTTGATTCACCAAAAAGAACCGGCTCAAAAGAGTCACTCATTTGGTAATCAGACTACACTGTTTTTACTACATTTGTTGTTAAATTCACAAAAACAAACAGCTTCATAAGAGTCCTTCATTTGGGAATCGGACTACACTGGTTGCTCTGCATGCTTTAGGTTCACTAAAAAGAACAGACTCAGAGTCATTTGTTCTGTAACCGGAATACAGTGGTCAAACTTTCTGTTTTGTGTTGAAAATTCACTCGTGATTTATTTTAGTCTGTGCTTCATCCGCATCGGCAAAACAATGCATGAGTGAGAACCATAAATGGAAATAGCTCTCAGTTTCCAACACTAATGAGGTTGCTAAGATATTCTGAATGTTCATTTGCAAGTGTGTGTGATTGCTTACTGACTTGATTGGATGGACCAATTCATGATTTCTTCCACAGCGTACTTTTAACAAAGACATTTTTTACCTGTCTCAAAAATGTGATGGGGCACAAATCACTTTCAATTTCTGATTCCAAATTTTCCTTTATATTCCATGCTTGGATACTGGATATACTGTAGATTGTTGCCAATGTAGACTTTAGCACCGTGTATGGGGGGCTGGGTGTTTTGAGAGGTAGGGGAAGGGCATTTGAGGGGTTGATATGTGGCCTAATACTGCCAAGTCTCATCAGTGTAGCCCCCCCATCTCTCAGTATGGGGCAGGAAATCTCAGATTGCAGTGTTGTAGACGTGCAAAACAAATCCTTTTCTCTTCAGAATGTGCTTGGGTTTACTTTATGCCCTTAATTTGAGGAGGCAGACCACCCAAATAAGTCAATGGTGTTTTAATATTTTAGAGGGACACTACTCCACTAATCCACTACTCTTAAAACACCAATTTGCTTTCTCTTTCCCTCACTCTTTTTATTGTGCCAACATTTCTTTTTTACAGTGAAGTTAGATCTTAGATTAATGTGACTAGGCAAGTGAATTGTCGCAAATTTTCATGTTGCGATAATTGCTGAAACTTTTATCACGGTATATGGTATTATATCATGATGTTGTCATACTATAACAGGTTTAATAACTTTTTTTCTTATAATGCATAAAGTAAACAAATGTTTCAAACAGTTTAAAGCGCAAAAGAATTATAGGTAACACTTTACAATAAGGTCTCATTAGTTAACGTTAGTTAATGTATTATGAGCAATGAGCAAAAGCTACATTTGTTACATATTGTTACTACAACTTTTAGTTCATGTTAGCTCAGGTCCGTTAAATAATACAGTTATAGCTTCTGATTTTAATAAGGTGTTAGTAAGTGTTGAAATTAACTAAAATGAATAAAAAATGTCTCGGTAGTAAGAAAGAAAAATACTATGGAAGTCAATGGGGCCCGAGATCTGCTTGGTTACAAACATTCTCCCCAAAATCTTCCTTTGTGTACAGAAGAACAAAGATATTGATACAGGTTTGGAACAACTTGAGGGGGGAGTAAATGATAACAGAATTTTCATTTTTGGGTGAAGTAGCTTTTTCAAACTTCATTAAAACTGCAACTAACGACGCGTTCGAACCAGACTGGGTAGAGAGGTGCTGTAATAATGTAAAATATGTGAAAAATAATGTGTTTTTTGAACAATCAAGCATGAAAGCATATTCAAGTACACCCCAAAAACAAAATCAAGACTTTGTAAAAATGCATAAATATGACCCCTTTAAATACTGTTCAGAAATAGAAAGTAGCACAGCTGCTTTGTTTATTGGGGTTTATGGGTTTATCTGCTGTCAGAGAGTGCATATGCATTTTCATTCATCGTCTCTTTCACTCGTTCCTCGCTTCTCATTCGTATTGAGCTTGTTTACATCAGAGTGTATACTTTGTACAGTATACCGTGTACAGCATACTGCGGAGTTGAGCATTTTAACCAGTTGATGGGAAATGCATTAAAAAAAAATCTGAATAATTCAGAATGAATAATTATTCACTGTGTTTTGAAGTGCCCACGATAACAATATCGTGCATGTTTATTATCGTGACGTATCGCATTTCTGTATACCGGCACATGTCTAAATGTGAAATAGTTTTGCCTAATTAATGCAAATCATGCCATGTATTCTCTTGCTCCTCTTCTTCTCTCACCCACAAAGATTTGTTTAATTATTCTATTTTTCTTTGTTGCCTTTCAGTTTATTCATAGTTTATGGTGAGAATTCAGCTCTTTAAATTCAGTTAAAAAGTTTTCCAATAAATTACAGAAGAGTGTATAGAGCTATGGCTGAGTCTCTATGCTGTTGACACAATTTAATCATGTTTGTCCCTGTTTTTTCTAACTGGGTCTCTCTCTGTGTTTGCAGGGCTGCTGGGTTGTAATCATTTCTATGGAGCTGCAGTCAACTACAGCTCTCTGTTACTGGAGGATGGGCCTGGGTTGCTGTATGTTGGGGCCAGAGAGGCCATTTACAAACTGGACACCGCCAACATCTCCGACACCAATATCTCTTTTTCGGTGAGTTCTGTCTCAGTCACATTAAGTTTCTATTATGTTTCTATATGCACACCTAATAGTTGTTGTCCATATCTGTATAACAGCTGGAATGGGCAGCATCTGCTGAACAGAAGAGGCAGTGCCTGAGCAAAGGAAAGAACAATCAGGTATTGCCATTCTTGATGTGTAGAATATCCTCCCCTAAATCCCATAGCTCGAATTAAGTTATGTGCTGATTCCCAGGGAACAAACACTGGTAAAATGTAATGTTTGAGTTTCTTCCAAATGTATACAGTATAAAAATATATACTTTAGTTTTTTGTGAAATACAGATATAAGCGCATCACATGTTCAAAAGTTGAGTGTTAATTCTTGTGTGCAGACAAAACTAAACAAGATGCACATTGATTTTCATGACAAAGTCAAAATTAATGGTGGTTCTGATGTAAAGAAGAGGGTGGCATGAATATAATAAAAAATGCTATTTAAGAATGTAAGAGTTTTGCCCACAAAAGATTTTTTATTATAGTATTTCATTGACATTATAGTATTATTGAAATACAAATATTTCATAACATTTTTTAATTCGTTTTTTATTATACTTCTGCTTATTTTTCTGCATAATGTACCTGTATTTTTGGAATAATTAATAATGTTACAATAATTTCTTGCTTGTTCCGTCAAAGACTGAATGCTACAATCACGTGCGATTCCTGGACAGATACAACGACACTCACCTGTACACCTGCGGGACGCATGCCTTCAGACCACGCTGTGCTTACATAGTGAGATGTTTACTGCTCTCATTCTGTCCGTCATATTGCAAAGGAATTATTATTGTAAATGTTTTATGTTCTGCTATAAGATAGCACATGGTACTTAAATATCTCTGTTTTTGTCAGGATGTGGCACGCTTCACCTTTGTGCGTTTTGAGGAGGGAAAGGAGAAATGTCCTTATGACCCTACAAAGAGCTACACTGGATTTATAATAGGTACATAATAACCATATTTCATAACGTGCATGTTTCTTCTTCTGTTTTTTCTCTCAGTTGACTATAATTTGCCTTTACAGATGGTGAGATGTACTCTGCATCTCAGTATGAGTTTCGTGACATCCCTGATATACGACGCAACTTTCCTTTCCCGAATTTGCGGACGGACGATTCTCCAACAAGATGGCTGCTGGGTTAGTTGAACATTTTTTCAAAAAAAGAATGTGATGGAGTTTTCCTGTGCAATCATGTTGCTATGGCATCCCTATTGGCTTGCTGAGGTGTTCTGAGTGGTTGCACATTGCTATTTGGTTGCTAGGGTATTCTGATTGGTTGTTTACTGGCCTATGTCAAATCACTCTAAAATGTCGTATGCACTTTTTTTCTTTTTTGGACCACAAAATGTGAAATGTCAAAACAAATGTCCCGCTCACTCTCATCCACATAATGGCAGTGAATAGTGAACAGCATTAAGCTTTAAAAAAAATGCAAAAGATCACAGAATCTTGAGGGTCCAACCCTTGGTTGTGCACTGTCCATTCCTACATCAAAAGAGTACGAAGGAAGTCTGAAACAACCTCGTCACATGAACTTTGTCTCTAAGGTTGATATGTTATGCGTTTGTTTTTACATGAGGATTTTCTTACCCTGTGTAATTTTAGATCGGGCTATTTTGCTTAGGTTATGGACATTTAGGGTTAAGTGAGTAGGATTAGGTTTCGGGGTTGGGAAGGTCTTGGGTCTTTATTGGGTAGAATTAGCCTGGAAATCCAGACCTAAATCTAAAAGATTAATGGTCTGGCGTCGACTAATGAAAATCGGCCAGCTCGAGGGGCGGCACCAAGCGTGCATTTGAAAATCTCGCTGCACGCAATTGGATAACACTACGACCAATCACAACAATAAACCCCATACGCTTAGCTACCAGCGGAGCTAACCTTATTAGACATTCTCTGATTATACTCTTACCGTATCCGGTTGGCGAAACAGCAAAAACGTCATTCTTGCAAAGGAACGATTCGAGCGGCGTCTTCTGTTCCTGTTTTAGATAAAAATCCAACTCTAACTCGTTCATTGTAGCGGCAAAAGCCGTTTCAAACAACTGGTGTTCATCCATAGCCATCTTGCAATGTTTACTAATGACTTCGATGTCACAGCGCTGTCGTCATCTGTTTAGCTCGCCTCTGGCCCGCCTATATCAGATAACCCGATGTGATTGGTGCAGCTCAGATCGAGGGGGAATATTTAATGAGCATCATTACTCGACACCAGAGTAAACTCGCTGAGCAAATTCAACTTGTGCTCTCGTGAGAACTCTGGATTGCCAGGGTAGGGTAGACTTAGGGTTTGGTGAAAAACGAACTGAAATTTAGTGTATTATTTAACGAAAATCCTGACCTTTACCGCTGGTCTTCTGTGCGCGGCTACGCGACTTGCGCGTTCATGAGACTCTATTAGCACCGCAGTTTACTCCGTATCACCCAGAACAAGCACACAAGTTATGAAAAATAAAGACTAATAAAAATGCGACATCAAATAAACCGCCTAGAAATCCCAAAATATTATCAGTGTATTTTCTTCACCGAGTCAAATATCTCCAGACCGGAACTCCGGCTGTCGGATGACAGTCCGGATGACATTTGACAGATGTGGACGCGATAACTTCTTGTTGTGACAAATACAATGGATAAATTCCCTTCAGAGAAGAAAGTACATGGATTGTACTTACCGTGTAATGGAAAAATTAACTCGCCGTATCATCTGCCAGAATCAAAAAGTCTGATTGCTTAGAGAAGTAATAGCACTCCTGCCTTAGAAAGCATCACTAATAATTCAATACTTTTAGGGAAACATTTTCTATTAAATAAAAAAGTAAGAAATATTATTAAAAGGAACAGTAGATCCCAAAAGATTCACTATTTTTGAATCAATAAAGACTGTACTTTGAAACTTCTCACTGACACAATAAGATCTGTAAGGCTTATAATTGGTCCATTGTGGTGTGGGCAGCAGCTAATGCTGATGTTTTTTCTCGTAGAGTCAGATTTTGTCGGCTCAGCTTTACTCAGAGAGAGCATCAACAGCTCCATCGGGGATGATGACAAACTCTACTTCTTCTTCACGGAGAGGAACACAGAACCGACGGCTTACTCCAGCCAGACCAAAGTGGCCAGGGTGGCCCGTGTGTGTAAAGTAAGAGCTGGGTTGGGGATTTATCTTGAGTTGAGCTTAACTGTTGATCTGTATTTTTCAAATGTGGTTTTAAAACTTACATTAACAAAACATTTTCACTCCTATGTACAGACTTCTAAGTCGCCAGCCTGACCTCATCTCTCCACACGTTTCTGGAGGTTCTATGGCTTTGCTACTGTTGCCGGGCAGATAAAGCCCCACTACCCAAACTAACTCTCTCACTCGCTTTCTTTCTCCCACACATGCTCTCCCACCTGCATTATTCTCATCTCATTTAGCATCTTCACTGTGCTCGGATAAACCACCCAACAGTTTCCCCTCACCGTTATATCTTCATTTATTTCACGCCTGCATTCACCTAACACTTCACAGCTCTGGGAAGCAGGTCAGGTCCCTTACTGTTTGACTTACTGAGTTAGGAGGGAAAGAAGCTCCAGTCCAAAGTAGGCCACACTACACACACACACACGCTCATACGCACCATTAAACACATGTACTTGTACACATACAGGTTTATACACTACTGTTCAAAAGTTTGAGGTCGGAAAGATTTTTTTCTTTCTCTTATGCTCACCAAGACTGCATCACAAATACAGTAAAAAACAGTAATATTGTGAAATATTATTACAATTTAAAATAACTGTTTTCTATTTACTAGAAGTGTAATTTATTTCTGTGATGCAAAGCTGAATTTTAAGCATCATTCCTCCTGTCTTCAGTGTCACATGATCCTTCAGAAATCATTCTAATATGCTGATTTAATGCTCAAGAAACATTTCTTATTATTATCGATGTTGAAAACAGTTATTCTGTTTAACATTTTTATGGAAACTGAGATACAGTTTTTCAGGATTCTTTGATGAATAGAAAGTTCAAAAGAACAGCATTTACTTGAAATAAAAATCTTTTGTAACATTATACATGTCTTTACTGTCACTTTTACTGTCACTGAATAAAAGTATTTTTTTTTAGTATTAAGTCTTACTGACCCCGAACTTTTAAACGGTAACATATAAGAATATTCAAGATAACTTATTCAAAATGTTTTAGTAACTAGTTCAACAGTCTTTTTAAGTTAAGCAACTCAATAAAATTCATGTTCTTACTCAAAACTTTAAATAGATGGGTTACTTTGAATAGATGGCTTACTTAAGACTTTAAACAGATTGGGTTAAATACTCCAACCCAACCCTAATAAACAAGTTTTGGTCTAAGTTCACCAATTTTCCTAGATGTTGTTCAATATTAGTCAAATTTGTCTTCTAAGTGTAGACAACTCTTACTTATTAAACTATAAAAAATCTTGTTGCGTTCATTGGGTGAGAAATTATTTTAATTAAGCAGGGTCTAAGTTTACCAAGGGGAACACTAATCACCCTAACTGTGATTTTGCACAAAACAACAATAAAAGTTCATCAAAAGCACTAATTACTACTGCAAGCTCTATTAATACTAAGTAGTGTCACCATAAGTCACCATGCTTTGAAAACAAATACAACATTAAAATGTTAATTCGCAAGGGATTATGGATGTTTCATCAGCCACAAACCACAGTAGCAGATACATGAAGTTTATAGTGCTTATCCAGAGAAAATTCACAAAATTAATATTTGCAAAAGTACATGTTGTCCACAATAGCTCTTATGTATAAGATACCCTATAGTAAACATTGCGTTACAGTGATTATACATCATAAATGCATTCCATATTAATTAAGAAAATATTTCCCTCCAAATAAACAAGCCATGCCTTTCTGTGATCATGGCAATAACGAGAAGGGGGGGGAATATTTTGCCCCAGAAGTCCTCCTCAGGACAGCGTATTGGTGATCAAACTGAGCATGCTCAGGCGCCTTCATAAGCAAACTTAACATTGTACATTCTCTCTGTTGTTTCTCTACATTTCAACTTCAATATAGTTTGTATACCAAATTGGAAGTTGCATTTCTTTTTCTAAAGGCATTGTACACAAGTCCATTAGAGGTAAAAAGAATAAAAGTAAAACATTTCAAAACCATGACTGTATTACTGTTTATTTGGATCTTATGGGAAAAGCTATTTTCAGTGACACAAAAATCTGATACTTGTATCATGTGACAGCATTGCTGATAACTTTTATTATGGAGAAACCGTACAAAAGTATCTATTTTCTTTTCCTCTCTATGCCATTTATTTGAGCCATCTCAAGATCCTCGTGTTACTACTAGAGCCTGATCCAGCCTGTTTCTGAGCACATTTAGGACAGCTTTTTGTGCCCACAACTGTGTCATTTCAAGCTAAATGTTTAATTCAGGAGTTTAACATAACAGATCTTGGTGCATTTGGCTGTGAACTACTCTCAAGGTTATATGTGAATAATGCAAAAAGGCATGGGCTAGGTTTGCAGAAATCTAGAAAAGATTATGAAAATATGATTTTTCATTTCAATGTACCTTTGATTTGACATTTGCAGTGTGATGCAAAGCTACATAATCATAATTTGTCATTTAAACTCAATTGTCACACACCATTAGATTGTAAGATGGGGGGATATTATGTTTGTTATTTGTTCATATTTTTACAGCTACTTTAGTGTGACTCATGCCCCTGAGGAAACTTCTTCAAAGAACTACAGACTACGCATAATACATATGTATATTGTGTCATTCCTACTGCTCTGCTGAGTTAATAAAAATGAGCAATACTTTTTTTTGTGTAATTTATGATTTTCATATCCGTTGTTTTTTGTTTCTCGTTCACAGGGGGACATTGGAGGGCAGAGGACTCTTCAGAGGAAGTGGACGTCCTTTCTCAAGGCCAGGCTGGTGTGCGCCATCCCTGATTATGAGCTTCAATTCAACGTCCTGCGCAGCGTTTTTGTCGTTGAGGGAAGCAACGTACACGACAGTGTCTTCTATGGCATTTTTGGACTTGAGTGGTGAGAAAATTCACTTAGACAGAATGTAAGATTTGATTGTGAAGGGAATTGAGAACAGAATTCAGATTTAAATTAGGGTAGCAAACAGGATGTAGAATTGTCATTTAAATTTAAACGCAAAGAAATACAATTTAAAGGGATACTCCACTTTTTTTGGGAAATAGGCTCATTTTACAACTCCCCCAGAGTTAAACAGTTGAGTTTTACCGTTTTCGAATCCATTCAGCCGATCTCCGGGTCTGGCGGTACCACTTTTAGCATAGCTTAGCATAGATCATTGAATCGGACAAGACCATTAGCATCTCTCTCAAAAAAATGACCAAAGAGTTTCGATATTTTTCCTATTTAATACTTGACTCTTCTGTAGTTACATCGTGTACTAAGACAGACGGAAGAAACTTTGCTGCCGTACCATGAGTGCAGCAGGCGTAATGATATGACGCAGCGCCTGAAATTGTCCCCAGCTCGGTAACTCCCAACGTGACCGGGACTAAGTTTGTCTAACCTATTAGACCTATTTTCAGGCGCTGAGTCATATCATTACGCCTGCTGCACCCATGGTGCGGCAGCAAAGTTTCTTGATTATTACGCAGGAATGAGAGTATAGTTCCTAGCCATATCAGCCTAAAAAATCGCAACTTTACATTTTCCGTCGGTCTTAGTACACGATGTAACTACAGAAGAGTCAAGTTTAAAATAGGAAAAATATCGAAAATCTTTGGTCATTCTTTTGAGAGAGATGCTAATGGTCCTGTCCGATGCAATGATCTATGCTAAGCTATGCTAAAAGTGGTACCGCCAGACCCGGAGATCGGCTGAATGGATTCGAAAACGGTAAAACTCAACTGTTTAACTCTGGGGGAGTTGTAAAATGAGCCTATTTCCAAAAAAAGTGGAGTATCCCTTTAAAATAAATTGAAATTCAAATGCAATTTTATCATAGATAGATAGATAGATAGGTGACAATTTCTACTCAGTTGTATGCATTTCGTAGTTTCAACTTGTTTTTCTTCATCAGTAACTTTGGCACCACATTGATTTTATATCAAATTTAAGACTGCAGTTAAACATAAGCCTTCAGTTTTAAAGGGTTGAAATGTTTTAGTCTGTGAGAGGGGTGCTGCAGTCTCATTAAATGTGATTTGAACAGGAGCGGCATTAATCTTCTAGCATGTGACCCTGTTATCTTCATTCTCAGAGGTTTTTTGACTGAAGGATTTTAGCATGAGAGCCCATCTCTAAATATTCCCATGTGCTTTGCTCGCTATAGCAGGGATACTCACAATAGGACACCGGGCACTGGGCCAGTATTTGAATTGGCAGAATCGAAAGAGAGAGAGAGAGAGAGAGATAGAGCATGCAGAGTCATGCTATATTAAATTGTCCTTTAAATGTCCACAGACTAGTTGGGGACCAAATTCTCCCATCAAACCCATTTCCAGGTAGTAAACAGGACAGAGCACTGAGTGGCAAGTGGCAACCCTTTATCGTCCTAAAAGGATTAATAACATCAGTATTTCATTTTGAGGCTTTATAGTGTTACGTCCCACAGTTGGACAAAATCGCAACGTGATTTTGTGTTTTAGAAGCTCTGCCTTTCTCCATAAAGGTACAGGTTCAAGTCATTTGTAAGTTTAGACAACACTGCTAGAAAAATGACAGGTCGATTTCTTCTTCATCTTTTACACACAAACAACTTAGTAAATAATTCACAAAATTTGCCCAACAGCATTTAGAATTGGTCTTTCACCAATGTTTGCAATGATGGTGTCACTGGTACTCAGGATAACAACCTTGGTGTTTATTTACAGTAGAATTATTAAAGAAATATCTGTGAAATGCTGTGATTTACCACAGAGAACAATTTTGACTAAAAACATTTGTGCGTACGGTAATGTTTGTACAATGGAAGTGAATGAGGAAAGGCATTATACTAGAAGAAACATTAATACACGTTGATTTGAAATTCTATACACAACACTTAAACATTAAATATGTATATAACCATTAAACATTAAAAGTATGTATTTATAACCTGGTTTCCTTCTTTGTTGACATTGTCTTTTATTACCACAAACTGTTAAATTAAACCGTTCCTTCCTATAAACATGAAGTAATACAGAAATCATTAGAAATCCTTCAAAGATTATAAATGCAGTGGAAAAATGTATTTACATTAAAATTACATGCTGTGATCAGTAAATTACTACAGAAATCTGATGTTAGAAAGATTTTTCTTACTATAATTTCCTTATTCAGGGATAATATAAGCACCACTTTAATAAATATATAAGCTTCACTCGCTTTTAACTCTTCGGAATGCCTTGCCCGATAGACTTGCATTATAAGTGTATGGCTGTAAATATGATTTTTTATAAATTGAGGCACAAATCAAAATGATTTTCTCTGGTAATTCACATTTACTTTACATTTATACATTCAGCAGATGCTTTTAGTTTTATCCAAAGTGACTTACAAATGAGCACTACAATAAGTGATTCTTAAGGAGTAAGATGAGCAGTAAACCGAAATTCCTTCAATCTCTCCCTCTTTCTTACTCTTTCTCATTGCCAGGAGAAATGTCAAGATGTCTGCAGTGTGTCGGTATTCACTCAGAGATGTTCAGACAGCTTTTGATGGGCCTTACATGGAACTACAGGACTCCAAGTGGATGGAGTACACTGGGAAAGTTCCGGATCCGAGGCCTGGCTCGGTGAGATGCACTAAATCAAAATAGTCCCATAAACTGCCCCCTTCTAGTATACTAGTTATAATAAATCAGTAGGACAGCTCTTTGGGTATATTGGAGCACTTGTATCACTCTTATGTGAAATGTTATATAACAGTGCCCTTCTTTCTCTTTAGTGTATAACTGATCAGCATCGTGCCCTGCTTCTAAATTCCTCCCGGGATCTCCCTGACAACACACTGAATTTTGCTCGGAGACACCCTTTAATGTCCAAACAAATCCAGCCAGTGGGAGGACATCCTCTGTTGCTCCAGAGGAGCGCGGACTACACCAAGATCGCTGTACAACAGGTTGTGGGTTTGGATGGACTCATCTATGACATGCTCTTTATTGGAACAGGTGCCTAAGGGTTGATTTTTTTTTTTTTTTTTTTAGGTATTGTTGTGATATAAAGATTAAAAAGGTTATTTTGATTTTGATATTAAGATTATCAAAGTTTGAGGTTGGTAAGATTTTATTTTATTTTTTATGTTTTTGAAAGGAGTCTCTTATGCTCACCAATGCTGCATTTATTTGATAAAAATACTTATTTATTTGATAAAAAAAAAAACTTTTCTATTTTAATATATTTTAAAATGTAATTCATTCCTGTGATGGCAAAGCTGAGTTACTCCAGCCTTCAGTGTCACATGATACTTCTGAAATCATTCTAATATGCCGATTTGCTGCTCAAGAAACATTTCTTATTATTATCAATGTTGAAAATATTTGTGCTGCTTGATATTTTTGTGGAAACTTTTTTCAGGATTTCAACATTTATAGGAAATATATATATAAAAAAATTGTCTTTACTGTCATGCTTGCTGAATAAAAGCATTATTTAATAAAACAAAATCTTACTGACCCCAAAACTCTGAAGGGTAGTGTATATTTGATTGAAACTTGGTTTATGTGTTTCTCTCCAGATGAGGGCTGGTTACACAGGGCTGTAAAGATCAGAGACCGTGTGCATATCATTGAGGAGCTTCAGCTGTTCGACGAGAAACAGCCAATCAATAACATGGTGATATCACAAAAACAGGTAGCTTGTTGTACACCTAGCAACTGTTTAAAACCAGCATTAAATCCAAGCGTACAATACAAGCACTTGTGTATCCCAAAATATGGATGTGCTTTTGTTCAACAGAACAGTATCTATGTGAGCGCCCCCTCTGGACTGGTGCAAGTACCCCTGTCATCCTGTGAGCGCTACACATCCTGTTATGATTGTGTGTTTGCACGAGATCCACTCTGTGGTTGGGATGGAAGAACATGTGCTGAGATAACATCTTACGCTAACAGGTAAAAGCAGACATTATGTGTTTTCAACAGCACAATGTATGTATTATATATGTTTCCCAAAAGTAATTTCCTTTGCTATACCTAATGGCAGGAGATTTAAGAAACATTACTAGAATGGACGATATAACTGCACCTTATCAGATACCAGCCTTTTTTATATATTCAGTATTGGATTTTTATAGGTTGATATTGGATATATAATTATCTCTGCTTACAATTATCATTCAAACAGTGTACATTTTGCTATAGCAGATTTAAAAATGAATATTTATCTTTATTGATATTATTGGATTTTATGCTGTGAAATGTTGTTATGCCTAAATTAACTTTATTATTACCCAGTATTACCCAGAATTTTTATATCAGTTGTGCATTAGTGCATTCCTAAAAATAAAAAAAACACTGAAATGAAATATTTCTAATGTTATACAAATATAATAATATCATAAATACTTCTTACCCGCCATGAAACTGTATTTTGCATTATTTTTATAAAACTTTTTTTTTTTTTTTTATGAAAATGGATTTTGCTGTTATTGTGTTGCATATGTATGATAAACATTGCAGGTCATCCATCTCTTAATGAAAAGTTTGAGTCACATATGAGGAATATTGAGAAATAAGCAACTTTGGGTGTCTCAGATAAACCTCTTTAAGTAAATTTTCCTCTAATGTAAAAGTTTTTGAAGACGTGCATCAGCGAGGGTCAGATTATTGTTCTTACAATGTGATTTAAACCATGTAATGTTACAGTTCCTAAAAAGTTACCACCCAACTGGGCAGGAAAGTGTTTTCTTTTCTGGCTAAAACCAATTTTAACTCCCATTTGGCTCTTGGGGAGTGTTGATTTTTGGACCCAGTGTCCCAGTATGTTCTGCGTGCTTCGATTAATGGCTTTAATCAGTGCAACTGTGAATATGTGTTTCTTGTAGGTCCAGTCTCGTCCAGGACGTCCAGATGGGAAGCAGAGGCTGTACTAATATTACAAATGATGGTGTGTTTGCATGGGAATTATTTCTGAGCAGCCTAGTCAGGTGACATTTAAGAATAGAGCAATAATGTATCTTACGTTTTGCCAGGTTTCGTCATGCACCGGACACGTGCAGTGATGGCAGGGGATGATGTGCTGTTACAGTGTGAGATTCGTTCTAACCTGGCCACCCCTTCCTGGACGCTGAACGGTCAGCAGCTGCAGGGTTACGGCGTAGAGTTTGGCTACCGCACAGGCAACGACGGCCTCCTCATCATCGGCGCTCAGAACCAGCAAAGCGGACACTACCGCTGTTACGCCGTGGAGAACGGCGTCTGGGTTCCCGTTCGAAGTTACGTGGTTCGAGTGCAACCTGTTCCGCCTCCTGCATCACATCTCTCGGGAAGCCCGACAGCTCTACCTGAAAGTTTCTTCACCACCAAAACCGTGCCAACTCCGAGTCCTTCCAGTGGTCCTGTTGAGCAGATCCTGTCACCCCCACCGGCCCCGTTGCCTTCTGGGCCGGAGTTCCAGACCTACAGGCACATGGAGGCCATGTATATCTCTCTGGTGGCTGTACTCGGCGGGCTTTGTCTGGTACTAACGGTGGTCCTGCTGTACGTTAGCTTCTGTGCACACAACTCTCCCAATGCCAGGAAGTACTCCCAGCAAGCTCTGTCTATAACCACGGCAAGCGAAAGAAAGAGGAGCTCGCACTTTGAGCTCAAAACCATCTCCAGCCACTGCAATGGCCGAATGGAGGGGCGTAGCAGAACGACGTCAAGAGACGGAGAGTTTCTACAGATCGTTCAAATGGACATCCAGACCACGCCGAGTGAGGAGCCTCCGCCCGCGCCACCACTTCCTATGCCACCGCCCCTGCCCGCCTCGGAATACGCCAACGGACTGTCGGCCACGTTGCCCAGTGTGCTGAGAAAGATGAACGGGAACAGCTATGTGCTCTTGGGGCAGTCGGACTCAGAAACAACGTCTCCACTTTACCACTCCTTCACCGAGGAGCTCAACAGGATTCTAGAAAAGAGGAAACACACACAGTTGGACATCCAACCAGATGAGAGCTCGGTGTAGCATGACCTCACACCGTTACTATATCGCCCTCATGTGGTGTGGAGGCTTACATTTTGTATAAGACTTAAGAGAACTGTGTTGTGAAGTTCTTCATAGTATCTCCGATATACAACTTCAACTTACTTGGCTTGGCGCCTTTGTGAATCCTCTCATGATTTATTTGAAAATATGTTAGTGAAAATATTTCTGAGTTTGGTCAAATTTACATCTGTCAACTGTAGCTAAAGACTCCTAGACTGTGAACTTTGGAGTGTAAAAAAACACAAAATGAGCTTCAATCAAGAACACGCAAGACTGAGTTTAGATAAGTTTCAATTTAAAGGAGAATTAAGAGACTTCAAAACACTGTCCAAAGACTTTCTCAGCAAAGCAATGCATATTTGTACATAATCAACGTGGTATTATTGCTTAAATGCAGATGTTTACAGATTTTTTTTTTTTTTTTTTTGCCTAATTGCACCTGATGTAAATAATGATAATTTTAATATCAAAGAACTAATAGTCACAGCATTTTCAAAACTACTTTGCTCGTTCATTGAAAATTCAGAAGGAGTTTGGGGTTTTGAGACTATTGGCAACAATTCATGAGTGTGAGGGCACATGTTTTTGAGCTTTGGACTTTTTAACAACACAATTTCACACTAGATTGCAGTCAGATTGCAGGAGCAGGGAGCGTTAGCACATGCATCATTGACATCTGCAGATACAGAGGTGGTCATTTTCAGATCCACTCAGCTGTAGGACTCGACGCTTCTTTCAGGGATGAGTTGTGCATTTCTTTGGCAGTGTGTCAGATGGAGTGAATGGATTTCAGAATGGAAGAATGACTCTGTCTGATACATGATTTCCCTGTCAAATGCTGTCCAGCTTTGAGGGCATATGCTTTTTAACGTTTAAATGAAGCAAGAGATTGGAAGATAATGAGTTTGCATTCAGTTAATTTACTGCATTAATCATGATCAAATATGCCTGGTTAATTCGGTGCTTTAAACTCCAGATATAAATGTATTTATCTTTGGGCTGTCAATTTAATGTTGTAATTTAGAACAATTAATTGAAAAAAATCTGATACGGTACATTATCATTCAAAAGTTTGGTCTCAGTCAGTTTTGAAAGAAGTCTCTTTGGCTCATCAAGGCTGCATTTATTTGAAAAAAAAAAAAACAGTAAAAACAATACAATTTAAAATAACTTCTTTATTTAAACATATTTTAATTTATTCCTGTGATGGCAAATCAGATTTTTTTATCCGCATCATTCCTCCAGAATCCTTCAGAAATCATTCTAATATGCTGATCTGCTGCTCAAGAAACATTTCTTATTACAAATTTTGAAAAAAGTTGTGTTGCCTAATATTTTTGCGGAAACCATGATACATTTTTTCAGGATTCTTTGATAAATAGAAATTCAAAAGAACAGCATTGATTTGAAATAGAATTTTTTTCCTAACAATGTAAAAGTCACTTTTGATCAATTTAATGCGTCCTTGCTGAATAAAAGTATTAATTTTTCTTATAAAAATATAAATAACTCTTACTGACCCCAAACTTTTAAACAGTTGTTAATATTAATGACATTTTTAACAATTAATTATGCCACCTGACCGAACATAAAAACTTTTTTTTTTAATTGTACTTGCAAATTAAACAACATATCAACTTTTTGTGATGTCTGTTTATTGATTTACTACTATAATGACTGAACTATTTTCATTTGGGAGCAATTGTAAGTAATTGAGATTAATTTGATTCAGCATATCATAATTAATTTAATTACATTTAAATTGACAGGCCTAAAATCCATATAGCTGTATATTTTATGTCTTCCGTGTGTATTGTGACCCTGGTTTTGCGCTGGTTTGTAAACAGTGTTACACAGAGATGTTGAGTCAGCTCTTGTCATCGCTCCCCAGTGGCTTTCCCAGCTCGTGCTGCTCGGTTCGTCAGTGTTGCTGACAGGAACAGCACTGCTTTGCAAGGACTCCATCAAGATGCAGAGAGAGCAGTGGTGTCAGCAGAAAGAGGAGGAAGAGACGCATGATGTGCTTGTTTTTGGCCAGAAGTCATGATGCTAACATGAGTGCCATCTCACTGACTCAAATGTGCTTCAGCTCGTCTCTTGTTCACCATCTCTCACTTTTCCTTCTCATTTAGATGTTATGTTGCATTCCCAAACTTCAACCACTTGTCTGATCTACGTGACATTTTTTAATCCGTCTTAGTTTAAACTAATTTCTGTTGCATGTATGAGCGTCAGTATGTATTTCACTGATATAAATACATTATACAAGTCAATATAATACAAATTTTATTGGGTGTCTGGTAGTGCTGTCTAATCAATTAATCACATCTAACAAAAGTTTTTGTTTATATAATATAGGTGTGTGTGTATATATATATATATATATATATATATATATACACACACTTTATATATATGTGTGTGTGTACACTGAGACATGTTTGTTGAGCATCAAATCAGAATATTAGAATGATTTCTGAAGGATCATGTGACACTGAAGACTGGAGTTATGATGCTGAAAATTCAGCTTTGACTTCACAGGAATAAATTAAATTTTATATAGACAACCGTTATTTTAAATTGTTATAACTGTTTTTACTGTATTTTTGATCAAATAAATGCAACTTTGGTGAGCACAATTGTGCATAAAAGCATTAGGGACATCAGATGAAAAGGTGAAGTTATATTTTAGTAAGAGATTACGAAGATAAACTTTTTTTCTTTGGAATAGCGTGCACTGATGAATTGTTCTCAGTATTAACATGTATTTAAGTGCTGTATGTCTATGGTGTATACTTCTAGTCATAAACTGTGATTCATCATAATTTAAATATTAGAGGTTTGCTGTCATTGTGTTTGTGAATATCCACTGCCTTCCCTATAATCGCACAAAACCTTTTGCACTTAATATTTTCCCAAAGTTTTTGCTATGCTTACATGTCAGTCACGGTGTGTATTCGGGTACATATTGTTTCAATATTTTAGAGCTTATTCTTACAAAACGATATCTGATGTTTACATCCTATTAAAGCATTTATTATCATTGTTACTGCTTCTGTATCTTGTGCGACCCAAAGGTTAAAGATCATTCTGCATGCAAGAAAGAAACCTCACGACTGACTGTCACAGTAGGAGATTTTAACCAGATCCCCATCTGTATCAGGCCTCTTAGTATGTCCCCAATGTATCTGTTACTTAGCAACACAGCTCTTAATTTAGAACTTTCTTTAATCCACATAATAGGTCAAGCTTGTTTTCACTGGGGAGAAAAGATGTGATCAGAGCACTAGTCTCATCTGGTTGTAATAAATGGGACATAATAAATATACTTTTCTCTTGTGAACTGAATCATTAAAACATGGCTTGCATTGATTAGATGCCCAGCCTCGGGCTATCTTGCTATAGGTTACTACCCAGCAACCAATTCATCTATGTTGTTCTGCCTTGCTGTTCAAGCGGCAGCAAAAAAACAACTAAGCCTAAAGAAGCCATATTGTGTTCTGAATGTATTCCGTTTTGTCAACGGAGTTTAACGTGCTGTTTTTTAAAAAAAGAAGAAGCCAAAACTGTTAACGCTGATTACAGCCAACATATTCTAATGTTCCCACCCCCAACATGATCAACGTCTGTGGCATACTGCGTTTATTGCGTTTTTGCCAGTAATACGTGGGAGTGAGAAAAGCTTTTCTCCCGTGCGCTCGAGCTTTGTGTCGCTGTCACTGTAGATTAAACGCACACAATGCATGTTGCTTTCTCAGCTGCTGCAATCAACTTAGAGACTGAGGGGGAAACACTTCTGGGTCATTCCGTGTCAACTCAACCAGAGGCTCAACTAACCGGCTCAAAAATTCTGAAGACAAGACAAAATATGAAATGTCATGGATATTTACTGAGTAGCCTAATTCACTATTTTTTGGAGCCATTAGACAGATATGTTCTATGCAATTGTGTTGATAAAAAACACTGCTACATTTCTAGTTTAAACATTATTTGTTCTTCAAATATGCCTTTTTAAATGAAAAAAATATCAGCTGTATGCAAAGTCACCCACATTTGGTTTTTGACCACTGAAAATGTGTACAATTTACTCACGGAGTCGCATCTCCATATCTCTGGGATTGAACCAGGGCATTTAAAATAAAGATTCCAAAAGGAAAGTTCGTTAAGAACCAGAATCTAAATGGATATTAACATATCTTTAAGACTTCTTGAGTTACAGGCGTGCAAAACACAAGAAGTGCTTTTTGCCATTTTTGAACTGTCACCGTTGCATGGCATATGATGAAACAAAGATGGCTAAAGTCAACAGATTTAACTAATAGACCTACCAATTTCTGTGTAAAAATAAAATAATGATGCTTCCATCTTTCTAAAGTCATTTTTACCCCCCTGTAATTTGACTCCAAATCTTTGGTGAAAATTGTCATTTTGACGAATCTTCAAAGTAGTGGATTACTAAGTAAATATACATCTGTGACTGTGACATTTAATATTTTGGCTTTCATCACTATTTATGTTAGTCTTTCTACAGAAAAAAATATGACCAAAATCAAATATTTCGTTGATTTGACTCAGAATGACCCTTCTGCCCTAATATTCAGATTAATAATCAACCAATAAGCTTTTTTATTGTTCATTTCGTCCCACAAAATCAGAAATATGCTAGCAATAGTATGATTTCCTGTACTTCCTGACCCAAAGTTTCTGTTCTGTGTAACAGCTGCCAGTTGTCACCATTGTAAGGCCTACAAAATCATTCAATTGATTTAAAAAAAATTATAATTCATATTTCACACACATTTATTTGTATGGTACCATGAAGATCCTTTAGCATCCAAGGAAACTTTTTATTGCACTAAATAGTAGAAAATGGTTCTTAGTATATAAAAATGTAAGCCTACATTAAGAAAAAAATTGTTCTTTTAAGAACTTTTCACTTGATTCAATATTGATTCATTTGACTAATTATCAGGTACAGTTTAGGGCCTACATGTTAAGGAAACAAATCTCTCTCAACTAATGCTGTAAACATACATACCTTTCAGATGGTATTATTAAAGATTAATATTAACAACTTATTCCTACAATATTGATATAATGTAGTTTTATAACAAAGTTATAATATTTTTGAAACACTTTAATTTAGGGTCAAATTATCACTATTAACTAGTTACGTATTTGAATGCATATTATTAGGAAACTGTCTGTTTATTAATACTTATAATAACACATAATAATGCTTTATTCTGCATGACCATATTCTACATCCCTTAATCCAACCCAATACCTAACTTAACAGATACCTTACCAACTATTAATAAGCAGTAATTAGGAGTTTATTGAGGCTAAAGTCATAGTTAATAGTGAGAATCAGACCCTAATCTAAAGTGTGACCATAGTTTTTTAACGATATGACGAGTAAAAATATAATAAATATGTAATATAGTGCATATATTTAGAAAATGCTCCTCTCTTGAGTTCATTTTCCTAACATGCTATAGTCATTGGCTTTACGAAAGCTGTTTTATTGACGTCTTCCTGCTTTTGAAATACTCATTAAACAATTACATGAGACATAATACATTTCATTAAGATATACTAAATCTTTTAACATACTTTCTTTTGGTCATTCGTTTATTTGGTGCTATAACTAGTAATAAAGAGGAAGACAGATCGGTCCAGTCTGTTTTGCCACGCTAAACACGTTGAATATGCACTATAAACGCGATATTTTAAAAGTAGGCTTTTATTAAGCTTATAAAGAAGTGGAAAAATTACTCACCCTCTGCTTTTAAACATTTTAGGTTAAAAAAATTCCCAATGGAAACAGTTGGATGGGCATATTATAAAGAATTTAATTGTTATATCAACTTTATCAAGCCACAAATGATCAAACAGAAAAGCATGATTTTAACAGTCTAGTAACAGTTCACTGCTTAAAACATCTAAATGATCATAGTACTGTTGAATTTGTGCTGATTTTCATGCTGTGGCAGAGGAAGTTCACAGCTCACCCAACAGGTCAGCACATAAATCAGGGAATAAATATAAAGCAAAATGCTTATTTTGTCCGTTGGCCCACTGGCTCGATGCTGGGGGGTCGATTTGTAAAGGGGTGCCACTGGCCCTGGATGCTGGGACTGTCCGTGTGGAAGGGTTTTCGAATGCGGATGATGTCCAGTCCTGACTGGTTGGACATCTTGGTTATAAGTTCGGCAATCTGCTGAGATGTTTTGTTGGTGACCATCTCCTCCTTCACATTACCGTTCACTGCATAGATCAAATCAAAACAGTGAGCACACTGGTATTTAATATATATCTGACAACTTCAAATTGTATAAACATTTAGTCATTACTGCAAGAAACAACAATATGGTGTACCTGTAAGCCAGCAGAGCAGATTAAATCATTTTGATAAATTATCAGGAAAGGTCAGACTTACAATATTCCGCTACTATTTTAGGAATTCTGCAGGACTGAGGGGAGATGTAAACCACAGTTCCTGGGTTATTTTTGGCAAAGTCCACCACACCTTCCTCAATGAAATCTCTGGAGGAATATATATCATTAGAATTAAAATGATTTACAATAAGCGACACAAATCATGCACAATGTCAAAGGATGTCACTGAAACGTGCTACTCAAATTAAATTACCCCACAAATATCTGCAACGTGAACTGTATTACATATACTACACCACAGCAAAATAATAATACAAAAATCTTTATACAAATTTAACAGACTTAAAAATAATTAATAAATAAAATGTCATATATTAAAATAAATACTCATATTTTACTATTATAAAGTTTTTAGGTTTTACTTCTTGAAAATTATGACTTTATATAATCTATGATGTTATATTATCTCGGATACACAAACAACACTAAAACATACAAATAATCAGATATTCACTCTCCATACAGAGTGATCACACAGTTTATGTACAATGTTATTATACATGATCAACACAGTTGATGTAAACCCACCTGACTCCTAAAGAGCCCTGTCCTTTCTTTGAGAAGACGAGAGAGATTCGCTTTAGCTGACAAACATAGCGGCCCACTCCATTGTGAAGAACGCTCTGTAAAAAACGACTCGGTGTTCCTCGAGCAGTCATGTCCACCTCTTCAGAGCTGCAACATTCAGTTCAACTTACTACCTGATTGTTGTCAGAATTGGTTTGAATAATATCACGCACGTTGAATTATTAGATTTAGAGGACAGCCGTCAGAAGACATGTGTAATGTCAGGTACGTTACAAATTGTCGTCCGGGTGGAAATAGAAGCTGCGCATCAGAAGTGATTGAAATATTGTAACAAACAGAAAGTTCCCAATAACTTTATTACAGGGAATTTAACCATGACAGCTTACTTTTTTTCTAAATGTATGTTCATTACGATTTAAAGCTACACAGTCTAATTCGCTTTGTCTTAACACACTACAGCAAGAGTTTCATGTTTCACACGGAAGTATTTTGGAGCTCGGACCAGTGGGACATGCATACACATGATGCAGTTTGGCGCGCTTCATACAGTTTAGTAAGTTTATGTCAAATATTTACGCTATATGCGTTTCTTACACATATTTCCCGCCAAAGTTCCTCTTCACTAGCTTCATTACTTTTATAGATACACGTATATAATACATTGTTGAGTAATTACGTTAGGGGTCATGCATATACTGTATACAGTTATTTTTGGTGACGCTTTATAATAACTTTAATTAATAAATCCGTTGCAAGCATTATAATAGTTCATGTGCATTCATATATGAAAATATATTTTCATGACATTTGCAACTATTTTAATGCACATCTACTAATGACCTGTTATACATGAATGGATTAATGATTTATATGTTATTGCTGTTATGGAGTGCATATTCATGATCTCATCTAAATGTCTTAATGTACTGGAATTCACAGTTTAAATACTGAAATTATTTTATCACAATATCACAGGAAAGTGTCTGTTTCAGACACATTTTTAACTGCATATTGTAATTGAGCAAATTGTCTATAATCAATGCAGGTCTGATGTTCTGAATCAACAGCAAATGTGGAGGAGCAGGTTTCTCAAGGGGGCAGGCTGTCTCTTGCAGGGGATGAGCTGTAGTCCCTGTAAACCCTCTCATCTTTCTCTCTGGAGATATCTATCTTTTTGCCAGCCCTGCCTCAATCCAGTCCTGCAGCACTCTTTTAGGGCGCCAACCTTGTTTTGTTTCGCAAACCGATTAAGACCCGCTGTTGCCTTATATTTCTGCAGAACGTTAAGAAAAGATGCAAAGTCTATAATCGATTTCCCTGTCCAGCCCCTCACAGTGACTGATATCAAACAGTATCTTCGTTCTAAAGATATCCCTTTCCATGATGGCTACAGCTGCTTACATGCTCCGAGTATTTTTCTGGAACCAGCCCCTGAGGGATCTGGAAGAGAAAACTACTCGCTGTTTATCGATAAAACCACCGGACAGTTTCTGTGTAAAGAGACTTTAGTGGAGGGGAGCTGGGAGGACCTCCAGGATTGCATTGAGGTGATGTTGAATGAGGGTCAGAAGTCCATCAGCCCTAATGTGCTGCTGGGTTTTCCTGAGAGCTTGGAGGAGCAAGAAGAAATAGAGATGGAGATGAAGGAGGTGCAACGAATTTGGAGCAGCTCCGTGCCATTTTCCGACCTCCTGGAAGAGGAAGTGCAGCTTGTTAAAGCCATGTTCCAGATCGGTAAACTCACCAATGCCACACTGAAGAAATTTGGGGTCAGGTTCTTCAAACCCACTAAGAGTCTGGTGTTCCCCTGGTTTAGTGGACGTGACTCGGGCCTCCGGGGTGTTAAATTGCTTTCTGCTGCCGTGAAAGATGATGGACGGGTGGTCTACACTGAAGCCACAGTACCAAAAATCTCCAGCTACCACAACCTCTTCGGCCTGCCTTTGATGGGACGGAAAGACGGTGAGGTTGTGCTCACGGGACGCGAGGTGGACAGCATGGCAGTGAGTCAGGCTACCGGTCTTCCGTCTTTGGCCTTGCCGCGGGGTGTAAGCTGTCTGCCCCCGATCCTCCTGCCTTATCTGGAGCAATTCAAGAAAGTCACACTGTGGCTTGGGGGAGATATGCGCTCCTGGGAAGCCTCAAAAATATTCTCCAGGAAACTTGGACTGAAACGCTGCTCTCTGATCCGGCCAGGGGAGTTTCAGCCGTGCCCCAGTGAGGCTTTGGCCCAGGGCAGGAACTTGGTGCGAATTGTCAAGGCTTCCATCCCTGCTGCCCACAAGTCCATTGTGTCCTTCAAACAGCTACGGGAGGATGTGTACGGGGAACTGGCTAATGTGGAGCAGGTGGCTGGTATACAGTGGTCTCGATTCCTTGAGCTTAATCGAATCCTTAAAGGTCATCGCAAGGGGGAGCTGACGGTTTTTACAGGTACAGTCTGACAGTCAACGCAGGATTGCTATGTTTTGCTTTTAATTACACTCTAACCATTTGTCTTCAAAGGTTTTTATTATTTATTAAATTATATAAATGTAAAATAATCATATTTATTATTATATGAATTTGTAAAATATAAAAATAAACAAATGAAGTATAAATATATGCATAAATATATAAACAATAAATATTACATTAAAAAATAATTCTTGTGTATATTTGTATATGCATATATTTATACTTCATTTGTTTATTTTTATATTTTACAAATTTATATAATAATAAATATGATTATTTTACATTTATATAATTGAATAAATATAAAAATAAACAAATGAAGTATAAATATATGCATAAATATTATAGAAACAATAAATATTACATTAAAAAATAATTCTTGTGTATATTTGTATATGCAGGCCCCACGGGCAGTGGAAAGACCACCTTCATCAGCGAGTGCGCCCTAGATCTGTGCATGCAGGGTGTCAACACATTATGGGGCAGCTTTGAAATCAACAATGTGCGCCTGGCCAAAATTATGCTGACCCAGTTTGCCAAGCAAAGGCTGGAGGAGAACCTGGACCAATATGACATGTGGGCCGATAAGTTTGAGGATCTGCCTCTCTACTTTATGACTTTCCATGGACAGCAGAACATCAAGTAAATCATTGCCATTCTTTTATTAAAATTGAATACATAGTTTGATTGTAAATAGGTATTGTATTGCAAGTCATATGGATTTGTAATGTAGGCTCTTACAGTGCTGGTCAGAATTATTTGCCCCCTTGGTAAATATGATCAAAGATGGCTGTAAAAAATAAATCTGCATTGTTTATCCTTTTGATATTTTATTAAAAAAAATGAGCAAAAATCTAACCTTTCATTGAAGTAAAAGAACTGAAAGTGGGGGGAAAATCACATTATGAAATAAAGGTTTTTCTCCAAAATGTGTTGGGAACAATTATTTGCCCCCTTTTATTAAATACTTTTTGCAACCTCCTTTTTCCAAGATAACTGCTCTGAGTCTTCTCCTATAATGCCTGATGAGTTTGGAGAATAACTGACAAGAGATCAGAGAGCATTCCTCCATACAGAATCTCTCCAGATCCTTCAGATTCCCAGATCCATGTTGGTGCGTCTTCTCTTCAGTTCAGCCCACTCATTTTCAATAGGGTTCAGGTCTGGGACTGGGATGGCCATTGCAGATGCAGATGACACATTTTTGTTTTGATTTTGATATTTGTTTTTGGATCACTGTCCTGTTGGAAGATCCAAACATGGCCCGTTATAAGATTTCTAGCAGAGGTTGTCAGGTTTAGATTTTTTTATCTGTTGGTATTTGATCGAATCCATGGTGCCATGTATTTGAACAAGATGTCCAGAAACTCTTGTCAGGTGTTCTCCAAACTCATCATGCATTATAGGAGAAGACTCAGAGCTGTTATCTTGGAAAAAGGAGGTTGCAAAAAGTATTTAATAAAAGGGGGCAAATAATTATTCCCAACACATTTTGGAGAAAAACATTTATTTCATAATGTGATTTTCCCCCCACTTTCAGTTCTTTTACTTCAATGAAAGGTTAGATTTGTGCATTTAAAAAAATATATATATCAAAAGGATAAACAATGCAGATTTATATTTTACAGCCATCTTTAATCATATTTACCAGGGGGGCAAATAATTCTGACCAGCCCTGTAAATAGATTATTATATTTTCCTTTTGCAGATGACCAGCTTCTTCTCATGATATTTAAATATGAAATGCCATTTTTATGTCTGTACAGGACTGTCTTGGATACCATGCAGCATGCCGTTTACCTGTATGACATCAGTCATGTGATCATTGACAACCTGCAGTTTATGATGGGCCAAGAGAACCTGTCTCTGGACAAGTGAGGCAACAATTTTAATACGCTATTTACTCAGAGTTCCCATGGTCCTGAAAAAAATGGAAATATAGAGGAATTTCAAAAGTTTGGAAAAATCATGGAAATGAATGGAATCTTAAATAGTCATGGAAATTCTATAGTGCTCATTGCTTAGTTATCAAGTGTTTCTTCAGCTTGAATTTTTTATTTCTGAGTCAGACTTCTATAAAATATATATATTTTAAAATCCTTACCAATTAATCAAATAATTACAATTGTCCCAAACGTGTGGGAAACTTTATTCATAATTAATATATGGATTACTAATGATAATGTATTCTTACAAATGATTTTTCTCAGATTTGCAGTACAAGACCACATAATTGGAGCATTCAGGAAGTTTGCCACAAACAGCTGCTGTCACGTGACTTTAATTATCCACCCTAGGAAAGAGGAGGATGATAAAGAACTGCAGACAGCATCCATCTTTGGCACAGCCAAGGTTGGTAGATAAAGGCCATCTCTGCATGTTTATTCCTCTGCAACTTCAGTTGAGCTGTAAACTTGGTATCCAGATTTTAGATAGATAATTCTTTATTGTCATTGTACAATTTACATACACCGAAATTTTACATGCTTAGTTTCCATGTATAATACATTTTTATGTAGTTAGCTCACTTAAAGGGATAGTTCACCCAAAAATGAAAATTAGCCCATGATTTACTCACCCTCAAGTTATCCTAGGTGTATATGACATTCTTCTTTCAGACAAATACAATCGGAATTATATAAAAAAATGTCCTGGCTCTTTAAAGCTTTATAATGGCAGTTAATGGCTGTATATTCCTGTATAGTCCATCAAAGTGCATCCATCCATGATAAAAGTGCTTCACACGGCTCTGGGGGTTAATAAAGGCCTTCTGTAGAGAAGCGATGTGTTCGTGTAATGAAAAATGTCCATATTTAAAACTTTATCGACTAAAATAACTAGCTTCCGGCAGACGGCCATACGCATCGATTTACGGCGAAAGAGTAACCCTAGACCTTGACGCACAACGTAATGACGAACGCGGGCCACGCATAAAACAAAACACCAGCCACGAATTAGAAGTCTAAAATGAGAATTTTTAAATTCTCTGTTTGTTTGAACCGCAAGAGGCATCAAAGCTTACGCTACTCCTACATCCTACGTCATACATGCGCCACGGGTTACTCTTTTACTCTTTTGGCGTAAGCCGACTTGCGTATGGCCGTCTGCCGAAAGCTAGTTATTATAGTCGATAAAGTTTTAAATATGGATATTTTTCTTACATGAACACATCGCTTCACTTCAGAAGGCCTTTATTAACCCCCAGAGCAGTGTGAAGCACTTTTATCATGAATGGATGCACTTTGATGGGCTATACAGGAATACACAGCCATTCACTGCCATTATAAAGCTTGGAAGAGCCAGGACATTTTTTAATATAACTCTGAATGTCATATACACCTAGGATGACTTGAGGGTGAGTAAATCATGAGCTTATTTTCGTTTTTGGGTGAACTATCTCTTTAAGGACTTGTTTAGTAATATTTTACCAGAAAAGGTTTTTGTATTTTTATCATATGTAAATGTAAAACATCTTATATAATCTTAACTACTGTACTTTTCTTTCTTTTTGTTTGGTTTTTATTTTTATTGTATTTTTTGCCATGAAGATAGCCTCAGATGCTGATATGGCATTAAAACCTATACTACTACTACAGTATAATAAAATCTACCAGGTCTAATGTATAGTTTTCCTCATATCAGGCCAGTCAGGAGGCAGATAACGTGCTCATCCTTCAGGAGAAGAAGTTGGTGACGTGTCCTGGCCGGAGGTCCCTTCAGGTGGCCAAGAACCGCTTTGATGGGGACGTGGGGATCTTTCCCTTAGAATTTAATAAAGCCTCGCTTACCTTCACTGCTCCTGTGAAAGGAAAGCAGAAACTTCGTAAGGTGACAGGGGACAAGAATAACAGCACAGAGGAAACAGAGGAGATTGAACTCAAAGAAACAAGTGAGAAACCTGTCAAGTCTGCAAAAGCCAAGACCAAGACGGTTAAGGGCTCAGCAGCAGGAAAGGGTTCCACAGATGGAGAACGAAAAAATCAGTAGCTCAGAGAAATCATTGTTTGCATGAATTCAAATAAAATGTGTAATACATGAAAATGTAATGTTATGATGTTAACACACTTCATTGTTTGTTTATAGAGGTGGTTCTGGGTGGATAGTTAGTATTTTTAGACCCCCTTACATTTTATGCAATGTTTAATACATACAATGTTTTATATGCACCAAAATGAAACAAATTATTTTTGTTTAAAAATTGTTATTTGGTGGTTTTAAGAAGCAAAAAAGCACTTAAAATATCGTTAGCCTCATAGCATAATTGCCTATAGGTCTTTTTTTTTTAAATAGGACGTAGGCAATTATGCTATGAGGGTAACGATATGAGACAAGACCCATGAAGCTGCATTTGAAGGGATCCAGCCATACATTTCATTAATGTAAATAAATTTTATGTAATGTGAAACCTGTAATGTGATCTATTTCTGTTTCATTGTCACACATAAGCTATTTAAAGAAGGCTGTGAAAACTGTAAATAAAGTGTTTTGTAGACAGTTATGAAAGTAGAATCTTTATAAATCAGTGGTGGTTTAAAATGAGGTCCTCATATTTAAAAAAAAATCAAATATTATACTCTGATAGCATGTTTTATGTGTATACGTTGTGTGAATATTCCCAAACTATCTGACAATGCGATCTCTGGGTTATGCATTGTAATTTTTATTTAAAAAGAAAACACGTCATATAAAAAAAAAAAGATTGATAAACATGTATTTGGAATGGAATTTAATACGTACTTTGGGTGTCTTGTTCATTATATTTATTTTCATATAAAAGCAACAGAACTTAAATTACATCCAGTTTTTTTAGCAACACTGTGCACGAGCGTGAATCCCGCGATATCCATCTTTGATCTCGCAGGTGTCAGATCCACTGCGAGAAGAGAGAACTGTCCGGGTTGCCTGCACTTTTTTCACTCCTCTGCAGCCGCCTACCTTTGCATACATTACAGGCGAGGCAAGGCACATCTCAAACAAGCCTAATGTCTAATAAGGAGAGAAGTCAGGGAGAAGTTCGACTCTCAGTAAACTTCCGGCTTCTGAACTGGTTGCAGTTCCACTCTGGTTCCATACGAGGGCGCTCACAGGACAGGAGTGCAGAATGAATGGAGGTCTATGGCGCTATATCATCTCAAAATCCACTTTTCTCAGGATATAATTTTTTTGTCTAGTAATTTGAATGTTGTATTCGAAAGGAGATGCAAAGAAATTACACATTGAGTCACTTATTTGCTTTAAAAAGTCTTTTAAAATGTATATGACGTCATACACATTGTACGACCTTTGGTGCTTTCGCGCTTTGCACTTTCTTTTCTCTTGAGGCATCGACAACACATCTGACACAGGTAAATACACGTGCTAGAAGAGTTTTTTGTTTGTTTGTTTGTTTGTTTCTGGTCCCGCTTCGGATGCCACGATGCCATCAAGCGGTAGCCTATCTCTGGTCGTTATCAGTCCTTCACTGACCAATCAGCGTTCATCAGCAGAATGCTAGCAGAGCCCGTCTACGGAGAGCCTGTCCACTCCCTATTAAGCCCTATTGTACCGAATTTTGGTTGTAGTACCACCAGAGTTCCACTGGGGGCGCTCGCCATGAGTGCAAAATGAATGGGAGTCAATGGGGCTAGACGGCTAAATTTGTCTTTTTCACCCAATTGCCGTTGAGAAATCTCAGATGTGATTGTAGATTTTGCAAGTTCAACATGGGTTTTAGGTCGAAAGATGAATGAACGAGTACTTATGTCGTTTTGATTTCTTACAGGTTGAGTTGTTGTTGCCCATAACACGCTAGCATTCTGCTAATGACGTCAGCATTCTGACGTCATTGACATTTTGAAAGACTTTTTTAAAGCAAATAAGTGACTCTAAAAAATCTAACACCCAGCAATGTGTAATTTCTTTGCATCTCCTTTCGAATACAACATTCAAATTACTAGACAAAAAATTATATCCTGAGAAAAGTGGATTTTGAGGGGTATACCGCCATTGTCCTCCATTTATTCTGCACTCGTCCTGTGAGCGCCCTCATATGGAATCAGAGTGGAACTGCAACCAGTTCAGAAGCCGGAAGTGTAGTGAGAGTGAAACTTCTCGCCATATTAGACATTCTCTGATGCTAGCGTGTTATGGGCAACAACCAGGCCCGGAGTGGGTAACGTTAATCGGGAGAATTCCCGGTGGGCCGCTTCACTTTTGGGCCAGTCGAGGATTTTTTTTTCTTCTTTTCCTCACATTTCAATGTCACATTAGTTACATTAGGCTACACACGTTCCGCATTCTGACACCGCAACGCGCAGCACTCTGCATGGGTTGTACCCATGGCATAGACTGTAAAAAAATAGGTTGTACCCATAGACTGTAAAAAATTGGCCAGGGAACAAATGATAGATTCACGAAACCAAAAATCGCCCGTTAGATATACACAAGACGAATTATATCTCATGTTTAACCACTAAAGAGACGCCAGAGACAGAGGCAAACCTCCAAACGACAAGCCGAGGAAAGACTGTTCCAGGCGGGGTACATGAACGCCGAGCGCCCGGTCATCGCGGGATCTCACAACTGGATACAATTTTCATAAATCTTTATAAATAAACCACAGATTTGAGCTTTAAACAACTACATTCCTGCCTGAAAAACTCTTAAAACTACATTTCATGATACAGAAACAGCAGTATTATATGTCAACTGTATTAAAAAATTACGCTTCTTATGTTGTCATTCTCCATGGCGCTGCCTTGTCAGCTGTCAATCAAGCTGTCAATCAAAGTTAACCACGCCCTTATTGTCATACATTTTATATCTAAATACTATCTGAACTAACGAGTTAGAAAAAAATTCACTACCCTCGCCGTTGTCAGGCACTCGGAACCTATCGAAAAATACAATAAAAGTCCATGGGACCAACCTGTAAAAACATGAATTTATGCTGTGAAAACGGACATTTTAACATGGGGGCTATGGACATTTGCTCCCTTTTGGGACCTTCCCCTAGCGGATTTTCGATGTATTGCAGTTTTTCGCACTTCCGGGTAGGCTTCATTTTTCAGATGAGAATGTTGCCCCTTGGTTGTACCATGTGAGGGAGTTCTCCCCTCCCCTCCTATAGAGTTGGTTGGGTCCATAGCCCGTCTTTTCCAAAACGTTTTCTCAGGTAGGCTACCTCGGCAATCCGATTGGCTCAAAGCACGTTTTATAGGTAATCGCTTTAGTGCCTGGTAACAAATCATACAAAATCATTTTATTATAGAACACGTTTGCGTTATAACGAGTCATTAATGTATTTAATATATTTTAAATGATACGTTTCATATACTAGTATTTAACCGAAGCTATAGATTGTGAAATTAAACATTTTTTTGTTGTTAGTGTGTTTTTTAACGTTATCCGATGATCTAAGCTAACTAAAAAACACACTAACAACGAGAAATGTTTAATTTCAAAATATATAACTTTGGTTAAATACTAGTATATGAAACGTATAATTTAAAATACATTAATGACTTGTTATAACGTAGTACAAACGTAGTACAAACGTCTTCTATAATAAAATGATTTTGTATGATTTGTAACCAGGCACTAAAGCGATTAGCCGATTACCCATAAAACGTGCTTTGAACCAATCGCATTGCTTGCGTCCTAAGCCCGGACTCATCACACCAAAGTGACCGGATAATTCACCACACCGGTGTTACAACAGATTCTGTGACCGTCATGTGACTGTAGTGGGCGCGGTTGTCACTCTGCTGCATGATCTACGCAAACAGCGTAACTTCTGACTATAAGCCAAAGGTGAAGTATTTACGACACGTTTGTTTAGAAATGCTGGTAATTTTCACCATAAATGATTATTTGCTTGCCCAGATTGAGCTCAATGTGTGTTTTTTTCAGAGTAGCCTTACGTGTGTTTCAGTGTTGTTCATTAAACATTCACGCGAGAACGACCCTGACGTCCGTGCACGTTTAGGAAAAGTTTTTTTTTTCTCAGTTTGTTTTGCTATTCAGAATAATATGTTATAATTGGATATTATGTTATAGGATATATGTTTAATTTGCGGAACCAACCAGTAGTCAATGAGAATGGCGGTGAGGGAGGGTAGGCCTACTACAATACAAGAATTATTATTATTTTTTTTTATTTTTTTTGACATGAACAGAAACAGACATACAGTATAGGGTCACCAAATCTGATAAGGCTATTTTAAAGGTCACCAAATTCTGTTACCCTCCTCTATTTCACCCATAATGAAGGTGAAATCCTCCAAAGTCACTCTGATGATGTCTGAACCTCCTCAGCTTCTTACAGTAGAAATCATTTTGGGCTGACATGAACAGAAACAGACAAAAGTTTTAATATTTCACAATTATTTCAAACATTACAACTATTTACAAATATGATGAGCAAAGGGAGGGAAAGCAAATATTTCAAAATGATTTCAAATATTACAACTATTTACAAGTATTAAAAGCAACAGGAGTGAAAGCAAATATTTAGAAATTATTTAATATATTAAAACTATTTACAAAGAAAAAGCGAGGGGAGGGAAAACTTAAAGTTGGCATGCTGCACAGCAGTAGAAATTCTTGGGGTCGGGCTCTCCAACACATTGCATGTGGAACCACCGGGCACACATATCACACTGGATCTGTATCAACAAAGATAATAATGATCATTTTCAGGGTGAATATGAGTTAAATATAACCGTGATGCATATATTTCCTACTCTAGCAAAGACAGGCCAGGCCCAGAATGATCAGAGCCCTATGATGGATTTCTTTATATAAAAAATAGCTTCTTCCTCTTTTTTTTTTTTTTTTACCCAAGGTGTTGTCTTTCCTTTCTCCACCACATTCTTCTCCCAACAATGGTGGCATAAATCGGTAAGGTCATCTGGTTACCATTGAAAAGAAATGTAACTTATCAATAAATGTAAAAATGTGTTAATCGTTTAAATAACATATTGTATGTAAGGGATAATCCACTGCTAGCTACATGACAGAGGCAAAGAGGCTCAGAGGAGTGCATTCAGATTGTTTAATGCACAGCTCACCTTGGATTTTCCTGCTTATACCATGGTCATTTGCCAGCACAAGTTAAAGTAAAAGCTGTCATTGATGTTTTGAGCTCTAAATTTGACTGGTGTCAGGGTTATGTTTTATTTTGTTTTAGTTCAGTGCCTGTCTTTTGATCCAGTTTTCCCATTGTGTCTGATTAGTTATCCCATTCACCTTGTTGTCTCAATTACCTCATTATCTCCTGTGTATTTATACTACTTGTTCTGTTCTTTTCAGTTCTTTGTCTTGAATTTTCACAAATTTTTGTACTGAGAGTTCTTGAAGACTTACAACAAGTGATATTTTGTGCACTTCTATTGTGCAGCCGCTCACATGGACCATGGTATAAGATTAATTAATAATTAAAAGTACATAATTAAAAAAACGTACCACTCTCATTCAGCGGTGTCATGACTATCTGATTCCTGTACTCTTTTACTGCTGAGGTCTTGTTCGAAAACGTCAGAGGCTCCCCTGCCAGAATTTTCTCTGCATACTAATATGACACATGCTTATAACTGATTTGTTAGTGCATAGTAAATAAATACATAGGTACTATATAAACCAGCAAACTATTGTTTTAAAATACTTTACTGCTATAATGAAGTAGACACCAGTATAATAGAGTGGACACAGCATGACAAAAACAAACTTACTTTCAGAACAAATACACCACATGAAGTGCCTGTGTGGAGCTGTGTTGGCCATCCACCTGGAAACATTGCAGCCTCGTTTTCTGACGAAGGCCCTGAAAAGGCAAGACAAAATAATGCCAACATATTTAAACATATTTTAGTTTTGTAATTAAAAGGGAACAACTTGCATATATGGACACAACAATTACCTTGTGGACTCCAAACAGTGTTTGAGTTTGAATGACCCATTGCCCAGGGGATCCAACACAAGGCTCCTTTTTTCAGCCGGAAAGATTGCCTGTAGATTATTATATTACAATATATTATTGTATAGTATCATTTTAGTCATGTTTTACAGCTATTGGTAATATTGTAGCTCTCAACAAATGTCAGCAATGCACAGAGCAAGGTGCTTGGTCTTACTGCCAATATCCAGTGACCAGGCTCATGGACGGCTCCCAAAATTACACTGTACTTTATTGGATCACACTAAAACAGATAATAATTATTTACAAAACCAGTTAATAAAATCTATTAAATTACAATCCACTTAAAAAGGCCCTACAAAAAAAAAAAAAACATTGTCCTGTGCATACCTTCAGTCTTGAGTTTTTTCCTCTGTTGGAAACAAGTTTCAGCTGTTCCACGATTGGCCGGATTCACTGCATGACAACGATCACGTGTGTTTCATGTTTATCCAGTTCCTCTAACGCTCACAAATCAGTTTTTTTTACATTTACATTTACATTTATGCATTTGGCAGACGCTTTTATCCAAAGCGACTTACATTGCATTCAAGGTACACATTTTACATTTTATAACAGTAAACACTCTTTTCATGTAGTTGCGATGTTATATTGTGTCATGTTTATTAAATTAAAACTGATTAAGAAACGTAGACTCCACTTCATTGATAGTAGCTTATGTTTATCTTTATTCTTGTTCAAACAGACGCTGTATGAAGCAGTACATAAAGTATTGAATCAAAATGTCTCTGAAACATTATTTGGCAAATATTGCATTTATTTCACTTCAGCTGTGGTAAAGTATGCAAACACCACGTGAGCGGTCACTACGGGAACCAGAAAGTGTCCGACTTCACGTCTCCGTTTGCAGCTCCTCCCCGCGGCTACTCTCGCCGATCGGTTACATCCAGCCGCAGCCGATGTCGAACACACCTGAGATGTTGGCGGGAAGAGACGTGCAGCCCCGCCCCTATCGACGTCATCAGTTTGCCCCTAACCAATGAAAAGCATTGTGGTGTACAGGTGCACCCCCGGCCAAATTTGCAGGCTGCAGCCAGGTGCTTCTCACAACTTTTAGTTCACGAGTTATTGAACGCGGAAGTCCGCGAATATAAAACCAACTTTACCTAAGTCAAACACGTAGACATGAGCTCCAAAACACTAACGCTTCCAGCTCGTTTAGTCCGTCATTGCTTACACAAACCTCGTCGAGTTGTTTGCGTGGATCCGGTGCGGCTGTACTCCGGGTCTCCGCAGGCGGCTACGGGATCAGCTGTTCGCACGGTGGACCTCCGCAGCGACACCGTCACCAAACCCGGAGCAGCCATGCGCCGAGCCATGGCCCAGGCTGAGGACGGAGACGATGTGTTCGCAGAAGACCCTACGGTCAATGGTTGGTTAGATATTGACACGCAGTCACTGTTGTGTGTGCTTCTGTTGTGACAAACTAAGAGGTTTCAGACGTGTTTAAGTGGGCTTCATCAGTTAAAAGCATAAAAACAGATGAAATAGACGTCACATAGCTCTCACATGGTGTGTTTAGCCTACTCTTACCCGTTGTTTCTGTAATGGCATTTATGGCATCAGTTAAACACTTTTACATTTTTTTTGTATTATTATTTTTTATGCTCGATTAACAATAACATAAGACCATTGCCAAGGGAATACATAAAGATAAACACAAAATAAAATATAATACATAATTTCTACATAATTGACAAATACATCTTACAACAAATTGAGAATAGTTTCAAACAAAAATCTAAAAGTTATATAAAAAAAATATAATCAAAACGTTAGTTGCTAAACAACTTGACAAGGACACAGACATTATTCATGAATAATGAATAAATATGATCTGCATCTTTTGTTAAATAAGAACTACTTTTCTTCCGATTAGCTCTCATGAGCTAATATCAGATTACATAGCATTACATTACAAGGTGTTAAAGGGTAACTAAACCCCAAACCAACTTTTTTTAGTTAATGATCAGTAAGAATGGGGCTTTATTAGTGCTGTTCATTGATTCGAGTAACTTTTTTGACATTTGGGTAAAAAGTGTTTTAATTCTACAATATATGGTGTAAAAACGTCTGAGTGCTTCAGGTTGAACGGTGGCTACTGCAGTTGAATTTTCCTATTGGATGTTTGCGGTACTGCGTGACGTGGAACCTGATGAACAGGTTCACCACGCCCTCCCTTCATACTATGGTAGGAGCTATTTTTTTACATTCTATGGCTACGAGCAGAGCCATAGTCCGTTTCTCAATATGCGTTCTTGTGGACTTGTGAAACGTCATCAGTCGCTGCCCAAGTACTGTTCCAATTCAAAGTTCACATCTAGCCAAGTCCAGTTCAAATCCCCGGATGTGTTCTTGATCCGCCCCTTTTACCGAAAAAAATGGCGGCGCTTTTAACCGCCTACTTCCGGAATTTGAAGATCGGATTAGTTCCAAACAGTGTCATTTGGGCGTTGGACCCCATCATTGCTGCGCGTCGAGTTGTTCCAGAGGTACAGTACCAGTCAAAAGTTTGGAAACACTACTATTTTTAATGCTTTTGAAAGAAGTCTCTTATGCTCATCAAGCCTGCAGTTAAAAAAAAACAAACAAAAAAAACAAAACAGTAATATTATGAAATATTATTACAATTTAAAATAATGGTTCTCTTTTTTAATATACTTTAAAATGTAATTTATTTTTGTGATGCAAAGCTGAATTTTCATCAGCAAGTACTCCAGTCTTTGGTGTCTTATGATCCTTCAGAAATCATTCTAATATGCTGATTTATGATCAATGTTGGAAACAGTTGTGCTGCTTAATATTTTTTTATAACCTGAGATACTTTTTTTCAGGATTATTTGATGAATAAAAAGTTAAAAAGAAGTGTATTTATTTAGAATAGAAATCTTTTGTAACAATATACACTACCGTTCAAAAGTTTGGGAACAATAACTATTTTTTTTAAGAAATTAGTACTTTAATTCAACAAGAATGCGTTAAATTGATAAAAGGTGATGGTAACGATTTATATTGTTAGAAATGTTTTTATTTTGAATAAATGCTGTTTTTATGAATAAATGCTGTTAACGTTTTACTCATCAATGAATCCTGAAAAAAGTATTCCAAAAAAATATATTAAACAGCACAACTGTTTCCATCATTGATAATAACTGAGTATCAAATTATCATATTAGAATGATTTCTGAAGGACCATAAGACACCAAAGACTGGAGTACTTGCTGATGAAAATTCAGCTTTGCATCACAAAATTTTTCATAATATTTCATAATATTACTCTTTTTTTTTTATTTTTATTTTTTTTTTTTTTTTTTACTGCAGGCTTGATGAGCATAAGAGACTTCTTTCAAAAGCATTAAAAATAGTAGTGTTTCCAAACTTTTGACTGGTACTGTATATTGCTGAAATATCGACCTCTTTTGAATTGTCAACTGTCTATATTGTATCAGAGGCCCTTTGCGATGCTTATACTGGTCTTCATTTGTAATTATTTATATTTTATCTTGGTTGTTTCAACCAATTTTCTAGCATTGCCTGCTTGCTAGTTAGCTATGCGACTTCGTCAGCTGGTTTTTGTTTTTCTTGTTCTCACACACTCACACAAGAACACATTTTTGTTGTCTGTCATTGTTTAATAAAAAATATTTATTTTGAAACCTTCATTTGTCAGCCATGCTTAATTGATGTCTCAATAGCTGTAACAGAAGTTACAAGTGTGTTAGTTAATTGCTTAAGTTACTTGGATTGAGTTACAGCTACCCTTACTCTTAGCCTCTGTACACTAACCCAGAGCCATAGAGAAAAATCTTCACTCTGCACTTACCTAACCCCAAACATAAAAGCGTAAATTTGTTTTTAATCTGTTATAGATTTGATAATATGTATGGCTTAATCTTAAAATTATATTCTTAGTCTTAACATGATCATGTTTCACGTTGTGGTCCTGGGGGTAGCCAGTTTCATCAGAAGAAGTGGGCTAGCTTCTAAGCGAATTCTGAACGGACCGCCACGGCAGACCTCTTTGCGTGATCACGAAGGTAGGCCATTAATGGCTGAATCGGAATTTATAAGCAAAATCACGGCAATCATACAGCCCAGTGGTGCTAAAATAAATATCACGAGACGTCCATCATCAGATGAATGATATGGAAAAGTTAAGTTAGAGCCGCCAAAGCCAGTGCTACTACCCATGCGAACATGAACACTAAGCTTTTCCCTCCAAAAATATAGCCTAAACTTAAGTAGCCTAATATACAGTATTTCGTTGTCACCCTGCCTCTCCAAATGCAAAACTGACATTAACAAAATGCAATAATAGCTGAAAAAAGTACTTGGGAGTGTTTTATTTTATATTTACCGTTCAATAATGCAATCGCTGCTGTCTGTCCCATAGAAGAACATGACAGCCAGCGTGTGTTTTGGAACTATTGAGGCTTACATGAACCACGTGACAGCCATAGCGGCGACATCAAAGAGTGTCGCTGTTCGACTTGAACCGGCGCTGCACAGACCGATCGGTTTATGACATCAAAGTACCGCGAGAGCAATTCAAAAGCATATAGGAGCCGTCTACTTTCTATTCGCTTTTGCGGTACTTTGATGTCATTCACCGATCGGTCTGTGCAGCGCCGGTTCAAGTCGAACAAGCCTTATGGCTCTGGGTACGAGGCGCTACCACACCCCAGGTGTGTTTGACATCGGCTGCTGCTGGATGTAATGTAACCGATCGGCGAGAGTAGCCGCGTGCAGGCGGGGAGGAGCTGCAAACGGAGACGTTAAGTCGGACACTTTCTGGTTCCCGTAGTGACCGCTCACGTGGTGTTTGCATACTTTACCACAGCTGAAGTGAAATAAATGCAATATTTGCCAAATAATACGCAGATGTTTCAGAGACATTTTCATTCAATACTTTGTTTCAAACAGCGGCTGTTTGAACAAGAATAAATTTCAACATAAGCTAGGCTACTATCAATGAAGTGGAGTCTACGTTTTTTAATCAGTTTTAATTTGATAAACATGACACAATATACCATCGCAACTACATGAAAGAGTGTTACTGTTATAATTTTTTTTATTTGTGAGCTTTAGAGGAACCAGAGCCCATCTACGGAGAGCCTGCCCACTCCCTATTAAGTCCTATTGTACCGAATTTTGGTTGTAGTTCCACCAGAGTTTCACTGGGGGCGATCGCCCATGAGTGCAGAATGAATGGGAGTCAATGGGGCTAGACGGCTAAATTTGCCTCTTTCACCCGATTGCCGTTGAGAAATCTCAGATTTGAGTGTAGGTTTTGCAAGTTCAACATGGGTTATAGGTCGAAAGTTGAATGAACGAGTACTTATGTCCTTTCGATTTCTTACAGGTTGAGTTGTTGTTGCCCATAACACGCTAGCATTCTGCTAATGAACGCTGATTGGTCAGTGAAGGACTGATTACGACCAGAGATACCGCTTGATGGCATCGTGGAATCCGAAGCGGGACCAGAAACAAACAAAACAGAAACTCATCTAGCACGTGTGTTTACCTGTGTCAGCTGTGTTGTCGATGCCTCGAGAGAAAACAAAGTGCAGAGCGCGAAAGCACCAGAGTGACTGAAGGATTGCCGTAAAGCAGTATCTCTGGTCGTACGATGTGTATGACGTCATTGACACTTTAAAACATTTTTTTTTAAGCAAATAAGTGACTCTAAAAAATCTAACACCCAGCAATGTGTAATTTCTTTGCATCTCCTTTTGAATACAACATTCAAATGACTAGACAAATTATATCCTGAGAAAAGTGGATTTTGATTGGTATAGCGCCATAGACCTCCATTCATTCTGCACTCGTCCTGTGAGCGCCCTCATATGGAATCAGAGTGGAACTGCAACCAGTTCAGAAGCCGGAAGTGTACTGAGAGTGAAACTTCTCGCCTTATTAGACATTCTCTGGAGGAACTAAAGGTGTTCGAATAAACACGAAACACACGTGATCGTTGTCATGCGGTGAATCCGGCCAATCGTGGAACAGCTGTGTCGTCATCAGCCCTCGTGCAGCCGCTCTGTCTTATTTTTCTTTGCAAACAAAAACAAAGCCTTGCGTTTCACACTATTTTTAAGACCCCTGGCATTAATAGACATTAAAGACATAAAACAATATCAGGTATAACCTGAAAGCTGAAAAAATACACAATATTCTCTCTAAACACACACACACAAAAAAACCTAGCAAAAGGAATGTAGGTAAATTCTGTATACATATTATGATAAATCTACCCCCAAAATAAAGCCATGTCCTTTGATGAAAACATTTAAAGACATTCTTCTCCAAGTAGGCTATATAAGAGCCGTTAGCCTAACCTTACAATGAACTGATTTTTAAATGATAGCTACAAGAGCCACTGGTAACTTTAATTGGTTACCTAGCAGAAATTGTTTGATACAAAAAAGGAAATAGGCTAACATTCTGTCTTTCTATCTTGTGCTTTTTATCTGTACCCTTCATTTTTTCGTTCTACCCACCTTTTCTGAAGTCCTAACCAGAAGATGATATTCAGCATTGAGAGCATTGTCTATTGAAAACAAAAAGGCCTATATTGGCTATATCCATCTACAGATGATGACCCATATTCATGTCATCCAATCAGTAGAAAGTTGCTACCATTTATACAACTCATAGTAGGTTCTAGCAGCTTTACAACAGGGTTATTGTGTAAATTATTCACACTAGCAAATTTAGCGAAAGTAGAAAATAAATACGTAGATAACCTTGGGTGACTTTGTAAATACATTAGGTAAACCCTTTGAAAATACTTTTTTTATTTTGTTTGTGAATTAGATCATTTTATTTTATAGATTATTATTTTTTTTTTTTTTTAAATCATATTTTTGTTGTTGTTTAACATTTACTGTAGAACTTGCACCCAGTGTTGGGAAAGTACACTTTCTACATGAACTAGCTCAAAGTTCAAATTTTAAAATGAACTAGTTCAGTTCATACTCAAAATTTTGAACTAAGTTCACAGTTCCAAAAATGAACTAGTTCATAGTCCTTTTTTCCATGTTGCTGCGAGATATTATTTTTCAAAATGATTGCTGCAGACTCGGAAGGTAAAGTAAATATTTATGTTCCCTGTAAACGATTTTTGACTGCACTATGATTTTTTTTTTTTAATGATTTTTATGATTTATACAAGGAATTTGCCAGTTAATAGTATAACATTTAAAGCCCCTTAAATGTACGAAATGACTCGAAAAAAGATTTGTTCATTTTGATGAACGAGATCGAACAAGAGAGTCAGTAGACACTGGTGTCTGGTGTTGCCAGATTGGGTGTTTTTTTCGAGTTCACAGTAACGTTCATCAAGCAGTAATACAGTAGCCTACGTTCAATTCACGTTCGCCCAAAATATGAACGAGTTCATGAACGATCGTTTAATGAACGCGTTCAGGCACAGCACTGATTGCACCTGTCACGGAGCACACCGTTTTCTTTCTCCAGGACTCCCAACTTTTTTCTTTAGGGTTTTGACTTTGTCTGTTGCTTCTTTTACTTGTTTCCACATATATTCCATAGAGTCTGTGACACTTTTTATGGAGCAAGTAGCCTATTATCTTTAACTGTCGCCTCCAACGAACGACTGCAACCTCCTCAATGACTCTTCTTGCATTTTTTTAACACTCTCCATT
Source organism: Rutilus rutilus (assembly GCF_951802725.1). Lineage (NCBI taxonomy): Eukaryota > Metazoa > Chordata > Actinopteri > Cypriniformes > Leuciscidae > Rutilus > Rutilus rutilus. Next base: position 28,822,611 of record NC_140224.1, on the reverse strand, counting down.
ACTAGGCTTGTTTGAGATGAGCAAAATCTGCGCAGAACCACCGCGAGATGCATGCCGGTTAGAAATATGTCCGACTGCGGTCCGCCTGGCTCTGATGTCATGCTGACGTATGTCAAAACACTCTCGCGAGCGCAAGGCGCACCTGTCGGATTCTGCAGTCGAGCGCAGTTGCTCTCCACCGACTGCGCTGATCAAACGCATGATGGGAAACGACTTGCTGAAGACATACCTTTGTTCATTGGTTTAAACAACCGTGATGTATTGATCTCTTTTAAAATGTTTGGTTTTAAAACTCTGATATCATGTTTTTGTGTGTATAAATTATGAGTGAATATTCCTTTCTGACAGTGTGATATGGGTTATGTGATGTCATTGTATAAAAAAAAAAAATATATATAGGCCTATATATATATATATATATATATATATATATATATATATATATATAAATAAATAAATAAATATATATATATTAGGGCTGTGAAAAGATTAATCGCGATTAATCGCATCCAAAATAAAAGTTTGTGTTTAAATAATGTGTGTGTACTGTGTATAATAAAATTTGTATATATAAATACACACACATGCATGTATATATATTTATGATTTTTTTATTTATTTATAGGCCTATATAAAAAAATATATTTATACATAATATAAATTATATATAAATATATACAGTATATGTATGCAAATATTTCTTAAATATATAGCCTACATGCATGTGTGTGTATTTATATATACAAAATAATTATACACAGTAGGCCTACACACACATATATTATCGCGATTAATCTTTTCACAGCCCTATATTATATATCATAGGCCTATATATATATATATATATATATATATATATATATATATATATATATATATATAACCTTACAGACTATAAACGTATTAAAGTAAAAATAATTTATAAACACGTATTTTGAATGGAATTAAATAAGTATTTTGGGTGTCTTCAATATATTTATTTTCATATTAAAGCAACAGAACTTAAATTAGGCTACATCCAGTTTATTAGCAACACTGTAGCACGAGCGTAAATCCCGCGATATCAACCTTTGATCTCAAGGCAAGGCGCATCTCAAACAAGCCTATTATTAGCAGAACAGAATTGGGCACAGACTGACCTTCATTGTCATCAATTGTTTGACTTCTCTTGGCGGCTCGCAGCTTCGGCGCGTTTGGCAATGGTAGCGCCGAGTCCGAGCCCTCCGGCAAAGTTACCTCCATCTCCGACCTGCGGAGCCTTCTTGGCGTATGAGTGCATAATGCTGCTAATATCTTCCTCTTTGTCCATTTTTCAAGAATATGAGGGTCAACCGAGGGCTACTGGCCGAGTAAAAGTAACAGTCCGTTTGTAAAGTTAGCCGTTAGGTTATCAGAAAGTGGTATTTTTAGCCACTAACTTCAGACAACTTTTTAAAAAGCCGAAAAAGTAAGGAAACACGTAGCAGATAAATGTCTTATTCAAGAAGTCTCCGAGTTGTCAAGTATTAGGATAGCATTTGAAAGCCCTCAATTCGTGTTAATTGTTCAAAAAAGAGGTTTGCTACTTCATATTGCAGAGCGACAACAGAGTGATGTTACATCGACACCATCTCGCCGTCCCCACTATTGTTTACTAATGACTTCGACGTCACAGCGCTGTCGTCATCTGTTTAGCTCGCCTCTGGCCCGCCTATAAACTGGACACAGCGACTCCATTGGATTCAACGGTAGTGATTATATGTGCAATGCAAAACAGTTGTTTACATATGTTCATGCATTAAGACATTTAGATCAGCATACTTTTATACATTGTATACATTGTATTTTTCCCATTCTTTCTATAGAACTGCAGAAAATAGCTGCTGATATGTTTGGCATGGAAGCGGCTCTATATGTCCCCACAGGAACGATGAGTAACCTGATTGCAGGTGAGATTGCAGGATAGTGCCCAGGGCTATTAATAAAACTTGTTTGCAGTTGTCACTTGGTAAAAGCTTATAGGTAAAATTCACACGTATTTTGCAGTGGCTGTGGTCGGCGTCACTGCCTAAAAGCCGCCTCTGTCTAATCAATTCTGATATTTGAAAATAATACTGATTTGTGCTTTAGCTCACAGAAATAGTTCACTATTCAAGGAATTGTTAGTGACCAGATGCTGCAGTAATGTACACATATGTTGCCCTCATGTTTTTTTTCCTTCTTTCTCTCTCAGTTATGGTTCACTGCAGAGAGCGGGGTGATGAGATGATAGTAGGTGATCTCTCTCATATTCATGTTTATGAGCAAGGAGGAAGTGCACAGGTATGAACCAATGGGGGATATATTTGTATTCTTTTTCTCAGAATTGTATTTAATATTCTTGCAATCCTATGTCAATTTAAATTGAATTAAGTAATGCATGACAGCTCCGTGATTTATGTAACATATTCAAAGGAGTCTGACTCTGTTATTTTATTCCAAAAGGTTAAATGTTCTACCACAGAATGCTATTAAACACAATGATGATTTGAGATGTGGTGGAAATTATCATTATGATTTAGAAAGAAAAAAAATTATATGACGCATGTACACTACCATTCAAAAGTTTGTGATCAGCAAGATTGTTTACTTAAAGTCTCTTATGTTAAAACCGTGTTAAAATGTGAGTGTCAAATATGGTACATAATACTTTTGTGGAACATTTATTTGTGCATCTATCTATCATCATTGTATTGCACTGCATATGTTTTGCCGCCCACAATAAAAACTTAAGTGCTTTGATCATAAAATTAAACATTCAAATAAAATCTTACCAATACATATTATTGGGAGATATAGAGGGACAAAGAATATAATTTCATCTTATTTTTTGTCCATATAAATATCATATTTAAAATTAGCATTTAAATATAAAATTGAGCTGTTTTTTTTTTCTGTCAAGTATGACCTCCATATTCTACTGATGTCATACTATATGAGCCATACAAAATATTATTAAATATAATACACAACAAAAAAACACATGCATTTTTTGTAGATTTTTTTTGTGTCTAACGGTTCAATAAACTTCCATTTAAAAAAAAAAAGAATTGATTTTTCTGACTATTTCATATGCCAGGATTTAATTAACTAGTCAGGGTATGAAAAGTGTGCTTTAAGAGAGCTTATTTTTTTTAAAAGTGCCCATAGTTGAAAAAACATCTGTGTACCACATTATCAGCAGGATGAAAAATGTGGGTTTTTTTGTTCACAGCTAGCAGGCGTCCATTCTGCAACAGTCACCACCCTTGGCGATGGCACCTTTGACCTAGACCAGCTGATCTCCAAGATCCGTCACGGTTACCCTAACCCACACTACCCACGCTCCCGCCTGGTTTGTGTGGAAAACACGCACAATATTCAGGGAGGGCGCGTCCTCCCACTCTCCTTCCTGCAGGAGGTTAGATATTAGTTAAGTTCATTAAACATGTGTGAGAGAGAATATGTTGAGGCAGCCAGACACCTGGGGCTGAACTCTGAACAATAGGACACAATCGCTCCATTTAGTAAACGAGTGATTAAACAAAGACTGATTTATTCAGCACTCTAGCACGCACAGGTTCTGCTTTAGATTTGACAAATGAGGCACATCCACATATTACACCTTTGCTCATTGATTGAATTGCATTGCACTGAATTTATGTCTATACCTGTGTCTCTTGCTCAAAGCTTCGCTCCGTAGCTGATAAGTTTGGTTTGGCTGTCCATATGGATGGAGCGAGGCTGATGAATGCAGCTGTGGCTCTTGCCGTCCAGCCATCTGTTATACTGCAGCATTGCCACTCTGTCAGTGTGTGTCTGAACAAGGTAAGCAATCACAGGTTTAGTGTCCACTTTAGTGTAATATATAATATTTCTGTTATTCTTGCATGGCTCTTTTTATACAGGCTATGTAACCATGAAGTTCAGATAGTTGTTCTGGTTCATTCAGTTCTGCTACATGAAATGTACTCCATACAGTCTAAGCAGTCAAAGTCTAATATTAAGGTAATTATATATTAATAGGAGGGGGATGTTAATATATTAGTTGATTTAGTAAAATTTATTCTTAAAAAATGTATTACTTTAAATAATACTTTTAAATAATATCAATATTTTAATCATTATTTAAAATGATTTTTTATTTTAAAATGCTGAAGAATTATGTGACAAATACGACTAGAGAGATTGTGCTGAAACTATAAACATATCTATATTTGGTCTGATTTAGGGATGTCCCTATCGGATCCACATCATCGGTATCGTGCCGATACTGGCCCAACACGCTAGATCGGATATCGGAGGGGAGAAAAAAAATATGATCCGATATCTATTAGGGGTGGAACGGTACATGTATTCGTATTGAACCGAAACGGTACGAGCGTCCCGGTTCGGTGCATGGATTTACACGGAGAATACACAGTATAAAAATAAATAAAACTCGCGTGCACATTACTCTAATTAAATATTAGAAAAAGTTGTGTCCGCTCAACTGGGCTCTTTCTTGCAAGAAAATGACATGTATGAAAAGTCTCAGTCTGGTTTCAGGCCGCACCATAGCACTGAAATTGCGCTTGTTACAAATGATTTACTTTTGGCTTCTGACCAAGGCTGTATCTCAATATTAGTTTTACTTGATCTTAGTGCTGCGTTCGATACTATAGATCACACAATACTCTTAGATCGACTACAAAATTATACTGGTGTTCAAGGACAAGCATTAAGCTGGTTCAGATCATACCTATCTGACCGCTATCCTTTTGCCTATTTAAATGGGGAAAAATCGATCATAACTCCAGTAAACTATGGAGTGCCACAGGGATCTGTGTTAGGCCCTCTATTATTCTCAATATATATGATGCCACTTGGAAATATTATAAGGAAACATGGAATTAGTTTCCATTGTTATGCTGATGACACTCAAATATATATTTCATCACGGCCGGATGAAAACGCTAAATTATCCAAATTGACAGAGTGTGTTAAAGATATAAAAGACTGGATGACGCATAATTTTCTTTTATTAAATCCAGACAAGACAGAGGTACTACTTATCAGTTCAAAAAACCGCCCACAAAACCTCTCACAATACAACTTTAACATAGTAGGATGTCCTGTTACTTTATCCTCTACAGTAAAAGACCTGGGTGTTATACTAGACTGCAACTTGTCTTTTGAAAATCATATTTCATATGTTACAAGAACAGCCTTCTATCACCTTAGAAACATTGCTAAGCTACGTAATATGCTATCAGTTTCTGATGCAGAAAAGTTAGTTCATGCATTCATGACCTCGAGACTAGATTACTGTAATGCTTTATTAGGCGGTTGTCCTGCATCCTCAATAAACAAGCTACAGTTAGTCCAAAATGCCGCCGCTAGAGTTCTTACTAGATCAAGAAAATATGATCATATAACACAGATTTTAACATCACTACATTGGTTACCTATAAAGTCCCGTATTAATTACAAGGTATTGCTACTGACTTATAAAGCCCTAAACGGCTTAGCTCCAGTCTATTTAACGGATCTTCTATCGCCCTATAATCCATTGCGCTCTTTAAGATCACTAAATTCGAGGCTTTTGGTCATACCTAGGATATCCAGATCCACCAAAGGAGGGAGAGCATTTTCACATTTAGCTCCAAAACTCTGGAATAGCCTTCCTGATACTGTTCGTTGCTCAGACTCGCTCTCCCAGTTTAAAACTAGATTAAAGATGCATCTCTTCAGCCAGGCATTCATATAATACTTTTAATCTTACAGTTAATTCCGGTCTCTAGTTCATAAACGCCAGAGGAGAACTGGCCCCCGACTGAGCCTGGGTTCTCCCAAGGTTTTTTTTTTTCTCCATTAGGTCACCTGATAGAGTTTTTTCGGTTCCTTGCCACTGTTGCCTTTGGCTTGCTCAGTTAGGGATATTTTGGGGATATTTAATTTAATTTATCAATCAATAAATTCCAGTAGAAACAAACCTTGTTGTATTATTTTAATTTAATACTGTGAAGCTGCTTTGATACAATCTGCATTGTGAAAAGCGCTATACAAATATACTTGACTTGACTTGATATTAATTAATGTAATGCGGATCTACTGATAGACATAGACATATGCGGCCAATGCGGGTTCTTTAGGGACACCTAATCTGTAGCCCCACCTTAGCTCTGTACGCGCGTCACTTCAAACGCTCGCTCGCGTCCTATTCGCGAATGGATTCAAAATGTTCAAGCGTCGAACTAGACGCGATACACGCGAATTTGACACTGCGGTCAAGCCAGCCGCCACCCCGAAGTGTCTAGATCTATCTATCTATCTATCTATTTTATCTATCTGTCTATCTGTCTATCTATCTATCTATCTATCTATCTATCTATCTGTCTATCAATCTATCTGTCTATCAATCTATCTATCAATCTATCTGTTTATCTATCTGTCTATCAATCTATCTGTCTATCTATCTATCTGTCTGTCTATCTGTCTGTCTGTCTATCTGTCTGTCTATCTGTCTATCTGTCTATCTATCTGTCTATCAGTCTATCTGTCTATCAATCTATCTGTCTGTATATCTATCTGTTTATCTATCTGTCTATCAATCTATCTGTCTATCAATCTATCTATCTATCTATCAATCTATCTGTCTATCTATCTGTCTATCTTTCTGTCTATCAATCTATCTATCTATCTGTCTATCTATCTATTAATCTATCTGTCTATCTATCTATCTATCTCTATCTATCTATCTGTCTATCAATCTGTCTATCAATATATCTGTCTGTCAATCTATCTATCTGTCTATCTGTCTGTCTATCTGTCTATCTATCTATCTATCTATCTGTCTGTCTATCAATCTGTCTATCTATCTGTCTATCTGTCTGTCTATCTATCTGTCTGTCTATCTATCTGTCTGTCTGTCTATCTATCTATCTGTCTATCTATCTATCTGTTTATCTATCTGTCTATCAATCTATCTGTCTATCTGTCTGTCTATCTATCTGTCTGTCTGTCTATCTATCTGTCTATCTATCTATCTTAAAATAATAATATACTGTTGTGTCTATACATTCAGAAATTCTTCTTTTTTTTTAAATCCTAGTTTACACAGCCCAATGTCACCTCAGATGGAGAGTACACCTTCTCACAGTGTCACCTGCACAGTTTCAGGACATTCTGATGTTGTATTACAAAATAAGAGCCCTCCAAAATTCATAAATACGCTGTTTTGGCTTTACATTCAGAAAATCATTAAAAAAAAATCCTAGTTTACACAGCCCAATTTCACCTCAGATGGAGAGTACACCTTCTCACCGTGTCACTTGCACCGCTTCAGGACATTCTGATGTTGTATTACAAAATAAGAGCCCTCCAAAATTCACAAATACACTGTTGTGGCTTTACATTCAGAAAATCTATGCATAGATTATGCATAGGCCCCTATGCATAGCAGCTTTGCTATTTCTGCGCGAAGTAGGTGTGCTGCTTCTTGATTCACCATCTTGGTCCGTGCAAGAAAGCGCGGGGGACGGCGGGCGAATTGCAGCGAATAGCCCTGCTTTACTGTATTCAGCACCCATTCTGACACTCCCGGAATCGCTTCCCATGGTTTTGCATGCATAGCTAGGGGTAGAATGGCCTCTCGGTTCCGGTCTCCATACAGCGTGGGCCCGTGAACCTGAATCAGAGGTATAGGCGCGGTGAGCGCGCTCTCGATGCTTGAATACAGCGGCGCACTGAAAGCGGCGGCTGGCCTGTTTACATGTAATGTCCCGGTCACCTTGGGCGGGGAACATTTCATGGAGAGAAGCCCGGGACACGTGTGTAGCGCCGGGCGTGTTGTGTTTATCAGTAAGCATGAGCGCTCGTGAGCGGACACAGGCCTAACGTTTACAACATAGCCGGTGTGAGTCGGCTTTGTGTTTTGTTCCCTGGGATAACTGTGTGGCAAAGCGGGCAGTGAGTAGGTGTGGGCACTGTTTCGTGGGCACATTTCCTACATCTAACACTCGAGCGGCACATGCTAGCTTTATTAGAGTGGGCTCTGCAAGAGTGAGTGACACGGGGAACCGTGCTTGTGTGTAGGGGTGAACACTGGGAAGCGGGCACATTCTCTACATTCAAAACACCATCGGCGTGAGCCGGATAACCAGAAATTACACTCTTTATGAGATTTCTCTGGGTCACCATAAAAACGGCGTTTGGATACAGGCGAGCGGGTTGTACAACGTGCTCATTGGCTGCAAAATACACATCTGCAGTCGCCTTCTTTAAGGGAACTGAAAGAGCGAGACGTTTTGATGGCCGTCAGGCCGTGGCGGGACTCAACCATCTTCTCCTCCCTGCGGCTGCTAGGACTTCGTGGGCTCAGGTTTCAGCGCAATCCTAGGCCGAGGTCCCCGCGGGGGAGGCGGCCTGTGGCGGCTTGACGAGCGCGATCTCTGGCGAGCGCCTTGGCGTCGTTGCGAAGGCGGAGGCTGGGCGGACTGCTGGGTAGAACTTCGTGTAGGAGGCTGCTTTTGAGAGCGGCCTGCAGCGGAGCTCGAGCCTCAAGGCAGGAAGAGCTTCATGGCCTGTGTGGTTTTCTGCACTTCAGAAAACCGGTCGACAATTCCGCTCACAGCTGGGCCGAAGAGGGCGAAAGGAGAGAGCGGGGCGTTGAGAAATACGGCTCACTCCGTCTCCCTCAGCGTCTGTAAGCATCAACCAAAGGTGCCTTTCTGTAACGGTGAGTGAGGCCATGCACCTTCCAAAAGCCTGGGCCGCGGATTTAGTAGCACGAAGGGAAAGGTCCGTCGCGCTCCTTAGATCCGTGATGACAGACTGGTCCGGGCCTTTCTCGTCCCACTCACGGAGGAGATCGGCTTGGAGAATCTGGAGAACTGCCATCGAATGCAGGGTGGAAGTTGCCTGTCCAGCGGCGGTGAAAGCGCGGCCGACAAGAGCTGAAGTGGCCCGGCAGGCTTTAGACGGGAGGGCAGCCTTTGCACACCATCCCGCAGAGGGCGGGCAAAGGTGTGCTGATACTGCCTCTTCCACAGGGGTAATGGACTTGCGCCGTGTCGTCCCACTGGCGCCGTCCACTTGGGAGAGCGTCGAGGAGACGGAGGAGTGAAGTCTCGCGGAGAATGGTGAGTTCCACGACTTCGCGAGCTCGTTGTGGAGCTCTGGCAGGAAGGGTGCTGACCTAGAGGCGGGCGTGTGGCTAGGTAGAAAGCACCCAACCAGTCTTCACTTCCTGAAGCCAGGAGGGAACAGCTGTCATCGATAGCGTCTCCTTCCGCTTCATCTCCCGAGGCGGCAACAGTGAGACGGCGGCCGGCATCTGTGAGTCCGTAAGGGAGCGCGGAGAGGGAGATAGCGAGGCTCTAGGGGAAAGTTCCGGCGAGCACTTGTAGGCCATGGCAGGCTCCGACTGCCTCTAGGAGCGATGCTTCTTTCTGCGCGGTCCAGCAGAGGCAGGTGGAGGTGCAGCTTCAGCGTCGAATATGTCAAGTTAAGCCCGCAGGGTCAACATAGTTATATCTTCGCAGCGGACGCAGCCGCCCGAAGACAGGGCGAGGGCTGCGTGGTCTCGGCCCAGTCAGAGAGCGCAGATCACGTGGCGGTCTCCGTCACTGAGCGGGACTCTGCAAGAGCCACAGGAAATGCGAGGCATTTTGACAAAAACGCCTCGCGCTCTTTTAGGGAGAGAGTGTGTCGCAGCGGCGAACACACACAGGCAGAAAAAAGGATACAACGCCGGATAGCGTGGCAGGCATGGATGGCTGAAGGCGGCGAGAATCGTCTGGCTTCCTCAGGTGCTGTCCTAGGCTTGCACTGTCGCTGTTCAACGGCTGCGGCTTCTTCCCAAGGATCCAGCGATGCGGAGTGCTTCGCTGAAGAGATGAAAATCAGGTAAGCAGCCCCCGAGCCCGTCCTTTTATACGCTAAGCCACCCCCCATTCTGGCGGGCTGTGACGCGTGAGGGCGCGACGTCACGCAGGGCTCAGTGGTAGGCTGCTGCAGTTGCTGCAGAGCAGCCAATGAGCGCGCTGGCTAACCCGCTCTAGGTCTGCCAGCTGCTGCAACGCGTTGACAATAAATACAAAATCACAAATCATAATGGTTAATTTAAAACACTCAGGGAAGGGTTAACTGACCCAAACTGCACTGTGAAAGTTTTCACAAATCAAGCTCAATATAAAACAAGTGTTTTTGTAATCCAGCGGGTCTGTGTGTTTATTATAAATTGATGTTAAACGTGAATAATGGCTATTTAACAAATTCCTGTCTAGCGGACTTACCAAACGGTTTACGGACAAAAGCTTTGCTGTGAAAAAATTCACAAATCAAGCAGGTCAAGATGAAACTGGGTTCAGTTTCATGAATCACGAAATGAGATATTATTTGCATGTCTACGACACCGCACGGCGGGACAATAGCCAAAAGAATATCGTACTGCAAAACTATCTTTACTGTGTGTCAGATAGAGAGAGGCACGAGCGGGTGCGATTGAACAGTGGAAACAAAGACGTACTCCGTCATTTTGTTCATACAGGACATCCTTAAAACTGCAAAGTGTTTAGCCTACTTATATTTGTGTAAAACACAACATTGTGCTTTTGTCAAACTGTAAACTCTTGTCAAACAATACAGATATGCAATCATCTGTATTGATGATTGCATATCAAGCACACAAGCACATAAAAATACTATATAAATGCTACTAAAATAACAGCTTCCGGGAAGAATATAAAATTAAAGTACAGTATATGAACCTTTTAGGCGAGTAAAAAAAAAAACCTTTTTAACACTAAACATTCTGTGTGAATGACCCTCAGCATATTAAATGCGTTAAAGTGGATGCTATTTGTAAATTTGCATCCATTTAATACAATAATTATATCTGAACTGTACTGCAAATGTTTTCTTTCATAGATTCTCTTTTGTTTTCTCTATCCCTAATTCCCTATCTATTAAATTTCATGCAAAGAGCTGGAAATCTCACACAATGCAGAAACAAAAAGGCTCATTTGATCTGACTTGCTCTTTGGCAGGGACTCGGGGCACCTGTGGGCACCATGCTAGGTGGGTCAAAAGATTTCATACAGAGAGCAGTGCGTGCCCGCAAGGTACTTGGCGGAGGAATGCTCCAATTGGGTGTCTTGGCAGCAGCTGGTAAGATTGCCCTGTCAGACATGATTGGCAGACTGGAGGAGGACCACAGGAACGCCAGACGCTTTGCTCAAGGTGACAGAACCCCATATATTTCCTTGAACCCTCAGTATGACACTACACAAGCGCTGTACACATGATGCTTTACTACAATAGTTAGCCTGAGCGTGAATGGCTTTCATGAAGTATTCTTAGGACATAATTATTATAAAAGAATCAGAAGGAATATATTAGGCATATAAAATACTCTTACTCGCAGTAGCTGAAATTAGTTAATGGCACCACCATTTTGTATGTCATCTAATTATGCTCATTCGGCAATAATGCATACTGAACCTGTCTGACTGAAAAATCGGACACTAAAAGCATAAAAAAAGTCAGAACTGAAGAGGTTAGGATAAATAAAAAGTCACTGGAATATTTCACTCAAAACTAAAAGTCATTGCAGTAGTTATTCACCCTCGTGTTCTTAGAAACCCATTTAAAGTTCTTTCAGGGTAGACAAAAGGTTTTTGTTTTTTTTGCTTTTGTCAATAGTCATTTCAGAGGGCTCAAGCTCCAAAAGGCAAAAAAGATTGTTTTAATTATTTATTATTAAATCGGACAGATTCGGTCCTTGAGTTCTGCTCACTAACTCAATGAATGCAGCAGTTACAATTAAAATTACATCAGTGAATAATGACTTAAATGACGGTTTGTTCTTCACACAAAGTGACTATGTCACGGCTGGTACAATGCAAAAAGGTGCAAGGACTCAAGTGCAGGAGAATGATATTTATTTACAAAAGAAAACAAACACAACAAAACCCACGAGGGGGAAAACATAAATAATAAATACAAAACAAAAACAGAGAACATGAAACGTACTGGAGGATCACGGGGAACGGGAAACATTAGACAACGTACCGACACAAACTGCAAACAAGAGGGGACTTATAAAGGGAAACTAATCAGGAGGGAACAGGTGGATGAACTCAAACAATAATCAGATAACAAGGGGGAGGGATCAGACAATGACACGAGCACATGGCCCAAAATAACAAAACACCCATGTGCAGCACAAGACAGGACAGGCATGTGACATTACCCCCTCCCCTCCGGGACGGGAGGAACCGACCTGGGCGGGAATGTCAATCCATCGGGCGGCCAGGGTGGAGACTTTCCCTCGGGCGGCCCGGGCGGAGACTTTCCCTCGGGCGGCCAGGGCTCAGGAACGGACACCGGCTCAGGAACAGACACCGGCTCGGCGGCGGCCATCTTGTCCGGAGACACTGGATCGGCAGACGGGATGTGAACAGTCTCCGGATCGGCAGACGTGCCAGGTCGCTGGGGTGGCGCCGGCAGGGCGAGCAGCTCGGACGGGGCCGGCAGGGCAGGGCGCCTGAGCGGCGCATCAGGGATGGTAGTCACCTCCGGGATGGTCTCTGGGTTAGGAGCCACTGGACAAGTCGTTGAGGAGGCCCTTCTTTTCCTCCTCCGTCTCCGGACCACCGGAACCGAGACCACTGGTCTCGGGACCACCGGCACTGGGACCACCGGAACAGTTACGGAGGGAGCCTTTCTCCTCCCCCTCCTGCATCTTGGGGCCACTGGCACTGGGACCACCGGCACTGGGATCACCGGCACAGTCACGGAGGGAACCTTTCTCCTCCCCCTCCTGCCTCTTGGGGCCACCGGAACTGAGACCACCGGACTCGGGACCACCTCCCTGGCAATTCTCTCCCGATGGCGAATGAGACCCTCCACCATCGCCTCAAAACTGACCCAATCAAATGCTCTTCGGATCAGCCAGTCCATAGGCTCGTCAAGCGCATGATTAAATAAATCCTTACGAGCCTCCTTGCTAAGGTTCAGCCCCTCAGCTGCGCTACTGAACCTCCGGCTGAACTCTCTCACCTCCGTCCCCTGCTGACGGAGGGAGACTAGCTCCTTAAATTGGAGCATCCGCTCCCATTGCGAACAGGAGACTGGTTGCGCACCTCTTCTCCGCTGAGTCCTCATGTGGTCGGTACGTTATGTCACGGCTGGTACAATGCAAAAAGGTGCGAGGACTCAAGTGCAGGAGAATGATGTTTATTTACAAAAGAAAACATAAACACAAAACAAAACCCACAAGGGGGAAAACATAACTAATAAATCCAAAACAGAACATGAAACGTACTGGAGGATCGCAGGGAACAGGAAACATTAGACAACGTACCGACACAGACTGCAAACAAGAGGGGACTTATAAAGGGAAAACTAATCAGGAGGGAACAGGTGGATGAACTCAAACAATAATCAGATAACAAGGGGGAGGGATCAGACAATGACACGAGCACATGGCCCAAAATAACAAAACACCCATGTGCAGCACAAGACAGGACAGGCATGTGACACTGTATGACTCCAGAAGTCTTAGAATATAGTGCACTAGTCATACGGACAACGCACATGATACTTTTATGCTGCTGTTGTGTCCTTTTTGAAGCTTAAACATTTCAGTCCCCATTCAGTGCCTTGAAAAGAGCTATTTAAAATTGTTTTAATCATTTTTAATGTCTCATGTTGGGTTACATGGAACAGGTCCAGTTTAAATATCCACAGTTCTATTTCAAGAGTCTAATGTAACGTCTCTCACCTTCTCTTTTGTAGCGCTGATAAAGTGTGACCCTTCTCTGTACCGGGTGGATCTGACCACCGTGGAAAGCAACATTTTGAGGTTCTGTCTGCGGGACCGCCAGATGAGCTCAGCGGAGTTCTGCGAACGGATGGCAGGTGTAGATGAAGAGGAGGTGAAGGCTCTGGGACAAGGGGTCCGGGTTCTGATGTTCCCCCATGCCGGGAACACAGTCAGGGCTGTGTGGCATCTGGACATCAGCGAGGAAGACACTCAGCTGGCTATACAGAAGGCTCAGTTTGTGGCCCAACAGCACAAGCTCAAGTCTGTCAGGGCAGCATGAGAACACCCCTTGACCAATCAGAGGTGCCTTTACACCAGTCTTTTGGACCTTTCAAAAACTGTAAAACTGAAAAAACAAGCATTTATATTGTTACGTAAATCTATTGTGTTTCTATTAGTTATTCCAAGGTGGTGATCATTGGTGGCCCATAAGAGATGTGACGTCACGACGTTAAAATCAGAACTGACGTTCCACCAATCCACAGACGTTCTGCTGGTTTAAAAGGCCCAGTGACCAAGAGCGAGGGAGATCAGCGCCAGATCTCAGCCAACTTCCCATGCCTTGAGTTGTTTGTTGAGATCATGATCACGTTTACGATTGTTTATGATTTATATTTTTGCTTTTGCTTTCATAGGGGTTCAGAGATTAACATTCCTTTGGGGGTTTGTTAGTATTGCTGCCGATGGGATACACTGTTTAAGGCTGATTTATACTTCTGCGTCGGACCTACGCCGGAGCCTCTACGCTGTAGGCAACGCGTTGGTTTTCATTTATACTTCTGCGTCGTTGTCCGCGTTGACGCGCGCAGAGGGAGCATGTGAAACCCGAGGGAGCGGTCCTAGCAGACCAATCACAGCGCTTGCGTCCGCATAGAGTTGACGCTTTGTTACATTTTTGGAGAGGTGCATGTCAGGGTACGCCGAAGAGTACGCGCGCTACACACAGCCTACGACATAGCTACGGCGTGAGTTCGACGCAGAATCATAATGAGGCCTTTGCGTGTGATCTATATGCGTGCGTATTCCATCTTTAAAGACCACGGTAGTGAGAATTGTTTTATGTTATTTAGTCGGAGAGTGATCGCCACGCATTGTATTTATTGTTTTTTATTTAGTCAGCGTAGTTTATTTAAGGCGGCGTATATGCTGACAATTTCGGGTTTTGTTTCTGCATTTTTCTTTTGGGTAAAAAAGTTATGGGAATTATGTTTTGATTATTTCATTTATTTGGCGACACTCTTGTTTTCTTACTGTACGGTTTCCTTTTACATTTGATAATTTTTTCATGTTTTGTAACGTCATTCATACCTTTTCAAATTAAACGTTTTCAACGTAACTCTGGTATTCCTGGTTGTTTCTGCTACTTGCACATGGCAACAGTATCTCACATAAGTGTTGCGCAATCATCCCGTTTACACACGTAACACTATATTAACTTTTTTGCACTCCAGTGTGACAGCCAAGATTTACCCACTCAATTCTGCTGTGAGAGGTATAGCACACCCACTTAGAGTGAGTACACACACAAACACACACACTTAATTGTTTCTCACAATAAACTATTGTGATTGACATTTGAAATCTGTTTAACTGCGCACTCTATGAGCACCAGAAGTAGTTTAAAGGGATGGTTCAGGATTTTGGACATCGGAGGCGCACCTGTGCCCCATTGCTCTAATGGCTCCTGTTGAGTATATAAGAAGAGTGTGAAAGAATGAGGCACGCAGCGGTGAAATCTGGTTTTAATTAGCCGTATAATAAATGTTTAAACTACACTTTGCCTCACGTGTCCTTTTAAGGCAAGGCAAGGCAAGGCAAGTTTATTTATATAGCACATTTCATACACAATGGCAATTCAAAGTGCTTAACATAGAAGAAATTAAAATAATAAAAGAAATAATTAAAACAGTTTAGAAAAATAAAATACAGTACAGTACAAACTGTACTTTATGTTGCTTACCCCTTTTTCAACGAGCATTTTAAAAACAGCGGATCGTAACATCTTTGACAAAGATTGTTTTAGTAACTCAGTAGCCTATGTATTTTTAATAATGTTTAAATGGTGTAATATTTGTGCATTTGATGATGTAGCCTGCTTATCCATTTTCTTGAGAGTGCCGTCAAGATTACTCTCTGGTGCTGTGAACATAATTCTATTCTCAGGATATTTTTATACCCTACAATTTATAATCGTTTAAATATTGATTGCAAAGGATGGAAATCGACCCAAACAATCTGTAAAATAGTTTAAATGTGCCTTATCCATCACATTCCGTGGCTGTTATTGGTTCATCGTTACCATCATCAGTAGGGGGGTAGTCTATCCACGGAGCGCTCTAAAGTCGGACAGAAGCTGGTCACTTGTCCGGAGCAGGGCGTGAGCTCAGGGCCTTGCTGAGCTTGGTTCATCTGCGCGTGCGTAAAAACATCGGTTCTGAGAAGTGCCAGCCGTGCGCGTCATGTGCATTCCGTAACAGTTCCAGCAAACTCTGTCCCTCAAAAAGGAAAGACGCCGTCGCCCTGGTCACATTACGCTGGTTACTCTTCGAGTTTGATCAAATGATAATAGTTTTCCGAAACGGCCCAACTCCCTGTGCAACACGGCGAAATGTGCGCTCTTTGGTCCATCAGTGCTTAATTGAGTCACTGATCACATTAAAATAAAATATCTCATAATAAAATACAAAATTGACTGATTTATGAATATACACTCACCTAAAGGATTATTAGGAACACCATACTACATCGCCTTCAGAACTGCCTTAATTCTACGTGGCATTGATTCAACAAGGTGCTGAAAGCATTCTTTAGAAATGTTGGCCCGTATTGATAGGATAGCATCTTGCAGTTGATGGAGATTTGTGGGATGCACATCCAGGGCACGAAGCTCCCGTTCCACCACATCCCAAAGATGCTCAATGGGCTTTATGCACAGCTGCACTACTTCCTGAACTTCAGGCAGGTCCTTTGTTTCCTGTCTGCCATTATTGGACAAACTGATTAATTCAGGTGGTCAGGCACACCTGGATTAATCAGTTTGTCCAATCATGGCAGACAGGAAACAAAGGACCTGCCTGAAGTTCAGGAAGTAGTGCAGCTGTGCATAAAGCCCATTGGGTTGAGATCTGGTGACTGTGGGGGCCATTTTAGTACAGTGAACTCATTGTCATGTTCAAGAAACCAATCTGAAATGATTCGAGCTTTGTGACATGGTGCATTATCCTGCTGGAAGTAGCCATCAGAGGATGGGTACATGGTGGTCAGGACATGGTCAGAAACAATGCTAAGGTAGGCCGTGGCATTTAAACGATGCCCAATTGGCACTAAGGGGCCTAAAGTGTGCCAAGAAAACATCCCCCACACCATTACACCACCACCACCAGCCTGCACAGTGGTAACAAGGCATGATGGATCCATGTTCTCATTCTGTTTATGCCAAATTCTGACTCTACCATCTGAATGTCTCAACAGAAATCGAGACTCATCAGACCAGGCAACATTTTTCCAGTCTTCAACTGTCCAATTTTGGTGAGCTCGTGCAAATTGTAGCCTCTTTTTCCTATTCGTAGTGGAGATGAGTGGTACCCAGTGGGGTCTTCTGCTGTTGTAGCCCATCCGCCTCAAGGTTGTGCGTGTTATGGCTTCACAAATGCTTTGCTGCATACCTCGGTTGTAACGAGTGGTTATTTCAGTCAAAGTTGCTCTTCTATCAGCTTGAATCAGTCGGCCCATTCTCCTCTGACCTCTAGCATCAACAAGGCATTTTCGCCCACAGGACTGCCGCATACTGGATGTTTTTCCCTTTTCACACCATTCTTTGTAAACCCTAGAAATGGTTGTGCGTGAAAATCCCAGTAATTGAGCAGATTGTGAAATACTCAGACCGGCCCGTCTGGCACCAACAACCATGCCACGCTCAAAATTGCTTAAATCACCTTTCTTTCCCATTCTGACATTTAGTTTGGAGTTCAGGAGATTGTCTTGACCAGGACCACACCCCTAAATGCATTGAAGCAACTGCCATGTGATTGGTTGATTAGATAATTGCATTAATGAGAAATTGAACAGGTGTTCCTAATAATCCTTTAGGTGAGTGTATATGCATAGTTCTAATCAGTCGGAAATACAGATAAACGGTTTCATTTGTTGTATTTTTGATCCTGAAAGAAAACAGAACAACAAAAGAGCGAATCATAGGCCTACACGGAGTCTGTACGTGTTATGCTTTATGCTTAAATTATGTCTCCGCTGCGGCCGTGCATACAACATATATTAAAAACAATACATTTTATGACACAAAATTTTGAAATGTAGGCTTAAATCAAACACATTTTAATTAGGATTCTGTATTTATATATAAAAAAAACAACGGAGAAAAAAAACAACGAAAAAACAAACAGGTGGCTGACCCCTAGAGGGATGGGGATAACGTCTATGCCTCACAAGTAATGCATTTCAAAAGGTTGCATATGACAACATCATAATAATAAATAAAATATATTTATTTTCTCAAATAGAGTTTCAGTATTTGGCACAAACGACAGTGTTTGGCATTGATACAGTGTTACAGTCACTACAGTAAAATAAAGCACTTGGGAAATGATTCTGTAAACTGAACCAAAATGTTCACAGAAGGTTAAAAACAAATTCAATGAATTCTTTTGTTTTAATTTTTCTGAAATTGAGGGGCTGAGATGAGATTAGCAGAATCTACTAGCACTTTGCAACCCCTTTTTGAGAAATAAAGTATGAAGTTTAACCATACTTTACAGTATAGATGTGGATATTTGATCTAAATAACATTCCAAATCAAATCCCATGATTTAATTAAGTGGCAGTAAAGCTACACGAACCAGTCCAGAAATAATAATAATAATAAAAAAAAACCAACACCTGGAGAATGTCTAAACAAATATACAACATAAATCAACCACTAATCTAAATATGAATACGATAACATCTAAATAGTTATTCTGTTTGTCTGACACATCTACAAGACTAGAGATAACATAGTAACACATTTAAAAGTGTTCTACAAATTTGAAGGACGTGCGATTCATCATCCGTCCACTAGAGGGGGACAACCAGCACGAGTTATTAAAGGAACAGTTCACCAATAAATGACAATTCTGTCACAATTAATTCACCCTCATCGTTTCAAGTTCATATCATGTTTTCCGTATTTCTCTTGTTGTTGTTGTTGTTGTTGTTGTTGTTGTTGTTGTTTTTAAGTCAAATGGGTTTCAAATGACGGGGTGAAATAATAATGACAATAATTGTGTAAAGTATATATTTTTGAATGTATTTATATAATTTTGTGTGATGAGGTTTGTTGAAAGTTGAAAAGTTGAAAAGCATTTGGTTTTAGATAGTAAAACATATCCACAACCTTTATCAAGTTCATGGATTATAGTGCTTGCACGTGGTTTGATACTATATTCATCCCATAATAACTGATCATATCCAATTCCCCCCAGGTCATGTGTATTGCTACTGTTTTGTATATTGCTTGTTGTGTTATAGGCTATACTGTTTTATGCATGCTTTATGATAGAAATACTAATGTAACCCCCATCCTCCTTTTTCCTACACCCAATGGCGCTTTGTACGAATTATGAGTGTAACTTCCGTTAAACTGTAAACAATCAGTGAAATGTTCACTCTATGAACACAATAATAATAAAAAATAATAATAATAAAAAAGTCACAATGAGATGACAGTATTCTACTCACCATTCTACCATCAATCATTAAAAGGAAATTTAAAAGTGTAAAAGCATTTTAAAAAAAGTATAGCTACATTCAACAGACCACAAATAACCCCAAAAGTGTGATTCTTTCCGCAGCAATATTACAGACAGGTTTAATATACAGCACACTGTGGTAATATCTGTATTATGTAACATACATTGCCTTAATCAAAACAATATTAGTTTGTTGCAGTCTAGGTCAGAAGATACATTAAAGGGGTCATGAACTGCATTGTTTTATTGTTTTATAATATTTCTCTTGGTACACTTATAATGTAGGCTAAGTATGATTTTTACATCAAAAATGGTCATAATTTAGAAATAAAAGGCATTTGATTGATCTGATTTCAGCCCTCTGATTTGAATTCTCTGTTTGAAGGCGCGTGTCTGCTGTGAGACTTCAGTGTAAACGCCCACTGCTGTGACTGGCTAACATTTTTGCATATAAAATAGTAGGTTATTACAGTGAAACTCTCTCACTTTTAGCACATTTTTACTATTACAGCTCTCAAGGTTAACTAATCGTGAAAAGTGTTGATTATAGCTTTATATTATTATATTTAGATATTGGCATGAAAGGTTGCACTTGCAGTGATGAGCATTGTAGCCGATCACAGACATATGTTGAGTGAATTTAGTGCTCAATGCTCGACTCAGAGATTCACATTGTTGAAAATAAATAACCACATTCGGAGCATCAGGATCCTTTGGAAGTATAATGTCAAAAAAAAAGTGTCCAGTGATCCTGTATAGCTGTCCTCCCCTCGTCATCTCACTAACACACGCCAGTGGGCAGGGCCAAAGTTGCAGTGATAAAGTGGGCGTTGATCTTTCACCTTGTTTTTGGTCTAACATGGAAGTTTTCAGTTCTGAAACTAAGAGGATATAATGACCTCTTTTTCATGGAAGTATTCAGTTCTGAAACTTAAGAATATTTAATGAATAATAAAAGTCATGAAGACAATAACTTGTATATGGTTTAATATTTAATAATCTTTCAATATGGTTTGATAAAATATAACCTAAAACCTTTTATTTGTATGTGCATGTCTAAGTTATGTGTTATTAATTCAATCTTGGTCTGTAATGAAATTTCATGGATATGCTTGCCATATCTCACTGGTTAGAAGAACACGAACACTCTGCAGCGTGTTGAAAAACGTGTCATGTGACTTTTTGCACCAATCACGACCATTGTAGGAAGTATGACCCTGACTTTCTGGTTTCTGTTCCTTACACGAATTTTATGGATTAATAAATTGCATGGCTTCAATTTACAGGAATCTGTCGAAAACATAATTAGGCCTACCTTTTAACTTAAAGTTACTGCAATATTGCGCCACAATGACAAACATTTGTCCTATAAAAAATGTCGCAGATTTAGTTTCTGAGGCTTGTCGTGCGTACCGGGAAACATTTGACGGGGAAAATGCCAATGTTGCAGTTTGCGCCCCAGGACGTGTGAATTTAATCGGAGAACACACAGATTACAATGAAGGATTTGTCCTCCCAATGGTAATCACTTTCATGATTAAATCCTATTTAACAGCAAGTGTTGGTAAAAAAAGTTGTTGTTTAAAAAAATAATAATTAATATGTTGCAAAGTAATTGTGTGTTAATATTTATGACATTCTTTTGACGCAAAGTGATGTGAAACGAATATTGTGAATGATTCAGTTCAAACGATTCACAGAACCGGTCTGGGCTGCGTTTCCCTAAAACAATCCTAGATCCATTAAGTAGATCCATCGCTACGATCAGTCAATTCGTTCAGTCAAAGAGTTTTATGCTTTTGGGAAATGCAATCGGACTAAATTGTTTAATTCACTGACACATTATTGAAGCAAAGGCTATGTATTTGACCGATGAGCCAACAAGAATGATGTTATAACTAAAATGTACAGAAAAAATATGTTTAGACTACGACTTGGTCGTGCAGTAATTCTATTATTCATTTATAACACATTCAAAAAGGAGCTGGTTAACTCTTTTCAGTCAAGACAGTAGCCTAAATTGAGTAAATACACTTTAGTGTTGTATAGCCTAGTGTAGAGAAAAATTATAACTATGTTATACATTTATTTTATGAGCTTAATCATGGAAACAACATTCTGAAGTGGGGCTCATGAAATTGCAACATCCTTATTAATAAAAAAGTAAAGGAGAAATTAAGCTTGATGGAGCTTGTGATGACGTTATTATTATACTGTCTTGATTTGATCTGAACATTTGAATCAAATTATTTGAAAGAACCGATTCCCCGGAATGAATCAGACTTCCCAGCTCTAATGCAAAGAGACTTATGTAAAATTTATGACGTGCATAAATTGCAGGGATACAGGGTACCTTATCCTGCAGAACTGATATCTGAACAATGGAAATTATGGATTGTCCTTTCACATCATTGAAGATAGGCCTACTTCTATTGTAGATAACAGATTGACAAGTGTGATCAATTTACACACTTCCAACTCTCCTCATTAATAGGAACTAGTTATAAGAACAAACATATGTTCTTCTCAGATCAAACCCAGCAATTACGCACTGACAATCTGAGTTATAAAGTTTGTTTGAATGGTTGCAGGCCTTGCCGATGGTGACCGTTATGGTGGGCAGCAAAACTTCAGGCCAGAAGTGCTGTGTTGTAACTCTGACTGAAGCTGCTGATGAGCCAAAGATGGTGGACTTTGATCTCCCTAATGAACTGACCCCACTTTTAAGAGGGCAGCCAAACTGGGCCAATTATGTAAAGGGGGTTGTACAGCACTACAGAGGTAATCTTTTGCGATTATTTTTTTTGTCTATCTGGCAAAAAGGGAAGTAATGAGGATGTGTACATTTAGTCTGTCTCCAGGATGAAATGTGACCCTAGGGGCCCATGCTGAGAACTCGTCTTTCGACTAACTTTTTTTAATGCAGTGTTTCCAATACTTGCAACACTTGCAGAATAGTTGCTAAGCACACTGTTGTCTTACTTGAAAGTAACAATAGATTGAACATATGCTTATTGCAGAATAGAGTGCATATTTATCTCATGCATGTATTTCTTAACTGAACCTGATCAAGCCTAATAGTATTGCTTTCATCATGTCCTCTCTTTACACAGCAAGGCCCATCCCTGGCTTTAGAGCTGTAATAGCCAGTAGTGTGCCACTAGGAGGCGGACTCTCCAGCTCAGCCTCACTTGAAGTGGCTGTGTACACCTTCCTGCAGCAGTTATGTCCAGGTAATCACTTCAGAGTCACACACTTTTTATTTGGCCTGATAAGATACAAAGCATTTAAGACAGACCTGTTCTGAGGTTGTAATTGATAGTTTATGATTATGTTTCCACAAGCTTTGCACCTTCCAAAAATAATGGGAAAAGTCATTTCAGAACTCATTTTGATCAAATAAATTCAGCCTTGGTGAACATAATTTCTGCCCCTCCACAGATGATGGGAATCAGGTAGCAAAGGCAGTGGCCTGTCAGCAGGCTGAACACACTCATGCTGCTGTGCCCTGCGGCATCATGGACCAGTTTGTGTCTGTTCTGGGTAAAGAGGGCCATGCATTGCTCATTGACTGCAGGTAAGTAGATTTGCCGATCAATATTCTTCTGTCAGATTAGAATGGATCAGTTCAATTTAGTTGCTCATTTACACACACAAAAAAAATTAAATGCAATCTTTTCAGATCTTTGGAAGCCACCGCTGTCCCTTTAGCTGACCCTGGACTTGTAATCCTGATCACTAATTCCAACATTAGACATTCGCTCACAGGGAGCGAGTATCCCACCAGACGAAAACAATGTGAGAACGCAGCAGTCGTTTTGGGCAAGAAAAGTCTAAGAGAGGCTACTTTGCAAGATTTGGAGGGTAAGATAAAGAAAGATTTTGGCACCATAATGTATGTCTTTAATCTAGGTCATTTCATAATAAAATATACGTATTTCGTGAAAATCTGAATTTATTCATAGCTGCCAAGGATCGACTTGACAGTGTGACATACCGACGGGCACGTCATGTGATTGAGGAGATCGAACGCACAGCGCAAGCTGCCGAGGCGCTCAAGAGAGGCGATTACAAAGAGTTTGGGAGGCTGATGGTGGAGAGCCACAATTCTCTTAGGTAAACATCTACAATCGAAGCTAGATTATCATGTTGGAAGACTAACAGAAGTCAAATCCTTGAAAACATCCCAAGATTAGAAGTACTTTTCAGTGACTGAAATGTTGTTTGCTTTACCCATTTGTTCGATAGGTGGGGGTAACTGCCAGTTAAATGGCTTTTAATGATGCATTCTTTGATTGGGGTTGATATTGTTTGTTTCAGGGATAATTACGAGGTCAGTTGTCCAGAATTGGACGAGCTGGTGTCGGCGGCACTGGAGGTGGATGGGGTGTTCGGGAGCCGGATGACAGGGGGAGGGTTCGGTGGATGCACAGTTACATTGCTTCAGGCTTATGCCAAGGAGAGAGCAGTGAAACACATTCAGGTTTTTACAAGTTTAAGATCATCTGTGAATCTTTCTATGACAATTTCATCCCAAGAAATGGCTGAACTGCGTATTCTGAATATTTTAGGAAATATGATTATTTGTATGATAACTTAGCACTATACGTTTTTCTGTGTATTTACAGGAGAAATATCATGGATCTCCAACTTTCTTCATCACTACCCCATCAGAAGGAGCTCATGTTTTCAGTCTATGATTTTTAACCAGTGCTAAGCCAGTCATTGGATTTCCATGTAATTTTTTTTAATCATTAATAAGCTCATACTTATTTAGAATCAGATAAAGGGCATTTATGTAATAAAGCAATTATGTAATAAAAGGAATTGTGTTTGCCTTTATTTAACCAAATTTTTTTTTTTTTTTTTTTTGAGATTCAATTAAACAATATATTAAATAATTTGTTAAAATGAATTTTATTATACTTAAAAAGTATAGCATATATAGCAAGTACATACTTATGTCATATGTATGATTTGTACTATTATACTTTTCAGTAGCATTGCGGTAATGAGAATGGAGTGGGGGTGTGGGCTGGAAATGGGGGGAAATGGGAGTGGATTCCGAGGAGGGACGGCGTTCCAGTTCATATTATTTAAAAAATATTTTAGGGAAATTAAGGGATTTCTGTGATGAAACGAGGGGAAAACTTCCTACTGCAAGCTTTTTAAACTTCTCATGACCACCTTTACTATAATTTATCAAGTTCTATTGTATTTATTGTGGTAGGCTAAATTTTAACTAACTCGTTGTAGAATTTATAATAAATAATCTGTTAAGGGAATAGACTTTTAAAAAAAGAAAGAAAAGTTCAAATGTGAGCCATGGTCTACCTGTAATTATATCCTTATTGTATAACACATGCTCTGTTAAACAATTACAAGAACTACTTCATAAGGCCAAGTACAAGTTAGAATCAAGAGCTTTAAAGTATGGACCTTCTTGAATTATTGACTAAACAACTGGTTTTCCTTGTGTGTAAAATGTGTTCTGCATGACAGAT
Organism: Rutilus rutilus; assembly: GCF_951802725.1. Classification (NCBI taxonomy): domain Eukaryota; kingdom Metazoa; phylum Chordata; class Actinopteri; order Cypriniformes; family Leuciscidae; genus Rutilus; species Rutilus rutilus. The sequence goes on along the minus strand of NC_140224.1, from coordinate 28,797,556 downwards.
ATGCCTATTGGGAAAATAAAAGATAATCCAAGTAATGACTGGAAACTAACATGTTCAGTATAAGAACATTTTAAGCAATGATAGTTTGACTTCCCATGGCACTTTGTAAACAAGTGATTATTATCAACCAACTTTGCATGTGTGGGCCATTTCCCATTTTGCAAAAATAAAGCAAAAAACACAAATAAACCTCACAAGGGGGCATTTCCTGGGACCCCGTTAAACGGTTCACACTTTAACCCCCCAATGTATAAACCCTAACTACAGGCTTGCAACCAAGGGAGACAACCAGTTCCCCCATCTCAAATAGAAGTGAACAAAATAGAGTAAATCACCTTTTGAAAGTAACTTGATGCTTCAAATAAAGATTGTATCGATTACAATGTGACACCAGTAGGTGGAGACAAGTGACTGTTAAAAAATGTACTTGTCATTGAATCATTCATTCAAAAGATTTGTTCTAAAACGCTGATTCATCTAGTAATGAAACAAGTGACATCTTTATAATTGATTCAAACTGATATATATATATATATATATAAAAATCATTCAAATCAATTAAAAATGGTTTTGTAAATAGCTTGCAGCAACTAACATTATGCCAGATCCTCTAGTAGGCTAAATTTTTTGTGTTTTTTTGTCTATTCAGAATTGTGGGAGAATTGTAATCACTATTTTTTTCATTTTTTTTATTGTGATTTTACAGTTTCCAGAATTCCAATGTCATTTTATTAATTTAGGAAAGAAAAAGAAGGCTAGCTGAAACTGATCTTTGATTCTCATACTAATTGCTCCTATGCCTCTGGACACAGAAGGATTGCATTGGCATTTGATTGAAATGTAACATCTATGCAAAATAATCCTTGAATTATTTTACCTAAGGCCATTTCCGTGTTGAATATGTGATTGTGTATTGTCAAGAATAAGCATAAAAATATTCTGCATTTCCATTTTGTAGTGTGGATCATTCATTGCGACATTTAAACTGATTCTCATGTTTAAGAATCTGTTATCTGCTTGACAAAATCATTTATGCTACTCCCCACTGACATGCTTTTAAAGCTACTTTTTTGGGCCTTCAAACACCTTAAAATGCACATGTCGAGATCATGAAAATCCAAAAAAATATTCGGGGGAGCATGCCACCGAACCCCCCTAGCAAGATCACTTTTGGGACCTTGGTATTTAGAAAACCCTGCGTACGGCCCTGATGGTAACATCCTCAAAATATCCTCACGTTTCAACCATTGTTTAAGAAAAACTATGTTTTATCAAAAAAGGTTTATCCAAATGATTTTGCATTTTAGAATGCACATCGGCTTTCATTCCCTTAAAACTGGTTTCATCTTTAAATGTTTAATAATTATTTATTTTAAGTACTAAACTGAGAGGCTGCCATCCAAAATATTCCTCAGTTTTCTTTAACCCGAGGACAAATGTATTTAAAAGGTTTGTGTGACCAGTTCAATTCTCACAATTAATAAATGTTGGTCATTTCACCTTTCATGTCTTGATAATTAACAAAATATTGTTTGGAGGAAACATGGAATTGGCGTGTTTAATGCTATTATAGATTATATAATATTTAAGAGTACATACTTTTATGGCGTAGTATAAGTAGGCGAATTGAGACGCAGCATTGGTTTGAAATCGCTGGTGTTTCTAACGTCAAAAACTACCATGTAACCAGAGCCATATGTAACCAATCATGTCAAAGTGTGGTCGTCAAGGAGTATGGCAAGCCGTTTTAACTTTTATTCATTTCCAGGATATGAATTCTTGATATCAACAATTAAATTTTCACTAGTTAAAATGATAATTATTGATATCTGGAATTGGATTTCTACTAGTAACAATGGCAATTTTTTATATCAGGAATTACATCACAGACGGTGGTGTCCGTGCCGGAGACGTTGGTGTCCGTTCCGGAGACATTGGTGTCCGTTCCGGAGACGGCGGTGTCCGTGCACTTGTCCGTGCCAGAGACGGTGGTATCCGTGCTGGAGTCGTTGGTCTCCTTGCCGGAGACGGTGGTGTCCGTGTCGGAGACATTGGTGTTTGTGCCTGAGACATTGATGTTTGTGCCTGAGACGTTGGTGTCCGTGCTGGAGACAGTGGTGTCCATGCCGGTGTCCTTACCGGAGACGGTGGTGTCCATGCCGGAGACTTTGGTGTCCGTGCCGGAGACTTTGGTGTCCGTGCCGGAGATGATGGTGTCCGTTCCGGAGATGGTGGTGTCCGTTCAGGTGATGCTGGTGTCCATTCCGGAGACGTCGGTGTCCGTGCCAGAGACGGTGGTGTCCTTCCTGGAGACGGTGGTGTCCGTGCCGGAGACGTTGGTGTCCGTGCCGAAAACGTTGGTGTCTGTGCCAGAGACGTTGGTGTCCGTGTCGGAGACGTTGGTGTCCGTGTTGGAGACGTTGGTGTCCTTACCGAAGACGGTGGTGTCAGTGTAGGAGACATTGGTGTTTGTGCCTGAGACATTGGTGTTTGTGCCGGAGACGTTGGTGTCCGTGCCAGACATTGGTGTCCGTGTCGGAGACGGTGGTGTCCATTCCGTAGGCGGTGGTGTCTGTGCCGAAGACGGTGGTGTCTGTGCGGGAGACGGTGGTGTCCGTTCCGGAGACGTTGGTGTCCGTTCCAGAGACGGTGGTGTCCGTGTCGGTGTCCGTAACAGAGACGGTGGAGTTTGTGCCGCAGACATTGGTGTTTGTGCCGGAGACGGTGGTGTCCGTGCCGGAGTCATTTTTTACCATCATTGCATATTTCTCTATTGAACTTTTTTTCTTTCTTTTTTTTACGCATTATTTATTTATTTATTTATAAAGGAATTTGTAAAGGTAAAAAATGCACTGGAAAAATCGATTTAAGGGGGCAAATATGCCCCCTTACTGAAAGAGGTGTGACTGCAGAGAGGGGGTACACAGAAGGATGTTAAAAGCCTTAGGGGGTACGATACTCTAAAAAGTTTGAGAACTTAACTGTACAAATGGTAGCTAATTCAGATATTTATTTATTTATTGACTAATTATGTGCACCCCATTTAATTATCTTTTTTTATCTCCTGCTAATCAATTCTAATTTAAATTCTTTTATTTCTGGTTCTTACTTTTTTAATACCTTGTATTTTCTTTCTCGTTTTTATGTAAAGCACTTAATTACCATTGTGTTTATTGTGTATTTACTTAATAAAAAAGTAAATAAGCTCAAGTGTTTAAAATAAACAGAAACAGCATTTTATATGATATATTGTTTTTGTTATCAATTTTAGTGGGTCATTAGAGAGTGTGCTCTGAGTTTTATAGTGTGTGCGCCCCCTGCTGGCCGCATACTGAGCTGTCCCGGAAAGCGTTTTGTTCAGGGAGGAGCCAGAGCGCAAATCAGCAGTAAGAGCAGCAGGAAACACTTCTGATAATCCTCCGCCACTGTGTCCATACACAGACCTCGAAGCCGAGGTAAACATAAATCGAGCCTGCTCTCCTTCACCGCCCGGCGTAGTTTTCCTCTTCACCTCAGGATAATCGAGTTAACCCGCTTGAATCGTGGACAGTGCCGGGACATCAGGCCGCGGTGAATCAGGTGAGTCCTGCCCGGGCCCGTCGACTGCTGTTCGGCCACAGGTGTTTCCACTAACCCGACTGTATGGATGTTTCTCTCAAAACGTAGCCTACTGGGCTGGCTAGATTGCGAACGTACAAATGTTCATATGAGACCCATAAATGCTGTCTAGATAAGAATCTCACTAGGTTTTTTAAGACACAAGCAGTGAATTCTAACTTCCAGCTCTGCATGAACTTAACATATGTTATTATAATAATGGAATACTTGCACACTGTCTGTTTACAGACTTATCTTTAATATGTAGTTGACTCTCTTCTTTTGCATTTCGAGTGTTATTAACCTAACTAATGAATAACCTTCAGTCTAAAACGAAACCAACACCACCTAGCCCTGACCGTGTTCTGTGCTGTTGCCCTTATTATCACGAAACTGCATCCTTCTGAAAGACAGAACAGAATGCATTGTTAGGTCTCTGGTTACTATCTGTCCCGTACTGTTACTGTATTTTCAATGGGTTACAAGTGTTTCAATGGCACTGACCATTTATTTTGTTAGTGAGAACTGTTTTTCTTTGTTTTATATATACACAGATTTCTCACTTTTTATAAAAAAAAAAGTTAAGTAACAGTGCATTAAGTTACTTGACCTGCAAACACAGATTGAGAGACCCACTAAATGGTGCTATTATTGGGTAGGCTGGATAATAAAGAACACATTAAAGTAAAAGGTGTGGATGTGGCCAGCATGATTATTTTCTATTGCAGTTTGAGTGTAAGGTTAAAGTTCTTTGGAAAGGACTGGGGAATTGGTTGTCCTTGACATAGATTACTGGATGGCTGTCCCACCGGTCTGACAGGTTGAGAATCGAGAGTGATTAAGCCTCCGCCTCTCATGTTGCTTCACACACAGCCATGTTCCTGATGTCATGTTTCATTTGCAGAGCGTCATTTACCTTAATGGTTAATTTATGGATTAAACATATTGATGCAAACCACAACTAACTATTGTGCCATAGTGTGATTAGGACTGTTGGCATCACATGCAATTAATCTTGGGCCATTTCTTTCAAAAGCCGCTTGTAACGTATGGCTTAGGAGAGCCAATGCAAAGTGCTTGTTCAGTGTGACCTCAGATAACACATACAAAATTTTGTTAATGTACCTGGAAAAACTAGACTTCGTTTCAAACCCGCCATGCTTGTGTTGACACAAGGATTGATCTGAAATGCGCGCGTCAGAGACGGATACTGTGCGAATGAAGCACAAAGCACATTCAGAGAAAAGTATCAATCGCACTACCATCCAAAAGTATGATTTTTTTTTTTTTTTTATGAAAAATGTAAAGTTCTATAAAGCAAGGATGCATTAAATTGATCAAAAGTGACAGAAAAGTATTTCTATTTCAAATAAATGCTGTTCTTCTGAACTTTATATTCAAGAATCCAAACAAAATGAATAAGAAATGTTTCTTGAGCACCAAATCCGCATATTGGAATGATTTCTGAAGGATCATGTGACAGTGAAGATGCTGAAAATTCAGCTTTGCCATCACAGAAATGACATTTTACAATATCTTAAAAGAAAAAGTCTTAAAAAATCTTAAAAGTCATTATAAATTAAAATTACGTTTTACAATGCTACTGTTTTTACTGTATTTTTGATCAAATAAATGGTGAGCATAAGAGACATCCTCAACATTATTTTGGAATAATACCAAGTTACCAGCCCCAAACTTTTTAATGGAAATTGACTTAATTGACACCTGTTTGTTTTGAAGCTGATGCCCTAATGAGGCCACAATTTTATAAGAGCGCTCATGTTCTTGCTCATTCGCATGTCCATAAATTCATATTTTAAGTATTTGTGCTCCCGAGAACTTGAACTTGTTGCAGTTGGTCAATTGAAGAGCTACACATATGTTGTAGATGTGGTGGCACTACATCTCTGTATTTACCTTTTACTTGCTTTATCAGTCTGATGTCAGTTGGAGACGTTTGGGTGTAAATGTGTGTTTTACGTTTCTCAGAGAAGACAGGAAAGGCTTGAGTCTGGGGACTGACATCCTGTGTTGGGACACACCCTGTAGCCATAGACAAGATCTTTTTTTTGCATTTATACCAAGAGGAAGAGAAGGTAAACAAAGGCTTCTCACTTCCACTGCAACGGACGGTTGGCGTGGGTGATAGCATGCAGGGAGAGATCAGCTTTACAATGACCAGTAAGAAAGAGAGGAAGTTCATCCAACACTTCCTCATCCTCTTCAGCTGTTCTTCTTTTAAGCACTATGAACTTTTGTCTCCTGGATGTCTGACTAGGATGGACATTTTTGACCAGATAAAAATGCACTGTCTATGATCTAACCGCTGGTCATAAGTTACTTATTATGGACTTTGCTATATTGGGTAGCTGCGATATTTTTTTTTTTATGACAGTATGGACTGCCTCAGAATACACACAGGCCCAGGGCCTGTACTGTTGTCACTATGCATGACATTTGTAGATAGGGTTGTCATGGTACCAACCTTTTTAGTAGTCGGTACTAATACCATTAAAATAATTTGGTTCTCTGTACTAATTTTGGTACCAGAGCGAAAACTGTCGAATTAAGTTCTTTAAAAAATGTTGTTTCGTCTCGTCTATGGGTTATCACTGTCCATCATTGCATCACTGAGGCTGTCAGTCTCTAAAGGCCTCATTATACTTCTGCGTCGGACCTACGCCGGAGCCTCTACACTGTAGGCAACGCGTTGGTTTTCATTTATACTTCTGCGTCGTTGTCCGCGTTGACGCGCAATTACACGTGCAGAGGGAGCACGTGAAACCCAAGGGAGCGGTCCTAGCAGACCAATCACAGTGCTTGCGTCTGCGTAGAGTTGACGCGTTGTTACATTTTTGGAGAGTCAGGGTACGCGTGCTACATACAGCCTACGGCGTGAGTTCGACGCAGAAGTATAAATAGGCCTTAAAGGAGAACTCCGGTCAATTTTAACATTGAGCTAATTTTTTTGTACATTTGGAGTGCTGTCAATACAGAGAAGAACGACAAAAATCGGTGTTGCCTACACCGTGTTATCCTCTTTTTAAAATTTGCACCCTGTTGACTTCAATGGGGCAATGTGTAAACCTGCTTTAGCCTCTTAATATCCTTGATGTGTCATTACAAGTGCACAGCCAATGTGAGTGATTCCTTCGGAGTGAACACGAGTGAATCTGACTGCAGTAGATGTGAAAGATAAGAATAAAAATGATGTTATTTAAGCCAGCGCAAATACCTGTATTTACATCCTGTTTTCGGTCGAAGTCCAAAGAAGTCGATTGCCGAGTTCACGCCCATAGGTTTAGTTACCTATGATTACGCGCGTGAACTTGACAATCGACTACTTTGGACTTCGACCGAAAACAGGATGTAAATACAGGTATTTTTGTCATTGTTCTCTGTATTGACAGCACTCCAAATGTACAAAAAAATGAGCTCAATGTTAAAATTGGCCGGAGTTCTCCTTTAAGCGCAAGCTCACTGAAGTCTGCACTCCCGCGAAAACCCCTGTTAAAAAGCTTTCTATTTTGGTCAATGAATCTCGTTATTTACATCGTTTACACTTTGTTGGTTATAATGAAAGGATTCGAGAGTGTGTGGTTGAACAAAACAAAGCCTCGTGCGTTTTCAGCGGTGTTCAGCCAATTCTGATTAATACTGACTAGCAACTCTGATAGGCCATTGCGTTCACACGCTCAAAAGGTATGATTGTGATTGGCTACAATACCCAATGCTTGTAAATAGAAAGCTTTGATGTTCAGAGAGCGCTCAAAACAAACATGAACGAGAGCGTTTGAAAGCAGCGTCTATCAGTGGGTACTGATTATACCAAGTATTCGGTACTGCAGAACAATTTTTTAATTATTTAATTATTTATTTTAAGTACCGGTAGTACCAGTATGTTTGACAACCCTCTTTTTTTGTCTGTCATGTATTGGGTTTTATTGTTGTGATTTTAGTACAGGTATACCGCTGCATAATTTCCTATAATTCCATAATAAAATACTTTGTTTTGATATGTATGTATGTATATAAATAAAACTTAAATGTTAATAATAAAATGTTTTGTAAAGAACTGTTAAAGGGGTCATATAATGGTACATGCACTTTTACAAGTTGATTGTACTGAAATGTGTGTTGGCAGTGCCGGTACACAACCATCATAAAATGATAAAAATCCATCCAGTGTTTTTTTTTTATCTTCTTATATGTTTTCCCCCGTCTCAAATCATGCCGTTCGATTTTGTGACGTCACAAAATCGACGCCACTCCCACGATTGTTGATTGACAGCAGCGTTTCAACACAGACCCGAACTGTCAATCATAGTCCGCGCAGACCGGCTCAGTCATTGTTGATACGCTGGAGCACTGTCTATGAACAGAATGGCGTCTAAGCGATTGTGGGGTTCTGTTCTTGGGTGTAATAAGGAACACGGCAGTCATTTTGATGTTCCTAAATCCGAACCGCTGAAGACGCAGTGGCTGAGTTTGTTTTCGAAGAGTATATATTCCCCACGATCAACGTCAATGCTTTCATGTTTGCGCGAATCATTTCACAGACCAGACTGCTTTATAAACGAGGTCAATATAAAGCTGGTTTTGCTAAGAAGCTGCTCCTGAAAAAAGGATCGGTACCAACTATTCGTGTTCCTGCTGCACCTCCAGAAGAAGAAGTGAGTGTAACGTTTTATTAACCTTTATATTAATCTTTGCAAATCGCTTGCTGCACGCTTCACGATGAATGCGGCTGTTTACACTCAGGGTACATTACGGCATGTTTTCTATGTACGACGTTCTCAATATAATTCATAATCCCACGTTTATAATGAACAACGCATTATGGTTATTGTGTTACGGTGTACGCACAGAACAGAGGGGCGGGGTGAGCAAAGCTCATTATCATTTAAAGACACATGCACTTAAACGGCGTGCTGAAAACACAGCTGTTTTTGACCAGGTAAAATGAGTTTTCTTACAATACTAATGAGAATTTTAATTAAAGTATATTACAAACTTTTAATTTAGACCCTAAAGAATCATATCAGCTTGTACAAAAATGGCATTATATGACCCCTTTAACATTTAATTAAAACATAAATGTTTTTTTTATTTTATTTTTTATAAGTAAAAACGACTTTCCAAGGACCATTCAAAGGTTCTATTAATCAAAGGATCCTGAATTTTTTATCACAGTTTTCAAAAATATTAAGCAGCACAACTGTTTTATTGCGAAATGATGCTGAAAATTCAGCTCTGCATCACAGGAATAAATGATTAGGCCAGCGAAAATATGTGCATGTCTAAACTACTGCAGAAAAACAATTCTGATTGTTGCGCCCTGAATCATTAGTGTCAGTGTTTATTTAAAAACGAAGACGCTGACTCGTAGTGTCCTAAAACAAAGATTTTTTTTCCCAATAGTATATTATTTCCATCCATATCATGTGGCAGTTGAACTGGTTTTCATTGTGTTTGCATACTGTTTTCACCCTCAATCAGGGTGCAGCTGATGCTTATTGCAGAGCTTGACCTATTTGTACTTGACTGACTTTCTCTTGACCTCAAATATCCTTTAGTTAGTTCGTTATTGCCCTTTTCCCCATATTGAGTCTAAAAATGGGATATGCAATTCCTCGATTTCCCAAAATGACAGGCATGACATATTTAACGTGCTGTGTGGAACCAGGTTATGCAGCAGAGGGAGAACGTCTATGGTGAGAGTTCACTGACAGTTCCACGCTCGAGTCAGGACAGGTTTCTCCTATCTGGCCTTCTCCTCTGATCTTTGTTTCCTGTGGGATGCTATGCGGAGAATGTAGTGATGTCACTATAGTAATGTTTGGCTGAAACTCCTTATCTGATGCAATGAGAAGTATTTCAGGTAGATAAAGTAGGTTTAAATCTAACTTGCTTTATTCATTAGTCGTACTTGCTGAGGCTGCACTATGATTGCTCATTGGGTACTTTTTTTTTTTCCTTTTTTTTTTTTTTTTTTTTAAGCAGTCAGACTTAATTTTTACCTGGAAGATGATAATATGGGCGATTCAAAAATACCATAGATTTAATTTAATTATTATTTAGTTCTATTTTATTTGTATTATTTATGTGTATACTGTATGTACCATTCAAAAAGTTATAGGGTTGGTAAGATTTTTTTTTAGTTTTTAATGAAAAATTTATTTGATTAAAAAATACAGTAATAGTATTGGGAAATATTATTACAATTTCTTTGTGAAATATTATTACAATTTCTTTATATCTCTTTTCTCTTTTTAATCCATTTTAAAATAGCATAGCTGAATTTTCAGCATCATTACTCCAGTCTCCAGTGTCACATGATCCTTCAGAAATCGTTCTAATAACGAACATTTCTTCTTATTATTATCAGGATTCTTTGAATAGTATTTAAAAAGAACAGCATTTATTCAAACAAGAACAATGTTAAAGTCTTTACTGTCAGTTTTGATCAATTCAATGCATCCATGCTGATTAAAAGTATTCTTTCAAAAAGAAATGCAACCTTACTGACCCCAAATTTTTTAATGGTTGTATAAGTGAATGAGTTAATAAGTAGTGCTTTTTTGTCCTCTCACACATTCATATTTTTCATTTTAATTTCAATGTCTTTGTTTTGCTGAAGCCTGATTTGATTTTAGGTGCAGGTCTGTTGTTGTGAGCTCTTGTCTTCTGAGACTATTGTTCTTTAACACCTCTGTAACTTCATGAAGTCATGAGGAAGTGGAACCTTGCTCTACTGAAACTGGCCATCAGAATCTGAAGCTTCAACATCTGAATTGTTGCTTGTCTTTTTAACGATTGTTTTGTGCAACTAGTAATAGAAGTCATTTATAGGAGTAGTATACGTAGCCTACTGTAATAACAACCGTAAAGAAGGGCGGGACGTTTTGGATCTGGCAGCTCGGCTCAGTTTGTGTTGTGCTGTGTCATGAAATGAGTGTTGTCGGTCTCGAATTTACTGTGGGCGTGCGCAGGCTGTTTTTAAACTAAAAAGCAGTCGACCTCTTCTGACCATAGGGTGCTGTTTTATGGCTGCTATCCTGAGGCTGTGAGTCCTAGGCTAGTAACTCTTCAACGAGGTAGTCGTCAAACATGATGACGTGCTTGTGTAATATCACGTCTCCCCTCACCATGACCTTTAACAGAGGAATCTCTAAGCGTATCGATTCTTCAATAGTATCACTGTTTACCGCAGGGCTTTCAAAATGGGCTCTCTAAAAAAGGCATTGAGGGTTTATACCTACTTTAGTAATTCAGCTTCCCAACCAGACTTAAGTTTAGTTTAAAATGCTTTTTTTGTTTTCTCTTAGTGGATATTTAAACAAGCCCCGTAACTCTGGGCATAACTTTGTTCCACACTTTTTGTGATACTGACATGAATGATGCCTCAAATCATGTGACTTGTTAAGGAGATGTGTGCTTTCACTTTTCTAAGCAATTCGAATTATTTTATTTTCAACTCACAGTTGATAAAGCAGTTCCTTAAAATCCTCATTACACTGTCATTGTAGAAGGGACCAGGGTATAGGGTTGCACCAGCCATTGGTGAGATCTGTTTTAAATTTGGGATGTTAGTTTATACTTATTAAGGGGCTTATTTCATTTATTTAACATGGTTAAAGTTAGTTTGTAACTAACTTTCTGTGGCGTGAAGTAATGTTATACTTAAAGTTTTATTCTTTTTATATATATATGTATATTTATATATATATATTTATATATATATATATATATATATATATATATGATTTTAAATGGATTTCTCCAAATAGCATGCCAAACTTTACCTGTCGAGTAGAAACTTGCCCAACCTGTGTTTTGAGCGCACGCCATCGTGTAAATCGTGAGCACGAGCACGTACGACGGCCTTACGTAAACATATCACCAGAATGATTGACACTTAGGAGGACCAATAGTCTTGATGATCCACCCGGAAAAAGAAAATCCTCCGCTATACCTTTAATCAAGCTCCGAAAATGGCTCGTTCTGATATTGGGTTACCTGTGACGTTACACAGGCACACATACATTTGCATGTCGCTTAACGGCTGACATTTGCCTTCGCTGGATGTGAGTCAAAAGCAAATCGAACCCATTATAATCACTGACGCTGATGTGTCTACACTGGATACAGTGTACAACAAGTGCGTTCAGTTTCTGACATACTCCACGCACTTGAATCTGTGGAAGAGTGAAAGAACGTTTGCTTTGAGTCCAGTTTAAACCGCTCTTTGCGTCTCTGTACAAACTTCAGAAGGATCCCAGCGTCGGAAACAAGTGGATGGTTTATTTGAATGGTGTCCCGGATCACGTCAGAGAATTATGTTTGTTCTGAGCATTTTTGTTTTGTAAATGAGGCACAGTGTAATGGAGAGTTTGCAAAGAAACTTTTGTTAAAAGATGAAGCAGCCAACTGTATCTGACAGTGACAGCAGCTGCATCACAAAACCGCAAGTGAATGATTTAATAATGCTTTGTCTGTAAATGACGGTTTTATGTGGATAATGTTTTCAAAACACTTACTCGCGTGCACTAGTGAGTGGGCGTGTTTGCTATGCAGTGACGATAGCCAATCATAACAGTGGCCGCTTACTGACAAGACTTCAACTGACAAAACGGGTCATTTCAGAGGGTCAGAATGAAGGTACTAGAAAATTGTGTGTGTGCAAAAAACATTTTACCATTTTAAGTGAACCTCAAAAAAACATATTAAAATGATAAAAAAAATTCATAATATGACACCTTTAAGTTGATTCTTTCTATGTATTAAATGAATGCCTCAGTTTTAGAGCTAATCAATACTAACTTCCTTTGTTAATGTCTCACGCCATTTTATATTCCTGTATGTTTGAGCTGATTACAGTGAGTTTCTTTGTTTGCTCGGCTGCTTAGTTCCACATACCAATTCTCCTTAGTCTATGAACTCTCCACACATGCCTCCTACCTCTAATTTAGACGAGCTAGAGCCACTACTCCCACATCAGTGCTCTCACATGCACCTCCGCCATAATTCCTCCCAGCAGGATTCAAAACAAACCGTTGTTAACTTTTTTTCTACCTCTAATTAACTCAGGATTAAATGGATGGAGGTGTAAAATTGATCTCGGAGAGCAAAATTCACTGAAGCTGCTTCATGAAGGAGTCCCATTGATCAATATGTTGCTCAGAGATTGTTCTGGCCTCTTTATTTCTTCTGAATGAATCGCTGCTTTTCTCCCTCCTTAACTCCATTCCAGCTCTCCCGCTGAGAGTTTTCCCTCATAAAGCCTAGCTTACTCTTAAGTAGAAGACCTCCCACTTTACCATTGTCCCTTAAGCTAAGCTTTACAGACTGTCTCTTTTTTTTGTTGTTTAGTTTCTTGGCTGGTTCCTTCATGGTCCTGTTACCCTTGGATTTCTGGTCCTAAAAATAAGGAAATCAGAGCTCTTTCCCTTCTCTGGAAGCATTTGTAGCCACATGCTTGATGACTAAACGTTCTTGGCTAATAGTGGTGATAATCACAGAAATATGTGTCTGAGCCGAGCAGGGCAACTGACTCACTGAGAAGGTTATGTTTGGAAAGGATTTATGGAGGGGAAAGGGTCCCTCTTCCTGTTGATATGCTGATGTGATCACCTCCAGAAAGTGTGATAAATTATTCTTGTCTAGACACGTTCTCAGGGGAGTTCTAGTGTGATGTGAAGTAAACATTACCTGAATATGTCACTCTGATGCTGTTTTTACTGTCAATAATCAATATCGTAGACTCTGACTCAGTGTTTGTTTTCTTCTTGTTTTCTCTCGCTGTGTCCCGGTAGCCTCACCTTTTTCCTTCAGAATTGCTGGTGTGTTTGTGTGTGTACACACATTTGTTAGCACTGCTTTCCCTTATTAAAATGTACAACGGTAACCATAAAAGTTGATTGATTTTTGTGATGGCAAAGCTGATTTTTCAGCATCATTACTCCAGTCTTTAGTGTCACATGATCCTTCAGAAATCACTCTTATATGCTGATGTGGTGCTCAAGAAATATTTCTTATCAATGCTGGAAAAATGATTTTTATTTTATTTGTGGAAACAGTGATACTTTGATACGTAGAAAGTTCAGAAAAACAGCATTTATTCGCAATATTATAAATGCCTTTACTGTCACATTTGATCAATTTAATACATCATTGCTGAGTAAAAGTTTTTTTTTTTTTTTAAATGTACTGACCCCAGACTTTTGAATGGTGGTGTATTATGCCCAAAAATTTAGCTAACTTGATATTAGCCCCTAATTTAATTTAAAAAAATCCAACCTGAAGAAAGTGTGTGATGTATTTACCTGTGCAAACAATGCCAAGGCATTGTGGAAAGTTATCATAGTAATAAGGATGCTTGCATTGGTTATGGTAGATGTTTGTAATGGTCTGTAAAAGAAGCAAAATAGCCAAAGGCATCTTTCTGTTTTCACCCACAACAAATACAAACTGTTTCAAGCTCTGGCCGGGTGAGAGAAACCGCCGTCCATTCACAGGTTATTGTGTATTGTTATAGTCTGAGTGGTCTCTTTAATGGAAAGCAGGTAGCACCCCTCCTTTCTCTGTCCATTTAAAAGAGTCTCATTCTGATTCGGCTTCCCCAGAGCAACAGGTGTTTTCATCAGGTGCTGTTTGCTCAGATGAGGGGAGGGATTGTTATAGCGTTCAGCTCAGAACAAAAGCTGCTTCAGTCAGGACCGCAGAGGTCCGCGATCTCCCTGCGGGGGCTGGGCAGAGAGAGCGAAAGACAGAAATATGGGGTGAGGGGGGTGAAGTTTCAGTTAAACAGCCCACAAGCCTTCCCTTGAAATTCCTGATCCTATCAGATCCATTGTTTTTTCAGTGGAATACACACATAACCCTTTAGAAAGTCTGTTTGAGTTGTCCACCCTTTGTTAATGCTTCAATTTGTGTGTGTTTTAAAGGGATAGTTTACCCAAAAATAAAAGTGGCCATAATTTACTTATCCTCATGTCATTCCTAACCTGTATGGCTGAATTTGTTGCCCCAAACACAAAAGATGATGTTCAGCAAAAATGCTCCTTTGCAGCATACAATGAAACTGAATGGTGACCACGGTTGTAAAGAGCAGTAAAGGCTGACAGAATTTTTTCTTTTTTGGGTGGACCACTGCTTTAAGTCTTGATTATTCCTTTTTGTTGTCGTCATCGCTATTCATAAGCATATTGTTTGGTTTTATTTTCGTCTGATCAGCCCTGTATCCCTCCTTTCTTGTCAGGTGGCTGAGGAGAAACCGTGAGAGAGGGCAGCGTGAGGTCCCTGCTCGTCCAGGGACGATGAAGAGGTTCAGGCGTCATGGGCATGAGTCTCAGAGGGACAAGCACAAACAGGATCTCTATCAGTTCAACAAGGTGATCAAGCACACATCTTCTGTAGAAAGTTTGTTTTGCTGTCACACACACACACACACACACACACACACACACACACACACACACACACACACACACACACACACACACACACACACACACACACACACACATGTTTTTTTAATTTTCAGCAGTTTAGTGCCATTTTATTTATTCCTTGCTTTCTGTTGTTTCCTAAGTGACGAAAAGTCTTCTGTCTAGATAGCGGGAAACTCTGTATGTCATAGAAATAGCATTCATCACACAAAGCATGTTTTGTCACAGAGCAAAGACTTTTTATTATAATTAACAAACAAATTTAAAATACCTTATTTATTATTATTTGTAAAGCTCCAGGTTTGCTGTGCTTGTTTGTAGGGCTGTGAAATTTGGCCCAAATTTTTGTGATTTTTATATATAAATATGACTATGAAATAACAATGATATTAAATGTAATTATTTAATATCATAAATTAATAATTATAAATTAAAATATAATAAAACAAAAGGAATATCGCATTTTCACTGTAAAATAAAAATAATATAATAATAATAATTGTATTTTACAGTACTCTCCTACCCTGAAAAAAAACCCTCACCTGCCTGTAGCCTTAGTGATCCTGAAGACATAGTTTAGCTTGTTCAGGTGTGTTTGATTAGGGTTGGCACTAAACTCTGCAGGACAGTGGCCCTCCAGGGCCGACGTTCCCCATCCCTGCCTTAAAGTTTCTCTTTTCTTAAAAGAGTTTATAAGCGCTTCTCATTACAAGTTTAGGAAGATGGTTGGCACACGTTACGTTCCTAAATGCATATTATAAGTGACCCAAACTCAGAGCAGATGCTGAAATTAATTCATGCGGAGCAGCATTTACTGTGAACCGAGCTGCTCGGAGACACTGAAAACAACGGAGCGTGAGCTGCTCGCGTGTAAACGAACGTAGCGGTGTTTGACTCTTTTATATTTAAGTAAATCGCAGCCTTTGCAATTTGATAATCACACTGAGCCATGTGTTATTCCAATCGATCATGCAACCCTACATTTTGGATGGATTTCCCCACCCTAAGCTTTTTGTGACAATTTGTAAAACTGTGCCTTCTCTGTGGAGGATACATGCGATGCTGCTATATAATTTGCTCAAAATTAGACGTCTTAAAAGGCAGTGCTATTGTGCTCGCTGAATATGTTCCATTTTGGAACAGACTATGTACGACTATGATGTCTTAAAATGTTAGCTGCCCGTGTAGTCCACTTATACCAGAGCCCTTGATTATGTACAATAGAGTCTTGGTGTGATATGTGACATTTCATTCTCATTTCTGTCCTGTCTTTAGACTGTAGAACATGGCTTCCCCCATCAGCCCAGCGCTCTGGGATTCAGCCCCAGCCTGGAGCTCCTGGCCATCGGTACCAGATCAGGAGCAATCAAACTGTATCCTACAACAACCTTAAGACATTACCACTCTTTGGGTTATTTGGTCTGTGCATAACTAAAATTATCCCACTCAGTCACATTCCATTCCCCTGTCTCTGAATCCTCAGGGCAGAGTGACTACAGTGTGACATGATGAGATTTCCTGTAGCTCATAGCGTGGCTGTTCTCATAGTGGCTCAATCGTACACACCCATTATGCAGGTACTTTGAAAGGCGGAACAGTTTATATTAGTGCGTAGAGCTGAGAACGCATGTTCATGAAACATTTTTTCCCATACTATTGCGCAATTTTCTCTGTTAGTCATTACTGAAGAGGAAATAGAAATGAGTAACTTGTATTTGGCCACCATTACATGCCTGTTTTTTTTTTTTTATATACATTTGATTTATTTTGATTATGCATTATTCTATTAATGCACCACCTATGGCCCAATCTTATATAAAAGTTTGCGTGCTTATTTAGAATCATACATCACATGTGCTCACCTAATTTTGTGGAGTTCTTCATAAATCAGAGATGAAAAGACCATTTTCAGGCATATCGTGATTTGCCATCGAAATATAGCATTTTACACTTTTTTAACAGTTATAGCGCTGCCTTTTGGCCAATCTCCATAAAAGTTTGCATGCTTCTTTAGAGTCATATGTCGCACATGCTCACCTAATTTCGCAAAGTTAGTTCTCAGTTTTTGTTTAGGACTGACAGGCTTTTGGGTAGACTTAGCCACGCCTGTTGTAGCTAAATGACCCTGGTATAGCTATCCAAAAAGATACTAATTGACCCTAGAGAGTCCAAAGAGTTGTCCTGTAGTGGTTTTATCGAGGTTGAGCGTAAAACCTAGGACTAGTTCGCAAAAGTAGTTTTTTCAAATAATCTCCAATATTTAGCAAATGATTTGATTGACAGCAGTGGCCCTAGAGGCAAAGTAGTTCAGAACAAGGAGATCTATCTTACAGTATAAGATAGAATATCGCATGCAGGCATGATAAATCGCGTAATATTCAATAATTTAGCATTTATCATCATTGGATCATTTATCAAAAAAGCGTCTTGAGCCAAGGATTCCAATTATATAAGATACTTGAGTCTGCGATGAACGGTTTAGGAGTTATGAGTCAATGTCTTTTGATCAATGTTGCGCCATCATCAGGGCGATTAGGGTCTCTGGTTTGGTTTGCCCGATCACTTTTAGGTTGATCTTTGAAAATCCTAACAATTCAATAGGGTTTCAGCGCTATGCGCTTGTGCACCTAATGATTCGCTTCTGTCTGACTTTTAAACCCCCACAAAACCAAGTTGTTTCACTCTTCTGTGCTGTGTGTTTGCCATGTGTTTCCTTAACCAGTTCTCAGGTACGGAGCTCCAGGTGTGGAGTTCATGGGACTTCACGACGAGAATGCGGCAGTTACACAGGTGCACTTCCTGCCAAACCAGGTACGGCATTGAGCTTTAATCAAAGTTCTTTTTTTTTTTTTTTTTGGTGTATGTTAATTTGGACTTCATTCCAGTCTTTGGGATTTGGTTTCCAATGAGTAATTAGTGGTTTTGGGTGAGGTTGCTGTTTCAAAATATCAGCAAAATATTATACCATGGTATGAGACATTTTATATCAAGAACTGTATATATTATTTTAACACAAAAAATTATAGATACGATAGATATGATAGATGCAATGGATAGATGGATACTATAGATAGATAGACAGACAGGCAGACTATTTTTGGATAATTCACAGTGAATTTAATACCTTATTTCTTTACAAGTTTTGTTCTGCAAATAAAGGCACTTCATTTTACTTCAATTCTGATTTATGCCTGTATTTTATTTTTACTTTTATTTTTGCAGTTGGAGTTTGTCACATTACTGGATGACAACAGTCTGCACATGTGGACGCTTCGTGGACATAACAGCATGTCCGAGCTGCTTGAGATAGGACGTTTCACTCTCTCTGGTCCACCTGGGTGAGTCAAGAACCCACACCTACATACTCACCGCGATCTAATATGATCATGTTTTAAGATTTATTTTTAATGTACTCGGATGGTAATGTGCACACACCCAAAGAATGAGACATGAGCACTGAGTCACACTGATCCAGACGCTACTGATACTCTGCTACTGCTACAGCTACTGCTACTGCTCCGAATACATGCATAGTGCTGTCAGGTGACTTCCATGATTCAAAGTAGCTGTTTTTTGCAATCTGTGATGTCATTTTTTATATATATACATAAACACACACAGTGGTGGCCAAAATTATTAGAACGGTAAGATTTGTTTAATGTTTAAAAAGAAGTCTCTTCTGCTCACCAAGGCTTCATTTATTTGATTCAGAATACAGCAAAAATTGTGAATATTGTGAAAATATTTATTACAATTTAAAATGAACTGTTTTCTATATGAATATATTTTAAAATGTAATTTATTCCTGTGATCAAAGCTGAATTTTCTGCATCATTACTCCAGTCTTCATTGTCACATGATCCTTCTGAAATCATTCTGATATGCCGATTTGCTGCTCAAGAAAGATTTATTATTATTATCAATGTTGAAAGCAGTTGTGTGCAATTTCTTTTCAGGATTCTTTGATGAATAGAAAGTTCAAAAGAACAGCATTTATCTGAAATAGAAAGCTTTTGTGTTTCTGTGTTACCAACAAAGAAATAAATTGCATTTTAAATATATAGTCAAATAGAAAACAGTTATTTTAAATAGTAAAAAATATTTCACAATGTTACTGTTTTTGCTGTATTTTGGATCAAATAAATGAAGCCTTGGTGTGAGCAGAAGACACTTCTTTTAAAACAATAAAAAATCTTACCGTTCTGGCCACCACTGTATATATGTGTGTGTGTGTAGATGATGGATGGATAGATAATGCTCTATTTCATATTTCATGTTTAAAAATTATTGCAACTACTCTTTAAAAACTGGTTGCAACTGGTTACAATTATTTATGAGGAACAACGTCTATAATGCATTGGAACTAAAAAGTGTATATGACCTAAAAATAAGCCAGCAGTCTAGTTTTACTGTCTATCCAGTGTCTAATCTAAGCGTAACTGGGGTAGAAAACAAATCGCTAGCGCTTTCATTTTTGACCCTCTTGTGATGTGACAGCGCCCCTCCCAGCGTGACGCGGGTCACGGCCGTCCTGGCACACTCGTCGGGTGAGCTGCTGCTGCTGGGCACGGAGGGAGGACACGTGTTTGTTGTAGAAGTGCCAGGCTTCAGAGAACTGGAGGAGAACAACATAAGCGTGGAGGATGTACAGAACAGGTCAGACGTCACATTGGTCAGATTTATGAATTCATGTAGAGCCACATACACCCGTGCTTATTATTATAATTTTTTTCAGTAATATGTACTATTGATAAATAACACACTTGCTGCCTTTAAATGTTGAATTTGTCCATACTAAATTGCATATTTATCTTAAAACTGTCTTTAATGATTAATGTAACCATATTTAATGTTTCTTTCTTTTATCTTTCCCAAAATAGTGTTAAATAAATGTTTGGTCACTTTGCAAATGAGCACTGTATTTAAAGACAAGAACTAAAATGAGCATATTTAATATACTTTTCTTTGTTCCGTGACTTGCAGTTCTTTATATAATCTTTGACTATATACACACGCTGCAACATTCTTCAAATAGTTTCTCTGGAATGGTATAATGCAACACTTTTGCATGCCTGAGATGACTATTATAGTTACACTTTGTGATCGCTGATCTGTCCACCGCTACTTTCCCAGAGTTCCAGAGGATTATGCTGGCCGCAGGAATCTGGAGTGTGTTGAAGCTCTGCATGAGAACCCGCTCAACCCACGGCAGGTGCTGATCGGCTACAGCCGAGGCCTGATGGTTCTGTGGGATCTGGATCGGCAGCGTCCCATCCAACACTTTCTCAGCACACAGGTACCGTATAATGCAACGTTGTCATCTAAGCTCTGAAACTCAAAATTCTTACCAAGCGTTCTAAGAAGAGGCCTGTAATTTTCCCTTTTTTGTGTCCTCTGCAGCAACTAGAGAGTGTTTGGTGGATGGAGGATGGTGCGAACATTCTCAGTTCCCATAGTGATGGGAGCTACTGCCAGTGGACGGTCACTGGTGAGGATCCGCAAACGGAGCCTGAGAAACAGGAGATTCCATATGGTAAGATTGCTTTACCGGAGTGACTTCGGTGTGATGGCAAAGCTTAATTTTTAGAGCCATTACTCCAGTCTTCAGTGTCACATGATCCTTATACTGTAATATATTTGTGGAAACTGTGATCCTTTTTCAGGATTCTTTGAAGAATATAAATAATAAAAGAATACAATTATATTTAATTAAGTTTAATTAGAATTTGACCTAAACAAGGCATCTTTAAAGGTGGCATAATTTTGTTGCCTAAAATGCTGTCATATTAGGTAGCTCATTAGGTTTTGGAACAAAGCCTGTATCTTTGACTGGTCAAATGTATTCATATTGAGCTATCTGTCCTTAAATGAGCTACGTCTCCACACAGGTGCCTTCCCCTGCAAGGCCATATCCAAAATTATACAGCTGCCATCAAAACAAGGGTGAGTCTTGCATATTCTTTATTGGGCAGTACTGTGAGTGTTCACTAACCGACGGTGAGACAGGTGTGTTTGCTTGTGGTGTCATTACCACAGAATGCTTCTCCATGACTCACACGGTTGGGTTAATATTTAACTTCCGCTCCACATTAAGATCCTCTATCTGATTTTTCTTTAACCACTAATCTCTAGCCCATTTTATTATGCCGTCCTTTCATTTCATGTTGTTTTATTGTTCTCCTTTTTCATAAAATGATTTTGAAAGTTTTGGAAGATCCAAAGGGGATTTGTCATTTAGTAAACTCTTATCCAAAATAATGTGTCTTCTGTCCTCTCCTCCCAGTCCCCCATTCCTCATCTTCAGCGGAGGGATGCCGAGGGCCAGTTACGGGGACAGACACTGCATCTCCGTCATCCACAGCAAAACCCACGAGGCGCTGGACTTCACCTCACGTATTATCGACTTCTTCGTCATTCGCGAGGGAGAGAACCACAGAGGTAGAGAGACATGCTGAGAGACTCATTGTTCTTTTCCCCTTTAAAATATGTCAAACACACTGTTTTGGTTCCTTTACATGCTTTTTTCTACATCTACTTGAACATATTAGCTGAGCTGCAGTCAGCACACTTCCTTTAAGTGGTCTAAATGTGTCTTTGTTGCAGGTGAGCCAAGCGCTCTTGTGGTTTTGGTGGAGGAGGAACTTGTGGTGGTGGATCTGCAGACTGAGGGGTGGCCCGTCATCCAGACGCCTTACCTGGTGCCATTACACTGTTCAGCCATTACGTGCTCGCACCACGTCTCCTCCATCCCACTCAAACTGTGGGAAAGAGTGCACGCTGCGGGAGCCCAGCAGAACACACACTACTCTAAGAAGGTAAGCAAGAATATGCTTGCACAAATACAGAAACATTAAGCTCATTGCATGATACTGAGTAAAACAGCTCACCAGGAAGAGAATACTCACATGAAATGCTTTGAACTGTCATTTTCTGGGTTAAAGGGATAGTTCACCCAAAAATGAAAATTATCCCATGATTTTCTCACCCTCAAGCCATCCTAGGTGTATATGACTTTCTTTTTTCTTTTCCTAACCCTAGTTATATTTAAAAAATAGCATTGCTCTTTCAAGCTTTATAATGATAGTGAATTCTGATTTTGAAGTCCAAAAAAGTGCATCCATCCATCTTAAAAGTAATCCATATTTAAAACTTTAAAAACTAAAATAACTCACACACACACCCCTACACACACACACACTTTTTTGGTCTTTTTTCAAAATCTCGTCCTCCATTCACTGCCATTATAAAGTTTTGCTGTGATGGTTTACAGCACCATGGACAACTATTCAGTTTTCAAATCTGTCTTTTTGTAGCCTTGGCCTATAAATGGAGGTCAGAATCTTGCCCCAGACCCTCCCCAGAGAGACCTGCTCCTCACGGGGTGAGTAGATGTGTGTGATGTAACGCTGTCGGTCTTGGTGTGATCTTAGTCTTGAATTCACTGATTCACCTCGTAAAGTTTCGTCCTGTAAAATATGCAGAATTGTTCTCTTCATAATTATAAACCGTGTCAAAATGAAGAATGTTTTAGAATGATCCTTCAAAAATTATGTATTATTTTATTGTCAATGTTGAAAATGGTTGTGCTGCTTAATATTTTTGTGAAAATAATTTTTATCAGGATTCTTTGACGAATCGAACGTTCAAAAGAACGGCATTTATTTGAAATTGAAATATCTTTAACAACTTTTATCAATTTAATGTATCCTTGCTGAATAAGTGTTCATTTCTTTCAACAACAAAAAAACTAACTTACCCAAACCTTCAGTAATAAACACTTCAGTGAAACCAAAACTGTAAAAAAAAAAAAAACTTGTTGCACTGTTTATGTCTGTTTTGTTTCGCTCGCATAACTTTCATCAGATAACAAAAACAGGGAAGATCAGATTCTTGTTCTTACTTTGCAAATTAAATCATGTGTTATTTCACAGTTCCTAAAAATTGAGTATTATTACAGTAAATCTGTTTCAAAGCTAATTGTTACTCTCATTTGGTACTTGGACCCTGTTTAAACATTTGCTTAATATAGTTGGGTTTTTCCCTTCTCATGGCAACGAGGAATAACAAGGAAAAATGTTCTGTTAAGATGCTGCAATGGTTTCACCTGGAGGGAATGAGGAACTGATTATTAAAAACGAATCTTACCTTTCATGTTAAATGTATCCCTTTTCATCTTGAAAGGCACGAAGATGGCACGGTACGTTTCTGGGACGCCTCAGGGGTCTGTCTTTACCCCATGTACAAGCTCAGCACGGCGGGAGTCTTCCACACAGATGCCGACCCAAATGACAACATGAACCAGGGTAGTGAGGGAGAGTGGCCTCCGTTTCGCAAGGTCTGTCTCACCTAAAACAAGCATTTACCACTCACAATCAACATCCTATTATTAGCACAGCTGTTTACAGTTTTCATCAAACATTTGATTCAGTGTTTATTATTTTTCAATGTATCAGGTGGGCTGCTTTGACCCATATAGCGACGACCCTCGGCTTGGCATTCAGAAGATCCATCTGTGTAAATACAGCGGATATCTGACAGTGGCTGGAACTGCAGGACAAGTGAGTTCGCATATGGGAGTTTAAGAGATGACCGACTCGGTTCGCACACAGCATTAAAACAAACAATGCCAAAATGGTTACTTTTGTTCAGTTATTACTTTACTGTTCAAAAATGTTGGGTTGGTAAGATATTTTTTGAAACAAGTCTCTTATTCCGCATATATTTTATGAAAATAGAGTAAAAACATTAATATAGTGAAATATTATTACCAATTAATTCTAGATTTAAATATATTTTAAAATGTAATTTATTCCTGTGAAGTTAAAGCTGAATTTTCAGCATCATTACTCCAGTCTTCAGTGTCACATGATCCTACAGAAATCATTCCAATATGCTGATTTGGTGCTCAAGAAACATTTTTTATTATTATCATCAATGTTGAAAACAGTTAAAAAATAATATTTTTGTGGAAACTTTGATTCCACAAAGAGGATTTAAGTTTAAAGAACATTGATTTAAAATGTAAATCTTTTGTAACATAACAAATGTTTTTACTGTCATTTTTGATCAATTTAATGAATCCTTGCTGAATAAAAGTATTAATTTCTTCTTTTTTTTTAAATACTGACCTTAAACTTTAACCTCTGACCATTTGATTTCTCATACATTTTGGTCACTGCTGATAATTAATTACTCGACTAAAACGCTTTGATTTAGCAGCTTATTAACAGTCTACTACACATCATGTCTGCCATTAGGAAATGAGATGAGCTCGGTTAAAAACCACTCTCCAGGATCAATAGCTCTGCCCTTTCACTGAACTACTGAGAGGTTTCAGTACAGTTTTGCTGATGTCCTGGCAGAACGCTACCCAAAGCTCTTATCACGCTATATGAATTGTGTGTAAGGACGAATAAAGTGTGAACTCTGCTTTGAGGAAATGTGTTTGCAGAAGTTGAGATATTAAGTTTCCATCTGCTTCTATCAGAAAGTTGAGTAAATGTAATTTTTCATTCCTCCCACTCAGATTCTGGTTATGGAGCTGAACGATGAGGCTGCCGAGCAGATGGTTGAGGCTACAGTGGTGGACCTGCTGCAGGGTCAGGAGGGCTTCCGCTGGAAGGGCCAAGCGCGTCTAGACGTGCGGGAGGAGCCGGTGCTGTTCCCTCCAGGCTTCCAGCCCTTCGCCCTGGTGCAGTGCCAGCCGCCCGCTGTGGTCACGGCAATCGCTCTGCACTCAGAGTGGAAACTGGTCGCATTCGGTACCAGCCATGGCTTTGGCCTATATGACTACCATCAGAGGAATAACGTCTTTGTCAAGTGAGAAGAAAACCATTTTAAATGGCATTCCAGGTTTATTAGTACAAAAGGTTGATCTGTCACTGTTAATACAAGTGACTGTTGGGGGGATACAAATGAACATTAAGGAATATCCTTAAAAATAACCTGAAATATAAAGCACATTAGACTGATGTGATCACCACAATTGTCTGAAGATGTTCCCTTCAAAAAGGGAAGTCTTTATTATAGCTATAGTGTTTGTCACCATTTTTATCATGCTAAATGCGTCAGTGGAAAACTTGCTCATAGTCTGATTCACGAATCATATGATAGTTTGTCTTTTCATTATTTATAATATTTTTTTAATGTAGTTTATTCCTGTGATGGCAAAGCTGCATTTTCAGCATCATTACTCCAGTACAGACACTCTTCAATGTTGCATGATCCTTTTGAAATCACTCTAATATGAATGTTGAAAACAGTTGTGCTGCTTAATTTTTTTTTTAACAGCCATTATTTTAAATTGAACTCTTTTGTAAAATTATAAATGTATTTACTGTTACTTTTGATCAATTTAATGTGTCCTTGCTAAGTATGAATGTATGAAAAAAAGAAAATCTGTCATATTTATGTTTTTTCAAAATTGCCACCTTTTTGATTTGATATGTGGCACAAAAAAGTTACATTTGTTAGTTTTAAATTTTTTAAAAATCTGTATGTAGCTAAACATTTTAATTGTCAGTAAAAGTTATATAAAGCCTTTTATTTATGAAGTCTTTAGATTAAACTGTTCAGATCAAGATTATTAAGACCATAAGACCTATTTAAGGTCATTACAATTATAAATTCCATCAGTTGTGTTTATTTTTTTCTCTTGTGAAGAATGCTAATAGTTGTTTGCTGTCTGTTTGCAGGTGCACCCTAAACCCCAGTGATCAGATGGCCTTGGAGGGGCCGCTGTCACGTGTCAAGTCCATCAAAAAGTCCCTGCGACAGTCTTTCCGTAGGATTCGCCGCAGCCGGGTCTCCATGCGAAAACACCACACTAACAACGCAGCCAAGGTGTGTATCAGCTCTCTTCTTCTCTAGTGCTTCAGTTATTCAGCAGTCAAACGAACAAGTGACTAGGAATCATGCATGCAGTTATTTTGGTAGCGATTAGCGTTGCATACTTTGGAGTTGTTGAAACGGTGGTTCTGGCTCGATAGCGAATATTAATAATGTTTCTATAGCTGCAGGAGATCAATGCCAGGCTGGAGGCTGAAGCTCTGCAGGAGATGGAGTTGGCTCCTGTACAGAGAAAGATCGAAGCCCGTTCTTCTGACGACTCCTTTACGGGCCTCGTCAGAACACTCTACTTCGCAGATACGTTTGTCAGTGATAGTGAGTACCACAGTGTTTTTTTTTAATCGTTGATAATTAAATTTAGGGTTAGTATTCCCAATGTATCCTCTTAGACTAGCAGAAGACCTTCATCAGCTGCCTCTCTCTTTTCCTCAGGTTCTCACAGTACACCCTCACTGTGGGCAGGAACCAATGGCGGAGCTGTCTTTGCGTATGTCCTCCGTGTGCCATCACTGGAACGAAGGGCAGAGGATCCAGTAGTGGCTCATGCAGGTAAAAAGAACATGGTATATAAATGACAACTTTGAAGTAGATGAACAGACATATTAATCATTTAATAAATGCATTTAACGAACATAGATGTCTTTTAGAGTAATATTGTTGCTGATGTTTTATAAAAGTAATAAACTCTAAGGTTTTGTGCTAGTTATTTCACCACAGTTAAAGGGATAGTTCACCAAAAAAATTTAAATTCTGTCATTAATTACTCACCCTCATGTCGTTCCAAACCCATAAGACGTTTGTTCATCTACGGGACACAAATGACAATCTTTTTGATGAAATCTGAGACTCCATTGACACATTGACGCTTCAAAAAGTTCAATCAATGTCTCAGAGATCAATGTTTATATGTGAATAAAATCCTAAATTAAATCTGTTTATCATATCAAGCGATCGAGTCTCTTCAGAAAATTTTGACTACAACCGCTCAATTCATATGGATTAGTTTTATGATCTCTTTATGAACTTTGTAAAGCGGCAAAGTGACAGTTGTGTAGCTGTCAATGGAGGGACAGAAAGCTCTCAGATTTCATTAAAAGATCTTCATTCGTGTCCCGAAGATGAACAAAAGTCTTACGGGTTTGGAGCAACATGAGGGTGAGTAATTAATGACAGAATTTTCATTTATCCCTTCAAGGGCGTTTTGGCACTCTACTTCACTTAACAATACATTTAAACTTGGTAAAATCACTGTAAAGGGTGAGTTTTTATTATTTAATCAAAGAAATTAATACTTTTATTTGGCAAGAACTACGGATGTCCCGAGCCAATCTCAAAGATCGATATCAGGGCTGATTAAGCATTTTGTAACTGATCGGTATGGGCTATCCTAAGCCCGATCAGTTATTTTACGTCTGCTGTCACGTAGGTGTCGGTATGCACCTTCAAGTGGGTTGGTTCAGCCATATCGAATCACTCGAAAGTCATTTATTTACTGTTTATTTTTTATCTGTCGTCAGACTGTCTGAGAGACGTCGTTGCCATAAAGCATTGCTATGGGTTGCGTCTTGCTTTGGACTTGACTGACAGACTGGCATTCTGACGCCGTGAGCTTCATGCTTTCTAACCTTAAATCCACTTTTTTTATTTTTGTTGCAATTATTCTGCTTATTGTACATATAAAATATAAGAAGTTTATATCAGTGGTCCCATATTCATAATTGTGACCACCCAGTCTGTTTGCAATGTCCACCATTATAACAGATGTTATAACAGATACTAGTGTATAGTGTGTGTCTGTGTATATATTCAAAAAATACTCTGTAGTGATAGATATAATTTTTTTACATTTGAGCCTCTGAGAAACTCTATATGTCCATGTATACATTGGATACAAGTGTATACATGGATCGGATCGGGGGCATAAAAATCCTGATCGGGACATCCCTAACAAGAACTCATTTAATTGACCAAATGTGACAGTAAAAGACATTTACTATGTTACAAAAGATTTCCATAAAAAAATAAATAAATTGCTGCTCTTTTGAACTTTCTCTCCATCAGGATTTTTTCAATCCTGAAAAAATTATCACCGTTTCCACACAAGACTGATGATAATACGAAATGTTTCTTTAACCCAAAATCAGCATATTAGAATGATTTCTGAAGGATCATGTGACGCTGAAGGCTAATGGCTTCTGAAAGTTACATTTTGTATCCCAGGAATAAAGTACATTTTAAAATATATTAAAATAGAAAACAGTATATAATTGTAAAAATATTTCTTAATATTACTGTGTTTTTGATAGCATAAATTATAAAATCTCACTGACCCCAAAATTTTGGACAGTAGTGTGCACAAAACCCTGCTTACATAAACAGATCTTCTATAAAAAAAAGTGCTTCTTCATCCCCAGCTAAAGAGATTCAGTTGATGCATCGTGCTCCAGTGGTTGGTTTGGTGGTCTTGGACGGCAAGGGCTCCCCTCTGCCCGAGCCCCTGGAGGTGGCCCATGATCTGGCACGCAGTCCTGAAATGCATGGTTCGCACAATCTATTGGTTGTGTCAGAGGAGCAATTTAAGGTGAGAATTTGCACGACACAATTTATTTTTCGCCCATTGCCAACAGAGATTGTGTGTCTTACCGCATTTGTGTGTGCACAGCTGTTTACCCTGCCAAAAGTGAGCAGTAAGTCAAAGCTGAAGCTGACAGCAGTTGACGGCTCTCGTGTGCGCCGTGTGGGCGTGGCTTGGTTTGGCTCTCGGACCGATGAACAGTTGGAGAGCAGCCTGGTGGTGCTGACCAATCAGGGTGAGCTACATGTCATCTCTCTGCCCTCCATCAAAATGCTGGTCCACTATCCTTGCATACGAAGAGAAGACGTCAGTGGAATCGCATCTTGTGTTTTCACCAAATATGGCCAAGGTAGGAAATGCTAACTCTTACATGCACACAGTGCATTTACTCACTTATGTAAAAGCATGAATCTACTCTGAAACTGTCTGTTTGGTCATGTTTTAGGTTTCTACCTGATCTCCCCATCTGAGTTTGAGCGGTTTTCTCTCTCCACCCGCTTGGTGGTGGAACCACGCTGTCTGGTTGAGGCTCCCCTACAAATGAGGCCCAAGACGCCATCAAGTCCCGTCCACAAGGACCAGCCAGATGGAGTGCCTACTGAACACAGGTGTGTGTGTGTAGTTGTGTGATAGTTCAGAATTCATTATTCCTTTCCCGTTGTCAAAGATTAATAAGCGTTTTTATATTGATGTTTGTTTGTTCGGTGTTTCCAGAAATTTCAAAACGGAGAGTGATCGATATGGTGAGATTCAGTTTGCTTTTTCTTTTTCTTAGATCTGTGTGAATTGTGCAAACTAAGCATCCAACCAACCCTAAAACACGCATGTTCTTAGTGCTTTGTTGAATGCTTCCCATTTTATTCCCATAAGTCACTCATACAAAAGACTTCTGTCCATGCTTAGACAATCCATAATTGATGAAACGGTGCCACTTTAATTCTTGGAATTTTGCTAAAAGCTCATAAACTCATAAAAGCACCAAGCATATACTGGTATATATACATACATACTGGTTTCATAAAGTATAATACAGCCTGCACTCAGAAATATCATAATTTTGAGTTTTGTGCATGTTATTAGACAAACTGCTACTGACCAATGACGATCAAGTATTCCATCGAAAAGTAGTTGTAGTATCTTGTGCATTGGAAAGCATTGGGTCTCATTCACTAATTATTGTGTTGATTATTCGTTTTTACATGCACAGGAGAACTTTTCACAAAAAATATTCTACCTCATTCACAACACGTGCATATGCACATGAATTTGTTCTTAACCTCGTTCTAATATTAATTCATTTTGAATATTCTAAATGAGCGACCGTATGCTCGAGGTTAGTAATTTGCATAAAACTGCCAAACCATATAAGGGCTTTCTGCACACCCTTTCCTTTCGTCATTCTCAGCATACATGACGCCATTTCCTTTCCTTTCCTTTCCTTTCCTTTCCTTTCCTTTCCTTTCCTTTCCTTTCCTTTCCTTTCCTTTCCTTTCCTTTCCTTTCCTTTCCTTTCCTTTCCTTTCCTTTCCTTTCCTTTCCTTTCCTTTCCTTTCCTCTCCTCTCTCTCTCTCTCTCTCTCTCTCTCTCTCTCTCTCTCTCTCTCTCTCTCGTAAGTTTAGAATAGAATTTAGAACGAAAGTTCTATACACACGGTTAGTGAATGAGAGTATGAGACCCATTGTTTAACTATAATTCTATTAGATAATTTGCCTGTCATTAAAGGGATACTCCACTTTTTTTGGAAATAGGCTCATTTTACAACTCCCCCAGAGTTAAACAGTTGAGTTTTACCGTTCTCTGGCGGTACCACTTTTAGCATAGCTTAGCATAGATCATTGAATCGGACAAGACCATTAGCATCTCTCTCAAAAAAATTACCAAAGAGTTTCGATATTTTTCCTATTTAAAACTTGACTCTTCTGTAGTTACATCGTGTACTAAGACCGACAGAAAATGTAAAGTTGCGATTTTCTAGGCTGATATGGCTAGGAACTATACTCTCATTCCTGCGTAATAATCAAGAAACTTTGCTGCCGTACCATGAGTCCAGCAGGCGTAATGATATGACTCAGCGCCTGAAAATAGTCCCCACCTCGGTAACTCCCACCTATTTTCAGGCGCTGCGTCATATCATTACGCCTGCTGGCTATAGTTCCTAGCCATATCAGCCTA
The DNA here is from genome assembly GCF_951802725.1 of Rutilus rutilus. NCBI lineage: Eukaryota > Metazoa > Chordata > Actinopteri > Cypriniformes > Leuciscidae > Rutilus > Rutilus rutilus. The sequence continues at coordinate 28,766,914 of NC_140224.1, read as the reverse complement.
GAAAATCGCAACTTTTTATTTTCCGTCGGTCTTAGTACACGATGTAACTACAGAAGAGTCAAGTTTTAAATAGGAAAAATATCGAAACTCTTTGGTCATTTTTTTTGAGAGAGATGCTAATGGTCCTGTCCGATTCAATGATCTATGCTAAGCTATGCTAAAAGTGGTACCGCCAGACCAGGAGATCGGCTGAATGGATTCGAAAACGGTAAAACTCAACTGTTTAACTCTGGGGGAGTTGTAAAATGAGCCTATTTCCAAACAAAGTGGAGTATCCCTTTAAGAGTTGTTATTGGTAACTAAAACTATTAAAAAATGTTGTTCATTGAAATAAAATGTAAACATTAAATGAAAATTAGAAATGATGCCTTGGTTATTGGATATTAAAATAAAAGCTAATTCAAAATATATAAAACATTCAAATATACATAATACTAAACCAACACTGTTGCAACAATTATGGATTGTATTTATAACTCCTCTTTAAAGCATTTGCAAGCTTTAGCCCAACTAATCAGTGTGCTTGTGTGTTCCAGAGAATTCTGCTAGACAAGTAATGGAGCATGCTTTGCTCAACGATGAGAGTGAGTACATGAGGAATCAGCAGTTAGACAGGATATTCTGAAGTAGTTTAGATGTGTAACACCTCAGAGCATTGCTGTGTATGTTTTGTGACATGCAATTGGCCTAAAACAATAATCTAAACATGCTGTATGATTAATCGTGGCCTGGTCTGTGCAGACGTGTGTGCATGATCTGTAACACTTCCATCTGCCTGTCATATTAATACCTGTGCAAAAGATATTATGATGAGAAGAGCTCATTTCTGAGTACTTTACAAGCAATTCCAGTGAGGATTGCGTTTGCTGGACTCTTAGTGATTTGCGGAAAAAACTTTGAGTACTTGTTTGAATCACATCTTGCTCTAACACAGGTGTGCTTCAGGAGATCCAGAAGTCCCTAGAAGGAGATCAAACGTAAGAATATTTAATTTAATGTAGATTCTATTACTTTATTAATATTCATTAATGCCGGTAAGGTTTGAATAATCTGCCAATTGCTTGTTTAAAGGACGTTCCTAGAGAACAATCTGAAGACTAAGCCAAAAGCAGGCAATATCCTGAGCAATGGAGGTAATTATTTTCTATTCCCAATTAGCATATATTGTTATTCCAATAGTCATATTGTAACTATAGCCCTATTGCAAGAATTTGAGAAAACATTGATCATTGCTTTCCAAAGTAGGATATTATTCTCAGTATTTGAAATGCAGATCTTCATGTGTGTGTTCGGTGCAGTAGTGTGTTTGGAGGTGCTCTGTGAGCTGTTCATTTAAAAATGGATCAGGTTTTCATATTGTGCATAATAATCACGATGTGCTTTGGGTTCACTTTTTCATATTTTGAGTAATTCCAAATTTCTTTGGTTTGCACAGGTCATTATAATACAATGTTAATGACATGCATAGAAATTGGAGATAAGAGAACATATGTAGATTTCTCTAGAATTTCATTTGGAGACAACGTTAATACTACTACTAATAATAATAACATTATTATTATTATTATTATTATTATTATGTTATGTACTGGAAGGCCGGCTTATACAAACTACAGTGTGAATGCAAAATGGTCTAAGACCGAATAAATATTTTGTAAAGACAGAGGAGACTGCTTCAATAATAATAATAATTGTAGTAATAATAACATTATTATTATTATTAAATATGGATAATTTTTTTCATCTCCTCTTGTCTTTAAAAATTTGTATTTTGGTCTCCATCCATTTTATTATTATTTATTTATTTATTGTTACTTATTTATTTATTAATTAATTTATCATTACTAAACTATAGTGTGAAAGTAAAATGAGCTAAGACCAAAATTTTAAATTATAATTGTTTTATTGATGACATTCTACAACGTACTGTACATAAATGTGTGGGGAAATCATAGTTTTTATTTGTTTATTTAAATTTAAAGTGAATAAATCTTTCTAAGATTCAGTTTGTCAGATAAAATGTCCTTATGACAGGTGTAATTGATCCTTGATCTGTGCTGAGAAACCAATATTATTATATAATTTTTGAGCTTTACGTTCATTGCACTTCTTTGCTCTCCACAGACTGAGCCTTTTAATTCCCCGTGCCTGAACGATTCTGGATCCGCTCTTCACTCCAGACTTGCTTACGATCTGAACACTACTGCTAGTACCACTACTGAACCACGAGAAAGCCTTGCCCTGGAGAGAGGAACCTCCCACTCAAGAGCTTCTACACCCAGGGAGACGACAGAGAGAAGAGAGCGAGGGACCACCACCTGTGCCTGCTAAGACCAATCACTGTATCTCCACTGAATCCATTACATGCTGACTGACCACCTTCACACCACCAGCGTCTCTACCTGTGCAGCAACCTGAGCAAATGCAATGGCATTTGAAAGACTGACAATTTTGTTTTTTAACTTAATTTTAAATGCATGACTTTTCTTTTATACCAAATTAAGGACCTCAGAATTTGCATAGATGGTGTATAATACCTGGGTGAAGATGCCATTAGCTGTTGCTGACGAATTAGGGTAGGACGACAAGGCAATGTTAGCACTAGATGCTATAACACCATTGCAATTACACCCCATACACATTTAAAACCCTACTGTATTCCAAAAGTAGTGTTGCCTTTCCCCCGTCCACACCAATGAGAACAGTGGGTAGATAAAAGTTCTTATAGGTACTTGTACACTACTGTGTAGTACATATGCTGTAGTTTCTAGGGTGTACAGCTTTCTGAGGGGCTAGGTTTTTAATTTCTTTTTTTTTTTTATGTAAAACTTTTTTGTTATGCCAATAATGAATGATGTAATTTAGGAATGTAATTTTAAAATATTGTAGTCAAATGTTTTAATATATGTGTATATGAAAATCCGTACCTGTTTTGACGGTGGGTTCCTTTTACGGAGGGCTGTATTTTCTGATCTGAGGAAATATTTTGGTACTGTCTCCTGAAATGCGATTAGCGTTTTCTTTGGGGGGGGGGTCCTAGAATATATTTTTGTAGAAACATGATTATGTATGAGAACACTAATTATTATTCTTTGTAACTTCACACTACAGTCTTCTCAGTAAAGATTTTTCACACAAACCACTGTCTTTTTCATCATTTTTGATGAGTTTTCTCATTCTGTCTGAGTTTGTTTAATTCAGGGAAGTCCAATAAGAGGTTATTAAATATATAAATGCTGTAGAGATTCAGGCAGAACATTTTGCTCTATCTTTTTAAAATATAAAGAATCTAAAACATGAATTTTGTTCAAGTTCGCTAGTCTAATTTTGAATACTAAAATTAGACTCAGAAAGCTAGAGCAAAATTGGTTCATTAACTCCATATCCCTCTTTTCTAAGTGAACTCTAACTTTGCATCGGTGTAGTCATCTATGGCTCTTAAGGTGGTTGTAGCTTTTGAAAACATTTGAAAAGAAATGTCTCTTTGGTCTGATCAGTTGTCATATACACTCGGCCAAGAGTTTTGATCATTTATTATTGAGAGATGCTTTGTTCCCTAATCGCAGTAGCTCAAATGTTTACCTGATATTGGACACCGTCTCTTAAAGAATCCTGGAGAATAGCTGTTTACGATGTTGTGCACAAGCAAGTTATATAAAGTAGAAGTTAATATATTATATTAGTATGGGCAAGTAGTAGCTTCTGAATATAAATGAGAAGGGAATATAAATTCCCTATTATGGCAATGAAATTATTAACAAAGAACAAATTTGATTTACGGACAAAAAAAAAGAAAAAAGACTAATTTATTAATGATAATGTACTTAATCTACACAGATGCACTTTAATATTTACTCTCTTTGATGTACATTTTTTTTTCAATATTTATTTTTTATCCTGATACATAGGTTGTTGTTTGTGTACCTAGTATTCGCTACATTATTCATTTGTTGCCAAATGTCCCCTCAAGGATAGTTATATCAGTAAATTATAAAAAAAAAAAAAAAAAATGTGGAAGTGCAGAAAGTTTTCTGTAATGGACAGGTTTAGATGTAAGGTTAGTGTAGGATATAGTTTGTACAGTATAAAAATCATTACGTCTATGGTTGTGTGTGTTTGTGTTTTGTCACTTATCTAGATCTTGATGGAGAAAGAAACCTTAACAGACTTATCTGAAAAGTTTGTGACGGAATGTCTTCTGGAATTTCTTTGTAAATGTGTGAGCATCTGTTAGTATCTTTCTCTTGCTCTCTAATGTATCAACACCTTTTGTCACCCTTGCAGTGAAGCCTCTCACCTTTCCACCGTCTGTTCAGCAGCTGCCGATATGAATGGGCATAACTGTATGGTGTGCCTTCAAATATAAATTATTCACTACAGCCCTTGAAAGTTTGTGCGTACCTGTGTGTGTGTGTGTGTGTGTGTGTGTGTGTGTTTGTCCGAGAGACTGTGTTGGTGTTTGAGTCTAGTACCAGAATCAATCCATGGAGTGTTTGGGACTAGCAGAAATACTCACCAGACCCCCTCAGTGCCACATATTTACCTAAGAAGACAGGTAAGTCATTCGGTAGTACAGAGATGAATGCCTGTAGTAAGTTTTTTGTTTGTTCTGGTTGTTAATGGTCATTTGATTTAAGAATCAATGGCCATTTCTAATTTTATGTTGTAATTTCTTCTAAAAAAGAAATTGTAATTGAGTGCTTGGAAGTATCTTGTTAAACTGTCTTTATCTGTCTATATCTAATCCAATTGGCATTATTGAGAGTGAAGAGCTAAATGTCTGAAACCTAGTCCTAATGGTGACCATTAGGTCAGGTACACCTTGCACTTTAGTTGAAAGACATGACACATGATCTCCACCCATGGTAGTTAAGGTTGCTGATATGCATCAGTTTCACTAGACCTGCACAAAAGTAAAAAAAAAAAAAAAGTAACAAAAAGCATTAGCACAATGATATTACGGTTTTGGAGTACCTTCCTGACACAGATCTTCTAATCTTTGAAAATATTTTAGTATTCTTAGGTCATTGAAGAAATGTCTTGACATTGAGGGGGAAAGTCAGAAAGAGGACCAGTGAGGTTACTTTGACCCAGAATCATGCCTCCAGCCAAATCCCCTGCCAGGGCTAGAGGGAAGCAAAAAGCAGTGGCAGGAAAGACAGACAAAAAAGAATCAATTCCCCTGAAAAAAGGAGGAAAGACTGGATCTCAAATTCTCTCAAATAATAATGAAATTGGGAAAGGAAAAGGTGATAAATCTGTAAAGGAAGAGATAGCTGGGAAAGGGAAGAACAAAAAAGATAAAGAGAAGAAAACTGGAAAGAGTAACCAAACCGAGGCACCACCAGAGGAAGAGATAGAGACCTCTAGGCAAATAGCCAAAGCTAAAAAGCAAAATGGCAAAATCTTACCTGCTAAGGTTACCAATGGCAATATGGTAAGAGGGAGAGCTGGGAAAGCTGTCAAATCAAAACCTGACCAGAAAAAAAGTCTAGCCAAAACTCCTGCAAAAGGTACAAGGGGAGGTGCTAAAGTAGTAGATACCGAAGAGGATGAATCAGAGAGCGAGAAAGCAGAGACCTCAGAGCAAGAGAGTGATGAAGAAGGTAAGGATGACAAGAAGGAGGGGTCAGATTGCATCGAGGACACTGATGAGACAGACGCAAGTGTATTAAGTGGTGAAGAAGAGCTGTCAGATGTAGACAAAAAAACAGAAAAGGAGGAAGAAGAAGAGGAGAATAAAAGTGTGAGCGAGGACAACTCTGACGTGCCTACTGAAAGTAAAATAGTAGAACCCGAGAAGGAACTAGAAGAAATAGACTCTGAAGAGGTACTGAGTGATACAGGGCAAGAGAGCACACAGGGAGAGACGGCACGTTCATCAACAAAACCAGGACCACTAAACCTGACAGTCCACCTCCAGGGGCAGAAAAAGATGTTAAAATCCAAGATACTACAAAAGAAGGGGCCTTCTAGAGGAGAAGACCCTAAAGAAGGTTCTGTGTCTTCAAAAGGAGTCAAAATTAAAGGAATGGCTCTCTCTAAAGTTGGCACCACTAAAGGTAAGTCTCAAATTCTACAGTTGGCAAGTAAAACAAAGGCAATTGCCAAGACAGAGGAAGCAGATCAACAGGAAGAAAGCCCAACAAAAGGCCCAAAAGGATTGTTGAACAGTCAATCTCGTGGGCTATTTTCAATGAAAGGCAAAGGGAAAGATGATAAAAGCAAGAACGCCAAAGAGGAAACTTCAAAAGACACTGTAGACGTTGTTGAAGAACCAAAACAAGATGCATGTGAGAAAATAGTGCCAGATGCAGCTGAGCCTGAAGAAGAAATGTCCTCAAAGTCAACAGAGCGTTTATTGGCCCGGAAAAGAGGCATGACGACATTGCGGCGTGTCTCAGGATGGATTCAAAAGAAGATGCCAAAGAGCATTCACGTTCGAAGAAAGATATCGGCAGTCACCCAAGCGATTGGGGTCTCAAAATGGCTCTCTGCTTTGGTATTAAAGAAGAGGAGTAGTAGTACCAAGTCAAAGAAGAGTCTTATCCGACACAAGATGGTTATGAAAATGGCAGGTGGTGGAAAATCAAAGAAGGAAGTATCATCCTCAAAGGATTCCAAGACAGATGAGGGTGCTACAGCTGATCCTCAGTGTGATTCTTTTGATGAGCCTTGTTCATCTCCACAAGACGTAGAGGAAAAGGCCAACTCAGGAGATGCCAAATATGCAATTGTGTTCCCAAGGATGAACAAAATTGACAAGGCAAAGGAAGCCACCAGTCCATCCACTAGCACCAGCACAGGCGATGGAGGCATCACAGAGCATAAACCACCAAAGCCTGGTGCCCGACTGGTTCTTCCAGTCAAGCCAGACCTTAGCCTACTAAGGTCCATCAAGAAAAACACTCAAGATGGTGAAAGTGATAAGAATAGCAGTCCAAACTCTCGAGTGACTGAGGGACAGCCAGAGGTCAAAGCAGACAACAAAGAGCCAATATTAGGGATCAAAGGTGGTACAAGTATATTACAAGCCGCCAAGGGAAAACTTGGGGGATCGCAAGTAAACATCACCAAGTTGTCTATGTCAAAACCTTTGATTAAAGGTGTAAGTACGGGACAGAGCAAAGAAGTGGAGAGGAATATAAGGAAGGCAGATATATCAGCAGAATCCGAGACAAGGAGGAATGGAGTGACGCAACCTTCTTATGAGGAAGATGCAGATCGAGAGGTGGCGGAGCTGATGGGTGAGGGTCTTTTGCCCTCCGCTATGGAGCTACACTGGGCTCAGACTCAACAGATGTGTGGTGATCCTCAAGACTGGCTGCGTTCAGAGAACCTCCTGCCCCATCAAACGGTGGAGAAGCTCACTAAATGGACAGTGTATCAAGATGATGAACATGCTCCCGTCATTCCAGTCCATAATGACAAAGGCCCATGGGAATCCGAAGATCCGACCCAAAAAATGCTAGAGGAGAGACTTAACAGCACACAGGTACGATATTTTGCAAAATAATTTACATAATTCTTGATGTTGAACTCATTTGTAATTGCAAATAACCTGTGTGTATATTTGGGATGTTATAAGGGATGCAGTGATATCTACAAGTTTATTGTTTGAATCAAAGAAGATGTCAGCTGGGAAAGAGTGTGGGTGTTATCCACATGTCTGCCCACTGGGGGCTCTCAGTGACAGATCTGCACTGCTTCCTTTACTTTGTGCCTCAGGTAATGATGCCAGGAAGCAGCCAAGCTGTGGAGGTGGATGAGGTGGAAGATTTGGCACAGCTGGAGTGAGTCAATCATCTGATGCACATTTCCTCATGTAAACTGTCTAGGAAACAAAAGGCACAGCAGTAAAGAGTGAATTATATGAACAAAACATTAATTTGCATATCAAATGACATGTTGAGTTTGTTTGAATTGTTTTAAAACATGAAAACTTTTTCCAGAGAGGTGTGTGAGAGTTCTGTTCTGCTGAATCTGAAGAAGCGATTTCATCGGGATTCCATTTATGTATGCATTACCTACGCATCTATACGATTGAATATGCTCTTCTTTCTCAAATTCAACTTTATTAAAACATTTTATGAAACCAACAGACGTATATTGGCAATATGCTTCTGTCCATCAACCCCTTCAAGCTTCTCAGCATCTACACTGAGGATCTGAGACAGCAGTACCAGGGTAAAGAGAAGCACAATAATGCTCCGTGAGTGCTTTCACTATGAGGACTCAAGAATTGCTTGGCTATAGATATCTTTTTTTGCCATATGAGCAGTAGGCAATTATGTTTTTCTTTTTCTTTTATAAGAGATTAGCAATGAAGTTGAAAGATTGATTTTCACTGTCCCTGCAGTCATATATATGCCATAGCAGATGCTGCCTTTTGCCAATCTCAGAATACCACCCAGGAGCACTGCATCATCATAAGGTGAGGAGGATTATGGGTATGATTCATATGCATATAGATTTACATTTGTACATGCATATACAGTACATACATACGCAAACATATGCATATACATGCACATAGACAGATACATAGCAATTTACATTTATAATGACCAGCTAACTGTACATTATCAATTACACATTTGCATATTCCTATATTGAATGAATGTGAATGTCTCAACAGTGGGCAAAGTGGATCAGGCAAGACAGAGGCTGCCAAGCTCATTGTCCACTACCTGAGTTCCATGTATCAAGGCAGAAATGATAAATTACGCCAGGTAAAGCAATTTATTATTCCATATGAAAAAGTTTAGCAATAATAAGATAGAAAACTCAAAGAACAAAGAAATATCTTCCTCTCATCAGCCAATGGATGTTTTGCCCATTCTTGAGAGCTTTGGTAATGCCAAGACTATACTGAACAACAACTCTAGCCGATTTGGAAAGTACATACACATCCACATATGCCAGTAAGTGTACTGCATGTTGTTGGCCTGATTTAAGTGGCAGTGAGCATTAGATGAGCATGATATGATCTTCATTTCTTTTTTCAGTGGTGTTGTTGTCGGGACATCTTTGTCAAAATATCTCCTTGAAAAATCACGAATTGTCTTCCAGGTTAGATGTTTATTCATTAGCTTGGACTTTAGGACATCTGAAATAATTGAATTGACTGGAACTGTGTTCTTTTAGGCTAAGGAGGAGAGAAACTACCATGTGTTTTATGAGCTGTTGGCTGGGATGAATGAGTGGGACAAGCAGGATCTTTACCTGCAAGGAGCTGAAACATACTTCTACCTCAACCAGGTAAAAGAAAAGCCCATGAATAGCCCATTTTGTTGATATTTTTTCCTAATATTTCTAAATATTCATGTTTTGAATGCTTTTTTAAGGGCAGGGCTTGTGAGCTACAAGGGAAGCATGACAAGCAAGGCTTCCTGCTCTTGGTTCACTGCTTGGAGACAATTGGTTTGCATGCAGATCAACTAGCAACCATTTGGGGCATTCTGTCATCAATCCTGCAGCTGGGCAACATTTGCTTTAGCTCCTATGAGGTGTGGTTGCCCTTTCATGGACAATTTTAGGATGTTGGACCCTTTAAAATATGTATACGATAAGCTGTGTGTGTGTGTGTGTTTGTCTTTTCACAAAATTAGAGTGAATCGTTTGAGGTCGCCCGTATTTTTAGTGAAGCTGAGGCTCGGAGAGTGGGAAACCTCTTGCAGGTGTCCGCAGAGGCCTTACAGACAGTCATCACACACCGGGTGACTGTAAGCAACTCACGCGCATTCTTATCCAAATACACATTTGTTTCTTCTCATGCCCTCAGACTTAAAGGAATATTTTGGGTTTCTAACAAGTTAAGCTCAGTTGACAGCATTTGTGGCATAATGTATAACACCACATCAATTAATTTCCACTCATCCCTTCTATTCTTTAAATAAAAGCAAAAAATAGGTTACAGTGAGGCATCTATAATGGAGGTGAATGGAGCCAATCTGTAAACATTTACTCCGTAATAAAATGCTCCTTGTGTCAATAACATAGTCACACCACATAAACAATACACATGTTAACATGTGAAACAAGCTTAGTGTGAAAAATGAGTGAATGCATTAAAATTATGAAAAAATGTCAGTAAAGAAGACTGTTACATTGTTACATAAAATCTTCTATTTAAAATAAATGCTGTTCTTTTGAAATTTCTTTCCATAAAAGAATCCTGAAAATCAGGTTATCACGGTTTCCACAAAAATATTACATTAGTAATAAGAAATGTTTCCTGAGCACCAAATCAGCATTTTAGAATGATGAAAAAATCTGCTTTGCCATCACAGTAATAAACTACACGTTAAAATATATTAAAATAGACAACAGTTATTAAAATGATAAAAATATTACTGTTTTTACTGCATTTTGATCAAATAAATGCAGCCATTTTTAGCATTTTTTTTTTAGCATAATCTTTCAAAAACGTTAACCTTACCAACCTCAAACTTTTGAAGAGTAGAGTAAGTGCTTTTATAAAATCATAAGCCTCAGATTTCCTTCACAGCATGTTTTCAACCTAGAATATTCCTTCAACACAATAGAAATATGTCCTAATTTGTTTCCGCAGGAAACAACTTATGATAGGATCTACTGCCCTCTATCTGTGGAAAGTGCCATTGAATCCAGGTTAGATGATTAAATGTTATTGAAATTATTAAATTACATCACGTAGTCGAGGAATATTTACAGATTGCTATTGATTCAGAGATGCCATTGGCAAGACGCTGTATTCTGTGCTGTTTGACTGGATTCTTGAACGCATCAATGACTGGTTGATCCCCACAGAGATGGACAGCACCGTCGGCATTGTGGATATATACGGCTTTGAGGTATCCTGTCCCTTGTTATGACCTGGCTTTTTTTTTATTTTTTTTTATTTATAGCTGAAGCATTTGTGCATAGTGGCACTGAATTCCCACCTGTTAAGCCTTTTAAATAAATATAGTAAGCCTATGAAGTCTGTGGGAGAGCACTAAACAAATGTGTATTACAGGACTTGAGTGTGAACAGTTTTGAGCAGCTGTGCATAAACTTTGCCAACGAGCAGCTGCAACAGTTTGTGAACAAAGCCCTGGTGGCCCAAGAGCAGGTCAGTTTGTCCTCAGCAATCATATTGACAATTTTTTTTCCACTCTTTTTTTCTCCAACTTTAGAGACCAAGTATGAAAATATTAATATCCTGAGGAGATTCAATCTGAACCTTGAAGGGAACAAGTTTTAAAGGGATAGTTCACCCAAAAGGGAAAAATCTGTCATCATTAACTCACCCTCAAGTTTTTCCAAACCTGTATACGTTTCTTTCTTCTGTTGAACACAAAAGACGACATTTTAAAGAATGTTGGTAACCAGAGTAGACGTTAGCCACTGACTTCCATAGTATTTTTTTCTTACTATGGAAGTTAATGGCTACCGTCAACTGTTTGATTACAACATTCTTTAAAATATCTTATATTGTGTGCATCAGAAGAAAGAAACTCATACAGTTTTGGAACAACTTGAGGGTGAGTCAATTATTTTTTGGGTCAACTATCCCTTTAATATGTATATAGTAGCCTAATATGTATATTTAAATATACCCTAAATATGGCTTGCCAGATAAGAATGGAAATCATGAATACTTAAAGGGACTGAACAAAATAAAACAAATGGTTTGCTGGGTGTGTTTGTGTTAGGAGGAATACAGTGCAGAACAGATCCAGTGGTATCCAATAGTTCTGGAAGACTCTAATGGCTGTCTGGATCTGATCTCAGCACGGCCATATGGTATTCTTCGCATCCTGGATGACCAGACTTGCCTTCCTCAAGTAACTTCACATTTCAGCTTCAAGCCAGAGACATTTCAGTCAATATACTTTTGAACTCTTATACTACAGCTCAGTGACGGAATTATATACTTATATGTGTCTAATGTGATTTTAAATATCATAAAACTTGAATTGTCACCAAAACGACTCATTGTTGATTCAGATGCAAATGAATTTTATACTACAATGGATTTATGGGCCATCTTTGTCCACTGTTCTCTTTTCTTTGCCGCTCTCTCTTCCTCTTTTTTTTGTCACAGGCTACAGACCACACATTCTTGCAAAAATGTCACTATCACCATGGCAACAGTCCCTACTACACCAAGCCCAAAATTCCTCTGCCAGTGTTCACAATATATCACTATGCCGGAGCTGTCACGTACCAGGCAAGCCTGATCTGAGCATTCACAAAATTTTGTATTCATGCCACGTGATTGTCCTGATTATTCCACGTAAGAGTCGCTCATTTTGTTTTTCCACACCAGGTGCACAACTTTCTAAATAAAAATCATGACCAGTTTCGGCCTGAAGTATTAGAGCTTTTTGCCCGCAGTCGTTCACAGGTAAATTCATCTCATTTGTGCTCATGGAAGCTCACTTCACACCATCCTCAGTGATTTGTGATGTGTCAAGATCGCAAGAAACAGTAATATGTCCACTATTATATATTCATGAGACTGTCAACACATCCAGACAAAACAAAAGAGTTAGCAACAACTGATATCATTTATGCAAACTTTAGGTCTCATTAAGTTTTAAAGGACTAATGTTTGGTAACAAAAACCTGTAACAGGTAATAGGAGTGTGTTTTCTTGTCTGTGTAGATGGTGTCAGGTCTCTTCCGGAAGGTTCAGGAGCGTCATGTCCAACAGAAAGAGCTGGGAAGAACAAGAGGTTACAGAAATCAGATGACAACGGTAGCTGCTCACTTCCAGCAGTCACTTCTAGAGCTCACCACTCGTTTGGAGAGGTCGGCAATTGTCACAATTATTTATTCTGCAATATTTTGTATGAATGGACTGCTGTATTTGTTGTACACAGGACATTTGGTATTGTCATTCAGTTATGTAGTGGTTCATTGTGAGAATACAGTACAGATGATTTGATTCTGTCTGTTTATTCTTTCTGTTTTTTCTTTAAAGGTGTAAAACTACATTCATACGATGCTTTAAGCCCAACTATGTTAAGGTAATTTAAGTTGACAAAATACACATCATTCTGTGTATCAGTTTATCAAGCACAACTGTATTGGTGGACCTCGGTTTGATGTTTTTGTGTGGTTTCAGCTTCCAGGGATATTTGATGTAGACTACATAGCCACACAGCTGAGGCATGGAGGGATACTGGAGACCATTCACATACGAAAAGAAGGATTTCCGATTCGCATCCCCTTTGCTCTGTTCATGGAGAGGTAGCACACTATGATAGAATCTCTATGACATTAAAATATATTATTAGTGGTCTATCAGTCAAACATCACCATCTTTGTTTGCATGAGACATAATGATAACATATTGAGTAGAGGACTGTTATTACTTTTATATATGATTCAACTAGGTATCCCAAACAGCCTAGTGATCAACTAGCAGCCACACAGCAACATAATAAAATCACCCAGAACACCTTAGCAACAGCATATCAATGCCCTAGCAACCACTTAGAACACCCATGCAGCAAGTATTAATATATTTAATAAAAAAAAAACTTTCCAATAATATTAGCTTATTCTGTGAATTACGTATACAAGATTATAGCAGTCATGAAAAACATACAAATATTTTTTACGTTTTTTATGTTTGTTTTTAAATGTGTGTGTATATATATATATATATATATAAAAATAAATATATTGTAATATGTAATTTATTTCTGTGATTTTTTTAGCCGCTACATTTTTTTTTAAGTAATTGGAATTTATAAAATATAAAAAATCATGGAAAATTACTATAGTGAATATATATAAATATTTATAATATATTATACTGTATTATGTAATTGTTTTTAAGTAGTTGTGTTCTGCTTTATAATATTATACACTAACATATAAAGATACAGCTGAAAAAATCATAGAAACATCATAGAAGTTCATATTTTATTGGTCAAAACGTGTGGGAACCCTGAGTGCAGATACATTAGAAAATAGGCAAAACTATACCTTCTCTTCCTCATAATTTCCTCCATTTTTATGGGTCCATTTTCTAGCACTGTCTCTGTGTCTAATTTCAGGTATGGTGTGTTATTAGCCCAGAGACCAGAAAACCAGTCTTGTGAAGAGCAAGTAGTGACTTTACTGGAGACTGTAGGAGCAGAGGAAGGCCAGTACCAGCTTGGACTCACTAAGGTACAGTAACATCACTTTTTCCCTCAGCCTGGATTATTCTGACTCTGACTATCATGACACTAAAGATCCCACCCTCAAATTTTCCCCCTTAATGTGAACACACACAGGTGTTTATGAAGGAGACTCTGTTCCAGCGAGTGGAGGAAAAATGGAGTAGCACCCAAACATGGGCAGCGGTCACCATCCAGAGGAACATTCGTGGCTTCATCTGCCGAAGAAACTTCCGTTTCTTTAAACAAAAGGCTATCGTCCTCCAGTCCCACATCAGGGGCCACCAAGCCCGGTATGTGCAGAGATTTCATATCTGATCAGCTTTAAGAGCATGATAAAATAAAAGTTAATCTGTCACTGAATGTGAAACAATGGCACCCTCTTTCTGTGACAGGAAGTACTACAAGAAACTGAAACAGTCCTTCACTCAGTTCTGGGCAGCTATGATGATCACCAGAGACACCATTAAGAGACGTCATTGGAGAGTGAGAGCTTTTATCTTTCCCTCCATCTATCTGTAGCTCTTTCTATTCTTCGACCTTTGTCTATATGGCTTCTTCTTTGCTTAATTTGCACACATACAAATACAGACGCTTCACTATTTCAGCTGTTTACCTATGTGGCCATAGCTAGGCAATGACCAAAACCACTTTATTAAAATATGACAGCTAATACGATACGGTAAATATCAGCCTTACTGTCCCATACAAAAGAATGAAATGTTATATCAATCAATGAATTAATTAATGCCAACTGGCTTTATATTTTCTCATCTAATGCAATGACAGTCAAATACATTTCTAAGTTAGTCATAAGTGTCTCATTGATTACTGCCTCTGGGCTTATGCCTGTCATACATTACATAAGAGTGTGAACTCATGAGTAATAATTGAGTATTATATATTTTACTCTTTGGAAGGACTTTGAACCCGTTTGTATGCTGAGTGAACTCATGAGATGGTGAAATATAATTTATTGCTTTTGAAATGGCACACATAGTTTTCTATTGCACAACCTCTATAGGAAAATAATTCAAATTTCATTTTAAATTGTTTTATTTATTTACTTATTTGTATTCATGAAACAAAACATATATACATAACATTACAACTGCTTGTAAAAAAAAAAAAAAACTAACCATACGCAATGAAAATAAAAAAAGAATTATCTTTATACTCTGATTCATGTAGCATGTTTGGTCTCTCTAATGCATCATGGGACATTTAAGAGTGTTTACAATCGCAACAAATGTCACAGTTAGATGACGTGAGCTCCACCCGCCTACCTGCCCTTTTATCTTTGATCCCAGATTGTCTCTCTACTTTTCCCTCACTTTCTTTTTCTCATTTCTGCCAAGACCCACCTAAGCGGCACTTCTTTTCTGTTTGGATTTCAAACAATTTCACAAGTGAAAGAGCACTTTACATGGGGACTGCTACGTTTGTTTTAATATCGCCCTAGGTAGGTAGTGTTTAATATTTATCCATATTACAAATGCCAATAGCAAACAGAAAGATTAATGATACAGAGAGAATTCAGGGTGGAAAATAGAGATTACATCAGTAATGTACATGTAAGACTTTAAGATTTGTTTCTAAAAATGTACTTTCAAATCTTTTAAATGTATGTCTGAATATGTTCGATTAGATTTACCTATCCATTCTTTATTATTACACCTCAAACTATTATTTTCTTACTCAACATTTTGTTTTCAAGTACAAATATCTAAACATTCTTAAATCAACATTCATTTACTTGAGAGGCAAAATGACTTATGATATTAAGTCTTGTTTTCTGAAAAAAAGTTTATTCTTAAAAAATAAGAAAAATATCTGCCAGTGGGGTCAGAAAAGTCAGCTTAATATTCAAAGGGAAACCAAGGTTATTTTTCTGATCACATTGGCAGATATTTTGCCTTGTTTTAAACATAAACTCAATTAAGTTTTAATTCATTCTTAATCTCTTAAGTTAATTTGCTTCTCAAGGACGGTGTTAATGTATCTTGACTAAGAATGTTTAGATATTTGTGCTGGAAACCAAGACAAAAATCCTGAGGATGCCGTCTACTATTTTCAATATTGTAGAATAATAGTAAAGTTATTAAAACTATTAAACAACACAAATGGAAGTAATGTCAAAATATTTTGAGGTTTCTCAAATTCTAGATGACAGCCCTCCACACTTTCTCAGTCTTCGTCAAGTACATCATGGGTGCAAAACTGATACATTATTTAATTAAAATATTTATGTTCATCAGAAACACAAATTCAGTCCAAACCTTTGACTGGTAGTGTAATATTTAAATGATCCACTAAGTTATATAACCTGCTACTTTCATTTCTGTTTCCTTGTTACCTACCATTGTTTTATACAGTTTGGACTATGTCCTTCTGAGCTGTCATGTACTCTGCTGTCAAATCACTTTGTAGTAATTATTATGCATTTGGTGAGTGGTTTGACACGTGATCCTCATTCAGCATTGTGTGGTTATATTTTTGCTTATCCGATAAAAGTTTATTTAAGATAAAAAGGTTCACTGGAAAAAGCAAAGCATATCTGGTGTCAACACCCCACAATATTCCCAGATTTATTCCTACAATATGTGCAAATCAGGCCTTTTTTAAAAGGTGTTTGGTTTCTGCACTAATGGCAACAATGATACACAAAACAGAAAAGGCCAATCAAACATAATGATAAAACTTGATGATAAGATAAAAAATGGGTTTGGTGACTCGTATTTCATGTAATTCCATTGTTTGGGGAGGAGCGAGTCAAGGGACGGTCTTCCTGGGATATAAAAGGTGCCCAGCTGCTAAGAATAGTTCTGTTTACCTTTTCATACAATGCCGTGGACAGGTAATAGAATCAATGAGTGGAAAAGCTTTACAAAATTAATGTCCCGTTTTTCGGTCAAGATGGAAGGAAACACTACAATGGGGGAATGGACTGAGGGTAACTTAATGTTAAACCTTTAAAAAAAACTTTTTTTGTATTTTGAATTTATTAGGAACATAGTGATAGAACCAGAGTGAAGGACGCAGCAAAACCTACATATTCCTCTTCAGAGATGGTGAGAAACTCTTTTCACTTTTGTTTTCTTTCGACTTTTGTGCTCAAGATCTCAGCGCCTGGTTATAGAATAAAATACTATATTTTTTCCTAAAGGATGTGGGAATATTGGAGATCCCGGCAGAACTGTCGGCCAGATTACGCAGTGCAGCAGGTGAGGTCCTTGCTACTTGGTAACTTATAAAAAGAGCTGATATTATTGAATATATATATTGCTCAGTTAAAAGTCTAAGTAATTAGTCAAAAAAAAAAACGCTTTAACTGTAAAAAGGTTTCCATATTTATTAAATGTGGCTAAAATTAACTGATGAAAAGCAACCTGTTCACAATTTTCTCAATGGTTTGACCATGTAAAACTCTGTATGTTAAACTGAACGGTGGTTAATTATGAAATTAATCAGCATCTTATGCTCACCAAAGCTGCATTTATTTGATCAAAACGCTGTAAATACGGTAATATTGTGAAAATATTATTGCATTTTAAAATAACTCAGGATTCTTTGATAAATAGAAAGAAAATCAATTATTTGAAACAGAAATCTTTTGTAACATTATAAATGTCTCAACTATCATTTTGATCAATTTAATGCATCCTTGCTAAATAAAAGCATTCATTTCTTTTAAAAAGTCGTACTGACCCACAACGGTTGAACAGTAGCCTGTTTTAGACTGATCATTGACAATGTTCATATCAAGTTCACCTGTCTTAAGTACTGGATGTAATTTCACTGCATTGCCTTTTGTAAAAAACTGTGCTTAAGTGACTGGTGATCAACATAAGTAAAACCATAATGATATATTCGTATTCCATGTTTTGTTTTGTTTTGTTTTTTCACATTTTACAATGATACCTTTTAGGGCGTCCTCAAGGATCAGGGGTGACTGAAGTATCTCTGCCAAAGGTCAAAGCAGAACACAACCTCTCATTGCCCCTAGACATTGACAGACACCCTTTCTCCCAATATGCCAACACAGTCCTGAAGGTAAGCTGTTAATGTGAAGTTTCACCAGTTTAGAACATGACAAACATGCAAAGTTCCTTCTTAGTTTTACGGTCTTCCACTTAATATATAATTGTCATATATGTGAATCTGTTTAATGAATGTGTTACATCAATTATCTGTTTTTATCTCCATTAGGACGGATGGTGCCAGCCGCAGGGTTACCCACTTCAGAAGCCTTTGACATCTCTGGACCCTGATGATGCCCGTACAGCTCTTGAAATCTATAAACTGGTCAGTACAATAAATCTACAACATAAATCTTTAACCGGGTATGAAATGTTCGAATTTAAACTAATCCTTCCTAATCTATGCTCTTCCTTAGATCCTGCGTTTCACAGGCGACTCGGATCTGATTGGCTGGCAAGAGCAGATGTTGGGGAACTACATTGTGGAGAAGAGCCAAACTCGGCCTAGCATGCGAGATGAGATTCTATCCCAACTGGTCTACCTCACTTGGGACGGGGATAAAGAGGAGAGTGCCCTGCGGGGCTGGTTGCTCCTGGCCTGCTGTCTGAGTGCCTTCACACCATCTCCTGCCCTGGAGAAACCCTTGCTCAAGTATGTCTTCAGTCATAGTGTCACAAACCCAAAATAGTGGTCTTTAGAACAGGGCGATTTTTCTATTTTTATTGCTTGGGAAAAAAAAGTCACCTTAGGGATTGGTTCACATTCATCATAATTTAACATTCCACATTATCTACTTGTTGAGAAATTGTACTAACACTTTTAGCCTGTATTAAGCAGAAATTTGCTTGCATTTACAACTACATGTCTACTAAAGTAGAAGGTTATTGACTTAAATCACTGCAGACTGATACAACGTTGCCATTGATTTATTATTCAAATGAACATTTCCTAAATAAACTGGACGGATTGTCCCATTGAAATATGATGGAATTAGAAAGTCAAATTCCATATTGATCAATAGATAAATAGTGGCAGACAGAAGTCATTTCTTCAAAATGAAAAATATTGTGTTTTAATGATTGTCAGGTATGTGTCCGACCGGGGTCCAGGGGAGTACCGCTCTCTGTGCCAGCACAAGCTCCTCACATCCCTCCAGCTCCCCTCTCCTGCCTGCAGGCAGCACCCTCCGAGTCAACTTGAGTGGACAGCCAATCAGAGAAAGGGAAAGATGGTGGTGGAGGTCAACACTTTCATTGGTGAGGATTGCAGTTTTTTTTTTTTTTTACCTGATAACTGGAGTAACTACTGGGTTCCCAGTTGCACTGCTCATTCCAAGAGAGTAAATTATATTAAATATGTTGTAAATGTGTTGTGAGAGTATTGAGTTTATTTGATGATGTTTACTGTTTTTGTTTTTTAGAGGAAAGGTTAACTGTGGAGGTGGAGTCTTGGACCACAGGGGAACAACTGGCTTATTGGCTTCTTAGCTACAGGTAGATAAAAATGTTTTTTTTTTTTTTTTTGTGGATGAATTATTTACTTTTTAAACAACCAAGTCATATTTCTCCCCAAATATTTTTTAACATAAAGAAAATAGGCCTATTTTGTACAACCTTTAAGATATTTTGTATTGTGACAAAACAAGTTTATTTAAATATTATACCATTGTAATACATTCTCAAACGTTTAACCATGTAAAACTCTGTATGTTAAAATGAATTCAAGATACTGTGTTTCCTGACTTTGTTGAAATATTTTTTTTAATGTTTTTGTATAATTAAGTTTATTGAATCAGACTCTGTTCTTTTGATATATTGCATGTTCAGATATTCATACAACAAAATATTAATGTCATATTTCTTTCTGTCAGAGGTCTGACTGAAGCTACACAGGGTTGGTCTGTGTCTCTGTTGGCTGGGGAGGGCTGGACCGACCTGGCAGGCTGTGACTTTGTCATGGATCTCCTGGCTGGAGTGGAGGCTGATGTGCCCCTGGGTCACCCACCTACTCAAACCGATTACCTGTTTAGTGACGCAAGCGACAGGTACGCCTCTGTGGGAATCGAAGCTGACAGTTCAATCAAAAGAGTCTGTGAAATTATAGTTTAATTCCTTCTATTAATCCATTTTCTCTTGTTGTCAGGATGGCAACCACAGACCTGGATGACTTTATACCACCTGCTCCCCCTATGCAGGCCCCTGGTCTCCCCTCCTTTGAAGCATCTCCATGGGACACCTATGAACCCTCTTCCACATCCCAGGGTGAGTGTCCAACCATTACAAGGAAAATGGGAGTGAATTCTGAGTCATTGCTCTGTAACATAGCTTTGCAGAGGGATGATCAAAGAAATCAAAGTGAATGAAAGCTACAGTATGAGGGTTGGAAACTGGCTCACCCTGCAGAGTAAATAAAATGACTGTTTCACTCTGACATTACAAAGGACACTCCTGCAACAATCTCTCTTTTAGGATCTCGTGGTCGGCAGATGGATGCTTATGTTGATGATCTCTTTGATCCTGTGTTTGATCAAGGTCCTCCGGTCAGTATCGTCCAGTTCAAGAACATAAATATTATTGTGCAGTTTTTAGTCATACTGACAGCTACTTTGAATTCACCATTAAAAAAAATAATTATTATTTAATAGTAACTGAACAGGATTTCTATTGATTTATAATTTAAAACCTATTAAACTTCTTTTAGTGAATTATAAATGAAATGTGTGCTTGTGCTGTCTTTCTTTAAAATAAATGCCAATGAAGATTTTTTATATATCTATAAATGGTTTATTTGATTTTTAATGGATTTTTTTACATATTCGTTTTACATTATTTACATATTAGTTTTACATAATTCTAAATGTTGTCCCTCCAATTTATCCTATTTTATATCTATAAATAAATCTTACCACTAGTGTAAGTTACCACTTACCACTTACCAATAGCGTGCTTACCACTAGGCTACATAAATATATTATTCATTAAGCCAGTGAAGATTGCATAACTTTGGCACTTATTAACTCTGAGATCTTCTTGTATTGCCTTATATCTTTGAGGGCTGGCCTGAGGACTTATTATCTGCAATTTTATTGTTTTTTTATTGATAGGACTTTGAACGGATGGCCATGCTGAATCGCAGAATGAGAGGAGGAGGGGGTATGATGCCCAGCATGTACACCGGAGCAGGTACAGTTTGTATATGTATTTGATTTGTGTGTAGTGATCGACTGATAGTCATGCTGATATTTAGAGAGCAGTATTATTATAAAGGTAAAACAATTTAAAGTTTAGAAGATGGCTGAATTTACAATATTACACAATTTATTTATATATTATTATATATAAATATAATATAATTATTATCACAGTCACGCTTAGTTTTGGTTTGCCTGTGTTCCTTTGTTCTACTTTTCCCACCATAATCAGTAACTATGGATAGTAATTGAATCGTCACAGCTGTTCATTATTTAGTTAATCACGATGTGTATTTAAGTTCCTCATCTTTACTCATTCTTGGTCCAGTACTGTTCGTGCATGGCACACTGTCTCAAGTTGTTGGCTTGTGTTTAATAAAGACTGTCGTTATTTGTACCTTCTTCTTCATCATTGGACTCAAACAGTTACAGAATACCAGACCAAAAAAGGATTATGGCTCAAATCAAACAGTTTATTGCCCTTGCCCATGCTGGGCTTCCATTGTTTGAATTTTCACTTCGCTTTTGCCAGATCGCCGAACAAACAGATTTTGATGATGAGACTTCAAAGTCTCTTTTCTGGATAAAACTGTTAAACCAATGAAACTGACTAACATGGAGAGAATCAGTTTTCTGGTGTCTGCAGTGTGCCTACCCTGAACTGATAACATCTGGTACAGTCACTGCATTCAGACTCACCACACAGCCAAGCCCAGAGCCCAGCCAACCACTCCCCACGCAGCACACGGATTACAAGCTAGAGCCCACCGCAGATGGGGAGCTTACGCCTGCCAGTTACCCTGAGCCAGAGCCAATGCTCGCTAAGGAGCCTGAGCCTGCAGCCACGTCTGCCCCGGAGCCTGAGCCTGCAGCCACGTCTGACCAGGTGTGTGAGCAGGCAACATCCGTGACAGAGGGGACATTAATTACCAAGCAAGTGGATCCCCCAGTTCCGCCTCCAGCCACTGATCCTGTCACTTCACCTCAGTCCGTCGACCTGTTGGCTCCACTTTGGCTCCCTCCCTTGGCTCCACCAGAGACCATAATCCGTACAGCTCCACCAGGCTTCCTCTTCCCTCCGGCTCCTCATTGGTCAGCCGTCACCCTGCCTGCACCACGGACTTTCAAGGCATCCGCTATGCTCTGTCTCTCCACCCCTTTGGCTTCAGTGGGCTCCGCCTTCCCTCCGGCTATGCCTTGGTCCTCAGTTGCACCGGCTTCGACTCAGTCCTCAGGCACTCTGGCTCCACTTCGGACACTCATTGCTGCGGTTCCGCATCGGCCTCCTGGACCATCAGTGTCGGCCGTCCCCATCTGCTCTCCCTCTGTGCCCTGGGCTCCACTTCCTATGGCTTCATCTCCGTTAATCATCCCCCGGGTGTCATCAGCCAAAGCTCCACCATGGCTCCTCCCCCCATTGATTCCACCGTGGGCTATCGTCCTGGATGTGCTTTGGACCACCACCTGGCCAGTCCTCCTATCCTCGCCTCCCTGGCTCCTCCCACCATCATTGCCACCCTGGTTCCTTCCACCAGGGCTCTGTCTTTCACCAGTCCTTCGTCCACCTCCTGAACCACCTCCCTGGTTCCTTCTAAACTAAAAATAAACCAAAATAAAATTCTGAAAATGTGCTCTATCAACTATCCAATGACAAAATGATTTATCTTGACACTAGTATTTATTTTGTAGCTATAAAGTGTAACCTCCCATTTTACTCTAACCCATCATTTAGGAATGCCAATGAATCCTGCCATGGCTGGCTATGCCGCTCCAATGATGCCAAACATGATGAATGCTACCATGCCTATGATGCAGCCCATGCAACGTAAGCATCCCTGCTGCTCATGTTGTGCTTCTCTAATAGCATGATCTGTTAAATGTTTACCCTCTTCCTACTGCTTGTTCTGGACTTAGCTATGATGATGCAAACTGCCATGCCACAAGCCATGCAACAAGCCATGCCTGCCGCCGCACCGGCTATCAATACACAGCAAATGGCTGCTCAACAGCAGGCCTTTATCAATCAACAGGCTCAGCTTCTAGTGAGTTCACCTCAAAAAAATAAATTATATAGTTTTTATATATATATATATTCATTTAAAAATTATAATGATTTCCCATATCACATCACTGCTTTGGACCTAAAAAAGTATTTTTTTCCCTACAGGCTCAGCAGATGACCATGCAGGCAATGACACTGTCCCAGAAGCAACAGCAGGAAGAGATGCGAAAACGTGAGAAGGAGTCACAGAGAAAGTCACCACGCCAGCGTCGGCGCTCTCCTCCACGTGCACGTTCACCTTCACGCTCGCGCTCACCGTCACCCAAACCCCGAAGCCGCCCCCAGGCAGAGAGAACCGTCCCTCAGACTGCAAAAAAAGCCCCAGAGCCCCCTCCAAAGCTCCACAGCCCTGAGGTAAAGGAACGGTTTTGACCAGTGCCTGTGTTTACTATTACTGTATAGTATAGTAATTAAATGCTTCAGTTTCTTGCTTCTTAATGTTTTCTTTAAGGCACAGCCTAAAACAGATGTGGATCTTAAGGCCCCGGAAGATGAAGGGTCCTTTCAAGAAAAGAGGAATTTTTTTCAAAAGATTGGTGAGTGGACACTGTCAAATCAAAATCGTTAAAATTGCTAAAATAAGTAGCAAAATTGCATAAGAGATAAGATTTTCACTATCTTTATGCATCTCAGGTACGTCAGAAGCACGCCCAAAATCTGCACCAAAGGTTGCTAAGCCACTGATATACGCCACTCCACCGATGTCCCAACCCAAATCACCTCCTCCAGTAAAGACTGAAGGTCGATATTTGTTTTCTGCTTTTTTCTTTTCTTTTCCATTCACAATACCTAGAACAAGTGGTTCATTATTTATTTAAATTCACATTTATGTAATTATAATGTATTCTTTAGTATGTATTAGGGCTAGGTGATAAAATGATAACAATAATTATCGCAATATAATTTTCCTCGATAAAATGATAACAAAAGTTTGATAAGTGTTTGATATAATGTTTATGTACTATGCAGATAATGCAGCACGAGCATGCTGCAGGGCGTCGCCAGTACCAATTTGGCTAACTGAGCGTGAGCTTAGAGCAAATGCACTTAATTTCTGACCATCTCAATCACGCGAACACTACACAGTGCTGTGAGATCCAGTGAAAACCTTTCCAGTTCAGTGCAGAGTTCTCCCATACAAACCACAAATCAAATGCCTTATGATTTAAACTAGTTTAAAGCCAGATGAAACAACGCTGACATTCTCAATAGCACTGATGTGGAAAACAGGAGAAACATTTAGCCAAAACAATACAGTGAGAAGGCATTTCAATCCACAAGTCGCCAACATTTATCCTGATTTACTGTAGTAACACTAACCTAAACCATGGGATTGTGGCAGAAATGTGGGATATTCATATGGAATTTTTATTATATTATTAATGCAAACATGTATTAAAGCAGTAATGGAATATAATTACAGTATTTTTGTCATTAAGCTTTAGCAGTTTTCTGTTCATTTGTATGATACAAAATTTCTTTAGGCTACTGTTTTCATAACAAATACCATAGAAACAAAATTACTTTTTATCATGTTAGTTAGGGGCAATGCGTGGTTTTACCTGTGGTTAACATGATCCAAATACTATGGAAGAACAAATTTTACCCTATAAAAATTAGGTTGTTACAATTTTTACAGATGTTACTCTTTTTGTTAATAAAATAAAAAAATCTGCACCCTAATTCAAGCTACTGTCAAATGTGCATTTCTAAGAGACAAAACATGAAAATGTTATTTTGTGAAATGTTCGCCTGTTTGAAAAGTGTCTTGTTCTGATGATGAAACCACAATTAACTGTATGGTTTCCCAACTTGAAATATAGTTTTGACATTTATCGTGATTATTATGGATATCGACTGATATGAAAAATGCTTTCGTGATAATTTTTTATAGCCATCATCTAAAATTATGTATCTGGAAGCTCATAAACTCTTCTTCACACAGTAAAACGATTCCCAGAACCTCCTAAAAATCAAGAACCTGAACCAGAATCTCCAGAACCCACATCTCCTAAACCAGAACCTACCAGCAACATTAGAGAGATCATTAAGCTGTACCAGAATCGGCCCACTCCAGAACCTAAAGCCTACGAGCCTGTCAGGTGGGCCAAGAATTGACTCTAATTACTTTCCTTAATCATGTTCCTTGTCACATTATTGAGAAGCAATAACTTGCTCCACCTAGAGATCACTCTTCACAATCTAATCAATTCCCAATGGATAAAATCAAGTCCTGCCCAAATTTTTTCTCATGTGTCCCGTTTCTCTCTGAAATACGTTGCAAAATGGGCTGCAAACTGTGATTCACATTGACTTAACTGTTACTGAAAACTTGCATAATACTGTGTTGCTTTGATCACTTTAAGAGGTGTAAGAGACTGGAAGAGGTGGAATTATGTGAACTTTAATCTTCACAGGGTTCCAGCCAAGCACTTTATAAAGAAAAATGACCCCAAAGAAGAGGCACTGGCCATTCTCAAAGCTCAGGGACCTGTCACTAACCAGAAGGTAGATGATACTGACAAGTGGCAAGCCATAATGCAGTGATTTGTCTTTCATTTCTAACCTTTTTGAGCTTGAGTTCAGTGTCAAGGATGCAAAAGTTTATGCATTATGCATTTATGCTGTAGAAACAGTGGAAAGAGATGCCTCCTCCAGCCCCTGAGTCCCATGGCCCTCGCCGTATCTCCAATGAAATGAAACAGAAGCAGCGTTCACTGGCTGATCTCTTCGGCTCACAGCGCTCACAGGCTCTGCCTCGAGTTCTTGACACCATCCCTCCTCCACCTCCCAGCATCCCTGACCCGCCATCGATGCCTGCACCTGGACTTAGTAAGTGATGTCACATATTATTTATGGATCATTCCTAATATGTGAATCAAATATCTTTTGATATATTGGATAAAATATAAAATTTACACATTTAAAAGATTGAAATAATATTATTTAGTTATATTTAATCACAATTAGCTCAATTAACTGAACATGGCTTGACATGGTTTGTCCCCAGTATTCCAGGTGTAGATAAAACTTGCAATTTAAAAAGAAATATATAGTTACAAAAGATTAAGAAATAATCCAGATGTTTCTTGTTATATTTATTTATGAAAATATTCTAGTTGTTGAAAAACTAAGAATTTATTAAGAATTTAAGAATATGTATGGTTTTTCTTCATTATTTCCTTTCTGTATTTGAAATATTCCAGGTGGAATATAGATGAATATTCCTGGTGTTTCTTTTCCTTTGTCTAATTGAAGCATTACAGGTGCTGGGAAAACTGTATATTTATTAAGAAATGTAAAAAGTGTTAAGAAATAATCTAGATTTTTTTCTTTTTTTCTGTTTTGCAGTCAGAATATTCCATGTGTTTAAGAAAATGCAATAAACATATTCCAGGTCTTTCTTCAATCGAAACCTTTCAAACTAAAAGTGTTTTCTTTCCAAAATGCTCAATTTATCTTTGCATCCTGTTAGTCTTGTGTAAAATACACTGGTGTACACTTTTTTTTTTTCTTTTTGTGTTTGTTGTCTTTGGATTAAAGTTTGTTCCTTCTTCCTTGAACAACTAACCTTGTTAAAATAATCTTATGTACTAATTTCTAACCCTCTATGTGTTTCTAAAGATCAGTTCAGCCAGATGGCAGAGGAGGAGAGCATTCGCTCCCAATTGCACAGATTCTCTGCCAGCGTCTACTTCTCATACCCCAGTATGCCTGCCAAACTCTTCCTGCGCAAGGAGGTATTTAAGTCAAGACTGTTTTATGTGACTGCATGACTGATGACCTCCTACACAGTTATCACAGCTGTTTCAGCCCTACTTATGTGTATTCATTTTATTTGTGCTGTCTTGTACGCAGCTATTTTATCCCAGAGAAAAATTCAACCACCCATACATCCTTAATTTACTCTGCGAGCAGGTCAGTTGCAAACATTTGCAATACCAAATGTAAGATATTTTATACTATTTAGTTTACATTAAATTCTGGGCCACACAGTATCCACTGTTTTTGTGAACTGCAGATCATGCGAGACACTTACTCGGATTCTTGTCTGAGGATTTCACGTGAGGAGCGGCGTAAAATGAAAGACCTGTTGGGTATGTCAGATGCATAATAATAAAGCCGTACCAGTCTAATAATAATTCAACTAAACTATTATGAATAACTGAACATGGTTTATTTGTGTTTCTTCCTGTCTTTATCACCAGCGAGCTTCCGTATCGGAACCAATATCAGTTCTCTAGATGATGATGCCATGAAGAAAAGAATTGTCATGGCAGCAAGAGACAACTGGTCTAATTACTTTTCACGTCTCTTTAATGTGAAGGTGAAATAAAAATACTTGGCTTTTCTTACATAAATATGCAAACAGAAATTTGTTAAGCAGTCTGAAATGTTTTTGCATGTGTGCTTTAACAGCTGAGGAATGGAGATGCACAGGTTCTGGGAGTGTCTCATCGAGGAATCAGACTGCTGAAGGTGGCCAGAGCTTCAGGCATATATCCCAAACACCTCAAACTGCTCCACAGCTACAGGTACAGAACATATGAGGAGATAGAAATGTCCTCAAATCATTCCTCTGATGATTTATTTACGCTATTGTTCAAAAGTTTGGGGTCTGTACGATTTTTGAATGTGAAAGAAGTCTCTTATGCTCACTGAGGCTGCATTTATTTGATCAAAAAGACAGTAAAAACTAGCCTGACTACGTCAGACTTCTTACTTCCGCTCAATTTCATTTCGCTTCTGTACTCAGTCTGAGACAGCGTAATAGCTTTCCGTTTTCCTCCGGCCTGAAAACAGCCGGCCAATCAACGAACAGAGGGCGGGCTGAGAGCCGTGACGTAGACACTGATTGTACCGTGGATGCGTAGATTTACTTCACATAATCTGCAAAAGTCGTTCACAGCCATGTTCACTGCGGTATTTCGCTCAATGGTTTTGTTTTCGCATCATACTACATGTGTTTACAGTGGAAGTTAGATGCGGCTGAGCATGCGCATAACACACGCCATAACCAAACGTTATGTGATTGGCTTACGGGAACCAATGATTTTAAACTTCAGACAAGCGCCTCCCCGCGAGAAAGAAAACGCTTTTCAATTATGCCAGTCCAGACTCTGTCTACGAAGCATAGCGAAGTAGCAGAGTTTGGTATTACCAGGCTAAGTAAAAACTGTAATATTGTGAAATATTATTACAATTAAAATAACTGTTTTCTAGTATTTTACTATATTTTAAAATGTAATTTATTCCTGTGATGGAAAAAATGTCAGCATCATTACTCCAGTCTTCAGTGTTACATGATCATTCAGAAATCATTCTAATATGCTGATTTGGTGTTCAAGAAACATTTAGTTTATTATCAATGATGAAAATACTAGTTGTGTGGTTTCATTTTTTTGGAAACCATGATACACTGTGATACGTCTTTGATAAATAAGAAGTTCAAAAGAACAGCTTTAACAGAATAAGCATGTAAGAGTATAAATGTCTTTACTGTCACTTTTGATCAATTTAATGCGTTCTTGATGAATAAAAGTATTAATTTATAATCTTAATAATTTCCCAAAGTCAAGTGTTGCAGTTTATGTAATCATATGTTGTTACTGTTCAGTTACTCACAGATGTTGTCGGTACAGCAGCAAGAGGCTCGAAAAGTTGTGATCACTTTGAGTAATGAAGAATTGGAACTTCACTCCCAACAGGCTCCACAGATCGCTGCCGTGATCCGTCTCTTCCTCATGGAGCTGATTAAGGTGCTCAATTAGTCATACTAGCCTCAACACTGATGTAGCTTTAGTTTTTCACTTGAAGTCAACATTAAATCAAAATGGCATTTTCACAAGCATAATAGTCAATAGTGTAGCCATAGCACAACCAAGCAGCTTTCTTGAACCTATTGTGAGACCTTAATGGGGTAAATCTTTCGTCCTCACACTAAATTTTAGATCATGTGGATTCCTATTAACTTCGCCTGTGAAATTTACTGAAAGTGACCGCACCTTAATTTTCCCTGCTATCTTGAATAAAGTTCTCTGATTCTCCATTTGCAGAACTCAGACTATGTGATCGCTGTGAAGAGCTATGTAACAGATGACAAGAGCTTGCTGAGCTTTCACAGAGGCGATGTCATCAAACTGTTAACCATGGACGGACTCAGTGATGGTGAGAAGAGAACCTGAGAAAACCATTTGGGACTGAAGCCTTTCCTTAAAACTACTATGTGTCATTTCTACTCCGATAGCGACTCCAAACAGATTAGCAAAAACATGTTCAAAACAAAATAGGTTTAAAAATGATTTCCCTGCCTTACATTGTTTAGTAAAACATAAATTCCCATCCCAAACTCATAACATCGGTTGAGCCAAAACTTTTTCTAATTTGTTAACACACTAATGATACAATCAGATTCAAGTTGTACTTGTTAACATTAGTTAATGCACCATGAACTAACATGAAAAAACATTGAACAGCTGTATTTTTAACTAAAGTTAACAAAGATTAACAAATACTGTAACAAATGTATTTCTCATGGTTAGTTCATGTTAGTTAATACATTAACTCAAATTAACAAATGAGACCTTATTGTAAAGTGTTACCAATGTATATATCTCAGCTAACAGGGAAAGCTCTAAGAACTTTGGCTAACGTTCTGGCTTGGTTCACTATGAATAAATGTTCTTCCAGTAATGTTAATAGAACATTTGCTCAAAGTTATCTGATCTTTAATAACGCAATCAACACATTAGCACAACATTTTTATTTATACATCATTCATGGAATGTTTTTATGAATCATTTTAGTTGGACGTTAGTCTAAATGTTTTTAAACGTTACTACTTAAAGCGGGGCTCAGTAACTTCGGGATTTCTTCGCTGTATTCTCGCTTTTTGCTCGCAGGTTTCTCTCTAGAGCTCCCCCCACAGCTTCGGAATAGATATTTGACAACACTGTTGTAAAAACTCGTTGGTGATTCTCAGACACCAGAGGCTAGCAGATCAACGACATCAAAGCAGATGGGATATTCTTTAAAACGTCTTCTTCATTCAGGTTCGGACAGCGTGAGGGAGCGCAATAATGACAGCATTTTAGCAGATTTCTTTTGGCCGTAAAGCAGTTGTTTACATCGCGAGACCTGATATCACGCGAGACTTCCTGACGCGGCGGCCACCGGCCCGCCGCCCCAAAGTTGCAAGTGTGTATTTTCCGCTCACGGGCACCAGGGGGGTGCGAAACGACCACCATTCACGAAATAAGTATTATAACCATTCCAATGACTCCGAAGCTGTTCAGTTAAGGTAAAAAAAGTTACTTAGTTCACCTTTAAAATGGTTCAAATGGTTCAGAGAACATTCAAAATGAACGTTCTCATAATACTTGCAAAATGATCAAATAGAGAAAATAGAGAATTTTTTTTTTTAAACATTTTAAAAAACTGGACTTATTAAAAGTTCTAAAAATGTAATGAGAACGTTAGCAAAATGTTCTTAGAACACATTTTTGTTGGCTGGGATATTGAATATCACTTGTGTATATGATTGATTAAGTTGTACAGCATAAAAGGTGTTTTTTTTTTTTGCAGGATGGATGTTTGGTTCCAGTGGGGGCCGTTCTGGACTCTTCCCGTTGGACGTCACTCAGCCTTGTGCCCCACCAGACTACCACAGCAACAACATGGAGCGGCAGCTTGAACGAAAAAAGAGTATGAGACTCACCGGCTCCTCCCCTAACGTACCTGCCAATGGCCTCGTCACCAACATTTCTGTCTATGGCACTGTGACCAACGGACCTGCCAATGGCCCCGCCACCAACAATCCTGTCTATGGCACTGTGACCAATGGCTCCGTCTCCAACATCCCTGTTGCCCGCTCCATGGCTGCCAGCAGTGAATACAGTGTGGAGGTGGCATCCATCCGCAGATCTGTATCAGAACGTCAGCATTATGTCATGACTGAGTTTGCTAGGAAGTTCTTCACAGATTCTATCACCAGGTAAAGACCTCTGGAAATCAAACTTCGAACAGATGAAATTATCCATAAAATTGTTTTGCATCAAACTCCACTGAACACTGATCTGTTTCTCTCTTTTCTCAGACCAAACATGAAAGACAAAAATCTAAATGAGATGGTGGAATACACTCCGGTACGTGTGCATCTCTTAGTCTCTCACTCTGTATATGCTGGTATTTTATGAGTTTGTTTGATTCTTTTTGCTTGCGGTGTTTTCTTTTATTAGAATCCCATTCAGGAATCACTGATCCTTTTCTCAGAAAATGATCTCAATCGTCTGGGTTCTCAAAACTTCATGTGTAAGTGAACAAATGTTATCACAGACATAATGTAAACTCACCCATTATAACAGCATACATTTTGTAAAAGTCAGTGGGTCTCCTAAAATAAAATCTTGTATCACCCTGTAGGGGTTTATTCTTTTTGCGATAGTGACCGACTAACTGTGCATTATTCCACTTTTTACGTGGCTATTTAAATTGGTAATATATATATATATATATATATATATATATATATATATATAAAGTTTCTTCTGCTCATCAAGCCTGTATTTATTTGATCAAAAATACAGATTTTTTTAAATATTGTGATATATTATTACAATTTAAAATAATTTGTTTTCAATTTATTATACTTTAAATTATCATTTATTTCTGTGATGCAAAGCTGAATTTTCAGGATCATTACTCCAGTCTTCAGTGTCACATGTCACATCCAGTCTATCACATGATACTTTAGAAATCTAATATGATGATTCATTATCAAAGTTGGAAACAGTTCTGCTGCTTAATATTTTTTCATAACCTGTGATACTTTTTTAGGATACTTTGATGAATAAAAAAATAAATAAAAAAAGAAGCAAATGTTTTAAAAATAGAAATCTTTTGTAACAACAATATACACTACTGGTCAGTAATTTGGGGTCAGCAATTTTTTTTCTTTCTTTTTTTGAAATAAATCAATACTTTTATTCAGCAAGGATGTGTTAAATTGATAAAAAGTGATAGTAAAAGAAGATATATATTATTTGAAAATATTTTTTTTTATTTTTAATAAATGCAGTTCTTTTTAACCTTTTATTCATCAAATATATTAGGCAGCAGAACTGTTTCCAACACTGATAATAAATCAGAATATTAGAATGATTTCTAAAGGATCATGTGATAGACTGGATGTGACATGTGACACTGAAGACTGGAGTAATGATCCTGAAAATTCAGCTTTGCATCAAAGAAATAAATTATAATTTAAAGTATAATACATTGAAAACCAATTATTTTAAATTGTAATAATATATCACAATATAAAAAAAAAATTCTGTATTTTTGATCAAATAAATGCAGGCTTGATGAGCAGAAGAAACTTCTTTCAAAAACATTAAAAATAGTGATGTTTCCAAACTTTTGGCCTGTACTGTATATATATATATATATATATATATATATATATATATATATATACATATCTATGTATAAATTAAAAATAAAATGTATTTATATTGGCTATAAGATAAAAAAATAAACTAAAATGAAATTGTTTGCCTGCAAAGCGGTCATTATATTTTGTTGTTGTTATACCTAAATATTTTATCACAGATTGACCAATCAGAGTAAAGTATAATAAAGAGTATAAAGCAATTAAAGTAATAAAGAGAGCAAGTATTTGACCCAACGATCTCTTTGTAGTTTTGATGCAGTTTATGTTGGATCAGCCTATGAAGAAAAATCAGACAGAGAGTGACTGTGTTAACTTCATTTTGCAGGTGAGCTTTCCCTCCAAATGTAGAGCATATTCGTTTGAGAGGTATTGTGAATTTGTACATCTGTAACATGACAACTTGTTTTGGTTTAGCTGGGAAAAGAGAAGGAGTTCCTCAGGGATGAGATCTACTGTCAGATCATCAAGCAGACCACCAAACACCCAGTCAAGTGAGTGATATTGTGTGTACACTATCGTTCAAATGTTTGTGGGTAGTAAGTTGTAATTGTTACTTGCAAGGACATTTTAAATTAATCAAAAGTGACATTTATAGTGTTTCTTTTTCAAATAAATGCTTTCTATTTATTAATGAATCCTGAAAACTATCACAGTTTTCACACAAACTATTTAGCAAATGTTTTCAATATTTATAATAAAATTAAGGTATGTTTCTTGAGCACCACATCAGCATATTAGAATGATTTCTGAATCAACATAATAATGATGAGCTTTTGAATAGTAGTGTATATTGTTTTCTGATTTTGTAGGGAGAACTGCACCCGTGGCTGGCGTATGTTCAGTCTGGTGACTGGATTCTTCCCCTGTTCCAACACACTCCTTGTGTATTGCTCCCGCCACCTGGAGACCATCATTCAGGATGCCAACCACCCTTTTCACGGTATCCTCTTCTACATCTTATTCTGTATTTATAATGCAAACTTGCTTCAATGACCCCACCGATATGAGCCAAGTTTACATCATGTGGATTTTGCTATACAATCTGATTAGGAAGTCATTTAAACCTGTTTGTATGTACAAAAAAATAGCAGAGATTGTGATTGTGATTGTGTGCATATACTATTTGTATATAGACCTGGCAAATGTGTGTGCAATGAATCTCAGACGATCAATAAGTTTTGGAGGACGCAGGCACATCCCTTCACATTCAGAGATGGAGGCCATTTTGGTAAGTGAAGACGAAAAGTGAAATGTTGAGCAGAGAATGTCAAGGCATGTGAAATTGTTTCTTTACCATAATATCTGAATCACATGCAGGCTGGGAGGAACTCTCGTCGGCTGCCCATCATGCTGCCTGATGGAACCGAATTTCCCTGCAAGATTCACAGCTTTAGTGTAAGAGAGGGCCCCTCTTTCCATTTTTATTATTTTCAGATTATGTGTTGTCTACATGTAGAGATATTTTGCTTTTCTATAGGTTGCATTTGAGGTGGTACAAGACTTTTGCGCTGAGATGGGTGTCATAAATATAGAAGAAGTGAAGGAATTTTCCATCTATGCTAATAAAAAAGAGGGTAAGATGTCACTCTTATTCACACATGAATCAGTTTATGCTTTCATACTGTTCTCACAATTAATCACTCTCTTTAGGTGATGTGACTCGCCCAATTCACTCCGATGAGTATCTATTTGACTTCCTGCTGGATGATGGCTCGATCTCCCTCTCCTTTCATCGAATAATCTGGAAACAGCCGCTCCAGTTCAGCAATGATCTTTACCTGGGGTTCCACTACCAGATGGTACAAAGTCTCTTTTGAATTCATTTTTACGTGAAACATTACGGTTTTCCTGTTTTACATTAATTACAGGTGAATAGGGTAAAAATAAATAAAAATAATAATAAATATCACCGTACTTCACCAGTTGATTGATTACATTAATAATTGCAAACAATTTTTGTATTACAAGTTTTCAGAAATGTTTAAATATGCAAATTAGGCACTTTCTAATTAAATATGCACTCATTTGCATACATTTCTAGAACAAAAATCTGAATATTGGATCAAGTCAGGTTCAAAATTCTTGTTTAATTTTTTTTTGTTGATATATTAGAGTCAAAGGTTTTTACAGAGAGGATTTTGGATATCTCTGTTTATCACTCCACAAATCAGAAAATACTGTCACCAGCCCAAAAAATAAAATAAAAATCGCCATTTTGTTAGGGATTAAATGTTGTATAAAATAAAAAAAAAACCCTCTGTAAAAACCTTCAGAATATAGATAAGAATAAAGTTTGGTGAATGTAAGTTTTACTGAAGTGGAGATTTCTGGCTCAATGTAGGAGGAAAAACTCATTTTGAGAAAACGGCCTTTAAAGATATAGGGCCCTATTTTAACGATCTGAAACGCAAGTGTCAAAGCGCAAAGCGCAAGTAACTTTGTGGGCGGGTCTCGGCGCTGTTGCTATTTTCCCGGCGGGATAAATTACTCTTGCGCCCGACGCAAATCTAAAAGGGGTTGGTCTGAAGTAGCTTCATTATTCATAGGTGTGGTTTGGGCGTAACGTGAAATAAACCAATCAGAGCGACATCGCACATTCCCTTTAAGAGCAGGCGCGCTTTTTCTAAGCGGATTCCTATTATAACGGCGGATTTGCCAGGCGCGCGCCAGGAGCGGTTCACAGCCGAGGAGACCGACGTCCTCGTCACGGCCGTAAAACACAGAGAAGTGACATTGGGGATGGAGAAACAAACACACCCAAATTAGCTTCGGTTAAACAGGCGTATGATAATTTGGGCGTGTGATTAAATGTGTAAGCTAGATTTATGCCTATTTTATTTTCACATCTTCATGGACACAACAATGATTTCCCTCGTGTATTAATATGAATAAATGAATGAAATCTTTATTTCGAACAATTAAAAAATAAATTAAACCAAAGACAGCAACACATTAAATATCCATCAATAAAAATAAAACAAAATCAAGAAAAACAAAACCTTTTTTTTTTTTTTTTTTGCATAATAATCACACTGTTCGAAAAGGGATATGTAGAAGCCCTAGGCTTATCAAGACCTACAAGACCTAATATTTTTCCTAGTAATAATGTATGATTTGCAAAAATGAAAACGGCTGCTTCTGTGTAGATGAGAGCATCAAATTGTAATGCGCGTTGTGCACACGCTACATTGATTATGGCCAAGCATGCGCCCTTAAAATAGCATGAATAACATGCGCAACGCGCCACTGACTTTAGACTAGGTTTTTCCTGGTCACTGGCGGAATTGTTTTCTAAACCTGCAAAATAGCATGAGGGAACGTTTGCGCCGGAACACGCCTCCTCTTTGCGCTGAACCGCCCCGGGGAGCGCAAGTGTTTTTGCTAGTTAACCGACGCGCGTCTGTGGAGGGAAAAGTCCGCTTTGCGCGGGTGCAAAATAGGAATGGTACATGCGTCAGTGTACAAAGTCAATTGCGCTGGGTGCAAGATAGGGCCCATATACTGTAATTGAAATCTACAGATGCAAATAGATAAAGTGCTCTAAAAGATACAGTTAAAAGTATATCTTGGATGTTTTCTGTCCACTAGTCAAAAAAACAAAAACAAAAAACACTTTATGAATAGCCAAAAAGCCCAAAATCTCAAAATTGACAGATGCTTTTGCCTGTAGTGTCTGGCCTTAATCAAGGATGCATTAAATTGATCAAAAGTTACAGTTAAGACATTTATAATGTTCCAGAAGATTTCTATTTATAAATGCTTTCATAAATGCAAATAAACGCTGTTCATTGAACTTTCTATTCATCAAAGAATCCTGAAAAAAGTATCACCATTTCCACAAAAATATAACTGTTTTCAATGATGATCTTATAATAATAATAATAAATGTTTCTTGAGCACCAAATCAGCATATTATCAAGGATCATGTGACTGAAGACTGGAGTAACGGCTTCTGAAAATTCTTTGCCAACACATGAATCAATTACATTTTAAAAGTTCACAATATTACTGTTTTTACTGTACTGTTGATCAAATAAATGAAACCTAAGTTCAAATATTTCTCATTATCATGTTTGATGGATGCCGGTTGTATGTATGTTTTTCAGTTTGTGACTAATTACCGGCAAGGGAGGCTGTTGCTGCCCATGAACAGCTCTATGGTCTACCAGCAGGTGGCAGAGTTGACCGCTCTCCAACACCTTGCGCTTGGACTGACTGATCTACCATCCAAGTAATTTTATATATCTCAAGCGATGTGATGTATTATACCTAAAATTATTCATGAAACTTAGTCATTTCAACTGACTCAAATCATTGCTTTAAATCTGACACTCTTGACACATATTTATTGGTAATCAATGTTCAAACATCAGCTCTGAGGTAAAGCAGTACCTTCCCCGGAAGGATGGGGTGAACTCCGGTGACGAAAGGCTTCTTGCTACTATACGGGCACAGTTTTCTACCTTGGGCCCCCTCAGCCCTCTTGATGCCAAAGCCTACTTTGTCAGTAAGTGAGCAAACCTGTCTAAATGTTCCCATTCCATTTACTGATTTTACATCTGTATTTCATATTTTCCAAACAAACTCTTTAACTTTCCAGAAACTGTCAGTTCGCTGCCTTTCTTTGGATTTGATATATTCACTGCTCAGAAAGTAAGTCATCGCAGCTGCCCCTCTCCCTCGCTGGTCGCCGTCAACCATGAAGTTATCACGATCCTTGATCCCAAAACACAGGTATCTGACACTCGGTATTCCTATGATGCTTTGATCATCATTGTGCGTTTTAACCATGCTCGACAACGACTAAACTATCACAAACTTCACAGAACGCATGTTTGACAGTGTCTTTAGTGGAAGTGCAGTCCTTGCGCTCAATCAGACCCAAAAAAGACAAGCTGCAATCAGTTGAGATCAGCTTTAGTGGCCAAACTCAACCCAGGAATCTCAGCATCAGTCTAAAGCAGGTACGCGTGTAGATAAAATGTCATGGATATATACATGTTGTCATTTTCAAAGAGCTGGAAGTTTTTAATGAATGAGATTACTCTTGTTTTTGATCTCTCATTTCTCCCAGGCAAAAGAACTATGCCATACCATTGCTGTGATTATGGAAGAGGTGGTGAAACCCTCCCGCAGCAGCGTGTCCAGTCGGGGCGGAACCCCATTTTAAACAACCGACAGATGCAAACATCACCTAATATCCCATGACTTACCCTGAGTTCAAATGTATCTCCTGCCATAAATCATTATAGACATTATATTTCATAAACCTGTAGAAAAGTTTACATGTGATCAAGGCTAAGTCTTACCAAGTGTTTAATTCATTATATCCAGGGTTCTCAACAAGGGATCTGTAAAAATACTAGGGGTTTGCAGCGATGTATACAGCATAAATACATTTTTGGAATGAAAATTGTAATGAACATTAATAATTTGATAAGCATTATTTAATGTAGTAATGTGTTTGTTTTTTACAAAAATATTTAATTTAGTATCATTAAGAATTTATACCACCAAATGATTTGTGATTATATTTATTATAAGTCTGACCTGTTTTGTATATGTGTTAAAATCATGTTTAATTATGTGCGTCCAAATTAAAAGAAAATGTATTAGTGAGTATAGAAATGAATCTATTTAAAAGTGTAAAACATCTTTTAAAGTGTATTTTTCATTCTTTTTCAATAAAAATCACTGATATCTGTCCTCTTCAGAAAACCGAGAAACATTACCATTCAATTTGTGTGCAGATAAGCATTTAAGGAGCACTATTTATCAACCACACATGACACTGAAGATTTGATACTCAGGGTAACTACGTCAAACAGAGGCTCCGCCCTTTGAGTCAGACCGCGGCAAGCCACTGCAGAGCCAATAGGTGGAGCTTGACGTCCAGTTCCCCCCTCGCTGGACTTAATGGGTGGAGCAAGATGGCTCAACCACACCCTAACCCTACACATAACCCTATCGCTAAACATAACTCCACCCATTAGGTCCACAGAGGTGGAGCTGTACTGTCCCCAAGTCAAGATCCACCCATTACATCCAGAGAGGGGGAGCTAGACGTCATATGCCACTGCAGTGAGCTCCACTTGACTTCCCCGTAGTACTGGCCAATCACAAAGGACAAAACAAAACAAATCCCGTCTCTCAGATAACACTGACCAATCAGATTCCACTACATCGTCCCTGCACAAACATACCACGCCCTTCGAGTCACTAACATGGCCGTCAACAGGGAGTGAGTCCAAGGATTTTGAGACGAATATTATTTGATTCTGCTAAAACACTCTTGATGATTGACGATAGTACTTGCGGGTCGTTGATGTTACAGCTCTATAACGTAAGTTTACATTGATTTATTGTGATTTGAGCATGTAGCTAGTATCATTTAACCCCTAGGCCACCTCTAATAAACTGATTAACCAGCTGTTTGGATTATTTCTAAGTGGTCCAAGGATGTTTATATATAAATTATTCTAACTTTGACAGCTAAATCCAACAGGGTTTTTTTTTCACAAGCCTAGTCGCAAGCAGCGATCAAACGTTCAACATGGAAGCTGTCTTTCACGTTAACACAGGTTTAATAATCGTAAATACTCTGAAATATAGGCTAGTTCCTAGCTATGTAGCTAAGTAACGTTAAATGCAAGGTATTACTTCTGCCTTTAATAACTTTATGCAATACCACTGTTTATTTAGTGTATCTCTGTAGTAATATACACATTACCAAACAAATGTCTCTATAGAACTGTCATTTGCTTAGAGACCTGTGACGTTAGTTGTTCAGATGAATCCTGCATCATCGTTACACTACCTGTAGTCAAAGATTAAAGTCTCTGTAAAGTATTTGTCTAATACTGTCACTAGTACTTTCTCTGAATATGTTGGATTTATGAGATTGTAAGTGATTTATTTGGGGTTGTTTTCGGCTATGATGATTGATTACAGCTTTGTGGGCCAGTTTAGATATTCAAAGTCAGTAAGAGTAAGTTTGCTTGTCTTACCTAGAAAGCTAAAGATTAAATGAGTAAATGCCACATTGTTTGAGGTTGTAGACTGTAGCCAAAAGCAGTTTTTATACATTACTGGGCTAGCACCCTTATATAATTTACCTTGTTTAATTTTAGATTATAAAATCTAAATTTTATATCAAGTATAAAACCATATAAATATATAATAAACCATATAAAATAAATTAACATATATATACTCTTTGCCTTATAGACTTGCCTGAATTTTTATCTAAAATCTTGATGTTTGTTTCCCAGGGAAAATTCCCCAGACATGTTGTTTGTCAAATACCCTTATTTACAGACATGTTATTGCTCAGTATTGCTCTCATGTGTGCTGTTATCATTGACACAAGTAAGCGAGCATAGGCCAGTGTTACCGACTTTTTTTTTACTTCCGGTGAAAATAGTGGAACCTGGGAAAAATGTGCATGTCTTTATTTGGGAATATGCTTGTTGCCATGAATACAGAATCTTTCCAGTAACTGCAGCATGTAAACTTGATTTGGATAATGATATTATTAATGGTGTCATTGACTCTTTTTAATAATTCCCATTGTAACTCTTTCCACCCATATCAGATCCCTTTGAATGTAAGAAGAGAGAAGCCACACCCTCTCATAGATTACAGTTCCCTGGGCATCGACTACAGCCCTGAGAACCGTCCCTCAGACTGGCAGTGCCCGCAGGTGAAGCATCTTGAAGCTGGGGGCCGGGCTGGTATCGGGACAAGCGTGGACTGTAACTACCAGCTCTGGGCAGCTCGACAGAGCATGGTGAGATACAGCGGTTGCCATGGAGCTACAGGATAAGAAACAGGTAAGTTCTTGTGGAGTTTTCCTCCTATAGATGAGAGTAAGTTTGCTAGTCTTGAAGTGCTCAGACTATTGATTACCACTGAAAATGATTTTGACCCACCCCTCAGTTTGTAAATACAAACAAAAATCACATAAAAAGTAATGCAACAAGAGTTTTGGGATATTTTTGAGTATGTCTTTATACATACAGTTGAAGACAAAATGATTAGCCCCCCTATGAAATCTCAATTCTTTTTCAAATATTTCCCAAGAGATGTTATTTTCTCTGGAGAAAGCGTTATAATGTGCCAGGAATAAAATAATTATAAAAAAAAATTGGTTTGATTGGCTATAGAACAAACCACTGTTATCCAATGACTTGCCTCATTGACCTAATTAATGTATTTAATTTGCACGCACAAGGAGTCTGACAACAGCCGGTGCTGCACACGGAGATCTGATCTCGCCATCATCGAGTCTGTCTGTGATTACATGAAGAAACAGAAAAACTGAGACAGACTAAATCCAGAAGAACTATGGCAACGTCTCCAAGGCGCTTGAAGAAACCTTCCTGCAGAGCTGCAGTACTGTGAAAAGTTTTAGGCGCTTGTGTAAGAATGCTGTAACGTGAGGATGCTTTGAAAAAATAATATCGTAAATAGATTTTATTTATCATTTTTCTTCTATTATCTAAATCAAATCAATATTTGGTGTAACCACCCTTTGCGTTTAGTACAGCTTTTGTCCTAGAGGCATTTGCACATAGCTTTGCAGGAAGGTTTCTTCAAGCGTCTTGGAGACGTTGCCGCAGTTCTTCTGGGTTTAGTCTGTCTCCGTTTCTTTATGTAATCGGGGAAGGACTCGATAATGGTGAGATCAGATCTCTGTGTGGAGAACCGGCTGTTGTCAGACTCCTTGTACATACAAAAATCTCACTGGATTATTACAATTAATGGCAAAAGGAATGTTTGGAAATGTAAACTGATTTCCTACTGACACACTACAGCAAAAGATATAAATAACTGGCTTGATTACTCTCATGTAACATGACATAGCTTGAGCATTTGTGCTGCTAAAAACAACTTGAACTCAAATTCATTGACCCTGGGCTTGATCACACTAGTAGACCTTCACTAATTTTTTGGCATATTTTAGACCTCTGTTATACTCCATACAGGAAAAGCTGGTGGGAATGAAAATATATGATCTTTTTTCACGATCAAGCTCATGGACACAAAATGAAAAAAATGCTATTTGTTACTACATGTTTGTTTACAGTGGGAGTTTCGTTCATGTCCAGTTAGGGGTAATTTTGCTCTGAGGTGTCTTATAATAATTAACAGTTCATCTTGAACCACGCCAGATTCTTTTTAATGGAGATGGAAGTTGTAGAGGTTGTGAAAGGCATATTGTCTTTTTGACTTTGGACATGAAGAAAAGCTTGATATGAATTTGTATGTTGTAGTTTAAAATGTGCCTGAAAAGGAGTGAATTGGGCCAGAAATTCAGTGACCTTACCTATACCTCGTGGAAACAGTAGCTTTGTTTCATGTATTAGCATGTTAAAATATTGTACATTTGTCAGCAGTCACATAATTTATTTCACTTGCTCATATGTGACCCTGGATCACAAAACCAGTCACATATCGCACGGCTATATTTGTGGCAATAGCCAACATGGGTCAAAATTATCGGTTTTCTTTTATGCCAAAAATCATGAGGATATTAAGTAAAGATCATGTTCCATGAAGATATTTTGTAAATTTCCTACCGTAAATATATAAAACATTTATTTTTGTGAGTAAATGCAGCACATTCGCACACATAAATGGACAACTGTACAGGTGATTTCACCAAATTCATCAAAGATTCCAGATGTTCAAATAGTTGTATCTCGGCCCAAATATTGTCCTATCCTAACAAACCATACATCAATGGGAAGCTTATTCAGCTTTCAGATGTTGTCTCAATTTAAAAAAACTGACCCATATGACTTTGGTTTTGTGGTCCAGGTTCACATATATGTATATTTCTGTGATTGAATTTATTGAGAGAATGAATTTATCCTTTTTTAATCAATTAAACTCAAGTAACTTAAACATCTAAATTTAGCTGAATT
The DNA here is from genome assembly GCF_951802725.1 of Rutilus rutilus. Classification (NCBI taxonomy): domain Eukaryota; kingdom Metazoa; phylum Chordata; class Actinopteri; order Cypriniformes; family Leuciscidae; genus Rutilus; species Rutilus rutilus. The sequence continues at coordinate 28,724,160 of NC_140224.1, read as the reverse complement.
TTGACAGCATCATCAAAGTCATTGGCAGTATGACTTTGTAAGACTGTATGACTGTGTAATTTGGCAGTAATGATGTTGCTGAGATCCCCTTTTTGGTTCTTGTCTTACCTGTATTGATTTTGCTGAGGTAATGAGAGTGTGCTGGGATAGTTGTTGCCATCGGACAGTAACAGCTGGATCTATATATATTAACGTTTTATGTCATATTTAATTTTTTAAAATGTCAAAATAATGGCTTTTTTTAAAATATATACATATTAAATATATCTCAATCTGTCACTATTTAAAAATGGACATCCCTACTTTAGTAAGGTTGTAGGGTTCATTGAGGATGCTCTTTGTCCTGCCGCACCACATCACTGCTAGGACCGTAAATTGCTGTGTTAGCTGGAATGGATGAATGCCTGGACAGGGCGGCGAGGGCACACCATGCTTTTGCTTGTCTGTCAAGCCCCTTTCCCTCACTTTATTCTCTAATTATTTCTCTCAAAAGCTCTCCAACCCTGATACTTGCTCATCCTCTACAGCTTTTCATTGTCATTTTACACCATTTTTTGCCTGTTTCTCTTCAGGCGAAGTGTTGCAGCTGCCTCTGCAGAGCTCTCAGACTAATTCATGCTAGAACTGACAAAACCTCCTTTCTTTTCTGTTCATTCTCCTTCAGCTTAACTGTTTTTAGCAGACCCACACACTGTTACCGGTCTGAAAAGAACAGTTGTGTTCATTCTCTCTGGTCAATTGCACTGATTTTAATGTGCAATGCTTTTTTTTTTAACTGGCAGACTACACAAGGGTGGCTGGGACGTGCCCAAAACAGAGCCTCTGAATGCGCAGAGGCAGAGACTGTCTGTCCAGACCGTGTGACTGGTGCTGAAACAGCAGCATACATTATCCCGTAGCACCCGACACACTCCTGTCCAGCCCACACGCGCACCAGTCGTACATTAGTCTGTCGGCAGCAGAGGGAGTAGTCGCAGCCATGATCCTGAAAAATGGGACCTGGTTCTGGAAGAATAAAGTGAGTGGATCTGTGCACACTTCCTCTAACAAACTCAGTTGTTTGTGATCTGTCTGAATCCGACTGTCCGGGATCAACGTTTAGGTCTCGTGTGCGAAGGCTTAAGTCTGTTGTTTGCGTGTGATTAATCTCGAGTACCGTGAACAGGTGGAAGTGCCGTGCCAGGTGTACGTGCACTTTTCTCAGCTCTGGGTGTGATTGTGTGGTGCATTTTTCAAGGTCTTGAGTGGTTTACCCATAATGGGCCACCGTGTGTGACCGCATGTGTCTGTGTGCGAGCTGATGGTAAATCTCTGCTCGTTGATGTGTGAGAGATGCTCATGAAAGGATTTAGTTCAGGCACTCTCTGGCTGTGGGAAAGTGGTGTGTTTATTTATAGTGGTGGGCCCTCGTTTGCTACTACAGGACCCTAGCTGTCCCACAAATCCACTGGTAATGCTGGTAGGATAGCCAAAATGCGTCAGAGGGGAGAGAGCCTTTTCTTTTGTGACCATAATAGGCATGTTGAGCAATAAAAGTTTCTGCCTAAATAAATAGGTTTGACTTACTGTGTCGGCATTCCCTTAAAGGGTTAGTTCACCCATAAATGAAAATTCTGTCAGTAATTACTCACCCTCATGTTGTTCCATCCCCGTAAGACTTTCGTTCATCTTCGGAACGCAAATTAAGATATTTTTGATGAAATCTGAGAGCAAATCTATGTAATCGATATCTGCCATGCCAGAAAAGTTAGTAAAGACATTGTTAAAATAGTCCAAGTGACTACAGTGGCTCAACCTTAAGTTTATCAAGCGACGAGAATACTTTTTGTGTGCAAAAAAACACAAAAATAATGACTTTATTCAACTATTCAACTTTTTGAAAATGTCAATTTCTACAAAAATTATTTTAGATTGCTTCTCAGATTTGGACTAGCCTGGTTAAAACCAGATCATTCTCAGTAGTAACTGAGTTATGGTCTGGCAAAGCTTCATTAATAACTCCTTTCCAAAGGGGCGTCACCAACGGACGTCGCTCAAATGCCTCTGGGCGCAATTGGATAGACCTAAAACCAATCAGAGCGGTCGTCATCGTGTAAAGCAATATGCTGCGTCCCAATTCGCCTAAGTTACACTACGCCATAAAAGTATGTACTCTTTTTGTGAAGAAAAGGTATTTACTTTTGAATGTGTAGCTTCGTCATCTTTATCGGACGGATCTGTCGCGTGCATCCTGTCACGTAAACTGCCCTGTCAATCATCTTGTGACAGTTAAAATCCTCTATTAAATCTAATTTAATTTCCTACCATTTCGGAGAGAAATGTAGTAGCACGTTCATCTGCCAGTGGGTCTTTCATGGAGACTGTCCTCATGTGTTTGCAATTTGAATATAATAATGCATTTAAAAGTTGGTGCGCCTCACCAACGGACGTCGCTCAAATGCCTCTGGGCGCAATTGGATAGACCTAAAACCAATCAGAGCGATCGTCATTGTGTAAAGCCCGCCCCAACGTTTCTGATTGGGTGCCGCGATTTCGACGGATTAGAAATGGGCTTGAATGAGCTCTTTGCCAGACTACTTGCAGAGCAAATCTAAATTTGCCGGAAGTTGTCTGGGTTTTCCCAGGCTAGATTTGGACAATCAGACCAGGTGTACTCTCGTCTACTTGGGATCCGATCGACCAAAAAGCATCTTAATAGCAGGTGTAAACAGGGCCCAAATGTTGCACTAGTTATTATTTATAAAGTATATTCACCTCTTAAACATTGTAGAAGAATCTATAACAAGAGGAGCTTCACATTTCTGCTTTTAAATTCTCTTACAAGTGCATTACTAAACATGATTTGTGTTTGTTTTTATAAGGGACAAGGAATTATTGTCTGTGGTACTAGACAGCATTCTTAGGGGCCATTCACAGAATGCGTTGTTGCAGTTAAAACGCAAACTCTTTAGTTAAAACTAAACTCTTGAGATGCTTCTTTAATAGTTGAACTTCTTTTAACTTGAATGTCGCTTTTTTAAGAATGCCATGCATTGTGCAAGATGCTGCAAAAGACATGAGACTGCAATTTTGGTTTATTAAAATGAAGAGATAAACTACAGTGAATTATAACCAGGACCCCTCGTGCTCAGAAACATTGCAGTTGTACCAGTAAGTTATACTTCATATTTTTTTATTTATCAAATTGAACTTCAATATCCAAGGACCAACATTAGCAGATTTTAATAAAACGTTCATTTGAGCACTTTAACTCACACAGTCTGGAATTTTGTGTAATGGTGAAAGATTTCCTCAACGGGTTCATGTTGTTCACGCAGATTTGCCCCGTTGACCAACAAAAATCTGCTTGGTTTGAAAGTGACTTCTATGTGAGCTGTGCTTCATACAGTACATTACTACACTATTGACAATAGACAATGGACCTTTTTTTGCCTGTGAAATTTTGCTGATATTTTGGTAATGTGACCGCACCTTTTGTCAGCAAGAATGATGTTGAAAGTTGATATTCATGAGAAAAGCCATTTTATCACACCTGTCCCCTGAATTTTTCAAACAAAGTGACTATCATGGATTGATTGGTTTGGTTGTGCTGTAGGAGGAGGAGGCGACTCCACTGGGACTGTCCACGGCTCAGGCTCTGTGCACCCTACGGGACCAGCTGTCCAACTTACTGGGGCAACACCAGAAATTCAGCCGGCGAAGATGCACGATACAGGTCTGTTCTGGATTATTCAGTTTTCATCACAGTTAAATTAGTTTTGTCAGGGAAATCCTGATTTTGGTTTTACTTTTCGTTTTGCAGGAGCTGTGGGCTAAGAGCTTCCTTCACCATAACGACCGGCATTCGTGCTTCCATTGGCCAGGAGCTGTTCTCACTCTGGTTGTGGTGGTTGGGCTGTTGTGTTGTCATGGCAGCCAGCCGGAGGGCAGGTGGGCAGGGATGAGTGATGGTGCAAAAAACTTTTGAATGGCATTTTGAATGGATGTTATCAAATAGTTGGGATAAGCATTGTTATTTTGTTTTATGTAAGCTGCTTACCTTTTTATCTCAGCCAAGGCATAGAGCTGGTGAACGCAGGTGCGCTCTTCCTCCTGCTGCTGTTGAACCTCTTCCTCATCAGACGGCAGCAGTGGTTACGGACCAGCGAGATGGTGCGGAGGCTCAAGTCCATCATCGCACAGCTGAACGGTGAGCGGAGCAGCGAGTATATAAACATCTAAAGGAATCAGTCCTGCTTCAGGAAGTAATAATGATGGTTTGGTTATGCTAGGCTTCATCCATTAATTTGCATTACATTTCAACGCAATGCTAAATATGCTTTTATATAACTGGAATTATAGTATAGTTCTTTCTGTCATTATTTATTCACTCTGATGTTCTTCCATTTCTCTAGACTTGTCGTTCCAAGTTTTAATAAGTTAATGTTCACTTAACTCTTTCACTTTTTTCCTCATGGGTTGCCAGATTATTTGGAGAGAAGTGCAGGACATCCAATCAGATGGGCCCCCTCTCTGTACCCTGACCTCTACACTCCCACCTCCCCTTCTTGGTCACTGCATTGGACATTCAGAGACGAGCAACTGGTCAATCTACCTATCAGTCTACTGGTGGAAGGTGATGTCATCGCTCTTAGACCAGGCCAGGAAGCCTTTGCATCTCTCAGAGGCATCAAGGTAATGTCAGATCTGAATTACATGATTTTTTTGTTTGTGTATTGTGTAGATTTATGGATGACTATATGCATAACAATTTTAGATTTATTTTATAATATACATAATTACCATGGTAAAATTTGTATTGTAGTATTATTTATATACTATTATAGCCTTTTGTAATATTTTGAATCAGATTTTTCTTTTTTCATTTTAATTGAGTTATGTGCTTTTGTCATTTTCATAATCTTTTAATATTAGCTTATTAACAATAACAGGACTGCATGGTAACCATAGTTATTACAGAGATTGTTACTGTGACACAATCACAGCCAATCAGGAAGTATTTGATTTTTAATGTACAACTTTATTTGTGGAGTGGGATGTTGGACCAATTAGTTTTCAGTAGGTTGACTTCTGACTTGTAATGCAGCCTGAATCATAATCATACACTGTTCGTTCGTTGACCAGAGGACAACTGGCCCCCCGACTGAGCCTGGTTTCTCTCATGTTTTTTTTTTTTTTTTTTACATTTGTCACCTGATGGAGTTTGGGTTCCTTGCCACTGGCTTGCTTAGTTGGGGACACTTAGTATTCAGCAATATTGCTGATTTGCCTGCACTGACTGACACTATTGCATGAGAACTGAATGATAGCATCAGTGTTTTCTCCAGAGCTGCTTTATAGCTGAATTGAACTCATTCCATAATTGATGAACTTTACATAGTTATTGAACCAAACTGAATCAACACTGAACTGATTTCAGCTAAATAACGACTGCTTCCTATTGTCTTTTTAGAGCTGCTTTACAGCAAAATTGAGTTCAGTTTGAATTATTGAATTGATATTTTCCTGTTTATCACTGTAAATCTGCTTTGAAATTATCTGTATTGTATAAAGCACTATATAAAAAAAGGTAACTTGACTAGGCAGGGCTACATAGTGTGATGCCTTTGAAAAAGAAACAAAGCATTGCAACAAAATGTTCTCTCGCTTATCGTGGCTGGTTAGTAAATAGTGTTCCACTATTTAAAGGAGATCCAGGATTAAGCTATTATGATTTAACTGAAGTAGGAATATCAGTATGAACTATATCCTGGTATTTTGTACTGGAATCTGAAACCGTACAAAAGAAAACCTTGGAGAATAAGAGTGTTTCTCTTGGGTTCTCTGGCTCTTTCACTCTGTTCTTCTGAATCACTGAATCTTCTGTTACCAGGACGACGAACACATCGTGCTGGAGCCAGGAGACCTTTTTCCGCCGTTCTCCCCTCCTCCCTCCCCACGCGTGACTGAGCGGAGGGGCCCCCACAGTCCTCAGCAGTACCGCCTCTTCAGGGTGGTGCGCACACCTATACTCGAAAGTGTCAGGTTAATACCTCAGCTTTTTTACTTGTGATATGTGAACAATTTTATTTTCTCACTCTAGTAACTAATCACCTTTTTCTGGCCAATAGGAACAGTCTTGACCTGGCTCTCTCCCGTCCAATCACAGCCCTCGATAACGAACGGTTCACTGTGCAGTCCAGTATTGCCAATTTCGCCTGTCCCGCTGTATTGGTATGATAAAACTGAACACGTGAACTAAGTTTTCAAAATGTTTAACAAAGTTTCACACGTGTTGTGTCTGCAGCATGTCTACATCCATTTTGACACCCATATTAACAGTTTTCTGTATTCACAAGTAGTATGCATGAGTTAAACTGTTGAGCCTGCTGAACTCAGCAGAAAATAAGCCTATCAACCAATCTTTTGCATATTATCTTGTATGAAGGAGGCAATAGGACAATCATCTGTCAGTGTAAAAGCTTTTGCAACACTCACATGCTCCAGATGCAAGAAGTGTAAAGTGGGACTAATGGTCATAACATTTACAAATTGTCTGTTTGCTGATGATGATCTTTGGTCAACTTTTTCATTTATAGGTGGCCTTTTTCTCTATTAACACGATCCGGTACTTCTGTGACACTCCTGGTCTCACCCCTGGACCATTCAACTTTCTTCAGTTGCAGGTCGATAATAGTAAATCACAATGCATTTGTTTTTGTTTTTTTAAGTTTGATTTTTTTTTAATTATTATTCAGAACTGCTTTCCCACTCTGAAAATAATGTTAGGATAAGGTCATCATAGCTGTTCTCTTCTTCATTTAATATATTTTTTATAATATATATAATACTACGCCATAATAGTGATTGGGCAAATGAAATTTTTGCACCCTTGAAGGGCATTGTGGGAAAGGGACAATACTTGTATGATCGTTTCAAACAAAATCAAGCAACAAAATTGCTTTCCACGAGGCTGTTTGTGAAATCTAAATACAATGGTCAATTTAAGAAAACAGTTTCGTTGTTATGGTTACGAGATCCTGGTAGCACATCCTTGTGAAATGTTATGAAACCTGAGGTATTTTTCTTGTGATTGTTTTTTTTTTTTTATTCAAACACAATATATCAACTATTTATATAACAAAGTTATATAAACAACAATATATCAAGGTATTTATATCAACCACAGGGCCGGGGCCTCATTAAATTTCCAAGAGCCTCAAGATCAAAACAAACCAAAGCAACCAAAAATCAAGATATGTTTTATGCTAATTCATCCCTTTTTTTAATGAAGAATCAGGGTTCCCACTGTCTTCACTTCTCCAATATGAGGTAGTCTTATTTTAAAAGGTGTGATTTCTAGACCTGGAAAAGCCGTGTTATATTCATTATAAAAATACCCATGGATTTATAAGATTTTATTAATTTACATTTTGAGCCAAGCTCTAAAAAATTGTATCAGGTAGAATTTGTGAGTAAAAACTGGTGTTAAAGGTTTAGTTCACCCAAAAAACAAAAACAAAATCTTTTTAATGAAATCTGAGAGTTTTTAAGTCTCTCAATTGACAGCCTACGCAACTACCTCTTTCAAGCGCCAGAAAGACATCATAAAAGTAATCCATATGACTCCGGTGGTTTAACCTCAATTTTATGAAGCGACTCGAGTGCTTTGTTTGCACACATAAAAATAACAACATAATTTCACGTCGCATCATAAAATTGAGGTTAAACCACTGGAGTCACATGTATTACTTTTGTGATGCCTTAACTAGCTTTCTGCGGGCTTGAAAGTGGTAGTTGCAGTAGTGGTAGTTCAACTCTCAGATTTCATAAAAAATAATTTGTGTTCCAAAGTATCTTATGGGTTGGAACGACATGAGGGTGAGTAAATGATGACAGAATTTTCATTTTTGGGTGAACTAACCCTTTAAAAATCCTTATTCTTAATCCTTATCCAGTGCCATGAGGCCCTGGAATAATTTTGTGCCCAGTGGGGGGCCTTGGAGTCAAAAAGGTTGAGAATCGCTGTTCTAATGTATCTAAGGACTATTATTGGTAAATATTCCAAATCCGTACATATTTCAATATTTTGCATGTTTTTTTTTTGTGTGTTTTTTTTCAAAGACTGCACAGAGAGACATAATAACTAGAATTTAAGAAACGACATTTGATGCAAAACTTTTATTTGGCACAACAATGTTGGTATTAATAGTAAATTTCGATCTTTCTTTCTTTCTCTCTCTCTTGCTCTCTCTAATGAATAGATGATGGGTGTATTGCCCATTTTACCTCTTCTGTTTCCTGTCATGTGGGTTCTGGTCAATGCGTATGGAGAGGCCCGTGTGTTAGCCGAGTCCAGCCGTAACTCTCCCACTGGCCTGGTAAGACACACAGAACGCCACATATTCATTCCACTCACTTTTTGCTGTTCATTAACAGTTTTCTCTCTCTCTCTTTCTCTCTCTCACACACACACACACACACAAGCAGACACAAAACATACACAACTCTCATAACTCCCTAATCCCACTCCAACGTATATTGCTGCTAAATTATAACTCGCTCTATCTATGATTACTGTGTGCATTAACTTTGATTTGCAGCCATAACACTGCATGAGGAAGGTAAAGCTCATTGGCCAAGCTCACACTAGTAGTAGGGAGGATTAGGGAGGGATTGCAGAGCCGAGGTGAAGCGGAGAGCTGATCATCTGCTCAGGTGTTTAATCAGACTTTTTTCTTGTCCCAGCTTGCTAAGTTCTCTGAGGACACTCTAAGCAGCTACACGGAAGTGGTGTCCTCCCAGGTATATCCTCTGTATTCCTCCTCTCCAACCTGTTCCCCACACGCTTCTTGTGATCCTTCTCCCTTGCTCTGGACCCTCCCACAACCGTCATCTTTTTCTTCACCTTTTTGTTTTCTGATCAGATTTCTGTCAAATTGTCTATATCAAAGGATCACTATAAAAAGAGCCTGTTATTTTATTTATTTATTTGCTTCACCACCATTTTTTTTTGTTTGTTCTCATTTTTTTTTTTTTTTAAAGACCTGGCCACTACATCTCACTTTGTTCGATCAAGTTTGCAAAATCAGCCAATACTCCCGCAATCTTTATTATTTATTTGCATCTTTTTCGCTTCTTGTGCTGCCGATTAGTTTAGCTCACCCACGCTGACCTGTGACCCCTTGGCCTTTGCCTGCCCACCTTCTGCCTGCCTGAGGTTTGCATGATAGAGTATTATGCTCTCTCTATAGTGGTGGTGCTTGTCTGGACTACATTTTTTTATTTTTTATTATCTGAGTTAAAGGGATAGTTCGGCCAAAAATGATATTTAACCCATGATTTACTCACCCTCAAGCCGTTCGAGATGCATATGTCAATCTTTTTTCAGACGAACACATTTTCAGTTATTTTAGAAAATGTCTTAGATCTTTCAGTGGTTATAATGTGAAGCTATGGGGTCCACCTCCTTCAAGTCCCAAAAATGTGCACGCATCCTTCACAAAAGTAATCCATCCGGCTCCAGGGGGATAAACGAAGGCCTTCTGAGGGTAATCCGTGCGGTTTTGTCGTAAAAATATACATATTTAAAACTTAATAAAGGAAAATAACTGGCTTCCGGTCCTACGTCACTCGCCAGCATCCATCTCCGTGAACGCGCGTCGACAGCTACCGGAAGCCAGTTATTTTCATTTATAAAGTTTTAAATATGTATATTTTTACGACAAAACCGCACGGATTACCCTCAGAAGGCCTTCGTTTATCCCCCTGGAGCCGGATGGATTACTTTTGTGAAGGATGCATGCACATTTTTGGGACTTGAAGGAGGTGGACCCCATAGCTTCACATTATAACCACTGAAAGATCTAAGACATTTTCTAAAATAACTGAAAATGTGTTCATCTGAAAAAAGATTGACATATGCATCTCGAACGGCTTGAGGGTGAGTAAATCATGGGTTAAATATCATTTTTGGCCGAACTATCCCTTTAATGTACATTTGGAGAACTTCTGCATGATCAAGACTCTTATTTTATTTATTTTTTTCTCTCAAATTTCCAAAGTATGGTAAGTAATTGTCTGCATGGACAGATCAGACATATGAACATATGAAAGTATTTCTGCTGTGTGTTTTTTGGTTTAATTTCTTATTTCAAAAACTTTGTAATACAAACAGAAATATTTCAAGAAGTTTGCTCTTCATAAAATTCTAATTGGTTTATTGAACTGCTGTGTGTGTGTGTGTGTGTGTGTGTTTGTCTGATGATCTGACTCTTTAAAGACCCTGTGATTTTGTGGCTTTTTGTGAAGATGTCGCTTGAGTCATCTGTATACTACCATACTCCATAGAGTTGACATAGTTAACTTTTTAGCCGATATATTTTTATATATTTTTATAAATGCACTAGTGTTCAAAAGTTTGGGGTCGATGAGGTGTATTTGATACTCTCTTATGATCACCACCAAGCCTGCATTTATTTGATAAAAAAATACAGTAAAAACAGTAATATTGTGAAATACTATTACAGTTTAAAAGAACGGTTTTATATTTTGATATATTTTATTGTGTAATTTATTCTTGTGATGGCAAAGCTGAATTTTCAGCATCATTACTTCAGTCTTCAGTGTCACAAGACCCAGTTCAGAAATCATTCTAACATGCTGATTTGCTGCTCAAGAAACATTTCAGGATTGTTTGATGTATAGAAAGTTCAAAGGAAAAGCATTTATTTAAAATATAAATATATTTTTTTAACATATGTTAATGTCCAATAAAAGGGTCTCCGTTTTACAAATTGTCTGAATGGAGCCAAATGTGTGAGTTTGCCTAATTACCTAAATAGCTCTTTGGTTGTTAGTTGACATTATCTAATAGCTCACACGGCCTAATTGATGTCATTGGAAAAGAAAAGTTGTTCTATGGGTGGACTAACACATTGTCTACACCAGACGCGAGTGGCTCGGCACGACAAAAGCAAATCGAACCCATTATAATAAGTGTTGCTGTCTACACTGGATGCGGCACGACAAATTCCCGAGAGTAAACTGACCCCCTGCTCTAATGTTCTAATTCTCACGTACTTCAAGCACTCGCGCAACTTCTGACACAAAGAACAAATGGATTTGCAACTGTCTCGTTGTCATGTTTAGTGTAGACTGCCTCAAGCTGTTGCGGTGCGACGGGCCGCGTCCAGTGTAGACACATTGTGAGTCATTATGTTTTGATGAAAGACAACTTCTTTTTTTTTTAAATGTTTAGAATTATGTGCACTGATGACTCATTCACAATGAGACCAGGTACATGCATTAGGTAATGTAAGCGGGTTCAGTTTTGATTTCATGCTGACTTTAAAGGTGGATTCATGGACATCTGATGTGCGTCAGATATATTCACCCTCAACTAATTGTTTTCAGTTCTTGCTTCACAGTGCTGCTCTCCTGTAGATGCTGCCTTAAGCTTTTATTTGTTTGCTTCAGTTTCAAATTTTCTGTGATTCAGTCAGTTCAATTTCTCTCTCCCTTCTCCTGCTGCAAGGTGTATTTATCTTTATGAAACACCTCTAAATATCTGGATGCACCAGGACAAACCCAAGACTGGACATGCTACTGCTGCTTTTTTCCCCCTGCCTAATTCTTCAAGGCCTTGTCTTATAGATCTTCGCTTTGTGTGTGTGTGTGTCTGGATGTCTGTGTGTGTTTTGTCAGTGGATAACATCCAGGTTTCATAAATTCTGAAATTTTTGCAGAGCCGTTTCGAAACCCAGAGGTGCTGATGCATGGATATGAGTTTCCGTCAGGGGAGAGGATGCGACTCACACCTTGTTTGTGTGTGTGTGTGTGTGCATGATTCTGTGCAGGAGATGCTACGCTGTGTGTGGAGACACCTGGTTAGTGTACTGAAAGGAGAGTCCCAGACCCTCTGTTATACCTCCAGTCTACTGCACTCGTTGGGTTCCGTCACTGTGAGTGCCCCCCCTTGTGTCACATAAACATATTACACTTCCTACTTGCAATTTGATGAAAATAAAAAGACCAATATTAACTTTAAAAATAAATACTAATTAAAAGACCAGTCTGTGCTATTTTCAATCTAATTATCAAATTATCGGTCCCATTCCGATTATTTAACGTTTCTTCACATCCTTGAGATACTGCATCTGTATCATGCTGTTAATTACCACAAACAATAATTACGACACATCCCTCAGTATGTATAAACTAATATCAAGAGGTATTTACAGTAAATAAATATGCTTATATTGCAAGAGGGCATGCATGCAAACATGCTACATACACTCTTCAGCCACTTTATTAGGTACACCTTGCTTCTTTAATTCTTTGTGGCATAGATTCAACAAGGTGCTGGAAACATTCCTCAGAAATTTTGGTTCTTATTGACATTATAGCATCACGCAGTTGCTGCAGATTTGTCGGCTTCACACCCATGATGTGAATCTCCCGTTCCAACACTTCTCAAAGTTGCTCTACTGGACTGAGATCTGGTGACTGTGGAAAGCCATTTGAGTATAGTGAACTCATTGTCATGGTCAAGAAACCAGTTTGAGATGATTTGAGCTTTGTGACATGGTGCCTTATCCTGCTTGAAGTAGCCATCAGAAGATGGGTACACTGTGGTCATAAAGAGATGGACATGGACAGCAACAATACTCAGATAGACTGTGGTAGACTCACACCATTACACCACCACCACCAGCCTGAACTGTTGTTACAAGGCAACATATTTCCAGTCTTCTATTGTCCAATTTTGGTGAGCCTGTGCGAATTGTAGCCTCAGTTTCCTGTTCTTAGCTAACACTCAGTGTGGTCTTCTGCTGCTGTAGCCCATCTACTTTAAGGTTTGACGTTGTTTGCGTTCAGAGTTCTTCTGCGTACCTCGGTTGTGACGAGTGCTTATTTGAGTTACTGTTGCCTTTCTATCAGTTCAAACCAGTCTGGCCATTCTCTGACCTCTGGCATCAACAAGGCATTTTCAGCCACAGAACTGCCATTTTCTGTAAACCCTAGAGATGGTTGTGTGTGAAATTCCTAGTAGATCAGCAGTTTCTAAAAAACTCGGACCAGCCTGTCTGGCACCAACAACCATGCCACGCTCAAAGTCACTTAAATCACCTTTCTTCCCCATTCTGATGCTCATTTTGACCTTCAGCAGATTGTCTTGACCATGTCTACATGCCTAAATGTATTGAGTTGCTACCATGTGATTGGCTAATTAGATATTTGAGTTAACGAGCAGTTGAATAGGTGTACCTAATAAAATGGCTGGTAAATGTAAATGGAATGCATTTACAAATCATTTTAAAAGAATGCCATATAAACATAGCGTATGTTGTATTGCGTGACATAACTAGCGAAGGACATTCATTAGTTATTAAAATATACTTTAAGTGTTTTACCATTCTCATGCTTGATAGGAAATGTAGTTTAGAATTAATTCCCCTAATATTAATTTAAATTCAAAGAATCATATGTTTTATTAACTGATAATGAAGTATCTTGTTTTATCATATGTCCTGACCCACTCATAGGTGCTATGCTGTGTGGATAAGCAGGGTATTCTGTCCTGGCCCAACCCCAGTCCTGAGACTGTGCTGTTCTTCAGCGGACGAGTAGAGCCTCCTCATGACAGCCAGGATGACCTCAGAGACGACCTGTCAGTCAACTCCCTCTGCAGGACAGAGGGCGAGGAGGAACGAGATGAGGTACTGCTGATAGCTAGGCTGAAGCATCATAATTACAATTTCTTTTAATTATGATCATTTGAATTAAGTTACTTCATAAGTTTTGAAAATATATAATTATACTGTTAAGTCTGTCTGGACTGGAATAAGTTGTTATTTTAGCGTCTGTGTTTTGTCTCCCCTCAGTCTGTGTGTGTTTTTTTTCCTTTTCTTCCTGTTTAGCCTCAGGAAGGTGAAGCACTGCTGTGTTTACCAGCATTTGAACCCTCCCTTCACATGGCCGAGCAGGAACCCAGTGAGACGTCACATGACACCGCCCGTTCCTCGGACACTCAACGCCAGCGAAGAGGACCCCAAACCACCCGTTCCAAACACCCATCGGGCTCCAACGTCAGTTTCAGAGATGACACTGAGGGTGGAGATGACATTGCTCAGGTAGGACTACTCCTGCAGAGCTAGTTTAGCTCATGACTATGCACTTGTGTTCATGTGTTTTGTGTATGTCTCTTATTTCCAGCCATGCGGTGTGGGTGATGATCTGTGTGAAGCAGAAGATTTTGTGTGTGACTATCATCTGGAGATGCTGAGCCTGTCCCAGGATCAGCAGAATCCCGTCAGCATCCTCTTTGATGACTCCGGTTGGCACAATCACCTGCCCTCTTTGAAGCCCCTTGGCCTGAACATCCTGTTGAACCTGTGTAATGTCACCGTCACCCAGCAGCTCTGCCGATTCTCAGATCACCTGTCCAACCTGGCGCTGCAGGAATGCCACGGGGCGGTTCTACCAGTTCACGTTCCCTGGGGCCTCTGCGAACTATCTCGCCTTATAGGTAAGTGTGAGAGGCATGTTAATAAACATACATGATCATGATTTATATTTTTTGCAGATTTATTCGTACAAATTATTGTTTTTGTTACTATTGGTTTTTGGCAAAAAGCATACAAAGCAATCTTTTTTTAGTTATTATATTGTTGTGATTTTTTTGGTTGCACAATAATCTGCACTTGAGTCTTTATTCATTCTGTACTCCTGTAGCTTCTATGGGCCACCCCGTCCCAAGATTCCAAGAATATAACAACACGAACAACATTTTTAATTGCAATTAATATAGAGATTTAAAATCAATTGGCAAAATCCGTACCTAATTATTGGTCAGCATCTAGTCTGGCAGTGCTTCTAGTCAGTTGTAATGTTAGATTAATTGTTGTATCTTCACATACTATAGTTAGAACCTTCTTAAGATTAGTTGTTTCCTGTTCTGTTGTATGTCAGGTTTCACTCCGGGAGCGAGAGAACTGTTTAAGCATGAGAATCATCTGGCTCTGTACCAGCTTCCTTCAGGAGAGAAGGCCAAAGAATCTGCCCCTCGACGCCTCCATAACTTCACTAAACGCCAGCCCCCCATCAGTCACCTCATCAGTCTGTTTGTTAGGGACAGCACTACCAGTAAGGCCCTTGTTTTCTGTCCCACTTCCTGTTTATCCTTGGTGGTTTGTTTAGTCACTGACCTTTGCCTTTTGAACTCTCTTCAGATAATGTGCAGATGCTCTCCCACGGCTCGGCCGACCTCATCCTGGAAGCCTGCACGGATTTCTGGGACGGTGCGGACATCTATCCGCTGTCTGGCACTGATAGGTCAGAGACACTAATTAAAAGACTGACACTAGTCATTCAGTTTTCTTAAAATGCAGAGTGAAGAATTTTGTTTCCGTACTGAAGTACTGGTCTTATGCCCCATAGGAAAAAGGTTCTAGATTTCTACCAACGTGCCTGTCTGTCAGGATATTGTTCTGCATTTGCCTATAAGCCTATGCAGGTGGCATTGTCTGAGCAGCTCAATGGAAAGTGTGTGGAGCTGGCTCCAGGCCCTGCACTCTTTTCTGGGGTGGAGCTTCCCAGTACCACCCCCATCAAACACGGCAGCCGCAGGAACAGCTGGAGCTCTGATGGTGAGAGACATGGTCTGTTCAGCTCATGATCTGGACTGTAAAGTGAAAAAATATATATCTTTGATATGATTGTTTGTTGATGATAGATAGATAGATAGATAGATAGATAGATAGATAGATAGATAGATAGATAGATAGATAGATAGATAGATAGATATGAAAGAGATGGATGAATGGATAGAAAAATTCATAGATAGATAGATACGTAGAGAGTTGGATGTGTAGATAGAAAAATAGATACAGGCAGATGTAGATGTGATCTAGATATGTAGATGGATGGACTGACGTATAGATATGTAGATCTATACATAGATAGATATGTTGATACGTAGTTAGATGCATAGATAGTTACATGGATAGATAGATAGATAGATAGATAGATAGATAGATAGATAGATAGATAGATAGATAGATAGATAGATAGATGCATAAGATAGATAGATAAATAGATAGATAAATAGACACATAGATAGATAGATAGATGCATAAGATAGATAGATAAATAGATAGATAAATAGACACATAGATAGATACATAGATACCGGTAGATACATAGATAGATACATAGATAGATACATAAGATAGAAAAAGCTTACATAGATCAAGCTTACCAACTCTAACATACATATGTACTGTATGTGTTTCAGAGGGTATTGGAGAAAGTTTGGAGAAGGAGGACTGTGTTCAAGCTCTGAGCGGCCAAATCTTCATGGGAATGGTGTCATCCCAGTTCCAGGCCCGTCTGGACACTGTACGGCTAATTGAGAACCTGGTGGGAGCCTGTATCCGCTTTGTGTACTTCTCCATGGAGGACGAGCTACGTAGCAAAGTATGACACTGATGGGATAGCCAACTCAGTGAAAACTTGATGTATTTGGGATTTATATTTTATAACCTCTTAATGTTGTTGTCTGCCCGTAGGTGTTCGCAGAGAAGATGGGATTGGAGACGGGCTGGAACTGTCACATCTCTCTGACTCCAAATGGAGATGGTCACTGCGATGGTGCTCCGTCCAGTCCTAGCCAAGCAGGATCCCTACATGACGACCTTCTGCAGGGTAATTGTGTCTTCCTGCCTGCCTGCACACAAAGTTTACATAAACTGCATTTTTACCCAATGTGGAATTTATTAAAATGAATCATCTCTGTTCTTAGATTCTCGTGATGATGCAGAGGGCCCACTACTGCCTGAGGATCAATCAGATCTTGCCAGCTTCCAGCCTACTGACAGTGATGTGCCCAGTTTCTTAGAAGACTGCAACAGAGTAAGCAGTCTACTCCAATAGCATGTTGTCACATCACTCTAGTGCCAAATTTACAGTGGAACGGTGGCACAGAAGCGCTTCTGAAGTGGCATTTTGGTGTCTTTACACAGACTGTTTAATGTTGCTCAGAGGTGGCATAAATGCATTTATACTTCAATTACAACTGTATACTTTGATGCTTGATTTAGTCTGGCTTTTATGTGGCATTGTATCTTTACTCTAAATTTTGAACAGGCACAGAGCAGCCTTGCAGTTGCGAAAAATAATAATTGGTGCTTTTTCCTTTCTGTTGTTCTGTAGGCCAAACTTCCTCGTGGCATCCATCAGGTTCGTCCTCATTTGAAGAACATAGACAATGTGCCTCTACTGGTGCCCCTGTTCACAGACTGCACCCCTGAAAGTGAGTCAGCCTCAAGACCAGCTTTAAAGTCAACATGAAACAGAAGTTGCGATCATTTTTGTCCCGTCATTGTGATATACTGTATATCTGAGTGAAACAGCTTCTCGAATGAGAACAAATGTAGGACAGGAGTTGATTTTGTCCACGGGGAATCGATTGGATCACTGTCGTTTGTTAATTACTGTGATCTCATGTGAGTGACAGGTTGCTGGAGGGGAGGGATTATTGCCCCGTCAGAGAAGAGATGTTGTTGTGAGGGGGTGGGGACATTATTTTGATTAAAGATTAGGCACATGAATTTAAGAAAATTAATGATGCGCACAGATAAATCATTTATAATAAACACTGCTATATTCCATTAAAAAAAAAATATTTCATGGTGACTTTAAAGACACCTTGAATTGAAAATTAAGGTTTTGTGGTTTTTATTCCATGTGTGTTATATCCTAGTGTACTTGTGTTGAGCCCTCAAATGTTTGTGTCTCACAGCAATGTGTGAAATGATGAAGATCATGCAGGAGAACAGAGAGGTGACGTGCTGTTTGGGGAGCTCCGCAAACTTCCGTAACAGCTGCCTTTTCCTGCAGAGCGACATCAGGTGGGTAGCACACACATCACTGTACACCATAATTAAATATATGACCTATAATCTTATGCAAAGCTACTGTCTAAATAATGCCAATTTTCAAGAAGCTAAAAGATAGCTTTGAGTTTTTTGTCTGCATAATTCCCATTATTTCATACTATGAAAAATTATTATTATAAAAAATTATATTTCTTATAAATGTTTGAGAGTTGCTATGTTCAAATGAATTAAAATCATCTGAGTTTAAAGTGATCATAAGGATTTGAAAATCCTCACTCTGTGTGTTATAGCATCTCCCTGGATCCCCTGTACCCGTCCCGGTGCTCGTGGGAGACGTTTGGATATGCTGCAGGCTGCGGGCTGAATAAAGACTGTGATGAGCTGTCTCCACTGGGGCTCAGTGCTCAACTCAATAGCCTTGCCTGCTCTGTGTCCTTCCATCAGGGCGAGAGTGTCAGCATGGTCAAACTCATAGAGCAGGTTTGAGGAGATCTCACATAAACACTCTTTCTGGAATGCTGTTAATCACATGGGAGCAAGACGATACAAGCGCATTTATCTATTAGCCTGGCAAGCCAGACCTACATCAAGATGTTAGGTCTGGCAACTCACCATTGGCACGTCTCACTCCGAGGGGGCGGGATAAACGGTTGTCTCTCAAAATCCCTCTGCACGCAATAGGATAGCGCTACAACCAATCAGAGCAACCGTATCCAGGCGGCAAAACTCCGAACACATCTTCCTTTTTTTAAAATGAGTTAAGTGCCGTTCTTTGCTCTTTTCTCAAAGAAAAGCTTAACTCCAAGTCCTCCAGAGTCGCGGCCAAAGCCGATTCGAAAGACCGCTGTTCGCCAGCAGCAGCCGCCATTCTTTGTTTTCAAGTAGCAGGGAACCGTCGCAACTCTGCCGTCATTATGTTAAGCCCGCCCCGCCTGCTCTATACACGATGTGATTGGCCTGACCTGAGTTTGGTTTTTCCAGCTCGAAAGTCAACGGAGAGTTGCTAGACCACCCTGGCTGCTAAATAAATTTTGCTGCCGCTAGAGTGCGTCTAGATTTCTAGGCTATTTATCTATACCAGGGGAGCCTAATCCTTTTCCTGGAGATCTACCTTCCTGCAATGTTCAGCTCCAACCCTTCAGGAGCACTGGATAAATACAGACAGGTCTGTTGGATCAGGGTTGGATCTGAACTCTGCAGGTAGGAAGATCTCCAGGAACAGGATTTGGCACCCCTGGTCTATACTGCTGTTTAAAGGTTTTGGGTCAGAATGATTTTTTTTTTTTTTTATGTAACTCTTAGCCTCACACCAAAACTGCATTTATTTGATCAATATACGGTAAAAATAGTAATATTGTGAAATATTATTACAATTTAAAATAACCATTTTATATTTGAATATATTTTAAAATGTAATTTATTCCTGTGATGGTTGAATTTTAGCAGCCATTACTCCAGTCTTTAGTGTCACATGATCCTTCAGAAATTATTCTAATGCTGATTTGGTGCTCAAGAAGCATTTCTTATTATTTTCAATGTTGAAAACAGCTGTGCTGCTTAATATTTTTGTGAATTTTTTTTGTTGTTGTTTTTTTTTTTTCAGGATTCATTGACTAGAAAGTTAAAAAGAACAGCTTTTATTTGAAATGGAAGTCTTTTATAACATTATAAATGTCTTTACTGTCACTCTTGATCAATTTAATTATTCCTTGCTGAATAAAAGTATTAATTTCTTAAAAAAAAAAAAACTTTCTGACCCCAAACTTAAGTATGTGTATGTGTACAATAAAAAAATTTAAAAAAATGTCATTATTAGACAGATGTAAAAAAGAGTGGCCATTCATTTATTAGGAGAAGGAGAGTAGTTGCACGCCAGACTCAAACCTGCATCTTCCACATGATAACCACTGCATCACAGCTCAAGCAGAAAAAGTCACTGTACTGAAAAATAATATGATTTAGAATATGATTAGGACTAGTCCCAGTCCCATTCTCCCAACATAATTAGACTATGCCTAATAAAACTGTCTTAAAAAAAGAAAATGATTGAATGTGAGTGCTGTTTCTGATGCATCTTCAGGCGAGACACACTACCTACGGCATTCGCAAGTGCTTCCTCTTCCTACTGCAGTGTCAACTAACACTGGTCATCATTCAGGTGAGAAAAGACACAGTGTGTCCAAAACAGATCTGCGTGTTACGTACATTCCCTATTCATATGTGTACCCTTGATGTTTTGGTTTTGTAGTTCCTGGCCTGCCTTATTCAGCTGCCTCCTCCCATGAACATCACAGACATACTGTGGCTTTCCTGCTTCTGTTACCCTCTGCTAAGGTAATAGAGAAGAAGTGACAAAAAAGATGCCTACATGTTGCATAGTAAAACTTGTACACTGTGTCATATCTGTGACCTTTATATATCAAAAAATAAATGTTGGGCATTCACAGCGTGTCATTCCTGGGAAAACCTCCTGACAGTTCGGTGATGACAGTCGCTACTGGAAAGAATCTGGACTCCATACCACGCAAGGTCAGTCATGAGACCACACAGTGCACCCGATTTAAACTGCAAACTATTTGAACAATTTTGACACGCATGTGCATTCATGTTATGTTTGACTCTCTCCCACAGACTCAGCACTACTTCCTGGGCTGGTTCCTGTTGAAGTTTGGTCTGACGATGTTGGCCTACTTAGTCGGCTTTGGGTTTTCTCTACAGGAAGTGTGTTCTAGAGCTGCTAACCTCACAAAAACTGATAACAGCACCATCACCTGCTCCCACATACTGACATCCAGGTACATGCACACACTAAAATGTCATTTTCATTTATGTTTAGATTATATGAATTAGTTATGAGGAGTTCTAACCAATGATTAATATATACAGCTCCCAGGATGCCCCGCAGTGGTTTGGTGAATTGTCCAATGGGCTGCTTCTGATTCAGAAGATCATGGCAGGGTTTCTAGCTTTGCACACAGGTCACTTTAATAAAATACACTTCCTCATGAATAGTTACTAGATGGCTAGATTTGGATTAATTTTTTAAACATGATCTATTTATAGTCATGTTATTTATTATTTCTCTCGCTCTTTTGCAGTGGTCATCTCTCTGAGTTATGTGCACCGTTCACAACCCCTCTGGAGGATGAACCCGTTCAGTAACACATGGTGGTGTCTCACAGTGCCTGTGGTGTGAGTGTTTCATGTAGAGAACGTTGTTTTCATTAGCAGAGTCACATGTTAACACATACTCATACTGGATGTTCTTCTCTTCCCCTCGCAGGTTGTTGGGACAGGTGGTGCAGGCTGTGATAGACTATCATTTGTGGCAGGACAGGAGTACAGAAGTGGTCTTCACTGTACATCACATTCCCCTGTTCGTCTGGCTGTTAGTCTCTCTGTCCATCGTACTTGTGGTGCTAATCAATGAAGCAGTAAAACTGCATGAAATCAGGTAAGAGGATAAATGTAGAGGGTACCAATGGTAATTCAGTCTTCATTTACTCACCTTTGTTGTTCCAAACCTGGCTGTCTCTCTTCTAGACTGCGCTTTTTCATACAGTGAATGCATATTGTGACCAAAGGCCATCAAATTTGTAAAAAAAACAACAATTGTCCAAACAACTCATTTAATAATGAAGCTGTAAGCTTTACGCCAGCAGTAGACTTAAATGTACACTGTCATTTTAAAGTTTTTTTTCAGTAAGGACACATTAAATTGATCAAAAGTTGACAGTAAATGCATTTATAATATTGTCAAATAATTATATTTCCGATAAATGCTTATGAACTTTTTCTATTCATCAAAGAATCCTGGAAAAAAATTTATCATGGTTTCCACAAATATATATATAAGCACCACAACTGTTCACACAACAACACATTAGCATGATGTCTGAAGGATCATTTTCATCATTCTCCTTCACCATAGCTCTGAAATCTCATTTTGTTCATATTCAAACTTGCCATGTCATGTTCAGTTAAGTTGCAAATTTAATTTGTCAAAAATCAGCATATGGCAAATACAATACGTGAATAAAGAAGCGTTTCCCATCCCATGAAAATAAAATCAGCACTTCTATTGAAATTAGCACAAAATAGAGCGTCGTAACCACTGAGGAAGCCACTGTAGCTCTTTTATTAAACGTAATAATTTGCTTAACTTCATGTTTTCTGTCAGTCGCTGACTTGTAGCTTGTGACTGGACTCGCATGACTTGAAACAAAGTCTTCATTCAGTATTTATTCAATAAATATGATTTCGTGTTAATTTATGAACATGTTTTTGTCGATTACAGAAACGTCTATTTCATTTCAACTTTAAACAAGCCTAAATTTAGCCTACATAAACCATTAATCATTTAACCCAGAGCTAGAGTTTGATAACCAGTCAAATATGGCTCTGATTTCAGGGTACGAGTGCGTTACCAGAAGAGACAGAAGCTTCAGTTTGAGACTAAGCTGGGAATGAACTCTCCCTTCTGACCTGCGTCTGTACAGGACGGCATGGTCTTATTCTTCAGTGTCATGTTCGAGAAGATCATGGTTCCTTCGGATTCCCTTCAGCAGAGCTCTTCCTGCGACACCTCCAATGGGCGGAACGTTATCTCTGCCATGAACGCCACTGAGGGGCTGCGTTTTTAATCTGTGAGATCCTGGACTATCTGATCTTTATTTTGAGTACAGCCTACATCAATGTTGTTTGAGGGATGTTCGCCTGCATGCTGCTTTGGTTTGGACAGGGTCATTTATTAGAGGGATTATTTTTCAATGAGGCCATTCCTTTACCCCCCCCTCGAAACCTCAAACTAATGCATGATATAGCAAATAAATACCAAAACGTACAATGGAGGGCTAAATTAGCATGATTTTTATTTTTTTTCCTCTCTATTTTATTAGAGAGTGTTTTTATTAGCTGTGAAATGGGGATTTTATTTCTTTCTCTTCTGTTTCAAACACGAGACGATTGACCGCTCATGCGATGAGCTTTAGCTGTAGGTTCTCTGTGTTCGTATTTTAGCCGTCACTCGTGCAGTTCATGTCATAAGAGCTTGTTAAAGTCTGTATTAACAGGTTATAATGTGAATGTCATCGCCTCAACTTGCCTCATATTCAGAGGGGAAATATTTAATTCTTTGTGATACACAAATGAGTTTATTTACATGAATATATCTGCCAGAGCAGCTTAGCTGAGAAGCTTTGCTTCCAAAATCAAATGTAGCCAGTCAATGTGAAACTGTGTGCGAACTATTTTTCTTGCTTACCTAAAATCAGTCAGGCTTGAAATTTTCTTTTACAATTCAAAATCAGATGAAATCTTTTTTTTAGTCTTCTATTAAACTATTTTTACTTTAAGTTCTTAAGTTCAATCAAAACACAAAGGCTTTTAATCAGGCAAAGCAAAAGCTTTCCAGCTGAAGGAAGAATGTTCCAACTCTCATTCTGTCTACAGAGACATTTTAAATGTTTTTACTTATGTGATTGTAAGCCAGAATGCACTGAATTTTTTTGGGATACATTTGCATGCCAGACGACAAAATCTCTTTTTCAAGATAATTATTTCTGATGTTCTGTAAAGAATATATCTAACTCTGGATAGGCTCATTTTAATTTAAAGTTTTTTTTTTTTTTTTTTATGATTTTGTCCAGAGAATTCTGTGTTTACTGGTAAAGAGGGATATTCATTTTTTTATTGTGTTCTACCTCTAGCTGATTGCCTCACTATAAATAATTCTAGGCAACTTCATGGAGTTTTATTATTCTAATTGATCCAGTTGGGCTGCAGCTATGGAGCATAAGGGGCTCACTTACAGTGTCACCAAATGTACATATTTAAACAATACATGCAAGTATATTTTCTGACAGTGACCAGCTAATCTCCAAATTACCAGCATTCATTTTTTTCCAATACTAGTGCAATTCTCCGACATATAACCTGAAACCTCTGACTTACCATAGACTCATCAAATGGAGAATTTAAATGGGTAGTTCACCCAAAAATGAAAACGCTCATCATTTATGCACCTTCATGTCATTCCAAACTTTAAATTCTTCTCCGTAATGTAAAATATGTTTTGTAGAATGTCAACCCTTTTATCCATACATTCAAGGTCAATGGTATTCAAAACTTGCTTTTAACCGCATTGACTTTTGTTGTAAGGATGGGGAAAAAAATCTGAGACATTTATAATATACTATATCACCTTTTATGTTCCACAGATGAAAGAAAATCATTAATGTTTGAAATGACATGAGGGTGAATAATTGATTTTCATTTGAATTTTAATTGTTCGGTGAACTGTCCCTTTAAGTTGCTGCTAATCTTGTGTAAGTGACATATTTAAAATGATTGATGTGTACAGGTATCATGGGACATTTAGAACCTAAAGTCAAAACTCAGTATTTTCTGCAGAAGTTGCCTTTCCTGTGAGCCACAGTCTATCCCCTTTTCTACGTAATGAACCGAACGATGTCTTAACTTAATATCTTTTTTGTTCCTGTGTTGCTGTTAAATCACAGATACATACTGTAACCTCTAATCTAATGTTGTATTTATTTTAAAATGATTACATATGTCTGTACATCTTAACAGCAAATGACTGCAACCTAACCGCCTTTTCCATAACACATCTAGAGATTGTCATAGACACTGAATATTCATAAGAGTACGTAGTGCATTTTTGCAATGCTTGTTACATGCTTTCTTGCTCATTCACCAGGTCTTACGATGTGTTTAGAGGTTGCATAATTCTTGCTGTGGTTTGATGTTTACGCCACAAGGCCGCTCAGCACCACGACTGTGTAACTTAGAAACTTAAATAAAAAAAGATGTCCAGAGGCTCTGAATTGGTGCTGATTTAGTGGTATAACAATATGTACAATTAAGATTTTTGTAAAAACATTTCACCATAGAGAGAAATTAGTTTCAGGAAGCACTGATCTGTTATGTACAAACTGTTGTGGTAACAGGAAAAAAAAGTTTTGGGATGTGAGTTTGTGAGCGGCGTTTTTGTACAGTTAGCTTTTTGTAATTGTTTTTGAAATGTTCTCTTTTCACTTATTTCCTGATGTATGCATGATAAAGACCATTAGAATGCAAGGGTTTCTTGATTTCTCTACTCATCTGCTGGATATTGAATATGTTGACTCAGTCATGCATGTATTAAAAATGTTTCTGATGCTTTTCCCATCAGTCAGAAAGGCTGTAATCTTTAAGCCAGGAGTGTGAATCAGAACCTCTCTTCAAAATACATGCCTGGGCTACAAACTACACTGATTGACTCAACATACAGATATATTTGCTATTTATGAATGTTCATAAGATTTATAAATGTTGTACAGTTTGTATTTTTTTAAGATGTCTTTAACATTGATTTCTCCCCTTCCCTGCAGATTATTTGTGAACCAATGTTATGTTAATAAATTTGTTCTTTTTAAAACAAATGTCTTTTTTTTTTTTTTTTTGCCGTTTCATGAAAAAATGTCAATTTAATTATAATTATAATATTTGACTGTCCTGATCATCCACTCCCCACTTCTGCCAACATCTCTGTTTTTACATAATGCAAAATGTGAAGAGATGGTTGTTAAATTAATGTGCTTTATTACATTTCAGAATGTCTCCTATAAACTGAGGAGTACCATAGAAGCTATGTTTATGCTTAGCTCTGATTTTTTTTAGCAATAGCAAGACATTACTCTTTGTGAGAGCAGAATATCAAAAATATATAATTAAGTCCTTATTCTGTTACTAGAACAACTGGGAAAGTCGTTTGTAATGAAATATTGACTGAAAATGTAATATTGGTCTATAAACAGTGCGAAAACACTCAGTATTCACAATTTTACCATTAGATTTTGATTTATTATTCCATTTAATAAACAAGAAAAAAAATGACATTCATTTAGTGAACTGAATAAACTACGACTTTATTCAACCTCATTCAACCATCAAGGTTGTTGGGAAATTATTGCGCCCAGTGTGTGTGTTACTATAATCGTCCAATAGAGGGCGTTGCCCCCAGTATAGAGGTGCCGCAACATCAAAGGTGGTGATTGGATGAAGTGGTTGACAGGCGGGATGGTGGCCAATCATCGCTGAAAGGTTAACTGTGCGTACTGCGTTCTGCGTACTACAGAGTGAAGCACGGCAGCGCCGGTGGATCAGCAGCACGCTGACTGGTGTCATAAGATCATTTGAAGGACTCGCTACGAGGATTTCCTCACAGTTTATACCGTTTTTAGAGGTAAATATTTCGGAATGTATGTTTTAGTGCTTGTTCTGGTTCTGGTGTTTAATGCATTAGCCGTCTTGTGAAGATGTCCTGTTGAAAATCCACACGACCTGCTTTATATGTTGCAAAGGCATGATCCAGCCAAACAAACCTTTGTCAGGCATATTAATTTTTTTTTTTTTTTTTTTTTTTTAAATACCTTTACGGCTATACAACGGATATATTGTTGTAAGAGGAGATAAATACACCGCACCCCGTGTGACATGTCATCCATCACGTGCTAACAGGCGCTGTATTAACTATTCCACTTGCCTATTCACGTGCATGATGCACAACAGGTGCTGTTTTAATGCTTTTATATGCAAATATTTGATAACAATGCAGTGATACAAATTGCAGCTCCACAGAGCAAAAGAAAACGGTAAAGGCCGATGTAACTGATGCACGAGAATGCCTTGTTTATTTTTGCACATGCTAAACCCCTAGTGAGGTGAATCAGACCTACATGCAAATAAAGTCTAGTTTGACCTGCGTCTACACTTTGAGCCCCACCCAAATATGAGTTTTACATATTTTCTTATAGATAATCTGATTAATCTATAATTTATAAAATATTTATAGATGCCTATAGATATTAAACTGGTTTAAAATTGTTGTTTTTGGGACCACTTGACAAAAAGTTATATTTATGGATTATAATTACAGTCTAAAATGTCTTTATTTAATAAGGCTGTCTAAACTTTTTTATTAATTTTGTTTGTTCTACCACATCTATCTTTGTGATAATCATTCAGATGTGATTTAAATTTTTTTTTAAATGCACAATGTTGTTTTTAAATACCAAGAAATTGCATCACATTAGATTGCATACAGTGTTACATTAGTATTATTTATATACTAATATAGTATTCATATTTTAAATAATACTATTTTTTTATATTTTCAATTTTAATTTTAGTTTAATCAATGTTTTAAAGTTGTTTGCTAATGCTAAGGTAACATTTCTAATTTTCAAGTTTTTCTTCTAATATTTCATTCATTCATTTTCATTTTTTTTGAACAGTTTAAGTTTTAGTTAACAATAACCACATGGGATGCATATAATTATTTAATCTTTTCAAAAATCACATTAATAATCACTGGATTCTGGAATAATGCTTATTTTGAGGGCTTCTCAAACAGCAAGTTTGAAACTGAATATCATTTCATTAGAACAAACATTCACTAAACATTCAATGAATTGTAAATGAATGATTAGCAATGTTCATTTGCTGTCATTCTGAACAAATATAAAATAAAAACGTGGTCTTCTAGGTCCGTGTGCTAATAGACCCTTTTCACATTTCCCAGGTTCTCAGAAGCGGAAGTCCTCATAGTTGGGTACATTTATAGAGGTGAATGAACGTAAACTATATATTATAAAATTATACATTATTATTATTATTATTATTATATAAATACAATTATTATATATTGTAAAGTTATACAACAAATCCTTCACTTTCCAAAAGAGGGGAGAAAATATAGAGAGATTTATTATGTTGGTTGAAGAGAGATTAACGTCAAATTTACAGTCACTCCCTCAGTAGTTTTATTACAAACAGCCAACACGTCATCACAAGTCTGAAAAGGGTCCTAATAGGGTCATTTATTAGGCACCCCAAGTAAGGAGCCCCTGTCATGCTGTAAGGAGTCAGGACGAATCATCCAGCTGGTGTTTAATCATATTTCACTCTTTTGCCTGTTCCTCCTGAGGCAGAGGCAAACAAGATGGACATGGACGTCCCTAAACCTCGTGTGTTTCTGAGCTACAGCCCCTCTGCCCTGTTTTCACAGTGAGAATCGTTCTGCATGGTGTTGCTCCTTGTGTGTGTCTGCGACATGATGTGTGTCGCCCACTGCTTTATGCTTCAGTAATGCGCCGAAGCTCGGCTTTATCCTTCATCTGGTGCGGTTGTTGCAGAAATACCTCATGAAAATGAAATTTAATTAGAGGTTTAATTTGGTTTGGGAGATTTTAATTTTTGCCATTACTACAAGATGGCAAAGTGTGTTATTGCAGCCTTGTCCGATGCACTGCTTCTGCCGTGTGCTTGAACTTTTAAAATCTAATTTAATCAAACAAAGACTGTGTTGTTAAATAGGCTATGCTTTGTTTGAAATTCCAAACAAAAAGGTTTCCACGTGCTTTAATGTCCAAAACCCAATTATAGGGGCATTAAAGTCTCAGTGTTTGTGAAGTGTGATCTTTGTTCTCCTTACTGAGCCAATTAGGTAACAAAAATTAGGCTAACTAATCTCATAAATGAGTGCTCAAATGGTAACCTTTGATTAGAGTTCTGCACTTTTTTTTTTTTTTGTTAGATTCTAAGTTTGAAAGGCAATCAGAAGACCCATCTTTGCAGTTGTCATCAACAATTCATTCGTGTTGCATGGCGCTACTGAGAAGGCCCATGTAAAGTCGTACATGGTGCGGTCCAGAGTTCAAGTCTTTTCGTGGACCTCACAGCTTGTTCTGTATCTCTAGGTGGAGTTCACCGGTCGGTCCGACCCAAGTGATGGCCGCGGTGCAAGATGGACCGTGGAAGAGCCTGAGCACGGGGAAGAAAGTGGCTTTGGCTGCCGGCCTCTCTGTGGGGGCCACGGTGGGCTACCTTGTTTACCGTCACATTCGAAGCAGCGGTGGTAAGTTGTGAACTCTAGCAAGCTCTTTTCATGCTCTAAACATTTACCATGTGCTGATATCAGTTTTCACTCATTGATGGTCAAAATGATATTGTTTGGAATTTTAACAGTGATAGTATAGTGTTAATAATGTTCATCGTTTGATTCCGTAGTGCAATGCCAGAGCAAAGAGGAGTCCAGAATATCTGTTCCCCTTAACGTGTACCGATCTATTGCAAGATATCAGAGCGCCTTTCTAGACATAGTGAGTGTGTGTTCTTTCTTTCTTTTTTTATGTCACTTGGATTTTATCTGATCTGGAACTGTACATGATAAACAATATACTGTTCAAAAGTTTGGGGCGTTTAAAGGGTTAGGCTAGTTCACCCAAAAATGAACATTCTGTCAGTAATTACTCACCCTCATGTTGTTCCAACCCCGTAAGACCTTCGTTCATCTTCGGAACACAAATTAAGATATTTTTGATTAAATCTGAGCGCTGGATCACTCCTCCATAGGCTTATGGACACTATAACTTGCTGGCCCAGAAAAGTTATTAAAGAGATCGCTAATATAGTCCAAGTGACTCCAGTGGCTCAATTTTAAGTATATCAAGCGACGAGAATACTTTTTGTGCACAAAAAACAAAAAAAATTAATTTCCTTCTCTCTGGGCCTCGAGTTGGTTCACGTAGTGTTTTTGCGCAGCGCGTCTGTGTTACACGTCACCACGTAGGCTCACTATTGGCCGACGCTGGTCATGTGTGTGATGCGTGGTGACGTACAACACAGACGCGCTGCGCAAAAACACTACGTGAACCAACTCGAGGCCCAGAGAGAAGAATGAATAGTGGAATAAAGTCGTTATTTTTGTTGTTTTTTGCGCACAAAAAGTATTCTCGTCGCTTGATATACTTAAGATTGAGCCACTGGAGTCACTTGGACTATATTAGCGATCTCTTTAATAACTTTTCTGGGCCAGCAAGTTATAGTGTCCGTAAGCCTGTGGAGGAGTGAGCCAGCGCCCAAAATATCTTAATTTGTGTTCCGAAGATGAACGAAGGTCTTACGGGGTTGGAACAACATGAGGGTGAGTAATTACTGACAGAATTTTCATTTTAGGGTGAACTAACCCTTTAAGACTTTTTAGTGTTTTTGTCTCTTATGCTCACCAAGGCTGCATTTATTTAAAAAATACAGTAGTTTTGTGATTTATTATAGTGTAATATTAGCCTGGAAATCCAGACCTAAATCTAAAAGATTAATGGTCTGGCGTCGACTAATGAAAATCGTCCAGCTCGAGGGGCGGCACCAAGCGTGCATTTGAAAATCTCACTGCACGCAATTGGATAACACTACGACCAATCACAACAATAAACCCCATATGCTTAGCTAACTGGTAGAGTAGACTCTTACCGTATCCGGTCGGCAAAACAGCAAAAACATCCTTCTTGCAAAGGAACGATTCGAGCGGCGTCTTCTGTTCCTCTTTTAGAGAAAAGCATCATTTAATGAGCATCATTACGCGACACCAGAGTAACTCGTTGAGCAAATTCAACTTATTCTCTCGCGAGAACTCTGGATTACAAGGGTAGTGTAATATAATATGCACTGTAAATTGAGACAAAGCTGAATTTACAGTATCATCATTACTCAAGTGTTCAGTGTCACATGATTCTAATATGATTCTAATATGCTGAGTTGCTGCTCAAGAAACATTTCTTATTATCGTCATCAATGTTGAAAACACTTGTGGTGCTTAATTTTTGTGTGGAAAAACCATTACGTTTTTAGGATTCTTTGATTTAATATAAAGTTCAAAACAGAACATTCTAAATAATGATATAACATTATAAATATATTTTATTGTTACTTTTAGTCAATTTAATGCGTCCTTGCTAAATAAGTATTAATTTCTTTTTATAAAATTTGACCCCATACTTTTGAACAATAGTGTAATATGTCTATATTGTATGTTATTAATATTTGGCGCTGTGATGAATTACTTTTGTTCCTCGTTAAACTGCCTTGGATAAAAGTGTCTACTTTAATGAATGTAAATGCAACGTTAAGTTTTATAATAATTGTGATTTCCAAGCGTGTAAATGAACAAAATCCTAATTAGGATTGAAATCATTGGAGTAGTTTTTCTCAGTGAAATAAAATATGATGATTATGAAACAATGAAAATTCATTTGGTTAAAATGTATATGATTTGTTTTATGTGATTCTGTAACTCTCACATCTGTGTAGGTGAATCAGAAGTCCGGTGCCCAGATAAATGTGCTGCCGAACACTGAAGAACAGAGCATGGTGAATTTTCTGATCCAGGGCTCACCCGAGCAGATTCTGGTGGCACAGTGTGCGCTGGAGAAACTGGCCACCGACTGTGAGGTCATCACTGAGGTTATAGACGTGCCTCAGACGGCATTTGGAAGAATTATAGGTTGGTGTGCACTTGCTCTGCACAAATGCTCTGTCAACATTTAATCTCCCGCGTAATATGTTTGAAATATTTGCTCCAGGTCGTGGTGGTGAGACCTTAAAGTTCATAAACAGAGTCTCAGGGGCCAGGGTGAACTGCTCCAAAGATCGTGGACACGGCTTAGAGGAGAAGGGAAAGATCACGATTAACGGCACACGCAAGGAAATTCAAAGCGCGAAGGTGAGATTTTAGCATACACGCTGATTTTACACACATGTAGTGTGAGACGTAGATTTTGGTTATGTTTTTTTTTTTCTCACAGGAGATGATCATGGAGAAGGTCATAGAGAATGAAACCGTACGAAAGCGGATAAGTCAAGCTTCTGCACTGCGTCAGAAGAGGAAACCGCCGGAAACTGAACAATTTAACAAGGCCCAAGGACCAGAGAATGAATTATTAAAGCTTAATGGAAAAGATTTACCTTCCCCAGTGATTGAGCTTAAACAAGAGGGGCCTGCTACGGTCAACGGCTTTGCAGACAGCAGTGATACTGCTGAATACTCCCTTAAATCAGAGGAGGAGATTCTCTCTCCAGTATCGCCTTTGGAGATCTCCAAATTTGAAAGTAAGATTAACCAAACCCACTTTCACAAGGCCAGTGAATGATAGGAATCACACAAAAATTATAATTCTGTCATCATTTACTTACATTCATGTCGTTCCAAACCTCTTTGAGATTCTATGCAACAGCTCCATTTGTGTTCCACAGAAGAAAGTAAGTCATTATTCACTTGAATGTGAATAAATGACCGAATTTTCATTTTGGGTGAACCATACTTCCAACTTTAGGAACACATTTAGAAATTTGCCCAGGAAGGGCTCAATGATTAATCAAAATAAAATGAGAATCACATTAAAAGAATCAAATAAAAGCTTAATGTTTAAGTAAATATTTGAAGTTAATTCATAATTGTACAAATATACACACACATATATATATATACACGCACATTTTCACAAATTGACGTTTTTGTTGTTTACATGGAAACGATAACGGTGTAATTTTCAAAAACTTTAACTTTGAAACCCAAATTTAAAAAGCTTGCATTATCAGGCCACCAAAACGCTGATGTCGTGTAAACGAACGGCCAAAATGCATTAAAAGTTTTCCGTTTTTAGTTGAAATCTGTATCTTGTGAACTCCTGTAGAAGGTAAAATCACTAATTCATCTTTTCTTACCAGTTCCTAGTCCAGATCTGAGCTTCCAGCCCGATGAGCATCTGGAGGTGTATGTGTCTGCCTCTGAGAATCCACAACACTTTTGGATCCAGATCCTGGGGGTCCGATCTCTACAGCTGGATAAACTGACTGCCGAAATGAGCCATTTCTACAACAGTGATACCTCACAAGTGAGTTTGCCTCACTTTGGCTCCATGTCCATGATAAATTAGTAAATGACTTCTCCATTATTATTATTTATTTTATAATATTAGTGAATAATTACTTCTTCTCTTACCACAGGAGCACAGAGTGGAGACCATTATTGTTGGAGACATAGTGGCTGCTTCATACAGGGACCATGGGACGTGGAATCGTGCTCGAGTGTTAGGAATTCTGGGCTCTGGCGAAGTGGATTTGTATTATGTGGACTTTGGGGACAATGGGGAGCTTCCACGGGAACATTTACGAAGCATGAGGTAAGCGAGAGATGGAGAGTGCAGAATCAGCTGTGTATATATATATATATATATATATATGCTTTTTTGGCTCTTGATTTTTATTATTTTCCCATTTCTGCATAAGCACAGAGTGATATGTATACTCATACTGATGATATATTATTTTGTGGTGTTTAGAAGTGACTTCCTGAGCCTGCCCTTCCAAGCCATTGAGTGCAGCCTTGCAGGGGTTCGTCCTGCAGGTAAAAAGTGATGTTCAGGTGTTTATCAGTGAAATAGAAGTTTCATCAAAAGTCAAAATGTTATCTATCTTTATTTTGTTTCAGGAGAGGTTTGGACTGAGGCGGCCCTGGATGACTTTGAACGCATGACATACTGTGCTGAATGGAAACCTTTACTGGCCAAACTGTACAGCTATTCTCATTCTGAGATCTCGTCCTGGCCCAGTGTGAAACTCTATGACAACAGCCAGGGAAAGGTTAGAGGTCGACATCACAACTAGGGGTGTAACAATACATCGATCATATTTTTTTTACATTATATATTACATTTATTAGTTTTTATTAATATTTTGAATTGGCTTTTATATTTTCAGTTTTCATTTATATTCATATTTTTTTTGTTGTTTTTTACATTTTCAATAAAATATTTTTATTAGTTTTAATTAACGATAACAACACTGTCCTGAAACCTGCTTAATCTTAAACTTAATCCACACATTCATTTGCACTTTAGTAGAATTACTACCACCTAGCAATGCCGTAGCACTCATCCAAATCACCCTAACAAATACTGACATTGCGGTGGCAAGTTTTACATGGACAGGCTTCACTCAGATTATCCTCTGAAATTGTAATAGTATTCACAAAATACTTTGTGAAATTGTGATTTTTAAATCTCTGGTGCGGTTTATCTCCTCTGTCTCAGGCTGTGGATCTCGGTAAGGAGTTGATTAGTCTCGGTCATGCTGTAAGCTGCGAGGATGAAGGGATTGGGCTGAGGGGAGACTGGGATGAGTCCAGATCACTGCAGAAGATGCTGGTAAGGATATATGGATTGTGTTATATAGTGTATTGCAGGTGGAAGCCGCAATTAGAGAATCTCTGTTTGGATTTTCACAGGATGACATGACTGGAGCGACTTCTGAATTCAGTATGTCCTGCATCAGTTTGTCAGGTACGTTTTCTTTAAGTTTTGTGGGAGAAATGGAATGAGACACTTCAACTTTCATGTGCAAAGCATCTTCCTTTTTCATGCAATTTAGAACCTTTTAAAGTTGTCTTTACAGTCTGTACATACTTGTATTTCTCCACATAGACAACCGCTCAAAAGTTTGGGGTCAGTAAGATTACTTTTTTTTTTTTTAAGTATTGATTGAAAGTAAGACATTTAGAATTTTACAAACGTTTTCGATTTCAAATAAATGCTGTTCTTTTGAACTTTCTGTTCACTGGTGAATCCTGAAAAAATGTATCCCAGATTCCACAAAAATATTGATGATATTAAATGTTTTTTTGAGCAGCAAATCAACATATTTTAATGATTTCTGAAGGATCATGTGACATGTAAGTAAGGATGTTGAAAATTCAGCTTTGCCATCACAGGAATAAATTCCATTTCTAAATGTATTAAATTAAATTAAATTAAATTCTTTTAAATTGTAAAAATATTTCACAATATTGTTTTTACTGTATTTTTGATCTGATAAATACAGCCTTCGTGAGCATAAGAGACTTCTTTCAAAATGTTACAAATTCTTACTGACCCCAAACTATTGAACAGTAGTGTATTTCAGTTCAGCAGTGTTTAACCAGTCATTGGGCTGGCGTGTGTGAAGGTTCAGCATATCCATGGGCAAGCAAGGAGCTGGAATGGTCTCCATGTCTCACAAGCTCTTCGGAGGTGGAGCGAGCTGACGTGGACCAGAGCCCGTGTTTTGGACTCATGTCTTCCTCTTCCCTGATCCACTCCACTCCATCTCAGAACCTGAGTGAGCTAGTCAGCCAGATACTTGAGTCGTCTTCGTCCACGCTAGACCCTCCAATCCAGCCCAACAACTTAACCCCAGTGTCACCATTACATGTGCTGTCAGTACAGGAAATCTCATCCACATCTCCCTCCTGTGTGGAGGCTGTGACATCAGCGCTGGATTCCTTCACGCTTAGTGATGACGTTTTCCT
This sequence comes from Rutilus rutilus, assembly GCF_951802725.1. Lineage (NCBI taxonomy): Eukaryota > Metazoa > Chordata > Actinopteri > Cypriniformes > Leuciscidae > Rutilus > Rutilus rutilus. The sequence goes on along the minus strand of NC_140224.1, from coordinate 28,689,099 downwards.
TGGCACGCATTGTTACGGCAAGGAGGAGAAGATGACATCTACTGCATCAGAAGAGACGGGCTCATCTTGTACAGTGGACAGTTACAGTGAAAATACAGAGAGCAGTGACAGCATCAGAGGAGTGTGGTATTATCTTTCTTCCTCTAGGGACTCGTCCGAAGTGTCTCTCAGCACCACCATGCCTCAGTCGTCCACTGGATCATCCTCGTATTTGACAGAATCTTGTGACGAGACAACTGCTTCCTCTGTGTCTGTGATTGAACTGAGTTCAGATTCATCCAGGAGTGTTGAAGACGCTGAAGTGGGACTCAGTCCAGCTAATCTGACTCATCCACACCCGACTCCAGAGGTTATCACTCTGAGTGACAGTAGCAGCCATGGAAGTGTTCTAATTAGCACTTCTGAAGAGCCTAAACGCGAGTCATTTACGGAGGGAAATTTAGATGAACAAAACCTGTTAAAAAGTGATGTGAAACACCAGACGCCAAGCTTGAATGATGAAACCCTACATAATGAAGCTGGAAGTGCAACTGGAGAAAGAGGAAGTAAACAAGACATTCAGGAACCAAAGAACATGAGTTTCAAAAGTGAACAGGGCAACAGTGGTGAAGACAATTCAACAAGAGGTGTAGATTTTATACTTGACTTGGCGACACTGGAGCACATTGGATCTCTATGGGATGTGACTGGTTTTCAATTAAGGGCTTTAATACACTGTACTACACTTAATATGCCCACATGTGAGACTGCACAACTGCGAGGCTTGATTTACACTGCACATGGGTTTGGGCTTCAATGGGAGAGGCACATACTTTTTGAATCAGTGGTGCTTGTGAAGGTGAAGCGTTTTCAGAACCTACACCTCAAAGTATTAAAGGTGCTGTAAGCCAAGGACATCTGTAATTATGCCTGAAGATTCTGGAAACTTGTAACATTTGAAAATAGGCAAGCACCACACATTCACATTTAAAAACAAAATCTCTGTAGTCATTTTTTTTATTTATTTATTATTTTTTTTTTTTATAGTTTACTCCCCTCCGATTTCCACTTTTATTTTCGCTTTTTCTTTTTACTATTTCTACTACCATTACTTATAAGCTAGTTTTTTTTTTTTTTTTACATTTATTTTTGCTGGTTTATTATTTTATTTAGTTTTAGTAATTTTAGTACTTGAAGGAGTGCCAAAAAGACTTTTGCATTTTCTCGCAAAGCTTTTGTGTTACCTTGAGAAACTTCGCGTTCGCTCGCAAAACGCAAACATTTTGTGAGGAAACGCAAAATTTCTCGGTGGAACGCAAAACACTTGCAAGAGATTGCAAAAGCATTGATGTATATTTTTCCCCATCACCATGTCTCTTTAGGGCAGAGGTGCCTAGTCCTGTTTCTGGAGATCTACCATCCTGAAAAGTTCAGCTCCAACCCTGATTAAACATCTGAATTTGACCATTCAGGTCTTTAGGAGCACTAGATAATTACATTCAGGTGTGTTGGATCTGAACTCTGCAGGTTCAGGATTGGGCAGCCCTGCTTTAGGGGCTCAGTAGCACTTCAACTTACTTTTTCCCCTAGTTAAAAAGGCAACATTTGTACATTAAAATTCTTACAACAAAGAAAGCAGTTTTAGTTAACAATTACAACATTATTATCAGCAGCTTTCCATGAATTCCTATTCATCTTAATGGCAGTTACAATGTAAAGGCTAATTTTTTTTTTGCACATTACAGGTCAAACTGCCTTAAAAAAAAAATGCTTCCAGCACCTTTAAATTTTATTTTGTGTTTTGTGGCCTTTCTCTGATTTATCTTTTGTCCTGTTTCATTGTTTTTTCTCCCTTTTCATCTTTCAGAAGTTGCCTCAATTTCTGGAAGTGTGGATGACACTATTGATGAAGAATTCAACTGACAAAAATAACCAAAGAAATGTATGCCTTGATATTGGTAAGCAAAAATCTCATATTAAGTTTGGATGCTCCTGTGTATAATATTCCATTTAAGACCAGCTGATTGTGTTAATGCTGCCTGTATCCTCCTCTCCTCCCCAGAGACCAGTTGCTATCCTCATTTAGCATTCAGCACATGCTTCCCGTCTCTGAGAAAGAGCCTTACTTGACTACGCCACCTGCTCAGACTGCCTGTATTTACTGTACAAGTTCTCATATAAGGAATGGTTTTCATAGTTCGTATGTTGTCTAAACTTATCAGGACATCTTGCAGTTTTTTTTTTATTTTTTTTAACTGTTTACACTTGTGTTCTCGTTGTGTTCATCTCATTTACGTATTAAAATGTTACTCAATTTTTTGGTCTGAACTTCGAAGAGCAGATAATAGACAGTGGAAGAGCAGATCTCAGGGAACTCATGATTGAGTCAGTTTGAAACCTCAGTATTGTTGCAGTGTAGCACCAAGGTTCCTTTGGTTTGTTTCTCAGTGATAAGATGGTTCAGCTTTTTGTTGATGGGCCATTTTTCATTTTCTGTGTCAAAATTATTTATGTTGTGAATTTGAGTTTTATTACATTAAATGCTATGGTATATATGTGTATATAATCAAATAAAGTCTATTATTATATCCCATATTAATTTGAATAGCTTTTCTGTGCAAGTTGAGTGAACATGGTTCTTCTATTGTTTTTGGATTATTGTACTGCAATAAAATGCTTGAGGGGAATTGGATCTCATGCAATGAATGGATGCACACTGTTTATTAAGTAATTGTAGAATAATACAAATGGTGTTATAAAATATGCAAAAGTTTTACAAAAACAGGAGCTAATGACTGCCTGAACATGTGGTAATGGAGATAGATAATATCTCTTCCATTATATGCATAGACTAAGCAATACAATTGTGAGAAAAGGCAAATAATTCAATAAAATATTTTAACATCCAACCCATAAATAAACAATATGGCAGTCAACTTCGTATACTTCGATAGAAACATTGTAAAGATTTACAACTATTTTACAGTAATCCTATATATATATATATAACAAATTTGATATTTTTTATAAAATGCTAACCTCAGAAAATGTTGATTTTCAACCTCAAAAGGTCAAACTAAATTATATGTGTATAATTTATTGAATTTTTGAGACTCCGATACGGTGTGCACACCTCATTGAACTACAGTACGTTACTCGCATAAGACAGAGGCTATCCCCATCTAACGTAACTGAGCTGGCCACACATCTAGACATTTATCACCCCATCCATCATTTCCTTGTGTCATATTCTATTACCATGAAGTTATGACCCTAGACATAATATCTTTAATAGTTATAGTCAATAAATCTGCTATGGCAGCACAAAGTCCGTATTTATTTGATCTGAGATTATTCACCCTCACTAAAACATTTCCTATTACCTTATATGGTGTAAAAGTGGCGTACAGGTTAACCGTTATTGGCTAATGTCCATGCCAATCATTGTAGATCCACGCGCATGCGCACTCGAACCATGACAATTGTTGATAATCAACTGGAGTTATTTTTTGCTTTAGAGTAAATAATTTCAAGCCAGGCCCTTCCCCCCCGGGGGGCTCTCGGACCATACCACACCGAACATAAGATACCGACGTGTATGAAGGGCTAATGGAAAACCCAAGGGATATGGTAAGAAAGAGTTTGTTTGAGCCCGCTTCCTTGATTTAGCGCAGTTAGCGGCTAGCAGTGTTAGCCGTCCTCTTTGTTTTGGTTGTCAGAAACAGATCCTGCTAGTCACACAAACTACAGCATTTACCTCATTCAAATCACTCGTAATACTTTCTATGCTATGTGCCCGTTCATTCAAACCAACTGTCTCACTAAATGGTGCAAAAACAACTGATTATGTATGTGTTTTGTGCAGCTGAAATATACCCGCAGGCCCATGATTGTGTCTATGTTTGTGTTTATGGTCGTGAATCAAAACATAGTTAGTAGACAGTATTTATGGGGATTATAAACGCGTTTAGGTCGTTTCCATGAAACGTTCTGTTTATGCAGGTTTTGAGGCACAGCATATGTGGATGTTTGTGTTGTGTTGGCTTGTGAAATGACAGACATTTTACTTAAAGGTGGGATATTAAATGTATAGATTTTGGTGAAATTGTATTTTAGCAAATGGGAATGGAAATGGCATGCTTTTAGATGAAGAACTGGTCTGAAATTATGTTTTTTGAATTCAGGTCACAGTGGTTTGGACAAATCCTTGTCTGATGCACCAGCCTAGCAGTTCAATATTGAAAAAAAAAACATATAAACCATGCAAATACAGTAAATATCATTGAAAATATGAAATGAGTCTTTTGCTCTAGCTATCTCCTTTCTTGAAATGCCCTGTGGGGATATTGGATGCTGATGATATTGCCCCTTTGTACGTGGTATTTGCTTTTTTGTGACCCCTGAGAACCTTCAATTTTATTAATGTGATTTGCTCTGCTTCCTAATTCCCTGCTCATTAAAGCGTTGATGAACTAGTATAAAGATTATGGTTATCACTGACTGTAATATTAATCGCGCTGTATTATGTCAGAGGTAATTATTTATTTAACTATTATGGCTGTATAAGTGAGCTTTAATCCTTGTCTTTCTTTGCCCTTTCTTTAATTTGACTATTGCTCTTCTCTATTTTCTCCACATTTTCACCCTCTTCTCACCTTGTCGCATGTAGGCTGAGCACACTCCCCGCTCAGAGCGAAAGAGAAGAGATTCGTTCGGGATGTTTGACGGATATGACAGTTGCAGTGAAGACAGCAGTAGCAGCTCCAGCTCAGAGGACAGTGAGGATGAAGTCCCCAGCATCCCCGCCAGCCTGCCTATCATCAAAAACAACGGCCAGGTCTACACCTATCCTGATGGAAAAGCTGGAATGGGTTAGTCATGTCCATACATTATTTTTCATGTAAACCTGGAAATAAAAAGAACACAGTATATATTTTTCTCCTTGTTATAATTTAACCATGATTACAATGTAACTTCTAATGAAAATGTTTACCCCCTAACTAACAAAAATAATTTTATGGTTTGCTTTTCGTACAGGATGTGTTAAATAGTGTGAATATAATTTTTTTTTTTTTTTCATGCAGCAACCTGTGAGATGTGTGGTATGGTTGGTGTACGAGATGCTTTCTACTCTAAAACAAAGAGATTCTGCAGTGTATCCTGCTCCAGAAGCTATTCCTCCAATTCTAAAAAGGCCAGTATACTGGCAAGACTTCAGGTAACTACTCATGGACTTAAGAAGCACTTCAAATAAAAATACTACCTCTGTTGTTGTTGTTGTTGTTGTTTTTTCTATTTCCATAGCTTTGACATATTGTATTTTATTCTTTTTGTGTCCTATCAAGGGTAAACCACCAACAAAAAAGGCAAAAGTCTTACAGAAACAGCCATTAATGGCAAAGTTGGCAGCTTACGCACAGTATCAAGCAAATCAACAGAACCAAGCTAAATCAAAATCAGGTGAATGGCTACTTGACTAAGTTTAAAGTTTCATTGTGTGAAATGTCTGCCTAACTGATTTTAAAAAAATCACAGTCATTATATTTAACCACAACTTTTTGTTCTTTTTGCTGTTTTTCTCATGAAGTGGTTCCTGTTGAAGGCTTTGACTGGGGCCGGTACATTTGTAGCAATAATCTAGTTGGGGCACCAGTCAGCTGTTTCAAACATGTGAGAATTATTATCATAATTGTTTTTCTTATAATCTTTTGGCTTGCATGTATGTTTTATGAATACTCTGCGTGTGACTTGATAACTCTCCAGGTGCCCATGGGCACGTGTTGGGGTGACATAGCTGATGGGGTGAGGGTGGAGGTCCTCAATTCTGACACAAACCTCTCCACAAAAGTTTACTGGGTAGCAGGGATTGTCAAACTGGCAGGTAATGTTGTAGTTTAACAACTGTCAAGTTCTTTTTGCTTTTAAGAATGTTTGATGTATTGAAATTAACTTACTTATTTTCTAATCTTCTCAGGTTTTAAAGCTCTTCTGCGCTATGAGGGTTTTGATAATGACTCAAGCAGAGACTTCTGGTGTAATCTGTGTATCCCAGAAGTCCACCCTGTTGGATGGTGTGCCTCTAGTGGAAAGCCACTGGTGCCTCCTAAATGTATGTAAAACATTAAGCTATTCAAAACTGTGATTAGCAGGTTTTTTTTGCTGTTAAAATAGTGTAAACTTGCCATTGCTGAATAGGAGTAATTATAAATTTTAAATATATTTTCAACTTCATAGCCATCCAGCATAAGTATTCTAACTGGAAACCGTTTCTTGTGAAACGACTCACTGGAGCCAAAACTCTTCCGCCGGATTTTGCCACGAAGGTAAGATGCTGTATCCCAGCAGTGACCATAAAGCAGTACTTCAGTAGAGAGACTCTGGAAAAACCTGTAGAGCAAGATCTTCCTGCTATGATGAGAAAATACACCAGGAAATAGTTCCTCACAAAACGGATTAACATGGGGGTAAAGGTGTCGGACTGTCTTACTGTAAAAAGGAGCAGACCTCTTTTGACATTGAGATAAGAGTCAAATGTAGAGCATATCTACTTTTTGTCATCTTTGTGAAAAGGTTTTATTTTTTATTGTTCGGCTTTTTGCAAGTAGCACTCATAATTAATTTTATGTGGACACATGCAGGTATATAATGATGAATCTTTACAATTTCTTGATTTGAAAAAAAAAAAAGGACGCATTAAATTGATCAAAAAGCGACAAAGACATTTATAGTGTTTCAAATAAATTCTGTTCTTTTGAAAGTAAAATTGTATCATGGTTTCTGCAAAAATATTAGGCAGCACAACTGTTTTTAACATTGATGATAATAATAATAAGAATTGTTTCTTGAGCAGCAAATCCGCATATTAGAATGATTTCTGAAGGATCACGACTGGAGTTATGATGCTGAAAATTCAGCTTTGCCATCATATTTAAATTTACATTTTAAAATGTATTAAAAAATAAAGCAGTTATTTTAAATTGTAACCGTATTTCGCTAAAGTACTGTTTTTACTGTATTTTTTATCAAAATAATGCAGCCTTGGTGAGCATAAGAGACTTCTTTCAAAAACATTACAAAAAAATCTTACGAACCCCAACTTTTGAACGGTAGTGCACAAGTCTCATTTAAACTGTTTGTTTAAATGTTTAACTTGAAGGTTCACGAGAACATGCAGTACGCGTTTAAGAAACTGATGCGTGTGGAAGTTGTGGATAAGACCCACCTGTGTCGGACTCGCGTGGCCTTGGTGGAACAGGTGATTGGCGGGCGTCTGCGTCTGGTGTATGAAGAGAGCCAGGACGGCACTGACGACTTCTGGTGTCACATGTTCAGCCCACTCATCCACTCCATTGGCTGGTCACGAAGCATTGGACATCGTTTCAAAAGATCTGGTCAGTGTGGGAGTCTGAATGGTTTTAGCATAACTTTTGATGACCTTGTTGTGGCTTATGGATCTAAATGTCTCTAATGTTGCCTTCTGCAGAGGTGATGAAGAAAATGGAGGGTCAGATGGATGCTCCCCCGCAGTTGTTTCTTAAGGTACATTTTTATTCGACTCTGTGTTGGCAGGCGCCTGCTTCTACCTGCTCATGCGTGTCATCTTTTAAACCCACAGGTTAGGGATGTGGATCAGAGCGGGGAGTGGTTTAAAGACGGAATGAAGTTGGAGGCAATAGACCCTCTAAATCTCTCTGCTATATGTGTTGCTACTGTAAGAAAGGTAAAGTTTTGTCTGATTGACTTAGATGTTGAGTTGTACAACTGCAGTGTTATGTTTTTTTTTTTTTTTGTCCAAGTACATTAAAAATGTTTGAAATAGTAATTTGTAATTCAGAGCTGGTGTCATTGGTAGATATAAAAGTATGTAGAATGGAAATCATGAAATGCAGGTATTTTTAACTGATCATGTAACCTTCTCTCAGGTGTTGGCAGACGGGTACCTGATGATCGGGATTGATGGTTCAGAGGCTGCTGATGGGTCAGACTGGTTCTGCTACCACTCAACCTCTCCCTCCATCTTCCCAGTCGGCTTCTGTGAAATCAACAACATTGAGCTCACACCCCCAAGAGGTGCGTTTCCTCTCTCTTTCTTGCAGCGTGATCTTATGTGACATCATCACTGACTGAATCTGAAACTGCTCCACAGGGTACACCAAACTCCCGTTTAAATGGTTTGACTACCTCAGAGAAACAAGTTCAATTGCAGCCCCTGTGAAGCTCTTTAACAAAGTAAGTTTTCATGCATAGACTGTGAGATAAACATTTTGTTTTTTTTTCAAAATATGCATTGTGTTTTGTTTTGCATTGTGGTGCATGCCATTGAATCGTCTGCTCTCTCTTTCCCTCAGGATGTACCAAATCACGGCTTCCGTACAGGGATGAAGCTGGAGGCAGTGGATCTGATGGAGCCACGTCTGGTGTGTGTCGCCACAGTGACCAGGATCGTACACAGACTCCTGCGCATTCATTTTGACGGCTGGGAGGATGAGTACGATCAGTGGGTGGACTGTGAGTCTCCAGATCTCTACCCCGTAGGCTGGTGCCAACTGACTGGCTATCAGCTGCAGCCGCCCGCCGCACAGAGTGAGTGAACACTACAGAAGATTCTGACTGTTGAAAGTTCAAATGGTTTCATAGCAACACTCTATTCTCATATTAATAGTGTTTTTTTTTATTTTTATTTTATTTACACAGCCATTTTCTACTCCTCTGACCCCTAGATTTATACTTTATTGTTGATGCAAATTACCCATGTATGATTGACTGACCTCTGTATAGCGGCATTGTCTACTCAGTATTCAGGAACTTTCACCTTCACCTGATGTGAACTTTGACATGGCCAATATGTTTAAGAGTTGTATGTAATAATTACTGTTATGCGATTACTAATAATTACTGCATTTCCAAACGTTTCTTCTGTCTATTTAACAGATACAACCAATCAAGTGTCCTTTAATAGAGCACATAAAGGATAACGTTAGTCACATGACTTGTGTACTATGCAAGTAATAAATAAGAATAGGCTAATCATTTTAATTATAACAACCATTTATTATATAATATGAAATAATTATCACAATATAATCATATCTGGTAAATTTTTTCTATAAATGCTAAATATAAAATCATATGACACTTTCTGAATGAGCACTTTTTGTAGATTTATGCTGTGTCTGCATTTTTTTTTAATTCAGAGCAAATAAAAATCTGCTGCTTGATCATTTTTCGTCTATGTATAATGTATTTGTATGAAGTTTTAATGATTGGCTGCATAGAATAACAGCTTGTCCCTTTCGTCCTCAGCCGCAAGAGAAGCACCTCCAAATGTCTCAAAACAGAAAAAAAAGACAGCACAGTATAAAGGACAAAAGAAAAGTGAGTCCTCTCTCTCTCTCTCTCTCTCTCTCTCTCTCTCTCTCTCTCTCTCTCTCTCTCTCTCTCTCTCTCTCTCTCTCTCTCTCTCTCTCTCTCTCTCTCTCTCTCTCTCTCTCTCTCTCTCTCTCTCTCTCTCTCTCTCTCTCTCTCTCTCTCTCTCTCTCTCTCTCTCTCTCTCTTTTTCTCTTCTTTCTCTCTCTCTCTCTCTCTCTTTCTTTTTCTTTCTTTCTTTCTTTCTTTCTTTCTTTCTTTCTTTCTTTCTTTCTTCTTTCTTTCTCTCTCTCTCTCACTCTCTCTCTCTCTCTCTCTCTCTCTCTCTCTCTCTCTCTCTTTTTCTTTCTTTCTCTCTCTCTTCTCTCTCTCCTCTTTTTCTTTCTTTCTTTCTTTCTTTTCTTTCTTTCTTTCTTTCTTTCTTTCTTTCTTTCTCTCTCTCTCTCTCCTCACTCTCACCCTCTCTCACCCTCTCTCTCACTCTCACCCTCTCTCTCTCTCTCTCTCTCTCTCTCTCTCTCTCTCTCTCTCTCTCTCTCTCTCTCTCTCTCTCTCTCTCTCTCTCTCACCCTCTCTCTCTCTCTCTCTCACCCTCTCTCTCTCTCTCTCTACCTCTCTCACCGATTTTGGGTGCAAAGTTGGTCCAGGAGATGCTTCCACTGGTTTTTCTCTGGCTTGGGTCTGGTCTGGTTCTGCTTAATAGTCAGTGGCAGTTGTCATGATTCAGTGGGGTCATGGATAATTACAGACAACTGTAGCTATCAGTGGCACACTCCCTCGGGGTGAGAGAATGAGCAAATGTTTAGGAGAAGTCAGGTTTGCAGTCATGATGTTGGGTTCCACATTGCCTTTTCTCAGGGCTTCAGTTTCACAATCACCCTTCTGTCTTGTAGAAATCAAATTAAGTTTCAGAATCAGATCTGAGTTGAAATTTGGGCTCAGCTGGAGGATGGCCTGCAGTGTTGTGGAGTTGAGCTCGGTAGCCTGGGCAACACTAACCCAGTAACTTCGGTAACCACAGTCTGGCTTGGTGTTTAGAGAGGAAGATTCCAGTTGGGAGGAGGCCGATCGGTTTGGGTGGGCCTCTGAGGAGGAGGAGCTTCTCGGGTGATGAAGAGCAGACTCCGCCCCATTACCTGTCCCACTTCTCTGGGTCCGGGCGACCTCCCACCTCAGGTGTAGAGCATGATCGCTCTCTCAACTCAGGTAACTCAATTCTCCATCACTCAGGGAGAGGGCGCCACTGAGCTCATTCCTGTAGAACTTTTCAGGTTGGCCTTCATGAAGAGTTGCACGTCATCAGGTGTGTGCGTATTATGTGCCGCATACACCATTAACAACAGTTGCATGATAAAAAAAAAAAAAGAAGGGTAGTTTTACGTTAGACTCAGAAGAAGTGTGTGCGTGGTCAGTTTCATCCCACACCTGACTCATTGTTTTATTTACCTAAGGGTGGTGTGAATTAATAGCTTTTGGATTTTAAATAAATAGCTCACCCAAATTTTTTTTTGTTTTTGACTCACCCTCATGTTGTATGAATTTATATGGAATGCAAAAGGAGATTTTTTTTTTTTTTTCATTTTTTAGAATATCTTACCTACTTTTTTCCATTTAACACAATAAAATGGGACTTGGGGTGTATTCCAGAAAGCAGGTTATGTGACATACCCGGGTATGTTTAAGGGTAAGTAAGCGGATAACCTCAACTTTCAGTGTTCAACGCATGCGTGCTCTATTGATGAGGCTCCAGTGGGCGTGACAGATTGTGCATAATATTATATATATGTGTGTGTGTGTGTGTGTGTGTGTGTGTATAAATATGTGCTATTAAAACAAGGTAATGTTAATTTTATTATAATATATAGCTATATATATTAAAATACATCTCATCTCACACATCGTTTATCTGCATTCAGACGTTTAAAAAAAAAAAATTTGCAACAGGATATTTTCTATGCTATAATGTATTTCTATAATAAAATACATAAATTATGATATGATATATCTTACCTTTCAAGCAATGTGGCAGCAAAATGATGAAACAAAATAAATTTAGACAGCCATGTTATCTTTGCAAGCGCAGACTGGATTTAGTTTAATCAGTCTTTCTTTTTATTATATAATTAGCATCAAACAAATGATATAGTTCTCATTCACAGTGATTAAAGATTAATTAAGCGAAAAGATTGAAAAATTATTGCACAACCACAATAATTATGTCAATAAAGTATGTAAGAAAAGTAGTATGGCTCGCTTTTTCTTAGTGTCCGTTTCCATGGTGACTCGTCACTCTGTTGAGAATGTCTGGTGTGTTAACCATGAACATACTCTGAGTTGGATGAATTTACTCCCGGATGTGTTTTTGGAAGCAGCATACCTCGAGTGTAAGCAAGGTTTGGTTTAATCAACCAAGAGTTCAGGGTATGTTTGAGGGTAAGGTAACCTTGCTTTCTGGAATACACCCCTGATCTGTCAAGCTTCTAAATGACCATTTAAAAAAAAGCTCCATTAAGTTAAAGTGATCATAATAGTAGTTCAGTCTTTTTTATTTATTCATTATAACTAGAAAAGCACATACAACAATGAACAACTAAGAACATTAATATTAATATGGTTACAGTATTGTCACCAGATATGTATGCCATCAATCCTGGAAACAAAATGCCTTAATTTTTCCTCTTTTTATTTAATTTTTTACAGCAATTAATAATAATATGGGGAGCCAATTCTCTTAAAGGGACTATTTTGCAGAACATTTACTGTTCAATATTAGTCTGATCGTATGGGTTTGATATATACGGCCCTCTTTATTTAAATTTAAAATAAGAATTATTTTATCTCTGTCTTTAATGAAAAAGAAAGTCTTTCCATCACCAATATATATAAATATAAATATTTTTTAAATTTTTTTAATTAATTTATTCATTCTTTTCTATCCATTCTTTAATTATAGTTGGCTCCGGCTTTGTAACTATTTTCTATATTCTACATTTTCTAAGTCTTTTAAAGTGAGGAACAGACCAAAATCTTAGTTAGTTAAAAATGAATTATGCCAAATGTCCTCGAATGGTGTATAATAATTTTACGAGCTACAGGGGAGGATTTTAAGTGAATAGTAGGATTTAGTCTGCTTGACAGCACCTGTCTCCTTTCACCTTCAGTAGAAGGAAAAACAATCTCCTTTTGTGTTCCATGGGAAAAAAGAGAGTCGTACGGGATGACATGAGAGTAAGTTTAATTTTTGAGTGATCTGTCCCTTTAAACATCGCAGGTGAGTTTTTATTAGCCTACTAAAATACCAAAACCTTGTGTATCGCTGCCTGGTTGATTTCATTATGTGAATGCTGCAACATGCTCCCGATTCTGGCAACTAAAATTGAAAAAGTTTGGTTATTGCAGTTGAGGAGTGTAGTGTTACTTCTCCTTTCCACCCTCTTCATTATATCTGAGTGTAAAGTACTAGTCCTCAGGTGTCCTTCACAGCCAAATTTTCCATCTTTGCTGTTGTCTTCTCCCACTAGTGTTACATTTTCTGAACTGTTTTTCTCGTGTCTCGTTTTTGTTTTCCAGAGGCCTCGCTGCAGTTAAAAGAAGAGACTCCGGAGATCGACGAGTTCACCTTCTCGCAGGGCATCTCAGACCAGGAGAGCAACGGCTCAGGCAGTTACTACATCAGACAGGAGCCCTGAGCAGCATCAGCCATCACAGAGGCTCACCTCACTGCCAAAAGCACTGGAAAAATCCCACTCTGAGCGATGCACACGAGGCCTGGAAGAAGACACAGTGACTTTCCCTCACACCAGGTCTCTCTCTTTTAGTTCTTTTTGGTTGCTTTTCAGGTTTGAAAAACTTGAAGAAAGGACTTCTCAGTCATTGATCCTAGAGAGAAGATTGTGTATAAATGGTGGATTTTGTTTGAAACGGGGATGCTGTTGTTTGTCCTGATGTTTTGTTTAAACAGTTTGCCCAATGGACTTTTTCCTCCTCAGTGTTCATTGTACTTGAAGTTTTCTGCCCTTTTTTTCGGTCTTATTCTCCCCTTTTGGTAAAAAAAAAAAAAAAAAAAAAAAACGTTTTTTTGGGAGGGTAAGATTTCAGTACCTTGTGTGTTTCTTGCGCTGTTTCATTTGTTTTGGGTGGGTGTGCATTTGGTAAGAGTAGTAAAAATCTATATTGAGACAGTATATTCATATATGTATGACATTCATATTAAACACACATATATAAATATTTAAACGTATACATATAGTAGTGGATTGAGGGATGATGGTATTGAAATCAAACCTTACTGGTATGAAGAGTAGACTAATGGGAAACACTCACAATTTGCACTACAGGGATAAAAAGTGGTGTATTGGCCTGTAAACCGATAGTAAAAACCTGCAGCTTTATTGTATTACGTGATTCTAGAGGTGGGATGTGCTCAAGTCAAAGTGAAGATTATGATATGCAAAAAAAAAAAAGAAAAAAAAAGTTATTATTCTACATTTGACGCCAATGTTTATGGTTACGTTTTTGATTTCGTTTTCAAGAGCCATTTTTATATATACCGGCGGTCGAAGTATTTTGTGAGCCGTAGAATAAAACATAAGCAATCACTGCTACCTGAACACTACCTTAATGTCATCTTTGATGTTGACGGCACAACAGAGGATTCTTCTGGAAGACTTTTTGCGAGTCACTGAACAATACAGCACCAGCTCGTTTGTTTACCAGCCTCTCTGCTCGTACATCAGCAAGAAAGCGCATCACATCCCGTGCATTTTCCTTAACCCACAGCATTCATTCCAGAATAAAAACATATTTACTACCTCTAACAGAAAGTGTACATTTTGAAATCCACATGGTTGAGGATTCATGTGGTTCTTCAGCCTTGCTAAGGTTGCAATAGGGTAGTTTTCATGCTCCATTTGAAAGGGTATATTCATTATATTTTATGCAAAAGGCAGATATCCACACTTGGACACATGGCTTATCTCACTTTAAAAGTCTACACATCATTTATATTTGTATCATAGCATGTTATTGACAGAGTTCTTGAAATGGATAAGAATGTTGTGCAATAATGTCTGTGTTGTTTTTATGATGTCTTACTCTGAATACAAAAAAATTACAGCTCATAAATATATAGGCTAGATACATTCTATAGACTTAAAACGAAATGTTCTTACAATATATTGCAAAACTGTGACAATTTTTCTAAGAGCTAGACTTGAGCTTTCCCTGTTATAGATCATTCTGAGTGTAAATAACCTTTATAACATCCTATAAAATACATGCGCATAGTGGTTTATCTTAGTATAACTATAAGCTCTATTCAATACCAGTAAGGTTGTTGGTGAACTCTCAGGAAATGTATCTCATTGACTTCTGCTTTATTTGAAGGTTTGTGGCTAAACGCTTCATAGACCATCCGATTCGACTTACGAAACCGCCGTTTCTTTTTTTCTTTTTTTTTATATTTGAAGCTCCTGAAAAATGTGACCATGTCATTGTTTTTCTCTGGTTCATCTTTGCTTGCATTCGTCAAATGCTGACAAAATTTTGTAAATGGTCACCCACACGTTGTAGTTAGATCCATGTTAAATTATGGTTCACTGTATAAAGATCCAATGTATTTTTTTAACAGCTGTTGCTTTTCGCTCTTTTGTAATTTTACTTTTCTTCCTTTCATGGGTTTTAGCAGGTGTTTGTACTGAATCATTATGGATTGATTTATGTTTTATTTTTTGTTGTAATTTTTTTGGGGGTTTCTTCAGTAGCTGTTGTGTTGTATGCATGTTTAGTTTTACAAATGTAAGGCACTGTCATAAACGTCAAACTGGGACTTTGGCCACATTTTATATTAGCTGCAGCAAACCACATCAATGTTGTCATGTTCATACATATTTCAATGCTTATATATTTTTTTCTCTTTATTTTTATTTTTTTTATAATGAATGTTACATTTATTTCCAATGTCATTTTTTTTTTCCCCTCATAAACCTCATCCACAGCATCAGGATTTAGGTACACACTGGTAATGATCACGCATGTCAACTAAATTACATTTTCTTTTTTTAATAATTATTATAACACCACAATTTCAATTGTTTTTGCAATTAAAATATGACTGTTGAGGCAAATTTCGCTGCTACCCTCAAATGAATTTAAATCCAAACGCACAACTTCACCTTTAAGTAAACACTCTCTCGTCAGCAGAATTGATGCCTTATCCTCTGTGTTGTGTTTTTCCACATACGTAAAGCTATTGAGTCAAAAATAGAGAAGCAGAATACAATATATAAAGAAAAATATGTTGTCCAGTAGAGTGATTATCAGTGCATGCAGCAATGTGAGAATCTTATAAGGGCCAGTGTTGTTCTGGTCTCGATACTAACACGGGTTTTTGTGACGTTCCCTCTGTCCTCAGTAATCACATCATGGTGCTATATATATATATATATTTGATAACTCATTCATTAGGTCTATTAAAGGAGAATTAAGTCTGTAATTATAATTTGGAGTGCTGGCAATTATAACTTCAGATCTGTATTTTGGATACAAGTAGCCGAAATCCTTTGTTATAACGATAAAAAAACAAAAAAACAACTAACGTTGACCCTCATAGTACATAGGGATGAGGGTGGTGGGTTTGTAACTTTTTTTGATAGAGTCTGTATTTGGTCTTTGCTTTATTTCTAATGATGATGATGATGATGTGTGCTGTGATATAGGGTTTGATAGCTTATGTATATAGTTTAATTGTGGGGGGAAAGCTTTTGTTGGTCAAATTTTATGTTAATTTGTTTACAAGCATTTCGAACTGTTTCCGCATGGCTGTGAAAATGTATCTGTTGAATTTGAAAAAAAAAAAAGAAGAAATTTTTACACTGAATTAAAAAGGATACTAAACATTTATCTGTTCAATTATTTTGGTGCTTGGTACTTAAAGTGATAATTCACCTAAAAAATATCATATTCTTTCATTTTTTTTACTTACCATTGTTGTTCCAAACCCATAAGACTTCTATTCATATTTGGAATACAAATGAAGATTTTTAATATTCTCTCATAATTTTTATCCATCTATTGAAAGTCCATTAAACCAAAAATTTCCAAGTTAAAAAAAAGTGAAGAAAAAAAAGTTTCAGACCAGAAGTTGCTTCTGTACTAATAAAATGAGGAATAGTACTGTTTTTAACAGCAGGGTGCTGCAATACTAGTCATGCAAGTAATACTAGCTATATACCATGCAACACTATTAAACAGTATATAAATACATTCATAACAGACTGTAGTCATTATTGTTCATTATTCAAGCCAGCCTTTTAAGACTGAAAGTTGGTTCTGCAGAAAGCCAGGAACCGTACTGTTTTTAACAGTTGGTTCTGCAGAACCAAAGCCCGCAGTTTCAGACCAGAAGTTGGTTCTGCATAAATATATATATGAAAACAGCAGTTTCAGACCAGAAGTGGGTTCTGTAGAACCAAAGCCAGCAGTTTCAGACCAGAAGTGGGTTCTGTGGAACCAAAGCCAGCAGTTTCAGACCAGAAGTGGGTTCTGTGGAACCAAAGCCAGCAGTTTCAGGCCAGAAGTTGGTTCTGCATATTCAGGCAACAAGTTGGTTCAGAAGTTGGTCCTGAAACAGCAGTTTCAGCCCAGCAATTTCAGACTGAAAGTTAGTTCTGTACTTGGATATAAATACATTCATAGCAGACCGCCTGGTTATGATTCAAGCCAGCAGTTTTAAACTGGAAGTTGTTTCTTCAAAACAGCAGTTTTCTGCAGAACAGCAGTTTCAGACCAGCCGTTTCAGACCGGGTGCCTTATTTATAAAACTTGCGTATGCACAGATTTTAACTTGCGCGAACCAGTGCGCGTACGTTAAAATGCAAGCCAATGTTCATATTTATAAAAACAAAAGGTCTTTGATGTGGAAAATTCATTTCATTCATCAAATTCCATTTCAGACCGGAAGTTGGTTCTACAGAACCATACGTTTCAGGACAACAGCGTCAGTCCAGAAACAACTTCCGGTTTGAAATTGCTGACCTAAACGTGGCACCAGGCCAGCAGTCTCAGACTGGAAATTATGGTGGACATTGTAAGTTTTGTTAAAATTGTTATCAATAACAAAGATGCAAATTACAAACAACAGGAACAAATACAATATAAGAAGGATACAAATTATTAAAACAGTGCTTTAATGTTTTTTCAGGTACAGACTATTTAAGAGTAGAATTCAAGTAAGAACCACTACAGAAATTGAATAATCAAATGTAAAAATAAAACACTGTATAGTCTTCGCTGTATGAATTAAATATACATTTATCCTTATTAAAGCTACTAAAGTTATTCAGTCGAGTAATGAGTGATTTTTATTTATTAATTCTTTTATATAAATACAGTCATAACAGACCGGACATTTTTAATAACGTTCATTATAAAATCTTGTTTTTTGGTGTAGAACAAAGAGACTTACATTGTTCTTTAACAGTTATTTAAAGCAGGTACGTTTCAATATCTGAATTAAAATGTGAAAGTCATATGGAGTGAAGCGAGCATTTGCGGAGGAAATCAAATACAGTGGAAGATTTACAAGTATAATTACACCACAGATTTTGTGCTTAAAACATCCATTACTCATTACCATGTGCTGTTTAAAAAGCATAGTACATCCACTAAACGAGCACTTTAAATAAAACCTTTAATGAGAAGGTTTATCAGCTAACATGTCAATCATTCAGTCAAACAGTATCATTTCAGTGGTTAATGGGTCCCACACCAAAAACAGCTCACATTTACAAAATTAAAAGGCTGTAGTTTCTACACTTCATTATGAATTGATCATAACCCCAAAATGAAAACTTGATGGATTGCTGCTGCTCTAAAAGTTAAGACTAGTCCTAAAGAAACTCATCAGATACTATACAGCGCTCTTGAAGGGCCATCAATACTGCATCAAAGCAAGAAAATATACCAATATATGTTTCAGATATCATTTAAGCTTTCTTCTTTAAAAAAAAAAAATTATATTCTAGACTGTACATTATACAGTAATGTTAAGTCGTATATTTCGTCTTATATCAGTGATATAGAGGTAAATCAAGTCGACAAACATTTATCAGACATTAAAAATCAACAGATTCAGAAATCACACAGGCGAAATAACACTGGTTTAAAAACATACATGTGAACGGGTTTCTAATTGTGTGCGAGTGTATTGAAAGACCGAGAAAAGGAGCAGAGAGGCATGATGGGACGGACAATTATAGAAGGGGAGAGGAAGTAAGAAAAACATAAAAAAAAAAAAAAACGGGTAAGAGGGCAGGCACAAAGGAGGCTCAGAGGTTGCTGAAGAGCTCGTTTCTTTTGCTCCATTCCATCTGCGGGGCTCTCTTGTTGGAGCGTTTCTTGTGAGCTAGTTCCTTGGCCTGTTGCAGAGACATGTTCAGAGATAGTCCTGCGCCATCACTTGAAGCCTTCTCTTTTGGTTTCTCCTGCAAACGTATCATTGTGAAAAATCAACATTCTAGACCTTGCGGTCTCCATATACTCAAGAATGTGTGTGTGTGTGGACACAAACCTCTGGTTCTGAGGTGCTGGCTGGAGCTGCAGAAGTGGAGGTGTTGGAGGAGGTGCTAGAGGTCGACAGACTCATAGCTACTTTAGGCTTTTCCTCCAGGGTTGCTTTTCCATTCACCTGCAACAAAGGAAATATAAGACATTAATATAAACATTACATTAAAACACAATTAAAGGAATAATTCACCGTTCCAAACCTGTGTGCATTTCATTTTTTTATTATATTTTGAACAAAACGTCTTGGTTCCTATTGACTTCCATTCCATTTTTTGGTCAATTGAAACCTAAACTGAGAAGCTACCCATATTCTTCCAAATATCTTTGCCTTTGCCACAGAAGAAAGTTTGGAACAACTGACAGAATTCATTTTTTTATTCATTTTTAACGCGCTCTCTCACGAAGTGCAGTACCAAAAACAAACCCCAAGATGGACCCTGAGCTTTGTTCAGGTCACAATCTGACTATGGGCCTGTCCCAATATCCTCATACACACAAAAATAACGTGGACTGAACCGCCACTTACAGCCACTTGCACTTTATAGCATTACTGTATAATTTATCCATATATATCTCCCTGATCTTAACTGCACTACTGTAAATACTGTATAGACAATCATACTGTACAATACAATACAATAATTATAGTTCTACAGCTGTTTATTAATACTTGCATACCGGTATTGTATATTTATAGTCTGTTATAGCCTTTCATATTTATAACCATACGTATAACCTGTTCATAGCTTGTACATTCACTACAGTTATAGCCTGTATACTTATAGTTATAGTATATTCATAACATACTTTCATACTGTGTACATTTGTAACATATCTACAATATATCTATATTCTTGCTAAAGCACTTCTGGATGGATGCAAACTGCATTTCGTTGCTTTGTACTTGTGACATGTGCAATGACAATAAAGTTGAATTCTAATTCTAATTCTAATTCTAATACCCACTTGAAAGTGTGTGCATGCCACATGATGTCCAAGGCTATCCCAGGTCTGATAAATGTCAAAGCTTAAATCCACACTCTCTCTCTAACACAGCTTCAAAGCGGTATATGAAGCTAAGTGTGTCCCATCATTCATCATGTTCAGGAACTTACGTACACAAGACGCCAAAGATAACTACAGCATTAGTTAAAAATAATGATTAAAATTAATCAAATAAATGAATATTACATATAAATTTGTAGTAAAACATTAAGTGTAGATGAGTGCATGTATTTTATAAAATAATTATTTTGTATGTATGTGTGATCCATCAGGTAATCAAAAGTTCTACACACACTTGTGGTCTTTCACGCCGACTTGAACACTTGGGCCAAACACAGGAAATACGTCATGCAAGTAGACAAGTGGTCAAGTCCACTCCAAACACCGCAAGTGTGGGTATAAGAACAAGCTCTGAGTTCAGTAGGAAAGTTACATCTGTAAGTGGGGTTAATTAAGAGATTATAGCAACTGAAAAATGTTACAAAATAATAGATCCTCAATTCAGGTCTCCATACCATGGTTGCTATACCATCACAAACAACTTTGGTCAGTTGCCACGGGAACCTGATGTAATGCAAATGAAATAATTTCAACAGAACATAGTCAGACTAACCTGAACAAAGATTTGAAATTCCTATACATTTCAAGTTGTTTGTGAAGGTTAAGAGATCAATTTTAAAGAGACTGAACCACATTCTAACCAACGAAATATTTCAGAGCTGAGACATTTTAAAATGTAATGATCGCTTCACCGGTTCCATTATTATTGGAATCTATAAATGTTGTATTATAAATCAAGCAGGTTTCAGAAACTTTAAATCCAAAACACAGCCAGCATAAGCACACAGCACAGTCAGTATAAGAATAAAACAAGCTTGAAAACAGCAAGAGTTTGTTGCACTAAATTTGTTGTATTTGTATGTTGTCAATATTACATGATGATGCATAAAACAAATCTGTTTTTTTTTGGTATGTAACCTTACAAAATTTACAAAGAAGCAAGTACTATTTGCTGCTCAAAAGTTTGGGATATACTGTATATATATATATATATATATATATATATATATATATATATATATTATTTTTGTAGCACATTATTTTACATACTCAAGATAAGTAAACATACTTAGTTTACATAGATTAGTTTACTTAGCTTAGCTTAGTTTACATACTTACATAAATAAATACTGTACTTATAGTATTTACAATGACTGGGTAATAACTAGGTACTAACCCTGAACCTACACCTAAACCTAACCCATGTAGTTACCTTATATTACTTTCGTAGGTACGTACACTATGACATAAGTGCAATACTGTAAAATAAAGTGCAACCATGATATTTTATGTTTTTAAAATAAGTCTCTTATAAATCACCAATTTTGCAATTATTTGATTAAAAAAACCCCAGTAAAAACAGTAATATTGTGAAATGATTATATTGTTTTCTGTGTTAATATATTAAAACAAATTAATAATGTATGTATTCTGTGATGGCAAAGCTGTTTTTTGAGAGAATGATCCAGAATGCTGGCGGGGAAAGAGTTAATCATTTTGTGGAAACCGAATAGAAGGTTCATTTGAAATAGAAATCTGCTGTAACATATACATGTCTCTACTGTCACTTTTGATCAATTTAAATCTTTGCTGAATAAAAGCATTCATTTATTTAAAAAGTATGCCTATATCAAGTAGGTTTCAGCATCGGTGTGACCAGCATGAAAGCAAGGATTTTGTTGCACTACATCAGAAAATTAAAATTAGCTTGTTTTGTTTATACAGTGTAGCAAAAAAAAAAAAAAAAACAGTCCTTCATAGGAGAAAGTATGATGTAATTAAGGAATTTTACAAAAATTCCTTGTCTCCTACTGATGTCAGAACAACTGATATAAACCACATGATGATTCACATATCTCAAAAGTAATGATGGATTTACAAGACTCAAACTCTCTGCTATCTACAGCTGTGCAAGAGCCAGGAATCAGAGCCAGACAAACATCAGAGGGTGAAAGAGTATCTGACAAACGCCAGCGGTACCAGGCCTACAGCTTGATAAGGTTAAATGTTTCTGTGTTGTGTGACGAAAAAGAGCAAAAACTCTCCCGCACATCCTTAAGATGTTTTATCTACCAGCAGATACCTGGACAAAGAGCTTCCATTAACTCGGAGGAAGTGGCGATTATCTGCTCCAGGTTATCATTCTCTCACAGCTAGTCTAATCTAGAAGTGGGAAAAGTGATAGAGGAGAGCTGGTAGAGAGAAACCAGGACACTGCATTAAAAGTGTCCTGAAATCTGGTTATCAGACACCACAGGTTTACCCTCGTCCTAATACTGCCTGTCTAATCCCATCACTGACACTCAGACACTATTACACTTCATCAGCCAATAAACGTGATCGAGCAAGTTTAGCAAATGCAAACGCCTGAACGCGTGTCACTCGACCACTTTACGAGACATGTAAAGGGTCACACGCATGTCTTCTTGACACAAATGAAGATGGGTGGTCTTAATACATGTAATCTTTGAAACTCTGCTTCATTCATCGTAGAGCCAGACGTTGCTCACCTGATCTACTGCATCATGACTGAGAACAGGCTCTGGGAGTGCACCTGCGAACAGAGAACGACACATTCATAAGGCCTAGAGATAAGCTTTAGAGATCAGATATATTTGTCTCACAGTTAGTTCAAATGCAACTTGGGGAAAAAGGTTAAGAGATTCATGATTTCTTTAAGTTAGTTGCGATAGTCTTTTCTTGCCTATTGTGATGTATATCCGAATGAAGCGGCTTTTGGAATGAGAATAATTTTTTTAGGGCGGGACTGGATTTTGTTCTCGGGAACTGATTGGCTTGTAGGAAGTTGGGCGTTGCTAACTAAGTGGAGGCAGATCTGAATGCCAGTTTGCAGTTGTGGAGGGTTTTTAGTCCCACTGTCCGCCGAGACATACGTATGTCATGAAGAGAACAGACACCGTTTTGAGAGGGAGATGAGGTTAACGTTTTTGATCAAAGAATGAAAAAAAAGAAAAAGATGGGCACAGATAAATCCTTTATAATAAACACTTAAAAAAATAAGAATTGTCAATTTGGATTTTAACTAGTGCTTAATTTACACATGGCGCCATCATAAAAAAAAAAAAAAAGAGTTTAATTAATTATAATGTGAGTGAGGGGTTTTATTCATGTTATGAATATTCTTATATTTTGATTTGTTTTTGTCAAGCTACATATACAAAACAATACTACATATACTTCTTTTAAAAAATCTTACAGAACCGTTGAATAACATTTTTTAAATATTTCATTCACTAACTAAATTATTTACTATAATACTTACTATACTTTAATTTACTATACTATATATTAATTTTATTTACTCTGAAGTAAGATTTTGCCATTGGCCTAAGAGTTTAGTTATAAATTCACAGCACAGTGGCTGGACAGTGAGTTTCCTTCTGGGAAAAAGAAATAGGAAACAGGAAAAAAAAAGCCTTTTAAGAATTGGGAAACATTGCTAT